>NC_140590.1:1221715430-1222315430 GCF_964204655.1 Triturus cristatus | reverse complement strand
GCCCTTGGAAGCATGAAAATCACTTTAAACATCTCATTTTATCTTTAAAAGTGATTTTCCACGTACAAATGTAAATTGTCGTTTAAAGACGCAACATTTGAAAATGGACCATTTTTTTCGTTTCTGAAGCATGTCGTAAGGGGGGGTGGTTATCTCTTTCACCAAAAAAAAGGCGTTTTTGACTGAACAATAAAGGCCTCCAAATGTTATTTTATTCACTTCCCGTGGAGGAGAAACACTTTTTAAGGCCGCAGAGTGAGTAAATTGGCCATTTTTATTCACTTTTACCCATTCCTCAAATCTCGTGTTTAAGGCCCCTGGAAGCATGAAAATCACTTTAAACATCTCATTTTATCTTTAAAAGTGATTTTCCACGTACAAATGTGAATTGTAGTTCAAAGAGGCAACATTTGAAAACAGACCATTTTTTTAGTTTCTGAAGCATGTCGTAAGGGGGGGTGGTTATCTCTTTCATCAAAAATCGGACGTTTTTAATTGAACAATAAAGTCCTACAAATGTTATTTAATTCACTTTCTGAGGTGGAGAAAAAACCTTTTTAAGGCCTCAGAGTGAATAAATTGGCCATTTCCATTCACATTTACCCATTCCTCAAATCTTGTGTTTAGGGCCCCTGGAAGCTTGAAAATCACTTTAAACATCTAATTTTATCTCTCACAGTGATTAACCACATACAAATGTGAATTGTCGTTTAAAGACGCAACATTTGAAAATGGACCATTTTTTTTCGTGTCTGAAGCATGTCGTAAGGGGGGGTGGTTATCTCTTTCACCAAAAAAAAGGGGTTTTTGATTGAACAATAAAGGCCTCCAAATGTTATTTTATTCACTTCCCGTGGAGGGGAAACACTTTTTAAGGCCGCAGAGTGAGTAAATTGGCCATTTTCATTCACTTTTACCCATTCCTCAAATCTCGTGTTTAAGGCCCCTGGAAGCATGAAAATCACTTTAAACATCTCATTTTATCTTTAAACGTGATTTTCCACGTACAAATGTGAATTGTAGTTCAAAGAGGCAACATTTGAAAACGGACCATTTTATACGTTTCTGAAGCATGTCGTAAGGGGGGGTGGTTATCTCTTTCGTCAAAAATCGGGCGTTTTCGCTTGAACAATGAAGGCCTACAAATGTTATTTAGTTCACTTCCCGTTGAGTAGAAACACTTTTTAAGGCCGCAGAGTGAGTAAATTGGCCATATTCATTCACTTTTACCCATTCCTCAAATCTTGTGTTTAAGGCCCCTGGAAGCATGAAAATCACTTTAAACATCTCATTTTATCTTTAAAAGTGATTTTCCACGTACAAATGTGAATTGTAGTTCAAAGAGGTAACATTTGAAAACAGACCATTTTTTTAGTTTCTGAAGCATGTCGTAAGGGGGGGTGGTTATCTCTTTCATCAAAAATCGGACGTTTTTGATTGAACAATTAAGGCCTACAAATGTTATTTAATTCACTTTCTGGGGTGGAGAAAAACTTTTTAAGGCCTCAGAGTGAATAAATTGGCCATATTCATTCACTTTTACCCATTCCTCAAATCTTGTGTTTAAGGCCCCTGGAAGCATGAAAATCACTTTAAACATCTCATTTTATCTCTTTAAAAGTGATTTTCCACGTACAAATGTGAATTGTAGTTCAAAGAGGCAACATTTGAAAACAGACCATTTTTTTAGTTTCTGAAGCATGTGGTAAGGGGGGGTGGTTATCTCTTTCATCAAAAATCGGACGTTTTTGATTGAACAATAAAGGCCTCCAAATGTTATTTTATTCACTTCCCGTGGAGGAGAAACACTTTTTAAGGCCGCAGAGTGAGTAAATTGGCCATTTTCATTCACTTTTACCCATTCCTCAAATCTCGTGTTTAAGGCCCCTGGAAGCATGAAAATCACTTTAAACATCTCATTTTATCTTTAAAAGTGATTTTCCAAGTACAAATGTGAATTGTAGTTCAAAGAGGCAACATTTGAAAACAGACCATTTTTTTGAGTTTCTGAAGCATGTCGTAAGGGGGGGTGGTTATCTCTTTCATCAAAAATCGGATGTTTTTAATTGAACAATAAAGGCCTACAAATGTTATTTAATTCACTTTCTGGGGTGGAGAAAAACTTTTTAAGGCCTCAGAGTGAATAAATTGGCCATTTCCATTCACATTTACCCATTCCTCAAATCTTGTGTTTAGGGCCCCTGGAAGCTTGAAAATCACTTTAAACATCTCATTTTATCTCTCACAGTGATTAACCACATACAAATGTGAATTGTCCTTTAAAGACGCAACATTTGAAAATGGACCATTTTTTTTCGTTTCTGAAGCATGTCGTAAGGGGGGTGGTTATCTCTTTCACCAAGAAAAAGGCGTTTTTGATTGAACAATAAAGGCCTCCAAATGTTATTTTATTCACTTCCCGTTGAGGAGAAACACTTTTTAAGGCCGCAGAGTGAGTAATTTGGCCATTTTCATTCACTTTTACCCATTCCTCAAATCTCGTGTTTAAGGCCCCTGGAAGCATGAAAATCACTTTAAACATCTCATTTTATCTTTAAAAGTGATTTTCCAAGTACAAATGTGAATTGTAGTTCAAAGAGGCAACATTTGAAAACGGACCATTTTTTACGTTTCTGAAGCATGTCGTAAGGGGGGGTGGTTATCTCTTTCGTCAAAAATCGGGCGTTTTCGCTTGAACAATAAAGGCCTACAAATGTTATTTAATTCACTTTCTGGGGTGGAGAAAAAAATTTTAAGGCCTCAGAGTGAATAAATTGGCCATTTTCCATTCACATTTGCCCATTCCTTAAGGCTTGTGTTTAGGGCCCCTGGAAGCTTGAAAATCACTTTAAACATCTAATTTTATCTCTAAAAGTGATTATCCACGTACAAATGTGAATTGTCGTTTAAAGACGCAACATTTGAAAATGGACCATTTTTTTCGTTTCTGAAGCATGTCTTAAGGGGGGTGGTTATCTCTTTCGTCAAAAATCAGGCGTTTTTGATTGAACAATAAAGGCCTCCAAATGTTATTTTATTCACTTCCCGTGGAGGAGAAACACTTTTTAAGGCCGCAGAGTGAGTAAATTGGCCATTTTCATTCACTTTTACCCATTCCTCAAATCTCGTGTTTAAGGCCCCTGGAAGCATGAAAATCACCTTAAACATCTCATTTGATCTTTAAAAGTGATTTTCCACGTACAAATGTGAATTGTGGTTCAAAGAGGCAACATTTGAAAACGGACCATTTTTTACGTTTCTGAAGCATGTCGTAAGGGGGGGTGGTTATCTCTTTCGTCAAAAATCGGGCGTTTTCGCTTGAACAATAAAGGCCTACAAATGTTATTTAGTTCACTTCCCGTGGAGGAGAAACACTTTTTAAGGCCGCAGACTGAGTAAATTGGCCATATTCATTCACTTTACCCATTCCTCAAATCTTGTGTTTAAGGCCCCTGGAAGCATGAAAATCACTTTAAACCTCTCATTTTATCTTTAACAGTGATTTTCCACGTACAAATGTGAATTGTAGTTCAAAGAGGCAACATTTGAAAACGGACCATTTTTTACGTTTCTGAAGCATGTCGTAAGGGGGGGTGGTTATCTCTTTCATCAAAAATCGGACGTTTTTGATTGAACAATAAAGGCCTCCAAATGTTATTTTATTCACTTCCCGTGGAGGAGAAACACTTTTTAAGGCCGCAGAGTGAGTAAATTGGCCATTTTCATTCACTTTTACCCATTCCTCAAATCTCGTGTTTAAGGCCCCTGGAAGACAGAAAATCTCTTTAAACATCTCATTTTATCTTTAAAAGTGATTTTCCACGTACAAATGTGAATTGTAGTTCAAAGAGGCAACATTTGAAAACAGACCATTTTTTTGAGTTTCTGAAGCATGTCGTAAGGGGGGGTGGTTATCTCTTTCATCAAAAATTGGATGTTTTTAATTGAACAATAAAGGCCTACAAATGTTATTTAATTCACTTTCTGGGGTGGAGAAAAACTTTTTAAGGCCTCAGAGTGAATAAATTGGCCATTTTCATTCACATTTACCCATTCCTCAAATATTGTGTTTAGGGCCCCTGGAAGCTTGAAAATTACTTTAAACATCTCATTTTATCTTTAAAAGTGATTTTCCACGTACAAATGTGAATTGTAGTTAAAAGAGGCAACATTTGACAACGGACCATTTTTTACGTTTCTGAAGCATGTCGTAAGGGGGGGTGGTTATCTCTTTCGTCAAAAATCGGGCGTTTTCGCTTGAACAATAAAGGCCTACAAATGTTATTTAATTCACTTTCTGGGGTGGAGAAATTTTTTTTAAGGCCTCAGAGTGAATAAATTGGCCATTTTCCATTCACATTTACCCATTCCTTAAGGCTTGTGTTTAGGGCCCCTGGAAGCTTGAAAATCACTTTAAACATCTAATTTGATCTCTAAAAGTGATTATCCACGTACAAATGTGAATTGTCGTTTAAAGACGCAACATTGGAAAATGGACCATTTTTTTCGTTTCTGAAGCATGTCGTAAGGGGGGGGTGGTAATCTCTTTCACCAAAAAAAAGGCGTTTTTGATTGAACAATAAAGGCCTCCAAATGTTATTTTATTCACTTCCCGTGGAGGAGAAACACTTTTTAAGGCCGCAGAGTGAGTAAATTGGTCATTTTCATTCACTTTTACCCATTCCTCAAATCTCGTGTTTAGGGCCCCTGGAAGCATGAAAATCACTTTAAACATCTCATTGTATCTTTAAAAGTGATTTTCCACGTACAAATGTGAATTGTACTTCAAAGAGGCAACATTTGAAAACAGACCATTTTTTTAGTTTCTGAAGCATGTCGTAAGGGGGGGTGGTTATCTCTTTCATCAAAAATCGGACATTTTTAATTGAACAATAAAGGCCTACAAATGTTATTTAATTCACTTTCTGGGGTGGAGAAAATCTTTTTAAGGCCTCAGAGTGAATAAATTGGCCATTTCCATTCACATTTACCCACTCCACAAATCTTGTGTTTAGGGCCCGTGGAAGCTTGAAAATCACTTTAAACATCTAATTTTATCTCTAACAGTGATTAACCACATACAAATGTGAATTGTCGTTTAAAGACGCAACATTTGAAAATGGACCATTTTTTTCGTTTCTGAAGCATGTCGTAAGGGGGGGTGGTTATCTCTTTCACCAAAAAAAAGGCGTTTTTGACTGAACAATAAAGGCCTCCAAATGTTATTTTATTCACTTCCCGTGGAGGAGAAACACTTTTTAAGGCCGCAGAGTGAGTAAATTGGCCATTTTTATTCACTTTTACCCATTCCTCAAATCTCGTGTTTAAGGCCCCTGGAAGCATGAAAATCACTTTAAACATCTCATTTTATCTTTAAAAGTGATTTTCCACGTACAAATGTGAATTGTAGTTCAAAGAGGCAACATTTGAAAACAGACCATTTTTTTAGTTTCTGAAGCATGTCGTAAGGGGGGGTGGTTATCTCTTTCGTCAAAAATCGGGCGTTTTCGCTTGAACAATAAAGGCCTACAAATGTTATTTAATTCACTTTCTGGGGTGGAGAAATTTTTTTTAAGGCCTCAGAGTGAATAAATTGGCCATTTTCCATTCACATTTACCCATTCCTTAAGGCTTGTGTTTAGGGCCCCTGGAAGCTTGAAAATCACTTTAAACATCTAATTTTATCTCTAAAAGTGATTATCCACGTACAAATGTGAATTGTCGTTTAAAGACGCAACATTGGAAAATGGACCATTTTTTTCGTTTCTGAAGCATGTCGTAAGGGGGGGGTGGTAATCTCTTTCACCAAAAAAAAGGCGTTTTTGATTGAACAATAAAGGCCTCCAAATGTTATTTTATTCACTTCCCGTGGAGGAGAAACACTTTTTAAGGCCGCAGAGTGAGTAAATTGGTCATTTTCATTTACTTTTACCCATTCCTCAAATCTCGTGTTTAGGGCCCCTGGAAGCATGAAAATCACTTTAAACATCTCATTTTATCTTTAAAAGTGATTTTCCACGTACAAATGTGAATTGTACTTCAAAGAGGCAACATTTGAAAACAGACCATTTTTTTAGTTTCTGAAGCATGTCGTAAGGGGGGGTGGTTATCTCTTTCATCAAAAATCGGACATTTTTAATTGAACAATAAAGGCCTACAAATGTTATTTAATTCACTTTCTGGGGTGGAGAAAATCTTTTTAAGGCCTCAGAGTGAATAAATTGGCCATTTCCATTCACATTTACCCATTCCTCAAATCTTGTGTTTAGGGCCCGTGGAAGCTTGAAAATCACTTTAAACATCTAATTTTATCTCTAACAGTGATTAACCACATACAAATGTGAATTGTCGTTTAAAGACGCAACATTTGAAAATGGACCATTTTTTTCGTTTCTGAAGCATGTCGTAAGGGGGGGTGGTTATCTCTTTCACCAAAAAAAGGCGTTTTTGATTGAACAATAAAGGCCTCCAAATGTTATTTTATTCACTTCCCGTGGAGGAGAAACACTTTTTA
Organism: Triturus cristatus; assembly: GCF_964204655.1. Taxonomy (NCBI): domain Eukaryota; kingdom Metazoa; phylum Chordata; class Amphibia; order Caudata; family Salamandridae; genus Triturus; species Triturus cristatus. The sequence goes on along the minus strand of NC_140590.1, from coordinate 1,222,308,916 downwards.
AGGCCGCAGAATGAGTAAATTGGCCATATTCATTCACTTTTACCCATTCCTCAAATCTTGTGTTTAAGGCCCTTGGAAGCATGAAAATCACTTTAAACATCTCATTTTATCTTTAAAAGTGATTTTCCACGTACAAATGTAAATTGTCGTTTAAAGACGCAACATTTGAAAATGGACCATTTTTTTCATTTCTGAAGCATGTCGTAAGGGGGGGTGGTTATCTCTTTCACCAAAAAAAAGGCGTTTTTGACTGAACAATAAAGGCCTCCAAATGTTATTTTATTCACTTCCCGTGGAGGAGAAACACTTTTTAAGGCCGCAGAGTGAGTAAATTGGCCATTTTTATTCACTTTTACCCATTCCTCAAATCTCGTGTTTAAGGCCCCTGGAAGCATGAAAATCACTTTAAACATCTCATTTTATCTTTAAAAGTGATTTTCCACGTACAAATGTGAATTGTAGTTCAAAGAGGCAACATTTGAAAACAGACCATTTTTTTAGTTTCTGAAGCATGTCGTAAGGGGGGGTGGTTATCTCTTTCGTCAAAAATCGGGCGTTTTCGCTTGAACAATAAAGGCCTACAAATGTTATTTAATTCACTTTCTGGGGTGGAGAAATTTTTTTTAAGGCCTCAGAGTGAATAAATTGGCCATTTTCCATTCACATTTACCCATTCCTTAAGGCTTGTGTTTAGGGCCCCTGGAAGCTTGAAAATCACTTTAAACATCTAATTTTATCTCTAAAAGTGATTATCCACGTACAAATGTGAATTGTCGTTTAAAGACGCAACATTGGAAAATGGACCATTTTTTTCGTTTCTGAAGCATGTCGTAAGGGGGGGTGGTTATCTCTTTCACCAAAAAAAGGCGTTTTTGATTGAACAATAAAGGCCTCCAAATGTTATTTTATTCACTTCCCGTGGAGGAGAAACACTTTTTAAGGCTGCAGAATGAGTAAATTGGCCATATTCATTCACTTTTACCCATTCCTCAAATCTTGTGTTTAAGGCCCTTGGAAGCATGAAAATCACTTTAAACATCTCATTTTATCTTTAAAAGTGATTTTCCACGTACAAATGTGAATTGTACTTCAAAGAGGCAACATTTGAAAACAGACCATTTTTTTAGTTTCTGAAGCATGTCGTAAGGGGGGGTGGTTATCTCTTTCATCAAAAATCGGACATTTTTAATTGAACAATAAAGGCCTACAAATGTTATTTAATTCACTTTCTGGGGTGGAGAAAATCTTTTTAAGGCCTCAGAGTGAATAAATTGGCCATTTCCATTCACATTTACCCATTCCTCAAATCTTGTGTTTAGGGCCCGTGGAAGCTTGAAAATCACTTTAAACATCTAATTTTATCTCTAACAGTGATTAACCACATACAAATGTGAATTGTCGTTTAAAGACGCAACATTTGAAAATGGACCATTTTTTTCGTTTCTGAAGCATGTCGTAAGGGGGGGTGGTTATCTCTTTCACCAAAAAAAGGCGTTTTTGATTGAACAATAAAGGCCTCCAAATGTTATTTTATTCACTTCCCGTGGAGGAGAAACACTTTTTAAGGCTGCAGAATGAGTAAATTGGCCATATTCATTCACTTTTACCCATTCCTCAAATCTTGTGTTTAAGGCCCTTGGAAGCATGAAAATCACTTTAAACATCTCATTTTATCTTTAAAAGTGATTTTCCACGTACAAATGTAAATTGTCGTTTAAAGACGCAATATTTGAAAATGGACCATTTTTTTCGTTTCTGAAGCATGTCGTAAGGGGGGGTGGTTATCTCTTTCACCAAAAAAAAGGCGTTTTTGACTGAACAATAAAGGCCTCCAAATGTTATTTTATTCACTTCCCGTGGAGGAGAAACACTTTTTAAGGCCGCAGAGTGAGTAAATTGGCCATTTTTATTCACTTTTACCCATTCCTCAAATCTCGTGTTTAAGGCCCCTGAAAGCATGAAAATCACTTTAAACATCTCATTTTATCTTTAAAAGTGATTTTCCACGTACAAATGTGAATTGTAGTTCAAAGAGGCAACATTTGAAAACAGACCATTTTTTTAGTTTCTGAAGCATGTCGTAAGGGGGGGTGGTTATCTCTTTCGTCAAAAATCGGGCGTTTTCGCTTGAATAATAAAGGCCTACAAATGTTATTTAATTCACTTTCTGGGGTGGAGAAATTTTTTTTAAGGCCTCAGAGTGAATAAATTGGCCATTTTCCATTCACATTTACCCATTCCTTAAGGCTTGTGTTTAGGGCCCCTGGAAGCTTGAAAATCACTTTAAACATCTAATTTTATCTCTAAAAGTGATTATCCACGTACAAATGTGAATTGTCGTTTAAAGACGCAACATTGGAAAATGGACCATTTTTTTCGTTTCTGAAGCATGTCGTAAGGGGGGGGTGGTAATCTCTTTCACCAAAAAAAAGGCGTTTTTGATTGAACAATAAAGGCCTCCAAATGTTATTTTATTCACTTCCCGTGGAGGAGAAACACTTTTTAAGGCCGCAGAGTGAGTAAATTGGTCATTTTCATTCACTTTTACCCATTCCTCAAATCTCGTGTTTAGGGCCCCTGGAAGCATGAAAATCACTTTAAACATCTCATTTTATCTTTAAAAGTGATTTTCCACGTACAAATGTGAATTGTACTTCAAAGAGGCAACATTTGAAAACAGACCATTTTTTTAGTTTCTGAAGCATGTCGTAAGGGGGGGTGGTTATCTCTTTCATCAAAAATCGGCCGTTTTTAATTGAACAATAAAGGCCTACAAATGTTATTTAATTCACTTTCTGGGGTGGAGAAAATCTTTTTAAGGCCTCAGAGTGAATAAATTGGCCATTTCCATTCACATTTACCCATTCCTCAAATCTTGTGTTTAGGGCCCCTGGAAGCTTGAAAATCACTTTAAACATCTAATTTTATCTCTAACAGTGATTAACCACATACAAATGTGAATTGTCGTTTAAAGACGCAACATTTGAAAATGGACCATTTTTTTCGTTTCTGAAGCATGTCGTAAGGGGGGGTGGTTATCTCTTTCACCAAAAAAAGGCGTTTTTGATTGAACAATAAAGGCCTCCAAATGTTATTTTATTCACTTCCCGTGGAGGAGAAACACTTTTTAAGGCCGCAGAATGAGTAAATTGGCCATATTCATTCACTTTTACCCATTCCTCAAATCTTGTGTTTAAGGCCCTTGGAAGCATGAAAATCACTTTAAACATCTCATTTTATCTTTAAAAGTGATTTTCCACGTACAAATGTAAATTGTCGTTTAAAGACGCAACATTTGAAAATGGACCATTTTTTTCGTTTCTGAAGCATGTCGTAAGGGGGGGTGGTTATCTCTTTCACCAAAAAAAAGGCGTTTTTGACTGAACAATAAAGGCCTCCAAATGTTATTTTATTCACTTCCCGTGGAGGAGAAACACTTTTTAAGGCCGCAGAGTGAGTAAATTGGCCATTTTTATTCACTTTTACCCATTCCTCAAATCTCGTGTTTAAGGCCCCTGGAAGCATGAAAATCACTTTAAACATCTCATTTTATCTTTAAAAGTGATTTTCCACGTACAAATGTGAATTGTAGTTCAAAGAGGCAACATTTGAAAACAGACCATTTTTTTAGTTTCTGAAGCATGTCGTAAGGGGGGGTGGTTATCTCTTTCATCAAAAATCGGACGTTTTTAATTGAACAATAAAGTCCTACAAATGTTATTTAATTCACTTTCTGAGGTGGAGAAAAAACCTTTTTAAGGCCTCAGAGTGAATAAATTGGCCATTTCCATTCACATTTACCCATTCCTCAAATCTTGTGTTTAGGGCCCCTGGAAGCTTGAAAATCACTTTAAACATCTAATTTTATCTCTCACAGTGATTAACCACATACAAATGTGAATTGTCGTTTAAAGACGCAACATTTGAAAATGGACCATTTTTTTTCGTGTCTGAAGCATGTCGTAAGGGGGGGTGGTTATCTCTTTCACCAAAAAAAAGGGGTTTTTGATTGAACAATAAAGGCCTCCAAATGTTATTTTATTCACTTCCCGTGGAGGGGAAACACTTTTTAAGGCCGCAGAGTGAGTAAATTGGCCATTTTCATTCACTTTTACCCATTCCTCAAATCTCGTGTTTAAGGCCCCTGGAAGCATGAAAATCACTTTAAACATCTCATTTTATCTTTAAACGTGATTTTCCACGTACAAATGTGAATTGTAGTTCAAAGAGGCAACATTTGAAAACGGACCATTTTATACGTTTCTGAAGCATGTCGTAAGGGGGGGTGGTTATCTCTTTCGTCAAAAATCGGGCGTTTTCGCTTGAACAATAAAGGCCTACAAATGTTATTTAGTTCACTTCCCGTTGAGTAGAAACACTTTTTAAGGCCGCAGAGTGAGTAAATTGGCCATATTCATTCACTTTTACCCATTCCTCAAATCTTGTGTTTAAGGCCCCTGAAAGCATGAAAATCACTTTAAACATCTCATTTTATCTTTAAAAGTGATTTTCCACGTACAAATGTGAATTGTAGTTCAAAGAGGTAACATTTGAAAACAGACCATTTTTTTAGTTTCTGAAGCATGTCGTAAGGGGGGGTGGTTATCTCTTTCATCAAAAATCGGACGTTTTTGATTGAACAATTAAGGCCTACAAATGTTATTTAATTCACTTTCTGGGGTGGAGAAAAACTTTTTAAGGCCTCAGAGTGAATAAATTGGCCATATTCATTCACTTTTACCCATTCCTCAAATCTTGTGTTTAAGGCCCCTGGAAGCATGAAAATCACTTTAAACATCTCATTTTATCTTTAAAAGTGATTTTCCACGTACAAATGTGAATTGTAGTTCAAAGAGGCAACATTTGAAAACAGACCATTTTTTTAGTTTCTGAAGCATGTGGTAAGGGGGGGTGGTTATCTCTTTCATCAAAAATCGGACGTTTTTGATTGAACAATAAAGGCCTCCAAATGTTATTTTATTCACTTCCCGTGGAGGAGAAACACTTTTTAAGGCCGCAGAGTGAGTAAATTGGCCATTTTCATTCACTTTTACCCATTCCTCAAATCTCGTGTTTAAGGCCCCTGGAAGCATGAAAATCACTTTAAACATCTCATTTTATCTTTAAAAGTGATTTTCCAAGTACAAATGTGAATTGTAGTTCAAAGAGGCAACATTTGAAAACAGACCATTTTTTTGAGTTTCTGAAGCATGTCGTAAGGGGGGGTGGTTATCTCTTTCATCAAAAATCGGATGTTTTTAATTGAACAATAAAGGCCTACAAATGTTATTTAATTCACTTTCTGGGGTGGAGAAAAACTTTTTAAGGCCTCAGAGTGAATAAATTGGCCATTTCCATTCACATTTACCCATTCCTCAAATCTTGTGTTTAGGGCCCCTGGAAGCTTGAAAATCACTTTAAACATCTCATTTTATCTCTCACAGTGATTAACCACATACAAATGTGAATTGTCCTTTAAAGACGCAACATTTGAAAATGGACCATTTTTTTCCGTTTCTGAAGCATGTCGTAAGGGGGGTGGTTATCTCTTTCACCAAGAAAAAGGCGTTTTTGATTGAACAATAAAGGCCTCCAAATGTTATTTTATTCACTTCCCGTTGAGGAGAAACACTTTTTAAGGCCGCAGAGTGAGTAAATTGGCCATTTTCATTCACTTTTACCCATTCCTCAAATCTCGTGTTTAAGGCCCCTGGAAGCATGAAAATCACTTTAAACATCTAATTTTATCTTTAAAAGTGATTTTCCAAGTACAAATGTGAATTGTAGTTCAAAGAGGCAACATTTGAAAACGGACCATTTTTTACGTTTCTGAAGCATGTCGTAAGGGGGGGTGGTTATCTCTTTCGTCAAAAATCGGGCGTTTTCGCTTGAACAATAAAGGCCTACAAATGTTATTTAATTCACTTTCTGGGGTGGAGAAAAAAATTTTAAGGCCTCAGAGTGAATAAATTGGCCATTTTCCATTCACATTTGCCCATTCCTTAAGGCTTGTGTTTAGGGCCCCTGGAAGCTTGAAAATCACTTTAAACATCTAATTTTATCTCTAAAAGTGATTATCCACGTACAAACGTGAATTGTCGTTTAAAGACGCAACATTTGAAAATGGACCATTTTTTTCGTTTCTGAAGCATGTCTTAAGGGGGGGTGGTTATCTCTTTCGTCAAAAATCAGGCGTTTTTGATTGAACAATAAAGGCCTCCAAATGTTATTTTATTCACTTCCCGTGGAGGAGAAACACTTTTTAAGGCCGCAGAGTGAGTAAATTGGCCATTTTCATTCACTTTTACCCATTCCTCAAATCTCGTGTTTAAGGCCCCTGGAAGCATGAAAATCACCTTAAACATCTCATTTGATCTTTAAAAGTGATTTTCCACGTACAAATGTGAATTGTGGTTCAAAGAGGCAACATTTGAAAACGGACCATTTTTTACGTTTCTGAAGCATGTCGTAAGGGGGGGTGGTTATCTCCTTTGTCAAAATTCGGGCGTTTTCGCTTGAACAATAAAGGCCTACAAATGCTATTTAGTTCACTTCCTGTGGAGGAGAAACACTGTTTAAGGCTGCAGAGTGAGTAAATTGGCCATATTCATTTACTTTTACCCATTCCTCAAATCTTGTGTTTAAGGCCCCTGGAAACATGAAAATCACTTTAAACATCTCATTTTATCTTTAAAAGTGATTTTCCACGTACAAATGTGAATTGTCGTTTAAAGACGCAACATTTGAAAATGGACCATTTTTTTCGTTTCTGAAGCATGTCGTAAAGGGGGGTGGTTATCTCTTTCACCAAAAAAAGGCGTTTTTGATTGAACAATAAAGGCCTCCAAATGTTATTTTATTCACTTCCCGTGGAGGAGAAACACTTTTTAAGGCCGCAGAATGAGTAAATTGGCCATATTCATTCACTTTTACCCATTCCTCAAATCTTGTGTTTAAGGCCCTTGGAAGCATGAAAATCACTTTAAACATCTCATTTTATCTTTAAAAGTGATTTTCCACGTACAAATGTAAATTGTCGTTTAAAGACGCAACATTTGAAAATGGACCATTTTTTTCGTTTCTGAAGCATGTCGTAAGGGGGGGTGGTTATCTCTTTCACCAAAAAAAAGGCGTTTTTGACTGAACAATAAAGGCCTCCAAATGTTATTTTATTCACTTCCCGTGGAGGAGAAACACTTTTTAAGGCCGCAGAGTGAGTAAATTGGCCATTTTTATTCACTTTTACCCATTCCTCAAATCTCGTGTTTAAGGCCCCTGGAAGCATGAAAATCACTTTAAACATCTCATTTTATCTTTAAAAGTGATTTTCCACGTACAAATGTGAATTGTAGTTCAAAGAGGCAACATTTGAAAACAGACCATTTTTTTTGTTTCTGAAGCATGTCGTAAGGGGGGGTGGTTATCTCTTTCATCAAAAATCGGACGTTTTTCATTGAACAATAAAGTCCTACAAATGTTATTTAATTCACTTTCTGAGGTGGAGAAAAAACCTTTTTAAGGCCTCAGAGTGAATAAATTGGCCATTTCCATTCACATTTACCCATTCCTCAAATCTTGTGTTTAGGGCCCCTGGAAGCTTGAAAATCACTTTAAACATCTAATTTTATCTCTCACAGTGATTAACCACATACAAATGTGAATTGTCGTTTAAAGACGCAACATTTGAAAATGGACCATTTTTTTTCGTGTCTGAAGCATGTCGTAAGGGGGGGTGGTTATCTCTTTCACCAAAAAAAAGGCGTTTCTGATTGAACAATAAAGGCCTCCAAATGTTATTTTATTCACTTCCCGTGGAGGGGAAACACTTTTTAAGGCCGCAGAGTGAGTAAATTGGCCATTTTCATTCACTTTTACCCATTCCTCAAATCTCGTGTTTAAGGCCCCTGGAAGCATGAAAATCACTTTAAACATCTCATTTTATCTTTAAACGTGATTTTCCACGTACAAATGTGAATTGTAGTTCAAAGAGGCAACATTTGAAAACGGACCATTTTATACGTTTCTGAAGCATGTCGTAAGGGGGGGTGGTTATCTCTTTCGTCAAAAATCGGGCGTTTTCGCTTGAACAATAAAGGCCTACAAATGTTATTTAGTTCACTTCCCGTTGAGGAGAAACACTTTTTAAGGCCGCAGAGTGAGTAAATTGGCCATATTCATTCACTTTTACCCATTCCTCAAATCTTGTGTTTAAGGCCCCTGGAAGCATGAAAATCACTTTAAACATCTCATTTTATCTTTAAAAGTGATTTTCCACGTACAAATGTGAATTGTAGTTCAAAGAGGCAACATTTGAAAACAGACCATTTTTTTTAGTTTCTGAAGCATGTCGTAAGGGGGGGTGGTTATCTCTTTCATCAAAAATCGGACGTTTTTGATTGAACAATTAAGGCCTACAAATGTTATTTAATTCACTTTCTGGGGTGGAGAAAAACTTTTTAAGGCCTCAGAGTGAATAAATTGGCCATATTCATTCACTTTTACCCATTCCTCAAATCTTGTGTTTAAGGCCCCTGGAAGCATGAAAATCACTTTAAACATCTCATTTTATCTTTAAAAGTGATTTTCCAAGTACAAATGTGAATTGTAGTTCAAAGAGGCAACATTTGAAAACAGACCATTTTTTTAGTTTCTGAAGCATGTGGTAAGGGGGGGTGGTTATCTCTTTCATCAAAAATCGGACGTTTTTGATTGAACAATAAAGGCCTCCAAATGTTATTTTATTCACTTCCCGTGGAGGAGAAACACTTTTTAAGGCCGCAGAGTGAGTAAATTGGCCATTTTCATTCACTTTTACCCATTCCTCAAATCTCGTGTTTAAGGCCCCTGGAAGCATGAAAATCACTTTAAACATCTCATTTTATCTTTTTTTAAGTTTAAGTTTATTGAGACCAGCAAGAAAATACAATGTACAATCAAAATCCGATCAGAAAACAGAAATAATTATGATATGAACAATAAAGGATATTAGGCATATTGGTTACAATAAACACGGTAACCTAGAAAAGAAAGAGGAAGAAAGGGGGGGGGGAAGCAATATGAATATCATTGGAAAGAGTTCAGAGCAATCAATGGCAACAAAAGAGGTAAAATGAAGCACTACATTGCATGTACTTTAAAACTCTAAAACGAATATAGTGATATAATGGGAGGAGTACAGTATGCAGAAACAATAATAAATTATTCAAACAAAAGACAACGAAACTAAATCAGGGCGGTTTGCGGACATCATCTGATGTTCTCACAGTAGCAGTAATTGAAATATTCGAAGGGGGGGAAGCAGATAAATATGTAGTGAGAGGGAGCCATAACAAATCCCTTTTAATTGCTAGTGATATAGGGGTAACATAATTAGTGTCAAGTCTGTGATGAAAACAGATGGCGTTCCACCAGGCTCTGTAAGTGACTTTATCCGCATGTTTCCAATTCAAGGTGATTAGATGTAAGGCTATAGCAATTAACAAATCAATTAACTGAAAATGTGACGAAGGTTGAGGCCATGAGGGGGATAAAGAACCGAGAAAAATATTTGAGAGGGAAAAAGGAACTCTAGTGTTAAATATTTTGTTAATTTGAGACCAAACTAAAAGCCAAAATTTAGCAATGTTAGGACAATCAAATAGCATGTGTTTTAAGTCAGCCTTTAAACATGAGCAGGACCAGCAGTGTGATGAAGTGGTGGAAGAGAAGGAAGCTAATTGTGCGGGTGAATATAATGCACGCTGATATACAAAATAAAGAGTCTGAGTGGTATTGGCCGCCCGTGAAGTTTTATGAATCTTTAACCACAACTTATCCCACAAAGAGACAGACCAGGATTGTAATAAGTCCTTTTCCCATGCCAGCTCAGTCCTTGTTTTGCACCGCGGCGAAAGAGATAAAAGACCTTTGTAAAGGGAAGATGCAGAAGGGGAAGCGTTTAACAATGGAAACAATGTAGAGCAAGTTGTAGGGAGATTTGGAGAAGGTGGGAGTAATGAAAGATATTGGTGAAGAGAGGGAAGCAGAAGGTCATATTGCTTCTTACAGGAATTAGGAAGGGCAAAGTTAGATTTGAGGACTGAGAAGGATAAAGGTGTATTACCCATCAAGAGTTGAGAAATCCACTTCAAACCCTTGGAGTGCCATGCCTTCCAATAGAAAGCACGATTTTTAATACGTAGTAATTTATTATGCCAAATAGGTTGTTGAGAAAGTGAGTTAAGCGAGGGGTAGGAAGCTGGTAGGAGAGGAGTTAAGAGCTTTCGTGTGTAAGAAATAACAGGATGACGCAAAGAAGAAGTGTGTGCAGAGAAAGCAAGGGATTCCATAAAGGCGAAGGGGGAAGTGAAAAACTTCTCGATGCTAAGCCAAATTGGAGGATAGGTAGGAGGGTCCAAGGAAAGCCATGAAGAGGCTTGTTTTAGGGAAAATGCATGGTGATAAGATTTAAAGTCAGGAAACTTAAGCCCACCATTTGATTTATCTTTTTTGAGAGTAGATAAGGCTATCCGAGGGGGCTTACCTTTCCAGAGGAATTTTAATAAAGTGCGATCTAATCTCTTAAAGTAATAATCTGGGATATGTACAGGAATCATTGAGAGAGAATATAAAATAACGGGAGCAAGCATCATCTTAATAGAGTCTAATCTACCCTACCAAGAGAGAAAAGGAGGGTGCCACTTAGTAATAGAATCATTTAGCTTCTTAGCAATGTAATCAAAATTGTGTTTAAGAGTTTCGGAAATAGACGGGGAGAACCATAAACCTAAATATTTTAATTTAGAGGATTGCCAGGAAAAACCAGTATGGACAAAATAGTGTTTAAGACACAAAACATTGAGGGGTAAGACTTCACATTTATCACGATTTAGGCGGTATCCTGAAAGTTTTGAAAACGCATCTACTTGGGAAAGGAAAGGAGGAAGAGAAGTATCGGGATTGGAGCAGTATAAAAGAATATCATCTGCATAAACAGACATTTTGACTTGGCGGGAGCCTAAATGGAATCCTGTAATTAGGGAATCCTGTCTAATTTTGGTGAGGAAAGGCTCTAACGCCACTACAAATAGAAGAGGGGATGGGGGCAACCCTGCCGTACACCTCTTGAAAGAGAAAAATAATCGGAAACCTTACCATTAGCAAAAATAGATGCCTTGGGACCAGAATACAAGAGAGAAATCAAGGAAATTAACTTAGAGGGAAACCCTATCCACTGAAGAGCATGGAACATAAAGTCCCAACCAATCCTATCAAAAGCCTTCTCGGCGTCTAAAGCTATGGCAGCAAGCGGGTAATCTAAGGAAGAGGCCTTGCTAAGAATGTTAAAAAAGACTCTAGAATTATCAGAGGATAAACGACCTTTTACAAAGCCCGATTGCTCCGAACCAAGAAGCTCAGGTAAGATTGGGTCAATACGTAAGGCAAGAATTTTAGCAAAAATTTTATAATCCGTATTCACTAAAGATATCGGGCGATAATTTTTACAGAAAGAGGGATCTTTGCCTTCTTTGGGAATTAGGCAAATCATAGCATCCTGAAAGGTACCTTGAGATGCTCCGTTTGTGATAAAGGAAGTAAATAAAAGAAGAAGTTGTGGAAGAAGGAGTTTCGAAAAGTGTTCATAAAATTCAATGGTAAATCCGTCAGGGCCAGGGGTTTTCCCTCGCCTTAAAACCGATACGGCATGAGAAATTTCTGTCAATGTGATATCTAGCTGTAGTGAATCAAAATCAATATGTTGCGAGGGGGGAGAAGAGATGGATTGGAAGTAGGAGGAAAGATCAGATTGAAGAGGTTGGGCCTCAGGAGTATAAAGAGTTTTATAAAAGGAGACAAACTCATTTAAGATATCTTCATCTTTGAGAAGAACGTCACCATTGGAATCCTTCAAAGACTCTATCCTAGTTCTATCCCGACGAGATTTTAGATAATTAGCCAATACTTTCCCCATTTTATTCTGACCTCCATAGTAACGAGCACTACTCTTCAGAAGATAAGAAGAAGCCGCTTCCGTGGATGCTTTGTTGAAGGTGATTTTAGCAGTGATAAGATCTTTCAAAGAAGCTTCAGAGTACGAGTGGTAATAGACGTATTCTAATTTTTTAATTTTGGCAAGCAATTGAGCCGAATGTTTCTCAAAAGCTTTTTTCTTCCGAGAAACAAAGTTAATAATAAAGCCTCTGGCAGCTGCCTTAAAAGAATCCCAAATCATAGCAGGAGAGGAATCATGAGTTGTGTTTATGGTGAAGAATTCCGAAGCAAAAGAACTCAACTGGCTGGAATAATTAGGATCTACGAGCAATGAATTATTAAAACGCCAACGTCCAGCAAATGGGGTATAAGGAAGAAGATCAAAATCAACAGAAACCGGGGCATGGTCTGAAATTAAAATGGACCCTATTTCTGATTGAAGTACGTGTTGCGTTAAAGGTTTACTTAAAAAGAGGTAGTCAATACGAGATTGTGATTTGTGTGGGGGGGAGAAAAAGCTATATTCTCGAAGATCAGGGTGACACAGTCTCCAGATGTCAACTAAAGATTTTTGACGAATGTTGGAAGTAAATTGTGAGTGCATTTTGTTGTTTACAAATCTGACTGGGGAATTCCTATCTAAAATGGGATCACAAACTTGATTACAGTCACCCCCAAAAACAATATAATCGTCTTCAAGGGAGAGAAACTTATCAGAAATATGTAACCAAAAAACATTGTCAACTGAAACTGGAGCATAAACGTTAAAATAAAACCAATGGTATTTTGTCAATAAGTAATTTAACAATTAACCAACGACCTTCAGAATCAGTCTCTTGAAAAATCACCGATACATTAAACTTTTTATGAGTAAGAATAAGAACACCATTTTTCTTACCTAAAGCTGGAGAAGAAAACACATTGCCTACCCAACATCTTTTTAATTTAGATGCTTCAGCCTCAGAAAGGTGGGTTTATTGAAGAAAAGCAACATCAGTTTTTAATTTTGCTAAATGGGATAAAACTCGTTGTCTTTTAATGGGATTGTTCAATCCTTTAACATTCCATGTGATAATTCTGAACTTGACTGGATGAGATTAAAGTCAAAAACCATGAACATACAATGCGATAAATAGAGTTGAGATTGAGAAGAGTAAAGAAATGAGAACTCAGGAGTGTACGAAGAAGAAGATAAGAGAGGAAAAGATTGAAAACAATAATATTAAGAAATTCGATAAGGGAGAAGAAACATAAGCAAGGAGTATGAATTTGCGAATGATCAAAGAAAGGAAGAAGAGGATAGAATGAGGGAGGCGTAAGTGGGAAGAAAAGAAAGGGAAAAAAGAAAAAGAAAAAGAGGAGAAGAGGAACAATGGCAGAAAACAGCAAAAAAAGCATAAAAAGAGAATATGAACAGGAGACATACTTACATGAAGAAGATCCAAGAGAACAAGGGGGGAGGGGAGAAGCCACACGAGACAGGCAGCCCATCCAGGCTGACCAAACGGAGGACGAGGGGGAGAACGCCAATAATATAGGATATCTACGGATGCGAGAGAGAACAAAAAACAAAAACATAAAAACTATTTAACACAATAAGTGATGAAAAATAGGAGAGTTAAAACAGAACAAAACGATTAGGTACCAACTCAAATTAAGAAGACCATCCAAGCTAGGAAAGAACACCAAAGAATACATAAAGAACGATAATGAAGAGAAGCAGTGAATGAAAGAACCATAAGAAAAATCATCAGAACATCAAGTAACATTTGAAGACAAGGGTCCCGAAGCTTCCATGGTCTCCGTCTTGTGAAAGTTTATGAAACTCTGTAACTGCTGCGGGTCTTCATAGGATGTCGTCTTGTTATTGAACGTGACCTTAAAGAGGCAGGGGTGAAAAAGACCATAACGCGCTCCCATGGCACGAAGAGTAGGTCTCATATCAAGAAAGGCCTTACGTCTGTTGGCTGTGGACTTGGCATAATCTTGAGCGAAAAACAAAGTGGCGCCGGACCAGGTGACTCGTTGAGAGGATTTAGCCGCTGACAAAACCTTTAGCAAATCCGTGTACTCCAAAAAGTACAAAATGACACCTCTCGGCCTCTGTGAAGAAGATGCATTCGATGGGAGACGTCCTAACCTATGGGCTCGTTGAATGTTGAGAGCAGTGCCTTCCGGCATATGGAGAATCTTGGGTAGAAAAGTTTTAAAGAAGGTAGGAGGATCCGACCCCTCCGATCCCTCCACCAGACCATAGATACGCAGATTGTTCCGCCTATTACGATTTTCAAGATCCTCGACTTGGCGTTGGAGGGCAGACACTTGAGATTGAAGGTGAGATACATTGGTGTTAGTGTCTGTAAAGGAAGACATATGACTTTCAACTGCAGTAATTCGTGAGTCAAGTTGAGCCCAAGTGTCAGTGAGAACTTGTAGTTTATTATTTGTTTCCTCCATAAAGGGACGAAGGGCCCTAATTTCTTCCAGTAGTATCTCCATGGAAACAGGCGAGGTCGATTTAGGAGGAGAAGGCGGGTTATGCTTTAAACGCTTGGTGACAGACTTCACAGCAGGCACTGGCGAGGGAGAGGGATCCATATTCTCCGTGGGGTCTTGTGATAATAACAAAGAATCCTCTAGTTTGGAGAAGGCAGTAAAAACTCTTGAATTTTTGATGAGGGTATGCTTAGGCGTAGGGTGTTTAGCAAGAGAGCCTTTCGTTCTCCCCATAGGAGGCAGGTCCAACAGTCTAAGTGAGAGGGGCAGAGACGTGGTCCAGAAGTAGAGTAGCACTAGTTAAATGGTTAACATCACTGTCAGATCCAGCAAGTATCAGCAAACCTCATTGAAGCGCGTGCTCAAACGGAATTGAAGAAATAGTCACTGAATTGACGTATCCGAAAAAATGAGGCAGTTCCATAAAACTATTTCAATATCTGAAATGAAAATACTCGTCAAGAATAACCATTAGTGAGGAAGAACTGTCTTATTTGAGGAGAACAGCACAGAAAAACACTCTCGTGAGGTGTATGCATAAAATGGCGGCTGATTCGGTGGAGAAAACGCTGCACAAACTACGCACCTTCCGTATTTTCCAGGGATGCATCATTGAGTTTATCAAAAGTTGGTGAAAAAATGAAGAAAAAGCCAGAGATAATCAGCAATAATAACCAAGGGGGACAAAAAACCACTTTTGCAGCATGTTTCTTCAAGCCATTAGCTTACATTCTCCTCAGATGAAAAAACAAAATGGCGGCCGTTCCGAAAACGGGACCGCCGAGGGAATTAAAGAGGATTAAATGCAGCTTACTGACATAGCGACTGCAAATTTCGGCGCTCCGGATGTTCAGACAGCCTGTCCTCACTTTGTGGCATCCTCGCACTCGCAGTTACGCGAGAAAAAATCGGCGTTGTCCTCCCGACCCCGGGAGCGTCAGGGAAAAGCCGCCATCTTCGTAAGGCGTTAACCACGCCCCCCCTCATTTTATCTTTAAAAGTGATTTTCCAAGTACAAATGTGAATTGTAGTTCAAAGAGGCAACATTTGAAAACAGACCATTTTTTTGAGTTTCTGAAGCATGTCGTAAGGGGGGGTGGTTATCTCTTTCATCAAAAATCGGATGTTTTTAATTGAACAATAAAGGCCTACAAATGTTATTTAATTCACTTTCTGGGGTGGAGAAAAACTTTTTAAGGCCTCAGAGTGAATAAATTGGCCATTTCCATTCACATTTACCCATTCCTCAAATCTTGTGTTTAGGGCCCCTGGAAGCTTGAAAATCACTTTAAACATCTCATTTTATCTCTCACAGTGATTAACCACATACAAATGTGAATTGTCCTTTAAAGACGCAACATTTGAAAATGGACCATTTTTTTTCGTTTCTGAAGCATGTCGTAAGGGGGGTGGTTATCTCTTTCACCAAGAAAAAAGCGTTTTTGATTGAACAATAAAGGCCTCCAAATGTTATTTTATTCACTTCCCGTTGAGGAGAAACACTTTTTAAGGCCGCAGAGTGAGTAAATTGGCCATTTTCATTCACTTTTACCCATTCCTCAAATCTCGTGTTTAAGGCCCCTGGAAGCATGAAAATCACTTTAAACATCTCATTTTATCTTTAAAAGTGATTTTCCAAGTACAAATGTGAATTGTAGTTCAAAGAGGCAACATTTGAAAACGGACCATTTTTTACGTTTCTGAAGCATGTCGTAAGGGGGGGGTGGTTATCTCTTTCGTCAAACATCGGGCGTTTTCGCTTGAACAATAAAGGCCTACAAATGTTATTTAATTCACTTTCTGGGGTGGAGAAAAAATTTTTAAGGCCTCAGAGTGAATAAATTGGCCATTTTCCATTCACATTTGCCCATTCCTTAAGGCTTGTGTTTAGGGCCCCTGGAAGCTTGAAAATCACTTTAAACATCTAATTTTATCTCTAAAAGTGATTATCCACGTACAAATGTGAACTGTCGTTTAAAGACGCAACATTTGAAAATGGACCATTTTTTTCGTTTCTGAAGCATGTCTTAAGGGGGGGTGGTTATCTCTTTCGTCAAAAATCAGGCGTTTTTGATTGAACAATAAAGGCCTCCAAATGTTATTTTATTCACTTCCCGTGGAGGAGAAACACTTTTTAAGGCCGCAGAGTGAGTAAATTGGCCATTTTCATTCACTTTTACCCATTCCTCAAATCTCGTGTTTAAGGTCCCTGGAAGCATGAAAATCACTTTAAACATATCATTTTATCTTTAAAAGTGATTTTCCACGTACAAATATGAATTGTAGTTCAAAGAGGCAACATTTGAAAACGGACCATTTTTTACGTTTCTGAAGCATGTCGTAAGGGGGGGGTGGTTATCTCTTTCGTCAAAAACTCAGGCGTTTTCGCTTGAACAATAAAAGCCTATAAATGTTATTTAGTTCACTTCCCGTGGAGGAGAAACACTTTTTAAGGCCGCAGAGTGAGTAAATTGGCCATATTCATTCACTTTTACCCATTCCTCAAATCTTGTGTTTAAGGCCCCTGGAAGCATGAAAATCACTTTAAACATCTCATTTCATCTTTAAAAGTGATTTTCCACGTTCAAATGTGAATTGTAGTTCAAAGAGGCAACATTTGAAAACATACCATTTTTTTAGTTTCTGAAGCATGTCGTAAGTGGGGGTGGTTATCTCTTGCATCAAAAATCGGACGTTTTTGATTGAACAATAAAGGCCTCCAAATGTTATTTTATTCACTTCCCGTGGAGGAGAAACACTTTTTAAGGCCGCAGAGTGAGTAAATTGGCCATTTTCATTCACTTTTACCCATTCCTCAAATCTCATGCTTAAGGCCCCTGGAAGCATGAAAATCACTTTAAACATCTCATTTTTCTCATTTTATCTTTAAAAGTGATTTTCCACGTACAAATGTGAATTGTAGTTCAAAGAGGCAACATTTGAAAACGGACCATTTTTTACGTTTCTGAAGCATGTTGTAAGGGGGGGTGGTTATCTCCTTTGTCAAAATTCGGGCGTTTTCGCTTGAACAATAAAGGCCTACAAATGTTATTTAGTTCACTTCCTGTGGAGGAGAAACACTGTTTAAGGCTGCAGAGTGAGTAAATTGGCCATATTCATTTACTTTTACCCATTCCTCAAATCTTGTGTTTAAGGCCCCTGGAAACATGAAAATCACTTTAAACATCTCATTTTATCTTTAAAAGTGATTTTCCACGTACAAATGTGAATTGTAGTTCGAAGAGGCAACATTTGAAAACGGACCATTTTTTACGTTTCTGAAGCATGTCGTAAGTGGGGGTGGTTATCTCTTTCGTCAAAAATCGGGCGTTTTCGCTTGAACAATAAAAGCCTATAAATGTTATTTAGTTCACTTCCCGTGGAGGAGAAACACTTTTTAAGGCCGCAGAGTGAGTAAATTGGCCATATTCATTCAATTTTACCCATTCCTCAAATCTTGTGTTTAAGGCCCCTGGAAGCATGAAAATCACTTTAAACATCTCATTTCATCTTTAAAAGTGATTTTCCACGTTCAAATGTGAATTGTAGTTCAAAGAGGCAACATTTGAAAACGGACCATTTTTTATGTTTCTGAAGCATGTCGTAAGTGGGGGTGGTTATCTCTTTCGTCAAAAATCGGGCGTTTTCGCTTGAACAATAAAAGCCTATAAATGTTATTTAGTTCACTTCCCGTGGAGGAGAAACACTTTTTAAGGCCGCAGAGTGAGTAAATTGGCCATATTCATTCACTTTTACCCATTCCTCAAATCTTGTGTTTAAGGCCCCTGGAAGCATGAAAATCACTTTAAACATCTCATTTCATCTTTAAAAGTGATTTTCCACGTTCAAATGTGAATTGTAGTTCAAAGAGGCAACATTTGAAAACGGACCATTTTTTACGTTTCTGAAGCATGTCGTAAGGGGGGGTGGTTATCTCTTTCGTCAAACATCGGGCGTTTTCGCTTGAACAATAAAGGCCTACAAATGTTATTTAATTCACTTTCTGGGGTGGAGAAAATTTTTTTAAGGCCTCAGAGTGAATAAATTGGCCATTTTCCATTCACATTTGCCCATTCCTTAAGGCTTGTGTTTAGGGCCCCTGGAAGCTTGAAAATCACTTTAAACATCTAATTTTATCTCTAAAAGTGATTATCCACGTACAAATGTGAACTGTTGTTTAAAGATGCAACATTTGAAAATGGACCATTTTTTTCGTTTCTGAAGCATGTCTTAAGAGGGGGTGGTTATCTCTTTCGTCAAAAATAGGCGTTTTTGATTGAACAATAAAGGCCTCCAAATGTTATTTTATTCACTTCCCGTGGAGGAGAAACACTTTTTAAGGCCGCAGAGTGAGTAAATTGGCCATTTTCATTCACTTTTACCCATTCCTCAAATCTCGTGTTTAAGGCCCCTGGAAGCATGAAAATCACTTTAAACATATCATTTTATCTTTAAAAGTGATTTTCCACGTACAAATATGAATTGTAGTTCAAAGAGGCAACATTTGAAAACGGACCATTTTTTACGTTTCTGAAGCATGTCGTAAGGGGGGGGTGGTTATCTCTTTCGTCAAAAACTCAGGCGTTTTCGCTTGAACAATAAAAGCCTATAAATGTTATTTAGTTCACTTCCCGTGGAGGAGAAACACTTTTTAAGGCCGCAGAGTGAGTAAATTGGCCATATTCATTCACTTTTACCCATTCCTCAAATCTTGTGTTTAAGGCCCCTGGAAGCATGAAAATCACTTTAAACATCTCATTTCATCTTTAAAAGTGATTTTCCATGTACAAATGTGAATTGTAGTTCAAAGAGGCAACATTTGAAAACATACCATTTTTTTAGTTTCTGAAGCATGTCGTAAGTGGGGGTGGTTATCTATTGCATCAAAAATCGGACGTTTTTGATTGAACAATAAAGGCCTCCAAATGTTATTTTATTCACTTCCCGTGGAGGAGAAACACTTTTTAAGGCCGCAGAGTGAGTAAATTGGCCATTTTCATTCACTTTTACCCATTCCTCAAATCTCGTGCTTAAGGCCCCTGGAAGCATGAAAATCACTTTAAACATCTCATTTTTCTCATTTTATCTTTAAAAGTGATTTTCCACGTGCAAATGTGAATTGTAGTTCAAAGAGGCAACATTTGAAAACGGACCATTTTTTACGTTTCTGAAGCATGTTGTAAGGGGGGGTGGTTATCTCCTTTGTCAAAATTCGGGCGTTTTCGCTTGAACAATAAAGGCCTACAAATGTTATTTAGTTCACTTCCTGTGGAGGAGAAACACTGTTTAAGGCTGCAGAGTGAGTAAATTGGCCATATTCATTTACTTTTACCCATTCCTCAAATCTTGTGTTTAAGGCCCCTGGAAACATGAAAATCACTTTAAACATCTCATTTTATCTTTAAAAGTGATTTTCCACGTACAAATGTGAATTGTAGTTCGAAGAGGCAACATTTGAAAACGGACCATTTTTTACATTTCTGAAGCATGTCGTAAGTGGGGGTGGTTATCTCTTTCGTCAAAAATCGGGCGTTTTCGCTTGAACAATAAAAGCCTATAAATGTTATTTAGTTCACTTCCCGTGGAGGAGAAACACTTTTTAAGGCCGCAGAGTGAGTAAGTTGGCCATATTCATTCACTTTTACCCATTCCTCAAATCTTGTGTTTAAGGCCCCTGGAAGCATGAAAATCACTTTAAACATCTCATTTCATCTTTAAAAGTGATTTTCCACGTTCAAATGTGAATTGTAGTTCAAAGAGGCAACATTTGAAAACATACCATTTTTTTAGTTTCTGAAGCATGTCGTAAGTGGGGGTGGTTATCTCTTGCATCAAAAATCAGACGTTTTTGATTGAACAATAAAGGCCTCCAAATGTTATTTTATTCACTTCCCGTGGAGGAGAAACACTTTTTAAGGCCGCAGAGTGAGTAAATTGTCCATTTTCATTCACTTTTACCCATTCCTCAAATCTCGTGCTTAAGGCCCCTGGAAGCATGAAAATCACTTTAAACATCTCATTTTTCTCATTTTATCTTTAAAAGTGATTTTCCACGTACAAATGTGAATTGTAGTTCAAAGAGGCAACATTTGAAAACGGACCATTTTTTACGTTTCAGAAGCATGTCGTAAGGGGGGGTGGTTATCTCTTTCGTCAAAAAAATTGTGTTTTTGCTTGAACAATAAAGGCCTACAAATGTTATTTAATTCACTTGCCGTGGATGAGAAACACTTTTTAAGGACTCAGAATGAGTAAATTGGCCATATTCATTCACTTTTACCCATTCCTCAAATCTTGTGTTTAAGGCCCCTGGAAGCATGAACATCACTTTAAACATCTAATTTTATCTCTAAAAGTGATTATCCACATACAAATGTGAATTGTCGATTAAAGACGCAACATTGGAAAATGGACCATTTTTTTCGTTTCTGAAGCATGTCGTAAGGGGGGTTGGTTATCTCTTTAACCAAAAAAAAGGCGTTTTTGATTGAACAATAAAGGCCTCCAAATGTTATTTTATTCACTTCCCGTGGAGGAGAAACACTTTTTAAGGCCGCAGAGTGAGTAAATTGGCCATTTTCATTCACTTTTACCCATTCCTCAAATCTCGTGTTTAAGGACCCTGGAAGCATGAAAATCACTTTAAACATCTCATTTTATCTTTAAAAGTGATTTTCCACGTACAAATGTGAATTGTAGTTCAAAGAGGCAACATTTGAAAACAGACCATTTTTTTAGTTTCTGAAGCATGTCGTAAGGGGGGTGGTTATCTCTTTCATCAAAAATCGGACATTTTTAATTGAACAATAAAGGCCTACAAATGTTATTTAATTCACTTTCTGGGGTGGAAAAAATCTTTTTAAGGCCTCAGAGTGAATAAATTGGCCATTTCCATTCACATTTACCCATTCCTCAAATCTTGTGTTTAGGGCCCCTGGAAGCTTGAAAATCACTTTAAACATCTAATTTTATCTCTAACAGTGATTAACCACATACAAATGTGAATTGTCGTTTAAAGACGCAACATTTGAAAATGGACCATTTTTTTAGTTTCTGAAGCATGTCGTAAGGGGGGGTGGTTATCTCTTTCACCAAAAAAAAGGCGTTTTTGATTGAACAATAAAGGCCTCCAAATGTTATTTTATTCACTTCCCGTGGAGGAGAAACACTTTTTAAGGCCGCAGAGTGAGTAAATTGGCCATATTCATTCACTTTTACCCATTCCTCAAATCTTGTGTTTAAGGCCCTTGGAAGCATGAAAATCACTTTAAACATCTCATTTTATCTTTAAAAGTGATTTTCCACGTACAAATGTAAATTGTCGTTTAAAGACGCAACATTTGAAAATGGACCATTTTTTTCGTTTCTGAAGCATGTCGTAAGGGGGGGTGGTTATCTCTTTCGTCAAAAATCAGGCTTTTTCGCTTGAACAATAAAGGCCTCCAAATGTTATTTTATTCACTTCCCGTGGAGGAGAAACACTTTTTAAGGCCGCAGTGTGAGTAAATTGGCCATATTCATTCACTTTTACCCATTCCTCAAATCTTGTGTTTAAGGCCCCTGGAAGCATGAAAATCACTTTAAACATCTCATTTTATCTTTAAAAGTGATTTTCCACGCACAAATGTGAATTGTAGTTCAAAGAGGCAACATTTGAAAACAGACCATTTTTTTAGTTTCTGAAGCATGTCGTAAGGGGGGGTGGTTATCTGTTTCATCAAAAATCGGACGTTTTGATTGAACAATAAAGGCCTACAAATGTTATTTAATTCACTTTCTGGGGTGGAGAAAAACTTTTTAAGGCCTCAGAGTGAATAAATTGGCCATTTTCATTCACATTTACCCATTCCTCTAATCTTGTGTTTAGGGCCCCTGGAAGCTTGAAAATCACTTTAAACATCTAATTTTATCTCTAAAAGTGATTATCCACGTACAAATGTGAATTGTCGTTTAAAGACGCAACATTTGAAAATGGACCATTTTTTTCGTTTCTGAAGCATGTCGTAAGGGGGGTGGTTATCTCTTTCACCAAGAAAAAGGCGTTTTTGATTGAACAATAAAGGCCTCCAAATGTTATTTAGTTCACTTCCCGTGGAGGAGAAACACTTTTTAAGGCCGCAGAGTGAGTAAATTGGCCATATTCATTCACTTTTACCCATTCCTCAAATCTTGTGTTTAAGGCCCCTGGAAGCATGAAAATCACTTTAAACATCTCATTTTATCTTTAATAGTGATTTTCCACGTACAAATGTGAATTGTAGTTCAAAGAGGCAACATTTGAAAATGGACCATTTTTTACGTTTCTGAAGCATGTCGTAAGGGGGGGTGGTTATCTCTTTCGTCAAAAATCGGGTGTTTTCGCTTGAACAATAAAGGCCTACAAATGTTATTTAGTTCACTTCCCGTGGAGGAGAAACACTTTTTAAGGCCGCAGAGTGAGTAAATTGGCCATATTCATTCACTTTTACCCATTCCTCAAATCTTGTGTTTAAGGCCCCTGGAAGCATGAAAATCACTTTAAACATCTCATTTTATCTTTAAAAGTGATTTTCCACGTACAAATGTGAATTGTAGTTCAAAGAGGCAACATTTGAAAACAGACCATTTTTTTAGTTTCTGAAGCATGTTGTAAGTGGGGGTGGTTATCTCTTTCATCAAAAATCGGACGTTTTTGATTGAACAATAAAGGCCTCCAAATGTTATTTTATTCACTTCCCGTGGAGGAGAAACACTTTTTAAGGCCGCAGAGTGAGTAAATTGGCCATTTTCATTCACTTTTACCCATTCCTCAAATCTTGTGTTTAGGGCCCCTGGAAGCTTGAAAATCACTTTAAACATCTCATTTTATCTTTAAAAGTGATTTTCCACGTACAAATGTGAATTGTAGTTAAAAGAGGCAACATTTGAAAACGGACCATTTTTTACGTTTCTGAAGCATGTCGTAAGGGGGGGTGGTTATCTCTTTCATCAAAAATCGGACGTTTTTGATTGAACAATAAAGGCCTACAAATGTTATTTAATTCACTTTCTGGGGTGGAGAAAAACTTTTTAAGGCCTCAGAGTGAATAAATTGGCCATTTTCATTCACATTTACCCATTCCTCAAATCTTGTGTTTAGGGCCCCTGGAAGCTTGAAAATCACTTTAAACATCTCATTTTATCTTTAAAAGTGATTTTCCACCTACAAATGTGAATTGTAGTTAAAAGAGCCAACATTTGAAAATGGACCATTTTTTTAGTTTCTGAAGCATGTCGTAAGGGGGGGTGGTTATCTCTTTAACCAAAAAAAAGGCGTTTTTGATTGAACAATAAAGGCCTCCAAATGTTATTTTATTCACTTCCCGTGGAGGAGAAACACTTTTTAAGGCCGCAGAGTGAGTAAATTGGCCATTTTCATTCACTTTTACCCATTCCTCAAATCTCGTGTTTAAGGACCCTGGAAGCATGAAAATCACTTTAAACATCTCATTTTATCTTTAAAAGTGATTTTCCACGTACAAATGTGAATTGTAGTTCAAAGAGGCAACATTTGAAAACAGACCATTTTTTTAGTTTCTGAAGCATGTCGTAAGGGGGGTGGTTATCTCTTTCATCAAAAATCGGACATTTTTAATTGAACAATAAAGGCCTACAAATGTTATTTAATTCACTTTCTGGGGTGGAAAAAATCTTTTTAAGGCCTCAGAGTGAATAAATTGGCCATTTCCATTCACATTTACCCATTCCTCAAATCTTGTGTTTAGGGCCCCTGGAAGCTTGAAAATCACTTTAAACATCTAATTTTATCTCTAACAGTGATTAACCACATACAAATGTGAATTGTCGTTTAAAGACGCAACATTTGAAAATGGACCATTTTTTTAGTTTCTGAAGCATGTCGTAAGGGGGGGTGGTTATCTCTTTCACCAAAAAAAAGGCGTTTTTGATTGAACAATAAAGGCCTCCAAATGTTATTTTATTCACTTCCCGTGGAGGAGAAACACTTTTTAAGGCCGCAGAGTGAGTAAATTGGCCATATTCATTCACTTTTACCCATTCCTCAAATCTTGTGTTTAAGGCCCTTGGAAGCATGAAAATCACTTTAAACATCTCATTTTATCTTTAAAAGTGATTTTCCACGTACAAATGTAAATTGTCGTTTAAAGACGCAACATTTGAAAATGGACCATTTTTTTCGTTTCTGAAGCATGTCGTAAGGGGGGGTGGTTATCTCTTTCGTCAAAAATCGGGCTTTTTCGCTTGAACAATAAAGGCCTCCAAATGTTATTTTATTCACTTCCCGTGGAGGAGAAACACTTTTTAAGGCCGCAGTGTGAGTAAATTGGCCATATTCATTCACTTTTACCCATTCCTCAAATCTTGTGTTTAAGGCCCCTGGAAGCATGAAAATCACTTTAAACATCTCATTTTATCTTTAAAAGTGATTTTCCACGCACAAATGTGAATTGTAGTTCAAAGAGGCAACATTTGAAAACAGACCATTTTTTTAGTTTCTGAAGCATGTCGTAAGGGGGGGTGGTTATCTGTTTCATCAAAAATCGGACGTTTTGATTGAACAATAAAGGCCTACAAATGTTATTTAATTCACTTTCTGGGGTGGAGAAAAACTTTTTAAGGCCTCAGAGTGAATAAATTGGCCATTTTCATTCACATTTACCCATTCCTCTAATCTTGTGTTTAGGGCCCCTGGAAGCTTGAAAATCACTTTAAACATCTAATTTTATCTCTAAAAGTGATTATCCACGTACAAATGTGAATTGTCGTTTAAAGACGCAACATTTGAAAATGGACCATTTTTTTCGTTTCTGAAGCATGTCGTAAGGGGGGTGGTTATCTCTTTCACCAAGAAAAAGGCGTTTTTGATTGAACAATAAAGGCCTCCAAATGTTATTTAGTTCACTTCCCGTGGAGGAGAAACACTTTTTAAGGCCGCAGAGTGAGTAAATTGGCCATATTCATTCACTTTTACCCATTCCTCAAATCTTGTGTTTAAGGCCCCTGGAAGCATGAAAATCACTTTAAACATCTCATTTTATCTTTAATAGTGATTTTCCACGTACAAATGTGAATTGTAGTTCAAAGAGGCAACATTTGAAAACGGACCATTTTTTACGTTTCTGAAGCATGTCGTAAGGGGGGGTGGTTATCTCTTTCGTCAAAAATCGGGTGTTTTCGCTTGAACAATAAAGGCCTACAAATGTTATTTAGTTCACTTCCCGTGGAGGAGAAACACTTTTTAAGGCCGCAGAGTGAGTAAATTGGCCATATTCATTCACTTTTACCCATTCCTCAAATCTTGTGTTTAAGGCCCCTGGAAGCATGAAAATCACTTTAAACATCTCATTTTATCTTTAAAAGTGATTTTCCACGTACAAATGTGAATTGTAGTTCAAAGAGGCAACATTTGAAAACAGACCATTTTTTTAGTTTCTGAAGCATGTTGTAAGTGGGGGTGGTTATCTCTTTCATCAAAAATCGGACGTTTTTGATTGAACAATAAAGGCCTCCAAATGTTATTTTATTCACTTCCCGTGGAGGAGAAACACTTTTTAAGGCCGCAGAGTGAGTAAATTGGCCATTTTCATTCACTTTTACCCATTCCTCAAATCTTGTGTTTAGGGCCCCTGGAAGCTTGAAAATCACTTTAAACATCTCATTTTATCTTTAAAAGTGATTTTCCACGTACAAATGTGAATTGTAGTTAAAAGAGGCAACATTTGAAAACGGACCATTTTTTACGTTTCTGAAGCATGTCGTAAGGGGGGGTGGTTATCTCTTTCATCAAAAATCGGACGTTTTTGATTGAACAATAAAGGCCTACAAATGTTATTTAATTCACTTTCTGGGGTGGAGAAAAACTTTTTAAGGCCTCAGAGTGAATAAATTGGCCATTTTCATTCACATTTACCCATTCCTCAAATCTTGTGTTTAGGGCCCCTGGAAGCTTGAAAATCACTTTAAACATCTCATTTTATCTTTAAAAGTGATTTTCCACCTACAAATGTGAATTGTAGTTAAAAGAGGCAACATTTGAAAATGGACCATTTTTTTAGTTTCTGAAGCATGTCGTAAGGGGGGGTGGTTATCTCTTTAACCAAAAAAAAGGCGTTTTTGATTGAACAATAAAGGCCTCCAAATGTTATTTTATTCACTTCCCGTGGAGGAGAAACACTTTTTAAGGCCGCAGAGTGAGTAAATTGGCCATTTTCATTCACTTTTACCCATTCCTCAAATCTCGTGTTTAAGGACCCTGGAAGCATGAAAATCACTTTAAACATCTCATTTTATCTTTAAAAGTGATTTTCCACGTACAAATGTGAATTGTAGTTCAAAGAGGCAACATTTGAAAACAGACCATTTTTTTAGTTTCTGAAGCATGTCGTAAGGGGGGTGGTTATCTCTTTCATCAAAAATCGGACATTTTTAATTGAACAATAAAGGCCTACAAATGTTATTTAATTCACTTTCTGGGGTGGAAAAAATCTTTTTAAGGCCTCAGAGTGAATAAATTGGCCATTTCCATTCACATTTACCCATTCCTCAAATCTTGTGTTTAGGGCCCCTGGAAGCTTGAAAATCACTTTAAACATCTAATTTTATCTCTAACAGTGATTAACCACATACAAATGTGAATTGTCGTTTAAAGACGCAACATTTGAAAATGGACCATTTTTTTCGTTTCTGAAGCATGTCGTAAGGGGGGTGGTTATCTCTTTCACCAAGAAAAAGGCGTTTTTGATTGAACAATAAAGGCCTCCAAATGTTATTTAGTTCACTTCCCGTGGAGGAGAAACACTTTTTAAGGCCGCAGAGTGAGTAAATTGGCCATATTCATTCACTTTTACCCATTCCTCAAATCTTGTGTTTAAGGCCCCTGGAAGCATGAAAATCACTTTAAACATCTCATTTTATCTTTAATAGTGATTTTCCACGTACAAATGTGAATTGTAGTTCAAAGAGGCAACATTTGAAAACGGACCATTTTTTACGTTTCTGAAGCATGTCGTAAGGGGGGGTGGTTATCTCTTTCGTCAAAAATCGGGTGTTTTCGCTTGAACAATAAAGGCCTACAAATGTTATTTAGTTCACTTCCCGTGGAGGAGAAACACTTTTTAAGGCCGCAGAGTGAGTAAATTGGCCATATTCATTCACTTTTACCCATTCCTCAAATCTTGTGTTTAAGGCCCCTGGAAGCATGAAAATCACTTTAAACATCTCATTTTATCTTTAAAAGTGATTTTCCACGTACAAATGTGAATTGTAGTTCAAAGAGGCAACATTTGAAAACAGACCATTTTTTTAGTTTCTGAAGCATGTTGTAAGTGGGGGTGGTTATCTCTTTCATCAAAAATCGGACGTTTTTGATTGAACAATAAAGGCCTCCAAATGTTATTTTATTCACTTCCCGTGGAGGAGAAACACTTTTTAAGGCCGCAGTGTGAGTAAATTGGCCATATTCATTCACTTTTACCCATTCCTCAAATCTTGTGTTTAAGGCCCCTGGAAGCATGAAAATCACTTTAAACATCTCATTTTATCTTTAAAAGTGATTTTCCACGCACAAATGTGAATTGTAGTTCAAAGAGGCAACATTTGAAAACAGACCATTTTTTTAGTTTCTGAAGCATGTCGTAAGGGGGGGTGGTTATCTGTTTCATCAAAAATCGGACGTTTTGATTGAACAATAAAGGCCTACAAATGTTATTTAATTCACTTTCTGGGGTGGAGAAAAACTTTTTAAGGCCTCAGAGTGAATAAATTGGCCATTTTCATTCACATTTACCCATTCCTCTAATCTTGTGTTTAGGGCCCCTGGAAGCTTGAAAATCACTTTAAACATCTAATTTTATCTCTAAAAGTGATTATCCACGTACAAATGTGAATTGTCGTTTAAAGACGCAACATTTGAAAATGGACCATTTTTTTCGTTTCTGAAGCATGTCGTAAGGGGGGTGGTTATCTCTTTCACCAAGAAAAAGGCGTTTTTGATTGAACAATAAAGGCCTCCAAATGTTATTTAGTTCACTTCCCGTGGAGGAGAAACACTTTTTAAGGCCGCAGAGTGAGTAAATTGGCCATATTCATTCACTTTTACCCATTCCTCAAATCTTGTGTTTAAGGCCCCTGGAAGCATGAAAATCACTTTAAACATCTCATTTTATCTTTAATAGTGATTTTCCACGTACAAATGTGAATTGTAGTTCAAAGAGGCAACATTTGAAAATGGACCATTTTTTACGTTTCTGAAGCATGTCGTAAGGGGGGGTGGTTATCTCTTTCGTCAAAAATCGGGTGTTTTCGCTTGAACAATAAAGGCCTACAAATGTTATTTAGTTCACTTCCCGTGGAGGAGAAACACTTTTTAAGGCCGCAGAGTGAGTAAATTGGCCATATTCATTCACTTTTACCCATTCCTCAAATCTTGTGTTTAAGGCCCCTGGAAGCATGAAAATCACTTTAAACATCTCATTTTATCTTTAAAAGTGATTTTCCACGTACAAATGTGAATTGTAGTTCAAAGAGGCAACATTTGAAAACAGACCATTTTTTTAGTTTCTGAAGCATGTTGTAAGTGGGGGTGGTTATCTCTTTCATCAAAAATCGGACGTTTTTGATTGAACAATAAAGGCCTCCAAATGTTATTTTATTCACTTCCCGTGGAGGAGAAACACTTTTTAAGGCCGCAGAGTGAGTAAATTGGCCATTTTCATTCACTTTTACCCATTCCTCAAATCTTGTGTTTAGGGCCCCTGGAAGCTTGAAAATCACTTTAAACATCTCATTTTATCTTTAAAAGTGATTTTCCACGTACAAATGTGAATTGTAGTTAAAAGAGGCAACATTTGAAAACGGACCATTTTTTACGTTTCTGAAGCATGTCGTAAGGGGGGGTGGTTATCTCTTTCATCAAAAATCGGACGTTTTTGATTGAACAATAAAGGCCTACAAATGTTATTTAATTCACTTTCTGGGGTGGAGAAAAACTTTTTAAGGCCTCAGAGTGAATAAATTGGCCATTTTCATTCACATTTACCCATTCCTCAAATCTTGTGTTTAGGGCCCCTGGAAGCTTGAAAATCACTTTAAACATCTCATTTTATCTTTAAAAGTGATTTTCCACCTACAAATGTGAATTGTAGTTAAAAGAGCCAACATTTGAAAATGGACCATTTTTTTAGTTTCTGAAGCATGTCGTAAGGGGGGGTGGTTATCTCTTTAACCAAAAAAAAGGCGTTTTTGATTGAACAATAAAGGCCTCCAAATGTTATTTTATTCACTTCCCGTGGAGGAGAAACACTTTTTAAGGCCGCAGAGTGAGTAAATTGGCCATTTTCATTCACTTTTACCCATTCCTCAAATCTCGTGTTTAAGGACCCTGGAAGCATGAAAATCACTTTAAACATCTCATTTTATCTTTAAAAGTGATTTTCCACGTACAAATGTGAATTGTAGTTCAAAGAGGCAACATTTGAAAACAGACCATTTTTTTAGTTTCTGAAGCATGTCGTAAGGGGGGTGGTTATCTCTTTCATCAAAAATCGGACATTTTTAATTGAACAATAAAGGCCTACAAATGTTATTTAATTCACTTTCTGGGGTGGAAAAAATCTTTTTAAGGCCTCAGAGTGAATAAATTGGCCATTTCCATTCACATTTACCCATTCCTCAAATCTTGTGTTTAGGGCCCCTGGAAGCTTGAAAATCACTTTAAACATCTAATTTTATCTCTAACAGTGATTAACCACATACAAATGTGAATTGTCGTTTAAAGACGCAACATTTGAAAATGGACCATTTTTTTAGTTTCTGAAGCATGTCGTAAGGGGGGTGGTTATCTCTTTCACCAAAAAAAAGGCGTTTTTGATTGAACAATAAAGGCCTCCAAATGTTATTTTATTCACTTCCCGTGGAGGAGAAACACTTTTTAAGGCCGCAGAGTGAGTAAATTGGCCATATTCATTCACTTTTACCCATTCCTCAAATCTTGTGTTTAAGGCCCTTGGAAGCATGAAAATCACTTTAAACATCTCATTTTATCTTTAAAAGTGATTTTCCACGTACAAATGTAAATTGTCGTTTAAAGACGCAACATTTGAAAATGGACCATTTTTTTCGTTTCTGAAGCATGTCGTAAGGGGGGGTGGTTATCTCTTTCGTCAAAAATCGGGCTTTTTCGCTTGAACAATAAAGGCCTCCAAATGTTATTTTATTCACTTCCCGTGGAGGAGAAACACTTTTTAAGGCCGCAGTGTGAGTAAATTGGCCATATTCATTCACTTTTACCCATTCCTCAAATCTTGTGTTTAAGGCCCCTGGAAGCATGAAAATCACTTTAAACATCTCATTTTATCTTTAAAAGTGATTTTCCACGCACAAATGTGAATTGTAGTTCAAAGAGGCAACATTTGAAAACAGACCATTTTTTTAGTTTCTGAAGCATGTCGTAAGGGGGGGTGGTTATCTGTTTCATCAAAAATCGGACGTTTTGATTGAACAATAAAGGCCTACAAATGTTATTTAATTCACTTTCTGGGGTGGAGAAAAACTTTTTAAGGCCTCAGAGTGAATAAATTGGCCATTTTCATTCACATTTACCCATTCCTCTAATCTTGTGTTTAGGGCCCCTGGAAGCTTGAAAATCACTTTAAACATCTAATTTTATCTCTAAAAGTGATTATCCACGTACAAATGTGAATTGTCGTTTAAAGACGCAACATTTGAAAATGGACCATTTTTTTCGTTTCTGAAGCATGTCGTAAGGGGGGTGGTTATCTCTTTCACCAAGAAAAAGGCGTTTTTGATTGAACAATAAAGGCCTCCAAATGTTATTTAGTTCACTTCCCGTGGAGGAGAAACACTTTTTAAGGCCGCAGAGTGAGTAAATTGGCCATATTCATTCACTTTTACCCATTCCTCAAATCTTGTGTTTAAGGCCCCTGGAAGCATGAAAATCACTTTAAACATCTCATTTTATCTTTAATAGTGATTTTCCACGTACAAATGTGAATTGTAGTTCAAAGAGGCAACATTTGAAAACGGACCATTTTTTACGTTTCTGAAGCATGTCGTAAGGGGGGGTGGTTATCTCTTTCGTCAAAAATCGGGTGTTTTCGCTTGAACAATAAAGGCCTACAAATGTTATTTAGTTCACTTCCCGTGGAGGAGAAACACTTTTTAAGGCCGCAGAGTGAGTAAATTGGCCATATTCATTCACTTTTACCCATTCCTCAAATCTTGTGTTTAAGGCCCCTGGAAGCATGAAAATCACTTTAAACATCTCATTTTATCTTTAAAAGTGATTTTCCACGTACAAATGTGAATTGTAGTTCAAAGAGGCAACATTTGAAAACAGACCATTTTTTTAGTTTCTGAAGCATGTTGTAAGTGGGGGTGGTTATCTCTTTCATCAAAAATCGGACGTTTTTGATTGAACAATAAAGGCCTCCAAATGTTATTTTATTCACTTCCCGTGGAGGAGAAACACTTTTTAAGGCCGCAGAGTGAGTAAATTGGCCATTTTCATTCACTTTTACCCATTCCTCAAATCTTGTGTTTAGGGCCCCTGGAAGCTTGAAAATCACTTTAAACATCTCATTTTATCTTTAAAAGTGATTTTCCACGTACAAATGTGAATTGTAGTTAAAAGAGGCAACATTTGAAAACGGACCATTTTTTACGTTTCTGAAGCATGTCGTAAGGGGGGGTGGTTATCTCTTTCATCAAAAATCGGACGTTTTTGATTGAACAATAAAGGCCTACAAATGTTATTTAATTCACTTTCTGGGGTGGAGAAAAACTTTTTAAGGCCTCAGAGTGAATAAATTGGCCATTTTCATTCACATTTACCCATTCCTCAAATCTTGTGTTTAGGGCCCCTGGAAGCTTGAAAATCACTTTAAACATCTCATTTTATCTTTAAAAGTGATTTTCCACCTACAAATGTGAATTGTAGTTAAAAGAGGCAACATTTGAAAATGGACCATTTTTTTAGTTTCTGAAGCATGTCGTAAGGGGGGGTGGTTATCTCTTTAACCAAAAAAAAGGCGTTTTTGATTGAACAATAAAGGCCTCCAAATGTTATTTTATTCACTTCCCGTGGAGGAGAAACACTTTTTAAGGCCGCAGAGTGAGTAAATTGGCCATTTTCATTCACTTTTACCCATTCCTCAAATCTCGTGTTTAAGGACCCTGGAAGCATGAAAATCACTTTAAACATCTCATTTTATCTTTAAAAGTGATTTTCCACGTACAAATGTGAATTGTAGTTCAAAGAGGCAACATTTGAAAACAGACCATTTTTTTAGTTTCTGAAGCATGTCGTAAGGGGGGTGGTTATCTCTTTCATCAAAAATCGGACATTTTTAATTGAACAATAAAGGCCTACAAATGTTATTTAATTCACTTTCTGGGGTGGAAAAAATCTTTTTAAGGCCTCAGAGTGAATAAATTGGCCATTTCCATTCACATTTACCCATTCCTCAAATCTTGTGTTTAGGGCCCCTGGAAGCTTGAAAATCACTTTAAACATCTAATTTTATCTCTAACAGTGATTAACCACATACAAATGTGAATTGTCGTTTAAAGACGCAACATTTGAAAATGGACCATTTTTTTAGTTTCTGAAGCATGTCGTAAGGGGGGGTGGTTATCTCTTTCACCAAAAAAAAGGCGCTTTTGATTGAACAATAAAGGCCTCCAAATGTTATTTTATTCACTTCCCGTGGAGGAGAAACACTTTTTAAGGCCGCAGAGTGAGTAAATTGGCCATATTCATTCACTTTTACCCATTCCTCAAATCTTGTGTTTAAGGCCCTTGGAAGCATGAAAATCACTTTAAACATCTCATTTTATCTTTAAAAGTGATTTTCCACGTACAAATGTAAATTGTCGTTTAAAGACGCAACATTTGAAAATGGACCATTTTTTTCGTTTCTGAAGCATGTCGTAAGGGGGGGTGGTTATCTCTTTCGTCAAAAATCGGGCTTTTTCGCTTGAACAATAAAGGCCTCCAAATGTTATTTTATTCACTTCCCGTGGAGGAGAAACACTTTTTAAGGCCGCAGTGTGAGTAAATTGGCCATATTCATTCACTTTTACCCATTCCTCAAATCTTGTGTTTAAGGCCCCTGGAAGCATGAAAATCACTTTAAACATCTCATTTTATCTTTAAAAGTGATTTTCCACGCACAAATGTGAATTGTAGTTCAAAGAGGCAACATTTGAAAACAGACCATTTTTTTAGTTTCTGAAGCATGTCGTAAGGGGGGGTGGTTATCTGTTTCATCAAAAATCGGACGTTTTGATTGAACAATAAAGGCCTACAAATGTTATTTAATTCACTTTCTGGGGTGGAGAAAAACTTTTTAAGGCCTCAGAGTGAATAAATTGGCCATTTTCATTCACATTTACCCATTCCTCTAATCTTGTGTTTAGGGCCCCTGGAAGCTTGAAAATCACTTTAAACATCTAATTTTATCTCTAAAAGTGATTATCCACGTACAAATGTGAATTGTCGTTTAAAGACGCAACATTTGAAAATGGACCATTTTTTTCGTTTCTGAAGCATGTCGTAAGGGGGGTGGTTATCTCTTTCACCAAGAAAAAGGCGTTTTTGATTGAACAATAAAGGCCTCCAAATGTTATTTAGTTCACTTCCCGTGGAGGAGAAACACTTTTTAAGGCCGCAGAGTGAGTAAATTGGCCATATTCATTCACTTTTACCCATTCCTCAAATCTTGTGTTTAAGGCCCCTGGAAGCATGAAAATCACTTTAAACATCTCATTTTATCTTTAATAGTGATTTTCCACGTACAAATGTGAATTGTAGTTCAAAGAGGCAACATTTGAAAACGGACCATTTTTTACGTTTCTGAAGCATGTCGTAAGGGGGGGTGGTTATCTCTTTCGTCAAAAATCGGGTGTTTTCGCTTGAACAATAAAGGCCTACAAATGTTATTTAGTTCACTTCCCGTGGAGGAGAAACACTTTTTAAGGCCGCAGAGTGAGTAAATTGGCCATATTCATTCACTTTTACCCATTCCTCAAATCTTGTGTTTAAGGCCCCTGGAAGCATGAAAATCACTTTAAACATCTCATTTTATCTTTAAAAGTGATTTTCCACGTACAAATGTGAATTGTAGTTCAAAGAGGCAACATTTGAAAACAGACCATTTTTTTAGTTTCTGAAGCATGTTGTAAGTGGGGGTGGTTATCTCTTTCATCAAAAATCGGACGTTTTTGATTGAACAATAAAGGCCTCCAAATGTTATTTTATTCACTTCCCGTGGAGGAGAAACACTTTTTAAGGCCGCAGAGTGAGTAAATTGGCCATTTTCATTCACTTTTACCCATTCCTCAAATCTTGTGTTTAGGGCCCCTGGAAGCTTGAAAATCACTTTAAACATCTCATTTTATCTTTAAAAGGGATTTTCCACGTACAAATGTGAATTGTAGTTAAAAGAGGCAACATTTGAAAACGGACCATTTTTTACGTTTCTGAAGCATGTCGTAAGGGGGGGTGGTTATCTCTTTCATCAAAAATCGGACGTTTTTGATTGAACAATAAAGGCCTACAAATGTTATTTAATTCACTTTCTGGGGTGGAGAAAAACTTTTTAAGGCCTCAGAGTGAATAAATTGGCCATTTTCATTCACATTTACCCATTCCTCAAATCTTGTGTTTAGGGCCCCTGGAAGCTTGAAAATCACTTTAAACATCTCATTTTATCTTTAAAAGTGATTTTCCACCTACAAATGTGAATTGTAGTTAAAAGAGGCAACATTTGAAAATGGACCATTTTTTTAGTTTCTGAAGCATGTCGTAAGGGGGGGTGGTTATCTCTTTCACCAAAAAAAAGGCGTTTTTGATTGAACAATAAAGGCCTCCAAATGTTATTTTATTCACTTCCCGTGGAGGAGAAACACTTTTTAAGGCCGCAGAGTGAGTAAATTGGCCATATTCATTCACTTTTACCCATTCCTCAAATCTTGTGTTTAAGGCCCTTGGAAGCATGAAAATCACTTTAAACATCTCATTTTATCTTTAAAAGTGATTTTCCACGTACAAATGTAAATTGTCGTTTAAAGACGCAACATTTGAAAATGGACCATTTTTTTCGTTTCTGAAGCATGTCGTAAGGGGGGGTGGTTATCTCTTTCGTCAAAAATCGGGCGTTTTCGCTTGAACAATAAAGGCCTCCAAATGTTATTTTATTCACTTCCCGTGGAGGAGAAACACTTTTTAAGGCCGCAGTGTGAGTAAATTGGCCATATTCATTCACTTTTACCCATTCCTCAAATCTTGTGTTTAAGGCCCCTGGAAGCATGAAAATCACTTTAAACATCTCATTTTATCTTTAAAAGTGATTTTCCACGCACAAATGTGAATTGTAGTTCAAAGAGGCAACATTTGAAAACAGACCATTTTTTTAGTTTCTGAAGCATGTCGTAAGGGGGGGTGGTTATCTGTTTCATCAAAAATCGGACGTTTTGATTGAACAATAAAGGCCTACAAATGTTATTTAATTCACTTTCTGGGGTGGAGAAAAACTTTTTAAGGCCTCAGAGCGAATAAATTGGCCATTTTCATTCACATTTACCCATTCCTCTAATCTTGTGTTTAGGGCCCCTGGAAGCTTGAAAATCACTTTAAACATCTAATTTTATCTCTAAAAGTGATTATCCACGTACAAATGTGAATTGTCGTTTAAAGACGCAACATTTGAAAATGGACCATTTTTTTCGTTTCTGAAGCATGTCGTAAGGGGGGTGGTTATCTCTTTCACCAAGAAAAAGGCGTTTTTGATTGAACAATAAAGGCCTCCAAATGTTATTTAGTTCACTTCCCGTGGAGGAGAAACACTTTTTAAGGCCGCAGAGTGAGTAAATTGGCCATATTCATTCACTTTTACCCATTCCTCAAATCTTGTGTTTAAGGCCCCTGGAAGCATGAAAATCACTTTAAACATCTCATTTTATCTTTAATAGTGATTTTCCACGTACAAATGTGAATTGTAGTTCAAAGAGGCAACATTTGAAAACGGACCATTTTTTACGTTTCTGAAGCATGTCGTAAGGGGGGGTGGTTATCTCTTTCGTCAAAAATCGGGTGTTTTCGCTTGAACAATAAAGGCCTACAAATGTTATTTAGTTCACTTCCCGTGGAGGAGAAACACTTTTTAAGGCCGCAGAGTGAGTAAATTGGCCATATTCATTCACTTTTACCCATTCCTCAAATCTTGTGTTTAAGGCCCCTGGAAGCATGAAAATCACTTTAAACATCTCATTTTATCTTTAAAAGTGATTTTCCACGTACAAATGTGAATTGTAGTTCAAAGAGGCAACATTTGAAAACAGACCATTTTTTTAGTTTCTGAAGCATGTTGTAAGTGGGGGTGGTTATCTCTTTCATCAAAAATCGGACGTTTTTGATTGAACAATAAAGGCCTCCAAATGTTATTTTATTCACTTCCCGTGGAGGAGAAACACTTTTTAAGGCCGCAGAGTGAGTAAATTGGCCATTTTCATTCACTTTTACCCATTCCGCAAATCTTGTGTTTAGGGCCCCTGGAAGCTTGAAAATCACTTTAAACATCTCATTTTATCTTTAAAAGTGATTTTCCATGTACAAATGTGAATTGTAGTTAAAAGAGGCAACATTTGAAAACGGACCATTTTTTACGTTTCTGAAGCATGTCGTAAGGGGGGGTGGTTATCTCTTTCGTCAAAAATCGGGTGTTTTCGCTTGAACAATAAAGGCCTACAAATGTTATTTAGTTCACTTCCCGTGGAGGAGAAACACTTTTTAAGGCCGCAGAGTGAGTAAATTGGCCATATTCATTCACTTTTACCCATTCCTCAAATCTTGTGTTTAAGGCCCCTGGAAGCATGAAAATCACTTTAAACATCTCATTTTATCTTTAAAAGTGATTTTCCACGTACAAATGTGAATTGTAGTTCAAAGAGGCAACATTTGAAAACAGACCATTTTTTTAGTTTCTGAAGCATGTCGTAAGGGGGGGTGGTTATCTCTTTCATCAAAAATCGGACGTTTTTGATTGAACAATAAAGGCCTACAAATGTTATTTAATTCACTTTCTGGGGTGGAGAAAAACTTTTTAAGGCCTCAGAGTGAATAAATTGGCCATTTTCATTCACATTTACCCATTCCTCAAATCTTGTGTTTAGGGCCCCTGGAAGCTTGAAAATCACTTTAAACATCTCATTTTATCTTTAAAAGTGATTTTCCACCTACAAATGTGAATTGTAGTTAAAAGAGGCAACATTTGAAAACGGACCATTTTTTACGTTTCTGAAGCTTGTCGTAAGGGGGGGTGGTTATCTCTTTCGTCAAAAATCGGGCGTTTTCGCTTGAACAATAAAGTCCTACAAATGATATTTAGTTCACTTACCGTGGAGGAGAAACACTTTTTAAGGCCGCAGACTGAGTAAATTGGCCATATTCATTCACTTTTACCCATTCCTCAAATCTTGTGTTTAAGGCCCCTGGAAGCATGAAAATCACTTTAAACATCTCATTTTATCTTTAATAGTGATTTTCCACGTACAAATGTGAATTGTAGTTCAAAGAGGCAACATTTGAAAACGGACCATTTTTTACGTTTCTGAAGCATGTCGTAAGGGGGGGTGGTTATCTCTTTCGTCAAAAATCGGGTGTTTTCGCTTGAACAATAAAGGCCTACAAATGTTATTTAGTTCACTTCCCGTGGAGGAGAAACACTTTTTAAGGCCGCAGAGTGAGTAAATTGGCCATATTCATTCACTTTTACCCATTCCTCAAATCTTGTGTTTAAGGCCCCTGGAAGCATGAAAATCACTTTAAACATCTCATTTTATCTTTAAAAGTGATTTTCCACGTACAAATGTGAATTGTAGTTCAAAGAGGCAACATTTGAAAACAGACCATTTTTTTAGTTTCTGAAGCATGTTGTAAGTGGGGGTGGTTATCTCTTTCATCAAAAATCGGACGTTTTTGATTGAACAATAAAGGCCTCCAAATGTTATTTTATTCACTTCCCGTGGAGGAGAAACACTTTTTAAGGCCGCAGAGTGAGTAAATTGGCCATTTTCATTCACTTTTACCCATTCCTCAAATCTTGTGTTTAGGGCCCCTGGAAGCTTGAAAATCACTTTAAACATCTCATTTTATCTTTAAAAGTGATTTTCCACGTACAAATGTGAATTGTAGTTAAAAGAGGCAACATTTGAAAACGGACCATTTTTTACGTTTCTGAAGCATGTCGTAAGGGGGGGTGGTTATCTCTTTCGTCAAAAATCGGGTGTTTTCGCTTGAACAATAAAGGCCTACAAATGTTATTTAGTTCACTTCCCGTGGAGGAGAAACACTTTTTAAGGCCGCAGAGTGAGTAAATTGGCCATATTCATTCACTTTTACCCATTCCTCAAATCTTGTGTTTAAGGCCCCTGGAAGCATGAAAATCACTTTAAACATCTCATTTTATCTTTAAAAGTGATTTTCCACGTACAAATGTGAATTGTAGTTCAAAGAGGCAACATTTGAAAACAGACCATTTTTTTAGTTTCTGAAGCATGTCGTAAGGGGGGGTGGTTATCTCTTTCATCAAAAATCGGACGTTTTTGATTGAACAATAAAGGCCTACAAATGTTATTTAATTCACTTTCTGGGGTGGAGAAAAACTTTTTAAGGCCTCAGAGTGAATAAATTGGCCATTTTCATTCACATTTACCCATTCCTCAAATCTTGTGTTTAGGGCCCCTGGAAGCTTGAAAATCACTTTAAACATCTAATTTTATCTCTAAAAGTGATTATCCACGTACAATGTTGATTGTAGTTCAAAGATGCAACATTTGAAAATGAACCATTTGTTAGTTTCAGAAGCATGTCGTAAGGGGGGGTGGTTATCTCTTTCACCAAAAAACAGGTGTTTTTGATTGAACAATAAAGGCCTCCAAATGTTATTTTATTCACTTCCCGTGGAGGAGAAACACTTTTAAAGGCCGCAGAGTGAGTAAATTGGCAATTTTCATTCACTTTTACCCATTTCTCAAATCTTGTGTTTAAGGCCCCTGGAAGCATGAAAATCACTTTAAACATCTCATTTTATCTTTAAAAGTGATTTTCCACGTACAAATGTGAATTGTAGTTCAAAGAGGCAACATTTGAAAACAGACCATTTTTTTAGTTTCTGAAGCATGTCGTAAGGGGGGGTGGTTATCTCTTTCATCAAAAATCGGACGTTTTTAATTGAACAATAAAGGCCTACAAATGTTATTTAATTCACTTTCTGGGGTGGAGAAAAACTTTTTAAGGCCTCAGAGTGAATAAATTGGCCATTTCCATTCACAATTACCCATTCCTCAAATCTTGTGTTTAGGGCCCCTGGAAGCTTGAAAATCACTTTAAACATCTAATTTTATCTCTAAAAGTGATTATCCACGTACAAATGTGAATTGT
Source organism: Triturus cristatus (assembly GCF_964204655.1). Lineage (NCBI taxonomy): Eukaryota > Metazoa > Chordata > Amphibia > Caudata > Salamandridae > Triturus > Triturus cristatus. The sequence continues at coordinate 1,222,268,994 of NC_140590.1, read as the reverse complement.
CGTTTAAAGACACAACATTTGAAAATGGACCATTTTTTTCGTTTCTGAAGCCTGTCGTAAGGGGGTGTGGTTATCTCTTTCACCAAAAAAAAGCCGTTTTTGATTGAACAATAAAGGCCTCTAAATTTTATTTTATTCACTTCCCGTGGAGGAGAAACACTTTTTAAGGCCGCAGAGTGAATAAATTGGCCATATTCATTCACTTTTACCCATTCCTCAAATCTTGTGTTTAAGGCCCCTGGAAGCATGAAAATCACTTTAAACATCTCATTGTATCTTTAAAAGTGATTTTCCACGTACAAATGTGAATTGTCGTTTAAAGACGCAACATTTGAAAATGGACCATTTTTTTCGTTTCTGAAGCATGTCTTAAGGGGGGATGGTTATCTCTTTCGTCAAAAATCAGGCGTTTTTGATTGAACAATAAAGGCCTCCAAATTTTATTTTATTCACTTCCCGTGGGCGAGAAACACTTTTTAACCCCTTCGATGCTCATGACGGAACGGTTCCGTCATGAGCATCGGTTGAGCTGTGCTCATGACGGAACCGTTCCGTCATGACCACGCCCGCACTAGAACCCTTCAGCACCGCGGGGGAATCCGCGCAGCGCTGAAGGGGTTAAGGCCGCAGTGTGAGTAAATTGGCCATTTTAATTCATTTTTACCCATTCCTCAAATCTCGTGTTTAAGGCCCCTGGAAGCATGAAAATCACTTTAAACATCTCATTTTATCTTTAAAATTGATTTTCCACGTACAAATGTGAATTGCAGTTCAAAGAGGCAACATTTGAAAACGGACCATTTTTTACGTTTCTGAAGCATGTCGTAAGGGGGGGTGGTTATCTCTTTCGTCAAAAATCAGGCGTTTTTCGCTTGAACAATAAAAGCCTATAAATGTTATTTAGTTCACTTCCCGTGGAGGAGAAACACTTTTTAGGGCCGCAGAGTGAGTAAATTGGCCATATTCATTCACTTTTACCCATTCCTCAAATCTTGTGTTTAAGGCCCCTGGAAGCATGAAAATCACTTTAAACATCTCATTTCATCTTTAAAAGTGATTTTCCACGTACAAATGTGAATTGTAGTTCAAAGAGGCAACATTTGAAAACATACTATTTTTTTAGTTTCTGAAGCATGTCGTAAGTGGGGGTGGTTATCTCTTGCATCAAAAATCGGACGTTTTTGATTGAACAATAAAGGCCTCCAAATGTTATTTAATTCACTTCCCGTGGAGGGGAAACACTTTTTAAGGCCGCAGAGTGAGTAAATTGGCCATTTTCATTCACTTTTACCCATTCCTCAAATCTCGTGTTTAAGGCCCCTGGAAGCATGAAAATCACTTTAAACATCTCATTTTATCTTTAAACGTGATTTTCCACGTACAAATGTGAACTGTAGTTCAAAGAGGCAACATTTGAAAACGGACCATTTTTTACGTTTCTGAAGCATGTCGTAAGGGGGGGTGGTTATCTCTTTCGTCAAAAATCGGCCGTTTTCGCTTGAACAATAAAGGCCTAGAAATGTTATTTAGTTCACTTCCCGTTGAGGAGAAACACTTTTTAAGGCCGCAGAGTGAGTAAATTGGCCATATTCATTCACTTTTACCCATTCCTCAAATCTTGTGTTTAAGGCCCCTGGAAGCATGAAAATCACTTTAAAAATCTCATTTTATCTTTAAAAGTGATTTTCCACGTACATATGTGAATTGTAGTTCAAAGAGGCAACATTTGAAAACAGACCATTTTTTTAGTTTCTGAAGCATGTGGTAAGGGGGGGTGGTTATCTCTTTCATCAAAAATCGGACGTTTTTGATTGAACAATAAAGGCCTCCAAATGTTATTTTATTCACTTCCCGTGGAGGAGAAACACTTTTTAAGGCCGCAGAGTGAGTAAATTGGCCATTTTCATTCACTTTTACCCATTCCTCAAATCTCGTGTTTAAGGCCCCTGGAAGCATGAAAATCACTTTAAACATCTCATTTTATCTTTAAAAGTGATTTTCCAAGTACAAATGTGAATTGTAGTTCAAAGAGGCAACATTTGAAAACGGACCATTTTTTACGTTTCTGAAGCATGTCGTAAGGAGGGGTGGTTATCTGTTTCATCAAAAATCGGACGTTTTGATTGAACAATAAAGGCCTACAAATGTTATTTAATTCACTTTCTGGGGTGGAGAAAAACTTTTTAAGGCCTCAGAGTGAATAAATTGGCCATTTCCATTCACAATTACCCATTCCTCAAATCTTGTGTTTAGGGCCCCTGGAAGCTTTAAAATCACTTTAAACATCTAATTTTATCTCTAAAAGTGATTATCCACGTACAAATGTGAATTGTCGTTTAAAGACGCAACATTTGAAAATGGACCATTTTTTTCGTTTCTGAAGCCTGTCGTAAGGGGGTGTGGTTATCTCTTTCACCAAAAAAAAGCCGTTTTTGATTGAACAATAAAGGCCTCTAAATGTTATTTTATTCACTTCCCGTGGAGGAGAAACACCTTTTAAGGCCGCAGAGTGAATAAATTGGCCATATTCATTCACTTTTACCCATTCCTCAAATCTTGTGTTTAAGGCCCCTGGAAGCATGAAAATCACTTTAAACATCTCATTGTATCTTTAAAAGTGATTTTCCACGTACAAATGTGAATTGTCGTTTAAAGACGCAACATTTGAAAATGGACCATTTTTTTCGTTTCTGAAGCATGTCTTAAGGGGGGATGGTTATCTCTTTCGTCAAAAATCAGGCGTTTTTGATTGAACAATAAAGGCCTCCAAATTTTATTTTATTCACTTCCCGTGGGCGAGAAACACTTTTTAACCCCTTCGATGCTCATGACGGAACGGTTCCGTCATGAGCATCGGTTGAGCTGTGCTCATGACGGAACCGTTCCGTCATGACCACGCCCGCACTAGAACCCTTCAGCACCGCGGGGGAATCCGCGCAGCGCTGAAGGGGTTAAGGCCGCAGTGTGAGTAAATTGGCCATTTTAATTCATTTTTACCCATTCCTCAAATCTCGTGTTTAAGGCCCCTGGAAGCATGAAAATCACTTTAAACATCTCATTTTATCTTTAAAATTGATTTTCCACGTACAAATGTGAATTGCAGTTCAAAGAGGCAACATTTGAAAACGGACCATTTTTTACGTTTCTGAAGCATGTCGTAAGGGGGGGTGGTTATCTCTTTCGTCAAAAATCAGGCATTTTCGCTTGAACAATAAAAGCCTATAAATGTTATTTAGTTCACTTCCCGTGGAGGAGAAACACTTTTTAGGGCCGCAGAGTGAGTAAATTGGCCATATTCATTCACTTTTACCCATTCCTCAAATCTTGTGTTTAAGGCCCCTGGAAGCATGAAAATCACTTTAAACATCTCATTTCATCTTTAAAAGTGATTTTCCACGTACAAATGTGAATTGTAGTTCAAAGAGGCAACATTTGAAAACATACTATTTTTTTAGTTTCTGAAGCATGTCGTAAGTGGGGGTGGTTATCTCTTGCATCAAAAATCGGACGTTTTTGATTGAACAATAAAGGCCTCCAAATGTTATTTTATTCACTTCCCGTGGAGGGGAAACACTTTTTAAGGCCGCAGAGTGAGTAAATTGGCCATTTTCATTCACTTTTACCCATTCCTCAAATCTCGTGTTTAAGGCCCCTGGAAGCATGAAAATCACTTTAAACATCTCATTTTATCTTTAAACGTGATTTTCCACGTACAAATGTGAACTGTAGTTCAAAGAGGCAACATTTGAAAACGGACCATTTTTTACGTTTCTGAAGCATGTCGTAAGGGGGGGTGGTTATCTCTTTCGTCAAAAATCGGGCGTTTTCGCTTGAACAATAAAGGCCTAGAAATGTTATTTAGTTCACTTCCCGTTGAGGAGAAACACTTTTTAAGGCCGCAGAGTGAGTAAATTGGCCATATTCATTCACTTTTACCCATTCCTCAAATCTTGTGTTTAAGGCCCCTGGAAGCATGAAAATCACTTTAAAAATCTCATTTTATCTTTAAAAGTGATTTTCCACGTACATATGTGAATTGTAGTTCAAAGAGGCAACATTTGAAAACAGACCATTTTTTTAGTTTCTGAAGCATGTGGTAAGGGGGGGTGGTTATCTCTTTCATCAAAAATCGGACCTTTTTGATTGAACAATAAAGGCCTCCAAATGTTATTTTATTCACTTCCCGTGGAGGAGAAACACTTTTTAAGGCCGCAGAGTGAGTAAATTGGCCATTTTCATTCACTTTTACCCATTCCTCAAATCTCGTGTTTAAGGCCCCTGGAAGCATGAAAATCACTTTAAACATCTCATTTTATCTTTAAAAGTGATTTTCCACGTACAAATGTGAATTGTAGTTCAAAGAGGCAACATTTGAAAATGGACCATTTTTTTCGTTTCTGAAGCATGTCGTAAGGGGGTTGGTTATCTCTTTCACCAAAAAACAGGCGTTTTTGATTGAACAATAAAGGCCTCCAAATGTTATTTAATTCACTTCCCGTGGAGGAGAAACACTTTTTAAGGCCGCAGAGTGAGTAAATTGGCCATTTTCATTCACTTTTACCCATTTCTCAAATCTTGTGTTTAAGGCCCCTGGAAGCATGAAAATCACTTTAAACATCTCATTTTATCTTTAAAAGTGATTTTCCACGTACAAATGTGAATTGTAGTTCAAAGAGGCAACATTTGAAAACAGACCATTTTTTTGAGTTTCTGAAGCATGTCGTAAGGGGGGGTGGTTATCTGTTTCATCAAAAATCGGACGTTTTGATTGAACAATAAAGGCCTACAAATGTTATTTAATTCACTTTCTGGGGTGGAGAAAAACTTTTTAAGGCCTCAGAGTGAATAAATTGGGCATTTTCATTCACATTTACCCATTCCTCTAATCTTGTGTTTAGGGCCCCTGGAAGCTTGAAAATCACTTTAAACATCTAATTTTATCTCTAAAAGTGATTATCCACGTACAAATGTGAATTGTCGTTTAAAGACGCAACATTTGAAAATGGACCATTTTTTTCGTTTCTGAAGCATGTCGTAAGGAGGTGGTTATCTCTTTCACCAAGAAAAAGGCGTTTTTGATTGAACAATAAAGGCCTCCAAATGTTATTTAGTTCACTTCCCGTGGAGGAGAAACACTTTTTAAGGCCGCAGAGTGAGTAAATTGGCCATATTCATTCACTTTTACCCATTCCTCAAATCTTGTGTTTAAGGCCCCTGGAAGCATGAAAATCACTTTAAACATCTCATTTTATCTTTAAAAGTGATTTTCCAAGTACAAATGTGAATTGTAGTTCAAAGAGGCAACATTTGAAAACGGACCATTTTTTACGTTTCTGAAGCATGTCGTAAGGGGGGGTGGTTATCTCTTTCGTCAAAAATCGGGTGTTTTCGCTTGAACAATAAAGGCCTACAAATGTTATTTAGTTCACTTCCCGTGGAGGAGAAACACTTTTTAAGGCTGCAGAGTGAGTAAATTGGCCATATTCATTCACTTTTACCCATTCCTCAAATCTTGTGTTTAAGGCCCCTGGAAGCATGAAAATCACTTTAAACATCTCATTTTATCTTTAAAAGTGATTTTCCACGTACAAATGTGAATTGTAGTTCAAAGAGGCAACATTTGAAAACAGACCATTTTTTTAGTTTCTGAAGCATGTCGTAAGGGGGGGTGGTTATATCTTTCATCAAAAATCGGACGTTTTTGATTGAACAATAAAGGCCTACAAATGTTATTTAATTCACTTTCTGGGGTGGAGAAAAACTTTTTAAGGCCTCAGAGTGAATAAATTGGCCATTTTCATTCACATTTACCCATTCCTCAAATCTTGTGTTTAGGGCCCCTGGAAGCTTGAAAATCACTTTAAACATCTCATTTTATCTTTAAAAGTGATTTTCCACCTACAAATGTGAATTGTAGTTAAAAGAGGCAACATTTGAAAATGGACCATTTTTTTAGTTTCTGAAGCATGTCGTAAGGGGGGGTGGTTATCTCTTTCACCAAAAAAAAGGCGTTTTTGATTGAACAATAAAGGCCTCCAAATGTTATTTTATTCACTTCCCGTGGAGGAGAAACACTTTTTAAGGCCGCAGAGTGAGTAAATTGGCCATATTCATTCACTTTTACCCATTCCTCAAATCTTGTGTTTAAGGCCCTTGGAAGCATGAAAATCACTTTAAACATCTCATTTTATCTCTAAAAGTGATTATCCATGTACAAATGTAAATTGTCGTTTAAAGACGCAACATTTGAAAATGGACCATTTTTTTCGTTTCTGAAGCATGTCGTAAGGGGGGGTGGTTATCTCTTTCGTCAAAAATCGGGCGTTTTCGCTTGAACAATAAAGGCCTCCAAATGTTATTTTATTCACTTCCCGTGGAGGAGAAACACTTTTTAAGGCCGCAGTGTGAGTAAATTGGCCATATTCATTCACTTTTACCCATTCCTCAAATCTTGTGTTTAAGGCCCCTGGAAGCATGAAAATCACTTTAAACATCTCATTTTATCTTTAAAAGTGATTTTCCACGCACAAATGTGAATTGTAGTTCAAAGAGGCAACATTTGAAAACAGACCATTTTTTTAGTTTCTGAAGCATGTCGTAAGGGGGGGTGGTTATCTGTTTCATCAAAAATCGGACGTTTTGATTGAACAATAAAGGCCTACAAATGTTATTTAATTCACTTTCTGGGGTGGAGAAAAACTTTTTAAGGCCTCAGAGTGAATAAATTGGCCATTTTCATTCACATTTACCCATTCCTCTAATCTTGTGTTTAGGGCCCCTGGAAGCTTGAAAATCACTTTAAACATCTAATTTTATCTCTAAAAGTGATTATCCACGTACAAATGTGAATTGTCGTTTAAAGACGCAACATTTGAAAATGGACCATTTTTTTCGTTTCTGAAGCATGTCGTAAGGGGGGTGGTTATCTCTTTCACCAAGAAAAAGGCGTTTTTGATTGAACAATAAAGGCCTCCAAATGTTATTTAGTTCACTTCCCGTGGAGGAGAAACACTTTTTAAGGCCGCAGAGTGAGTAAATTGGCCATATTCATTCACTTTTACCCATTCCTCAAATCTTGTGTTTAAGGCCCCTGGAAGCATGAAAATCACTTTAAACATCTCATTTTATCTTTAATAGTGATTTTCCACGTACAAATGTGAATTGTAGTTCAAAGAGGCAACATTTGAAAACAGACCATTTTTTACGTTTCTGAAGCATGTCGTAAGGGGGGGTGGTTATCTCTTTCGTCAAAAATCGGGTGTTTTCGCTTGAACAATAAAGGCCTACAAATGTTATTTAGTTCACTTCCCGTGGAGGAGAAACACTTTTTAAGGCCGCAGAGTGAGTAAATTGGCCATATTCATTCACTTTTACCCATTCCTCAAATCTTGTGTTTAAGGCCCCTGGAAGCATGAAAATCACTTTAAACATCTCATTTTATCTTTAAAAGTGATTTTCCACGTACAAATGTGAATTGTAGTTCAAAGAGGCAACATTTGAAAACAGACCATTTTTTTAGTTTCTGAAGCATGTTGTAAGTGGGGGTGGTTATCTCTTTCATCAAAAATTGGACGTTTTTGATTGAACAATAAAGGCCTCCAAATGTTATTTTATTCACTTCCCGTGGAGGAGAAACACTTTTTAAGGCCGCAGAGTGAGTAAATTGGCCATTTTCATTCACTTTTACCCATTCCTCAAATCTTGTGTTTAGGGCCCCTGGAAGCTTGAAAATCACTTTAAACATCTCATTTTATCTTTAAAAGTGATTTTCCACGTACAAATGTGAATTGTAGTTAAAAGAGGCAACATTTGAAAACGGACCATTTTTTACGTTTCTGAAGCATGTCGTAAGGGGGGGTGGTTATCTCTTTCGTCAAAAATCGGGTGTTTTCGCTTGAACAATAAAGGCCTACAAATGTTATTTAGTTCACTTCCCGTGAAGGAGAAACACTTTTTAAGGCCGCAGAGTGAGTAAATTGGCCATATTCATTCACTTTTACCCATTCCTCAAATCTTGTGTTTAAGGCCCCTGGAAGCATGAAAATCACTTTAAACATCTCATTTTATCTTTAAAAGTGATTTTCCACGTACAAATGTGAATTGTAGTTCAAAGAGGCAACATTTGAAAACAGACCATTTTTTTAGTTTCTGAAGCATGTCGTAAGGGGGGGTGGTTATCTCTTTCATCAAAAATCGGACGTTTTTGATTGAACAATAAAGGCCTACAAATGTTATTTAATTCACTTTCTGGGGTGGAGAAAAACTTTTTAAGGCCTCAGAGTGAATAAATTGGCCATTTTCATTCACATTTACCCATTCCTCAAATCTTGTGTTTAGGGCCCCTGGAAGCTTGAAAATCACTTTAAACATCTCATTTTATCTTTAAAAGTGATTTTCCACCTACAAATGTGAATTGTAGTTAAAAGAGGCAACATTTGAAAACGGACCATTTTTTACGTTTCTGAAGCTTGTCGTAAGGGGGGTGGTTATCTCTTTCGTCAAAAATCGGGCGTTTTCGCTTGAACAATAAAGTCCTACAAATGATATTTAGTTCACTTACCGTGGAGGAGAAACACTTTTTAAGGCCGCAGACTGAGTAAATTGGCCATATTCATTCACTTTTACCCATTCCTCAAATCTTGTGTTTAAGGCCCCTGGAAGCATGAAAATCACTTTAAACATCTCATTTTATCTTTAATAGTGATTTTCCACGTACAAATGTGAATTGTAGTTCAAAAAGGCAACATTTGAAAACGGACCATTTTTTACGTTTCTGAAGCATGTCGTAAGGGGGGGTGGTTATCTCTTTCGTCAAAAATCGGGTGTTTTCGCTTGAACAATAAAGGCCTACAAATGTTATTTAGTTCACTTCCCGTGGAGGAGAAACACTTTTTAAGGCCGCAGAGTGAGTAAATTGGCCATATTCATTCACTTTTACCCATTCCTCAAATCTTGTGTTTAAGGCCCCTGGAAGCATGAAAATCACTTTAAACATCTCATTTTATCTTTAAAAGTGATTTTCCACGTACAAATGTGAATTGTAGTTCAAAGAGGCAACATTTGAAAACAGACCATTTTTTTAGTTTCTGAAGCATGTTGTAAGGGGGGGTGGTTATCTCTTTCATCAAAAATCGGACGTTTTTGATTGAACAATAAAGGCCTACAAATGTTATTTAATTCACTTTCTGGGGTGGAGAAAAACTTTTTAAGGCCTCAGAGTGAATAAATTGGCCATTTTCATTCACATTTACCCATTCCTCAAATCTTGTGTTTAGGGCCCCTGGAAGCTTGAAAATCACTTTAAACATCTAATTTTATCTCTAAAAGTGATTATCCACGTACAATGTTGATTGTAGTTCAAAGATGCAACATTTGAAAATGAACCATTTGTTAGTTTCAGAAGCATGTCGTAAGGGGGGGTGGTTATCTCTTTCACCAAAAAACAGGTGTTTTTGATTGAACAATAAAGGCCTCCAAATGTTATTTTATTCACTTCCCGTGGAGGAGAAACACTTTTAAAGGCCGCAGAGTGAGTAAATTAGCAATTTTCATTCACTTTTACCCATTTCTCAAATCTTGTGTTTAAGGCCCCTGGAAGCATGAAAATCACTTTAAACATCTCATTTTATCTTTAAAAGTGATTTTCCACGTACAAATGTGAATTGTAGTTCAAAGAGGCAACATTTGAAAACAGACCATTTTTTTAGTTTCTGAAGCATGTCGTAAGGGGGGGTGGTTATCTCTTTCATCAAAAATCGGACGTTTTTAATTGAACAATAAAGGCCTACAAATGTTATTTAATTCACTTTCTGGGGTGGAGAAAAACTTTTTAAGGCCTCAGAGTGAATAAATTGGCCATTTCCATTCACAATTACCCATTCCTCAAATCTTGTGTTTAGGGCCCCTGGAAGCTTGAAAATCACTTTAAACATCTAATTTTATCTCTAAAAGTGATTATCCACGTACAAATGTGAATTGTCGTTTAAAGACGCAACATTTGAAAATGGACCATTTTTTTCGTTTCTGAAGCCTGTCGTAAGGGGGTGTGGTTATCTCTTTCACCAAAAAAAAGCCGTTTTTGATTGAACAATAAAGGCCTCTAAATGTTATTTTATTCACTTCCCGTGGAGGAGAAACCCTTTTTAAGGCCGCAGAGTGAATAAATTGGCCATATTCATTCACTTTTACCCATTCCTCAAATCTTGTGTTTAAGGCCCCTGGAAGCATGAAAATCACTTTAAACATCTCATTGTATCTTTAAAAGTGATTTTCCACGTACAAATGTGAATTGTCGTTTAAAGACGCAACATTTGAAAATGGACCATTTTTTTCGTTTCTGAAGCATGTCTTAAGGGGGGATGGTTATCTCTTTCGTCAAAAATCAGGCGTTTTTGATTGAACAATAAAGGCCTCCAAATTTTATTTTATTCACTTCCCGTGGGCGAGAAACACTTTTTAACCCCTTCGATGCTCATGACGGAACGGTTCCGTCATGAGCATCGGTTGAGCTGTGCTCATGACGGAACCGTTCCGTCATGACCACGCCCGCACTAGAACCCTTCAGCACCGCGGGGGAATCCGCGCAGCGCTGAAGGGGTTAAGGCCGCAGTGTGAGTAAATTGGCCATTTTAATTCATTTTTACCCATTCCTCAAATCTCGTGTTTAAGGCCCCTGGAAGCATGAAAATCACTTTAAACATCTCATTTTATCTTTAAAATTGATTTTCCACGTACAAATGTGAATTGCAGTTCAAAGAGGCAACATTTGAAAACGGACCATTTTTTACGTTTCTGAAGCATGTCGTAAGGGGGGGTGGTTATCTCTTTCGTCAAAAATCAGGCGTTTTCGCTTGAACAATAAAAGCCTATAAATGTTATTTAGTTCACTTCCCGTGGAGGAGAAACACTTTTTAGGGCCGCAGAGTGAGTAAATTGGCCATATTCATTCACTTTTACCCATTCCTCAAATCTTGTGTTTAAGGCCCCTGGAAGCATGAAAATCACTTTAAACATCTCATTTCATCTTTAAAAGTGATTTTCCACGTACAAATGTGAATTGTAGTTCAAAGAGGCAACATTTGAAAACATACTATTTTTTTAGTTTCTGAAGCATGTCGTAAGTGGGGGTGGTTATCTCTTGCATCAAAAATCGGACGTTTTTGATTGAACAATAAAGGCCTCCAAATGTTATTTTATTCACTTCCCGTGGAGGGGAAACACTTTTTAAGGCCGCAGAGTGAGTAAATTGGCCATTTTCATTCACTTTTACCCATTCCTCAAATCTCGTGTTTAAGGCCCCTGGAAGCATGAAAATCACTTTAAACATCTCATTTTATCTTTAAACGTGATTTTCCACGTACAAATGTGAACTGTAGTTCAAAGAGGCAACATTTGAAAACGGACCATTTTTTACGTTTCTGAAGCATGTCGTAAGGGGGGGTGGTTATCTCTTTCGTCAAAAATCGGGCGTTTTCGCTTGAACAATAAAGGCCTAGAAATGTTATTTAGTTCACTTCCCGTTGAGGAGAAACACTTTTTAAGGCCGCAGAGTGAGTAAATTGGCCATATTCATTCACTTTTACCCATTCCTCAAATCTTGTGTTTAAGGCCCCTGGAAGCATGAAAATCACTTTAAAAATCTCATTTTATCTTTAAAAGTGATTTTCCACGTACATATGTGAATTGTAGTTCAAAGAGGCAACATTTGAAAACAGACCATTTTTTTAGTTTCTGAAGCATGTGGTAAGGGGGGGTGGTTATCTCTTTCATCAAAAATCGGACGTTTTTGATTGAACAATAAAGGCCTCCAAATGTTATTTTATTCACTTCCCGTGGAGGAGAAACACTTTTTAAGGCCGCAGAGTGAGTAAATTGGCCATTTTCATTCACTTTTACCCATTCCTCAAATCTCGTGTTTAAGGCCCCTGGAAGCATGAAAATCACTTTAAACATCTCATTTTATCTTTAAAAGTGATTTTCCAAGTACAAATGTGAATTGTAGTTCAAAGAGGCAACATTTGAAAACGGACCATTTTTTACGTTTCTGAAGCATGTCGTAAGGGGGGGTGGTTATCTCTTTCGTCAAAAATCGGGCGTTTTCGCTTGAACAATAAAGGCCTACAAATGTTATTTAATTCACTTTCTGGGGTGGAGAAAACATTTTTAAGGCCTCAGAGTGAATAAATTGGCCATTTTCCATTCACATTTGCCCATTCCTTAAGGCTTGTGTTTAGGGCCCCTGGAAGCTTGAAAATCACTTTAAACATCTAATTTTATCTCTAAAAGTGATTATCCATGTACAAATGTGAATTGTCGTTTAAAGACGCAACATTGGAAAATGGACCATTTTTTTCGTTTCTGAAGCATGTCGTAAGGGGGGGTGGTAATCTCTTTCACCAAAAAAAAGGCGTTTTTGATTGAACAATAAAGGCCTCCAAATGTTATTTTATTCACTTCCCGTGGAGGAGAAACACTTTTTAAGGCCGCAGAGTGAGTGAATTGGCCATTTTCATTCACTTTTACCCATTCCTCAAATCTCGTGTTTAAGGCCCCTGGAAGCATGAAAATCACTTTAAACATCTCATTTTATCTTTAAAAGTGATTTTCCACGTACAAATGTGAATTGTAGTTCAAAGAGGCAACATTTGAAAATGGACCATTTTTTTCGTTTCTGAAGCATGTCGTAAGGGGGTTGGTTATCTCTTTCACCAAAAAACAGGCGTTTTTGATTGAACAATAAAGGCCTCCAAATGTTATTTAATTCACTTCCCGTGGAGGAGAAACACTTTTTAAGGCCTCAGAGTGAATAAATTGGCCATTTTCATTCACATTTACCCATTCCTCAAATCTTGTGTTTAGGGCCCCTGGAAGCTTGAAAATCACTTTAAACATCTCATTTTATCTTTAAAAGTGATTTTCCACGTACAAATGTGAATTGTAGTTAAAAGAGGCAACATTTGAAAACGGACCATTTTTTACGTTTCTGAAGCATGTCGTAAGGGGGGGTGGTTGTCTCTTTCATCAAAAATCGGACATTTTTGATTGAACAATTAAGGCCTACAAATGTTATTTATTTCACTTTCTGGGGTGGAGAAAAACTTTTTAAGGCCTCAGAGTGAATAAATTGGCCATATTCATTCACTTTTACCCATTCCTCAAATCTCGTGTTTAAGGCCCCTGGAAGCATGAAAATCACTTTAAACATCTAATTTTATCTCTAAAAGTGATTATCCACGTACAATGTTGATTGTAGTTCAAAGATGCAACATTTGAAAATGAACCATTTGTTAGTTTCAGAAGCATGTCGTAAGGGGGGGTGGTTATCTCTTTCACCAAAAAACAGGTGTTTTTGATTGAACAATAAAGGCCTCCAAATGTTATTTTATTCACTTCCCGTGGAGGAGAAACACTTTTAAAGGCCGCAGAGTGAGTAAATTAGCAATTTTCATTCACTTTTACCCATTTCTCAAATCTTGTGTTTAAGGCCCCTGGAAGCATGAAAATCACTTTAAACATCTCATTTTATCTTTAAAAGTGATTTTCCACGTACAAATGTGAATTGTAGTTCAAAGAGGCAACATTTGAAAACAGACCATTTTTTTAGTTTCTGAAGCATGTCGTAAGGGGGGGTGGTTATCTCTTTCATCAAAAATCGGACGTTTTTAATTGAACAATAAAGGCCTACAAATGTTATTTAATTCACTTTCTGGGGTGGAGAAAAACTTTTTAAGGCCTCAGAGTGAATAAATTGGCCATTTCCATTCACAATTACCCATTCCTCAAATCTTGTGTTTAGGGCCCCTGGAAGCTTGAAAATCACTTTAAACATCTAATTTTATCTCTAAAAGTGATTATCCACGTACAAATGTGAATTGTCGTTTAAAGACGCAACATTTGAAAATGGACCATTTTTTTCGTTTCTGAAGCCTGTCGTAAGGGGGTGTGGTTATCTCTTTCACCAAAAAAAAGCCGTTTTTGATTGAACAATAAAGGCCTCTAAATGTTATTTTATTCACTTCCCGTGGAGGAGAAACACTTTTTAAGGCCGCAGAGTGAATAAATTGGCCATATTCATTCACTTTTACCCATTCCTCAAATCTTGTGTTTAAGGCCCCTGGAAGCATGAAAATCACTTTAAACATCTCATTGTATCTTTAAAAGTGATTTTCCACGTACAAATGTGAATTGTCGTTTAAAGACGCAACATTTGAAAATGGACCATTTTTTTCGTTTCTGAAGCATGTCTTAAGGGGGGATGGTTATCTCTTTCGTCAAAAATCAGGCGTTTTTGATTGAACAATAAAGGCCTCCAAATTTTATTTTATTCACTTCCCGTGGGCGAGAAACACTTTTTAACCCCTTCGATGCTCATGACGGAACGGTTCCGTCATGAGCATCGGTTGAGCTGTGCTCATGACGGAACCGTTCCGTCATGACCACGCCCGCACTAGAACCCTTCAGCACCGCGGGGGAATCCGCGCAGCGCTGAAGGGGTTAAGGCCGCAGTGTGAGTAAATTGGCCATTTTAATTCATTTTTACCCATTCCTCAAATCTCGTGTTTAAGGCCCCTGGAAGCATGAAAATCACTTTAAACATCTCATTTTATCTTTAAAATTGATTTTCCACGTACAAATGTGAATTGCAGTTCAAAGAGGCAACATTTGAAAACGGACCATTTTTTACGTTTCTGAAGCATGTCGTAAGGGGGGGTGGTTATCTCTTTCGTCAAAAATCAGGCGTTTTCGCTTGAACAATAAAAGCCTATAAATGTTATTTAGTTCACTTCCCGTGGAGGAGAAACACTTTTTAGGGCCGCAGAGTGAGTAAATTGGCCATATTCATTCACTTTTACCCATTCCTCAAATCTTGTGTTTAAGGCCCCTGGAAGCATGAAAATCACTTTAAACATCTCATTTCATCTTTAAAAGTGATTTTCCACGTACAAATGTGAATTGTAGTTCAAAGAGGCAACATTTGAAAACATACTATTTTTTTAGTTTCTGAAGCATGTCGTAAGTGGGGGTGGTTATCTCTTGCATCAAAAATCGGACGTTTTTGATTGAACAATAAAGGCCTCCAAATGTTATTTTATTCACTTCCCGTGGAGGGGAAACACTTTTTAAGGCCGCAGAGTGAGTAAATTGGCCATTTTCATTCACTTTTACCCATTCCTCAAATCTCGTGTTTAAGGCCCCTGGAAGCATGAAAATCACTTTAAACATCTCATTTTATCTTTAAAAGTGATTTTCCAAGTACAAATGTGAATTGTAGTTCAAAGAGGCAACATTTGAAAACGGACCATTTTTTACGTTTCTGAAGCATGTCGTAAGGGGGGGTGGTTATCTCTTTCGTCAAAAATCGGGCGTTTTCGCTTGAACAATAAAGGCCTACAAATGTTATTTAATTCACTTTCTGGGGTGGAGAAAACATTTTTAAGGCCTCAGAGTGAATAAATTGGCCATTTTCCATTCACATTTGCCCATTCCTTAAGGCTTGTGTTTAGGGCCCCTGGAAGCTTGAAAATCACTTTAAACATCTAATTTTATCTCTAAAAGTGATTATCCATGTACAAATGTGAATTGTCGTTTAAAGACGCAACATTGGAAAATGGACCATTTTTTTCGTTTCTGAAGCATGTCGTAAGGGGGGGTGGTAATCTCTTTCACCAAAAAAAAGGCGTTTTTGATTGAACAATAAAGGCCTCCAAATGTTATTTTATTCACTTCCCGTGGAGGAGAAACACTTTTTAAGGCCGCAGAGTGAGTGAATTGGCCATTTTCATTCACTTTTACCCATTCCTCAAATCTCGTGTTTAAGGCCCCTGGAAGCATGAAAATCACTTTAAACATCTCATTTTATCTTTAAAAGTGATTTTCCACGTACAAATGTGAATTGTAGTTCAAAGAGGCAACATTTGAAAATGGACCATTTTTTTCGTTTCTGAAGCATGTCGTAAGGGGGTTGGTTATCTCTTTCACCAAAAAACAGGCGTTTTTGATTGAACAATAAAGGCCTCCAAATGTTATTTAATTCACTTCCCGTGGAGGAGAAACACTTTTTAAGGCCTCAGAGTGAATAAATTGGCCATTTTCATTCACATTTACCCATTCCTCAAATCTTGTGTTTAGGGCCCCTGGAAGCTTGAAAATCACTTTAAACATCTCATTTTATCTTTAAAAGTGATTTTCCACGTACAAATGTGAATTGTAGTTAAAAGAGGCAACATTTGAAAACGGACCATTTTTTACGTTTCTGAAGCATGTCGTAAGGGGGGGTGGTTGTCTCTTTCATCAAAAATCGGACATTTTTGATTGAACAATTAAGGCCTACAAATGTTATTTATTTCACTTTCTGGGGTGGAGAAAAACTTTTTAAGGCCTCAGAGTGAATAAATTGGCCATATTCATTCACTTTTACCCATTCCTCAAATCTCGTGTTTAAGGCCCCTGGAAGCATGAAAATCACTTTAAACATCTCATTTTATCTTTAAAAGTGATTTTCCAAGTACAAATGTGAATTGTAGTTCAAAGAGGCAACATTTGAAAACAGACCATTTTTTTGAGTTTCTGAAGCATGTCGTAAGGGGGGGTGGTTATCTCTTTCATCAAAAATCGGATGTTTTTAATTGAACAATAAAGGCCTACAAATGTTATTTAATTCACTTTCTGGGGTGGAGAAAAACTTTTTAAGGCCTCAGAGTGAATAAATTGGCCATTTCCATTCACATTTACCCATTCCTCAAATCTTGTGTTTAGGGCCCCTGGAAGCTTGAAAATCACTTTAAACATCTCATTTTATCTCTCACAGTGATTAACCACATACAAATGTGAATTGTCCTTTAAAGACGCAACATTTGAAAATGGACCATTTTTTTTCGTTTCTGAAGCATGTCGTAAGGGGGGGTGGTTATCTCTTTCACCAAAAAAAAGGCGTTTTTGATTGAACAATAAAGGCCTCCAAATGTTATTTTATTCACTTCCCGTGGAGGGGAAACACTTTTTAAGGCCGCAGAGTGAGTAAATTGACCATTTTCATTCACTTTTACCCATTCCTCAAATCTCGTGTTTAAGGCCCCTGGAAGCATGAAAATCACTTTAAACATCTCATTTTATCTTTAAACGTGATTTTCCACGTACAAATGTGAATTGTAGTTCAAAGAGGCAACATTTGAAAACGGACCATTTTTTACGTTTCTGAAGCATGTCGTAAGGGGGGGTGGTTATCTCTTTCGTCAAAAATCGGGCGTTTTCGCTTGAACAATAAAGTCCTACAAATGTCATTTAGTTCACTTCCCGTTGAGGAGAAACACTTTTTAAGGCCGCAGAGTGAGTAAATTGGCCATATTCATTCACTTTTACCCATTCCTCAAATCTTGTGTTTAAGGCCCCTGGAAGCATGAAAATCACTTTAAACATCTCATTTGATCTTTAAAAGTGATTTTCCACGTACAAATGTGAATTGTAGTTCAAAGAGGCAACATTTGAAAATGGACCATTTTTTTAGTTTCTGAAGCATGTCGTAAGGGGGTTGGTTATCTCTTTCACCAAAAAACAGGCGTTTTTGATTGAACAATAAAGGCCTCCAAATGTTATTTAATTCACTTCCCGTGGAGGAGAAACACTTTTTAAGGCCGCAGAGTGAGTAAATTGGCCATTTTCATTCACTTTTACCCATTTCTCAAATCTTGTGTTTAAGGCCCCTGGAAGCATGAAAATCACTTTAAACATCTCATTTTATCTTTAAAAGTGATTTTCCACGTACAAATGTGAATTGTAGTTCAAAGAGGCAACATTTGAAAACAGACCATTTTTTTGAGTTTCTGAAGCATGTCGTAAGGGGGGGTGGTTATCTCTTTCATCAAAAATCGGACATTTTTGATTGAACAATTAAGGCCTACAAATGTTATTTATTTCACTTTCTGGGGTGGAGAAAAACTTTTTAAGGCCTCAGAGTGAATAAATTGGCCATATTCATTCACTTTTACCCATTCCTCAAATCTTGTGTTTAAGGCCCCTGGAAGCATGAAAATCACTTTAAACATCTCATTTTATCTTTAAAAGTGATTTTCCACGTACAAATGTGAATTGTAGTTCAAAGAGGCAACATTTGAAAACAGACCATTTTTTTAGTTTCTGAAGCATGTGGTAAGGTGGGGTGGTTATCTCTTTCATCATAAATCGGACGTTTTTGATTGAACAATAAAGGCCTCCAAATGTTATTTTATTCACTTCCCGTGGAGGAGAAACACTTTTTAAGGCCGCAGAGTGAGTAAATTGGCCATTTTCATTCACTTTTACCCATTCCTCAAATCTCGTGTTTAAGGCCCCTGGAAGCATGAAAATCACTTTAAACATCTCATTTTATCTTTAAAAGTGATTTTCCAAGTACAAATGTGAATTGTAGTTCAAAGAGGCAACATTTGAAAACAGACCATTTTTTTGAGTTTCTGAAGCATGTCGTAAGGGGGGGTGGTTATCTCTTTCATCAAAAATCGGATGTTTTTAATTGAACAATAAAGGCCTACAAATGTTATTTAATTCACTTTCTGGGGTGGAGAAAAACTTTTTAAGGCCTCAGAGTGAATAAATTGGCCATTTCCATTCACATTTACCCATTCCTCAAATCTTGTGTTTAGGGCCCCTGGAAGCTTGAAAATCACTTTAAACATCTCATTTTATCTCTCACAGTGATTAACCACATACAAATGTGAATTGTCCTTTAAAGACGCAACATTTGAAAATGGACCATTTTTTTCGTTTCTGAAGCATGTCGTAAGGGGGGGTGGTTATCTCTTTCACCAAAAAAAAGGCGTTTTTGATTGAACAATAAAGGCCTCCAAATGTTATTTTATTCACTTCCCGTGGAGGGGAAACACTTTTTAAGGCCGCAGAGTGAGTAAATTGGCCATTTTCATTCACTTTTACCCATTCCTCAAATCTCGTGTTTAAGG
Organism: Triturus cristatus; assembly: GCF_964204655.1. Lineage (NCBI taxonomy): Eukaryota > Metazoa > Chordata > Amphibia > Caudata > Salamandridae > Triturus > Triturus cristatus. The sequence continues at coordinate 1,222,250,044 of NC_140590.1, read as the reverse complement.
CCCCTGGAAGCATGAAAATCACTTTAAACATCTCATTTTATCTTTAAAAGTGATTTTCCACGTACAAATGTGAATTGTAGTTAAAAGAGGCAACATTTGAAAACGGACCATTTTTTACGTTTCTGAAGCATGTCGTAAGGGGGGGTGGTTATCTCTTTCGTCAAAAATCGGGCGTTTTCGCTTGAACAATAAAGGCCTACAAATGTTATTTTATTCACTTACCGTGGAGGAGAAACACTTTTTAAGGCCGCAGAGTGAGTAAATTGGCCATTTTCATTCACTTTTACCCATTCCTCAAATCTCGTGTTTAAGGCCCCTGGAAGCATGAAAATCACTTTAAACATCTCATTTTATCTTTAAAAGTGATTTTCCACGTACAAATGTGAATTGTAGTTCAAAGAGGCAACATTTGAAAATGGACCATTTTTTTCGTTTCTGAAGCATGTCGTAAGGGGGGTGGTTATCTCTTTCACCAAAAAACAGGCGTTTTTGATTGAACAATAAAGGCCTCCAAATGTTATTTAATTCACTTCCCGTGGAGGAGAAACACTTTTTAAGGCCGCAGAGTGAGTAAATTGGCCATTTTCATTCACATTTACCCATTCCTCAAATCTTGTGTTTAGGGCCCCTGGAAGCTTGAAAATCACTTTAAACATCTAATTTTATCTCTAAAAGTGATTATCCATGTACAAATGTGAATTGTCGTTTAAAGACGCAACATTGGAAAATGGACCATTTTTTTCGTTTCTGAAGCATGTCGTAAGTGGGGGTGGTTATCTCTTTCACCAAAAAAAAGGCGTTTTTGATTGAACAATAAAGGCCTCCAAATGTTATTTTATTCACTTCCCGTGGAGGAGAAACACTTTTTAAGGCCGCAGAGTGAGTAAATTGGCCATTTTCATTCACTTTTACCCATTCCTCAAATCTCGTGTTTAAGGCCCCAGGAAGCATGAAAATCACTTTAAACATCTCATTTTATCTATAAAAGTGATTTTCCACGTACAAATGTGAATTGTAGTTCAAAGAGGCAACATTTGAAAATGGACCATTTTTTTCGTTTCTGAAGCATGTCGTAAGGGGGGTGGTTATCTCTTTCACCAAAAAACAGGCGTTTTTGATTGAACAATAAAGGCCTCCAAATGTTATTTAGTTCACTTCCCGTGGAGGAGAAACACTTTTTAAGGCCGCAGAGTGAGTAAATTGGCCATTTTCATTCACTTTTACCCATTCCTCAAATCTCGTGTTTAAGGCCCCTGGAAGCATGAAAATCACTTTAAACATCTCATTTTATCTTTAAACGTGATTTTCCACGTACAAATGTGAATTGTAGTTCAAAGAGGCAACATTTGAAAACGGACCATTTTTTACGTTTCTGAAGCATGTCGTAAGGGGGGGTGGTTATCTCTTTCGTCAAAAATCGGGCGTTTTCGCTTGAACAATAAAGGCCCAGAAATGTTATTTAGTTCACTTCCCGTTGAGGAGAAACACTTTTTAAGGCCGCAGAGTGAGTAAATTGGCCATATTCATTCACTTTTACCCATTCCTCAAATCTTGTGTTTAAGGCCCCTGGAAGCATGAAAATCACTTTAAAAATCTTATTTTATCTTTAAAAGTGATTTTCCACGTACAAATGTGAATTGTAGTTCAAAGAGGCAACATTTGAAAACAGACCATTTTTTTAGTTTCTGAAGCATGTGGTAAGGGGGGTGGTTATCTCTTTCATCAAAAATCGGACGTTTTTGATTGAACAATAAAGGCCTCCAAATGTTATTTTATTCACTTCCCGTGGAGGAGAAACACTTTTTAAGGCCGCAGAGTGAGTAAATTGGCCATTTTCATTCACTTTTACCCATTCCTCAAATCTCGTGTTTAAGGCCCCTGGAAGCATGAAAATCACTTTAAACATCTCATTTTATCTTTAAAAGTGATTTTCCAAGTACAAATGTGAATTGTAGTTCAAAGAGGCAACATTTGAAAACGGACCATTTTTTACGTTTCTGAAGCATGTCGTAAGGGGGGGTGGTTATCTCTTTCGTCAAAAAACGGGCGTTTTCGCTTGAACAATAAAGGCCTACAAATGTTATTTAATTCACTTTCTGAGGTGGAGAAAACATTTTTAAGGCCTCAGAGTGAATAAATTGGCCATTTTCCATTCACATTTGCCCATTCCTTAAGGCTTGTGTTTAGGGCCCCTGGAAGCTTGAAAATCACTTTAAACATCTAATTTTATCTCTAAAAGTGATTATCCATGTACAAATGTGAATTGTCGTTTAAAGACGCAACATTGGAAAATGGACCATTTTTTTCGTTTCTGAAGCATGTCGTAAGTGGGGGTGGTTATCTCTTTCACCAAAAAAAAGGCGTTTTTGATTGAACAATAAAGGCCTCCAAATGTTATTTTATTCACTTCCCGTGGAGGAGAAACACTTTTTAAGGCCGCAGAGTGAGTAAATTGGCCATTTTCATTCACTTTTACCCATTCCTCAAATCTCGTGTTTAAGGCCCCAGGAAGCATGAAAATCACTTTAAACATCTCATTTTATCTTTAAAAGTGATTTTCCACGTACAAATGTGAATTGTAGTTCAAAGAGGCAACATTTGAAAATGGACCATTTTTTTCGTTTCTGAAGCATGTCGTAAGGGGGGTGGTTATCTCTTTCACCAAAAAACAGGCGTTTTTGATTGAACAATAAAGGCCTCCAAATGTTATTTAGTTCACTTCCCGTGGAGGAGAAACACTTTTTAAGGCCGCAGAGTGAGTAAATTGGCCATTTTCATTCACTTTTACCCATTTCTCAAATCTTGTGTTTAAGGCCCCTGAAGCATGAAAATCACTTTAAACATCTCATTTTATCTTTAAAAGTGATTTTCCACGTACAAATGTGAATTGTAGTTCAAAGAGGCAACATTTGAAAACAGACCATTTTTTTAGTTTCTGAAGCATGTCGTAAGGGGGGGTGGTTATCTCTTTCATCAAAAATCGGATGTTTTTAATTGAACAATAAAGGCCTACAAATGTTATTTAATTAACTTTCTGGGGTGGAGAAAAACTTTTTAAGGCCTCAGAGTGAATAAATTGGCCATTTCCATTCACATTTACCCATTCCTCAAATCTTGTGTTTAGGGCCCCTGGAAGCTTGAAAATCACTTTAAACATCTCATTTTATCTCTCACAGTGATTAACCACATACAAATGTGAATTGTCCTTTAAAGACGCAACATTTGAAAATGGACCATTTTTTTTCGTTTCTGAAGCATGTCTTAAGGGGGGTGGTTATCTCTTTCACCAAGAAAAAGGCATTTTTGATTGAACAATAAAGGCCTCCAAATGTTTTTTTATTCACTTCCCGTTGAGGAGAAACACTTTTTAAGGCCGCAGAGTGAGTAAATTGGCCATTTTCATTCACTTTTACCCATTCCTCAAATCTCGTGTTTAAGGCCCCTGGAAGCATGAAAATCACTTTAAACATCTCATTTTATCTTTAAAAGTGATTTTCCACGTACAAATGTGAATTGTAGTTCAAAGAGGCAACATTTGAAAATGGACCATTTTTTTCGTTTCTGAAGCATGTCGTAAGGGGGGTGGTTATCTCTTTCACCAAAAAACAGGCGTTTTTGATTGAACAATAAAGGCCTCCAAATGTTATTTAATTCACTTCCCGTGGAGGAGAAACACTTTTTAAGGCCGCAGAGTGAGTAAATTGGCCATTTTCATTCACATTTACCCATTCCTCAAATCTTGTGTTTAGGGCCCCTGGAAGCTTGAAAATCACTTTAAACATCTAATTTTATCTCTAAAAGTGATTATCCATGTACAAATGTGAATTGTCGTTTAAAGACGCAACATTGGAAAATGGACCATTTTTTTCGTTTCTGAAGCATGTCGTAAGTGGGGGTGGTTATCTCTTTCACCAAAAAAAAGGCGTTTTTGATTGAACAATAAAGGCCTCCAAATGTTATTTTATTCACTTCCCGTGGAGGAGAAACACTTTTTAAGGCCGCAGAGTGAGTAAATTGGCCATTTTCATTCACTTTTACCCATTCCTCAAATCTCGTGTTTAAGGCCCCAGGAAGCATGAAAATCACTTTAAACATCTCATTTTATCTTTAAAAGTGATTTTCCACGTACAAATGTGAATTGTAGTTCAAAGAGGCAACATTTGAAAATGGACCATTTTTTTCGTTTCTGAAGCATGTCGTAAGGGGGGTGGTTATCTCTTTCACCAAAAAACAGGCGTTTTGATTGAACAATAAAGGCCTCCAAATGTTATTTTATTTACTTCCCGTGGAGGAGAAACACTTTTTAAGGCCGCAGAGTGAGTAAATTGGCCATTTTCATTCACTTTTACCCATTTCTCAAATCTTGTGTTTAAGGCCCCTGAAGCATGAAAATCACTTTAAACATCTCATTTTATCTTTAAAAGTGATTTTCCACGTACAAATGTGAATTGTAGTTCAAAGAGGCAACATTTGAAAACAGACCATTTTTTTAGTTTCTGAAGCATGTCGTAAGGGGGGGTGGTTATCTCTTTCATCAAAAATCGGATGTTTTTAATTGAACAATAAAGGCCTACAAATGTTATTTAATTAACTTTCTGGGGTGGAGAAAAACTTTTTAAGGCCTCAGAGTGAATAAATTGGCCATTTCCATTCACATTTACCCATTCCTCAAATCTTGTGTTTAGGGCCCCTGGAAGCTTGAAAATCACTTTAAACATCTCATTTTATCTCTCACAGTGATTAACCACATACAAATGTGAATTGTCCTTTAAAGACGCAACATTTGAAAATGGACCATTTTTTTTCGTTTCTGAAGCATGTCTTAAGGGGGGTGGTTATCTCTTTCACCAAGAAAAAGGCATTTTTGATTGAACAATAAAGGCCTCCAAATGTTTTTTTATTCACTTCCCGTTGAGGAGAAACACTTTTTAAGGCCGCAGAGTGAGTAAATTGGCCATTTTCATTCACTTTTACCCATTCCTCAAATCTCGTGTTTAAGGCCCCTGGAAGCATGAAAATCACTTTAAACATCTCATTTTATCTTTAAAAGTGATTTTCCACGTACAAATGTGAATTGTAGTTCAAAGAGGCAACATTTGAAAATGGACCATTTTTTTCGTTTCTGAAGCATGTCGTAAGGGGGGTGGTTATCTCTTTCACCAAAAAACAGGCGTTTTTGATTGAACAATAAAGGCCTCCAAATGTTATTTAATTCACTTCCCGTGGAGGAGAAACACTTTTTAAGGCCGCAGAGTGAGTAAACTGGCCATTTTCATTCACATTTACCCATTCCTCAAATCTTGTGTTTAGGGCCCCTGGAAGCTTGAAAATCACTTTAAACATCTAATTTTATCTCTAAAAGTGATTATCCATGTACAAATGTGAATTGTCGTTTAAAGACGCAACATTGGAAAATGGACCATTTTTTTCGTTTCTGAAGCATGTCGTAAGTGGGGGTGGTTATCTCTTTCACCAAAAAAAAGGCGTTTTTGATTGAACAATAAAGGCCTCCAAATGTTATTTTATTCACTTCCCGTGGAGGAGAAACACTTTTTAAGGCCGCAGAGTGAGTAAATTGGCCATTTTCATTCACTTTTACCCATTCCTCAAATCTCGTGTTTAAGGCCCCAGGAAGCATGAAAATCACTTTAAACATCTCATTTTATCTTTAAAAGTGATTTTCCACGTACAAATGTGAATTGTAGTTCAAAGAGGCAACATTTGAAAATGGACCATTTTTTTCATTTCTGAAGCATGTCGTAAGGGGGGTGGTTATCTCTTTCACCAAAAAACAGGCGTTTTTGATTGAACAATAAAGGCCTCCAAATGTTATTTTATTTACTTCCCGTGGAGGAGAAACACTTTTTAAGGCCGCAGAGTGAGTAAATTGGCCATTTTCATTCACTTTTACCCATTTCTCAAATCTTGTGTTTAAGGCCCCTGAAGCATGAAAATCACTTTAAACATCTCATTTTATCTTTAAAAGTGATTTTCCACGTACAAATGTGAATTGTAGTTCAAAGAGGCAACATTTGAAAACAGACCATTTTTTTAGTTTCTGAAGCATGTCGTAAGGGGGGGTGGTTATCTCTTTCATCAAAAATCGGATGTTTTTAATTGAACAATAAAGGCCTACAAATGTTATTTAATTAACTTTCTGGGGTGGAGAAAAACTTTTTAAGGCCTCAGAGTGAATAAATTGGCCATTTCCATTCACATTTACCCATTCCTCAAATCTTGTGTTTAGGGCCCCTGGAAGCTTGAAAATCACTTTAAACATCTCATTTTATCTCTCACAGTGATTAACCACATACAAATGTGAATTGTCCTTTAAAGACGCAACATTTGAAAATGGACCATTTTTTTCGTTTCTGAAGCATGTCTTAAGGGGGGTGGTTATCTCTTTCACCAAGAAAAAGGCATTTTTGATTGAACAATAAAGGCCTCCAAATGTTTTTTTATTCACTTCCCGTTGAGGAGAAACACTTTTTAAGGCCGCAGAGTGAGTAAATTGGCCATTTTCATTCACTTTTACCCATTCCTCAAATCTCGTGTTTAAGGCCCCTGGAAGCATGAAAATCACTTTAAACATCTCATTTTATCTTTAAAAGTGATTTTTCAAGTACAAATGTGAATTGTAGTTCAAAGAGGCAACATTTGAAAACGGACCATTTTTTACGTTTCTGAAGCATCTCGTAAGGGGGGTGGTTATCTCTTTCGTCAAAAATCGGGCGTTTTTGATTGAACAATAAAGGCCTACAAAGGTTATTTAGTTCACTTCCCGTTGAGGAGAAACACTTTTTAAGGCCGCAGAGTGAGTAAATTGGCCATATTCATTCACTTTTACCCATTCCTCAAATCTTGTGTTTAAGGCCCCTGGAAGCATGAAAATCACTTTAAACATCTCATTTTATCTTTAAAAGTGATTTTCCACGTACAAATGCGAATTGTAGTTCAAAGAGGCAACATTTGAAAACAGACCATTTTTTTAGTTTCTGAAGCATGTCGTAAGTGGGGGTGGTTATCTCTTGCATCAAAAATCGGACGTTTTTGATTGAACAATAAAGGCCTCCAAATGTTATTTAATTCACTTCCCGTGGAGGGGAAACACTTTTTAAGGCCGCAGAGTGAGTAAATTGGCCATTTTCATTCACTTTTACCCATTCCTCAAATCTCGTGTTTAAGGCCCCTGGAAGCATGAAAATCACTTTAAACATCTCATTTTATCTTTAAACGTGATTTTCCACGTACAAATGTGAATTGTAGTTCAAAGAGGCAACATTTGAAAACGGACCATTTTTTACGTTTCTGAAGCATGTCGTAAGGGGGGGTGGTTATCTCTTTCGTCAAAAATCGGGCGTTTTCGCTTGAACAATAAAGGCCCAGAAATGTTATTTAGTTCACTTCCCGTTGAGGAGAAACACTTTTTAAGGCCGCAGAGTGAGTAAATTGGCCATATTCATTCACTTTTACCCATTCCTCAAATCTTGTGTTTAAGGCCCCTGGAAGCATGAAAATCACTTTAAAAATCTTATTTTATCTTTAAAAGTGATTTTCCACGTACAAATGTGAATTGTAGTTCAAAGAGGCAACATTTGAAAACAGACCATTTTTTTAGTTTCTGAAGCATGTGGTAAGGGGGGTGGTTATCTCTTTCATCAAAAATCGGACGTTTTTGATTGAACAATAAAGGCCTCCAAATGTTATTTTATTCACTTCCCGTGGAGGAGAAACACTTTTTAAGGCCGCAGAGTGAGTAAATTGGCCATTTTCATTCACTTTTACCCATTCCTCAAATCTCGTGTTTAAGACCCTGGAAGCATGAAAATCACTTTAAACATCTCATTTTATCTTTAAAAGTGATTTTCCAAGTACAAATGTGAATTGTAGTTCAAAGAGGCAACATTTGAAAACGGACCATTTTTTACGTTTCTGAAGCATGTCGTAAGGGGGGGTGGTTATCTCTTTCGTCAAAAATCGGGCGTTTTCGCTTGAACAATAAAGGCCTACAAATGTTATTTAATTCACTTTCTGGGGTGGAGAAAACATTTTTAAGGCCTCAGAGTGAATAAATTGGCCATTTTCCATTCACATTTGCCCATTCCTTAAGGCTTGTGTTTAGGGCCCCTGGAAGCTTGAAAATCACTTTAAACATCTAATTTTATCTCTAAAAGTGATTATCCATGTACAAATGTGAATTGTCGTTTAAAGACGCAACATTGGAAAATGGACCATTTTTTTCGTTTCTGAAGCATGTCGTAAGGGGGGGTGGTAATCTCTTTCACCAAAAAAAAGGCGTTTTTGATTGAACAATAAAGGCCTCCAAATGTTATTTTATTCACTTCCCGTGGAGGAGAAACACTTTTTAAGGCCGCAGAGTGAGTAAATTGGCCATTTTCATTCACTTTTACCCATTCCTCAAATCTCGTGTTTAAGGCCCCTGGAAGCATGAAAATCACTTTAAACATCTCATTTTATCTTTAAAAGTGATTTTCCACGTGCAAATGTGAATTGTAGTTCAAAGAGGCAACATTTGAAAATGGACCATTTTTTTCGTTTCTGAAGCATGTCGTAAGGGGGTTGGTTATCTCTTTCACCAAAAAACAGGCATTTTTGATTGAACAATAAAGGCCTCCAAATGTTATTTAATTCACTTCCCATGGAGGAGAAACACTTTTTAAGGCCGCAGAGTGAGTAAATTGGCCATTTTCATTCACTTTTACCCATTTCTCAAATCTTGTGTTTAAGGCCCCTGGAAGCATGAAAATCACTTTAAACATCTCATTTTATCTTTAAAAGTGATTTTCCACGTACAAATGTGAATTGTAGTTCAAAGAGGCAACATTTGAAAACAGACCATTTTTTTGAGTTTCTGAAGCATGTCGTAAGGGGGGGTGGTTATCTCTTTCATCAAAAATTGGATGTTTTTAATTGAACAATAAAGGCCTACAAATGTTATTTAATTCACTTTCTGGGGTGGAGAAAAACTTTTTAAGGCCTCAGAGTGAATAAATTGGCCATTTTCATTCACATTTACCCATTCCTCAAATCTTGTGTTTAGGGCCCCTGGAAGCTTGAAAATCACTTTAAACATCTCATTTTATCTTTAAAAGTGATTTTCCACGTACAAATGTGAATTGTAGTTAAAAGAGGCAACATTTGAAAACGGACCATTTTTTACGTTTCTGAAGCATGTCGTAAGGGGGGGTGGTTATCTCTTTCATCAAAAATCGGACATTTTTGATTGAACAATTAAGGCCTACAAATGTTATTTATTTCACTTTCTGGGGTGGAGAAAAACTTTTTAAGGCCTCAGAGTGAATAAATTGGCCATATTCATTCACTTTTACCCATTCCTCAAATCTTGTGTTTAAGGCCCCTGGAAGCATGAAAATCACTTTAAACATCTCATTTTATCTTTAAAAGTGATTTTCCACGTACAAATGTGAATTGTAGTTCAAAGAGGCAACATTTGAAAACAGATCATTTTTTTGAGTTTCTGAAGCATGTCGTAAGGGGGGGTGGTTATCTCTTTCATCAAAAATTGGATGTTTTTAATTGAACAATAAAGGCCTACAAATGTTATTTAATTCACTTTCTGGGGTGGAGAAAAACCTTTTAAGGCCTCAGAGTGAATAAATTGGCCATTTTCATTCACTTTTACCCATTCCTCAAATCTCGTGTTTAAGGCCCCTGGAAGCATGAAAATCACTTTAAACATCTCATTTTATCTTTAAAAGTGATTTTCCAAGTACAAATGTGAATTGTAGTTCAAAGAGGCAACATTTGAAAACAGACCATTTTTTTTAGTTTCTGAAGCATGTCGTAAGGGGGGGTGGTTATCTCTTTCATCAAAAATCGGATGTTTTTAATTGAACAATAAAGGCCTACAAATGTTATTTAATTCACTTTCTGGGGTGGAGAAAAACTTTTTAAGGCCTCAGAGTGAATAAATTGGCCATTTCCATTCACATTTACCCATTCCTCAAATCTTGTGTTTAGGGCCCCTGGAAGCTTGAAAATCACTTTAAACATCTCATTTTATCTCTCACAGTGATTAACCACATACAAATGTGAATTGTCCTTTAAAGACGCAACATTTGAAAATGGACCATTTTTTTTCGTTTCTGAATCATGTCGTAAGGGGGGGGGGTTATCTCTTTCACCAAAAAAAAGGCGTTTTTGATTGAACAATAAAGGCCTCCAAATGTTATTTTATTCACTTCCCGTGGAGGGGAAACACTTTTTAAGGCCGCAGAGTGAGTAAATTGGCCATTTTCATTCACTTTTACCCATTCCTCAAATCTCGTGTTTAAGGCCCCTGGAAGCATGAAAATCACTTTAAACATCTCATTTTATCTTTAAACGTTATTTTCCACGTACAAATGTGAATTGTAGTTCAAAGAGGCAACATTTGAAAACGGTCCATTTTTTACGTTTCTGAAGCATGTCGTAAGGGGGGTGGTTATCTCTTTCGTCAAAAATCGTGCGTTTTCGCTTGAACAATAAAGGCCTACAAATGTTATTTAGTTCACTTCCCGTTGAGGAGAAACACTTTTTAAGGCCGCAGAGTGAGTAAATTGGCCATATTCATTCACTTTTACCCATTCCTCAAATCTTGTGTTTAAGGCCCCTGGAAGCATGAAAATCACTTTAAACATCTCATTTTATCTTTAAAAGTGATTTTCCACGTACAAATGTGAATTGTAGTTCAAAGAGGCAACATTTGAAAACAGACAATTTTTTTAGTTTCTGAAGCATGTGGTAAGGGGGGGTGGTTATCTCTTTCATCAAAAATCGGACGTTTTTGATTGAACAATAAAGGCCTCCAAATGGTATTTTATTCACTTCCCGTGGAGGAGAAACACTTTTTAAGGCCGCAGAGTGAGTAAATTGGCCATTTTCATTCACTTTTACCCATTCCTCAAATCTCGTGTTTAAGGCCCCTGGAAGCATGAAAATCACTTTAAACATCTCATTTTATCTTTAAAAGTGATTTTCCAAGTACAAATGTGAATTGTAGTTCAAAGAGGCAACATTTGAAAACGGACCATTTTTTACGTTTCTGAAGCATGTCGTAAGGGGGGGTGGTTATCTCTTTCGTCAAAAATCGGGCGTTTTCACTTGAACAATAAAGGCCTACAAATGTTATTTAATTCACTTTCTGGGGTGGAGAAAACATTTTTAAGGCCTCAGAGTGAATAAATTGGCCATTTTCCATTCACATTTGCCCATTCCTTAAGGCTTGTGTTTAGGGCCCCTGGAAGCTTGAAAATCACTTTAAACATCTAATTTTATCTCTAAAAGTGATTATCCATGTACAAATGTGAATTGTCGTTTAAAGACGCAACATTGGAAAATGGACCATTTTTTTCGTTTCTGAAGCATGTCGTAAGGGGGGGTGGTAATCTCTTTCACCAAAAAAAAGGCGTTTTTGATTGAACAATAAAGGCCTCCAAATGTTATTTTATTCACTTCCCGTGGAGGAGAAACACTTTTTAAGGCCGCAGAGTGAGTAAATTGGCCATTTTCATTCACTTTTACCCATTCCTCAAATCTCGTGTTTAAGGCCCCAGGAAGCATGAAAATCACTTTAAACATCTCATTTTATCTTTAAAAGTGATTTTCCACGTACAAATGTGAATTGTAGTTCAAAGAGGCAACATTTGAAAATGGACCATTTTTTTCGTTTCTGAAGCATGTCGTAAGGGGGGTGGTTATCTCTTTCACCAAAAAACAGGCGTTTTTGATTGAACAATAAAGGCCTCCAAATGTTATTTTATTTACTTCCCGTGGAGGAGAAACACTTTTTAAGGCCGCAGAGTGAGTAAATTGGCCATTTTCATTCACTTTTACCCATTTCTCAAATCTTGTGTTTAAGGCCCCTGAAGCATGAAAATCACTTTAAACATCTCATTTTATCTTTAAAAGTGATTTTCCACGTACAAATGTGAATTGTAGTTCAAAGAGGCAACATTTGAAAACAGACCATTTTTTTAGTTTCTGAAGCATGTCGTAAGGGGGGGTGGTTATCTCTTTCATCAAAAATCGGATGTTTTTAATTGAACAATAAAGGCCTACAAATGTTATTTAATTAACTTTCTGGGGTGGAGAAAAACTTTTTAAGGCCTCAGAGTGAATAAATTGGCCATTTCCATTCACATTTACCCATTCCTCAAATCTTGTGTTTAGGGCCCCTGGAAGCTTGAAAATCACTTTAAACATCTCATTTTATCTCTCACAGTGATTAACCACATACAAATGTGAATTGTCCTTTAAAGACGCAACATTTGAAAATGGACCATTTTTTTTCGTTTCTGAAGCATGTCTTAAGGGGGGTGGTTATCTCTTTCACCAAGAAAAAGGCATTTTTGATTGAACAATAAAGGCCTCCAAATGTTTTTTTATTCACTTCCCGTTGAGGAGAAACACTTTTTAAGGCCGCAGAGTGAGTAAATTGGCCATTTTCATTCACTTTTACCCATTCCTCAAATCTCGTGTTTAAGGCCCCTGGAAGCATGAAAATCACTTTAAACATCTCATTTTATCTTTAAAAGTGATTTTTCAAGTACAAATGTGAATTGTAGTTCAAAGAGGCAACATTTGAAAACGGACCATTTTTTACGTTTCTGAAGCATCTCGTAAGGGGGGTGGTTATCTCTTTCGTCAAAAATCGGGCGTTTTTGATTGAACAATAAAGGCCTACAAAGGTTATTTAGTTCACTTCCCGTTGAGGAGAAACACTTTTTAAGGCCGCAGAGTGAGTAAATTGGCCATATTCATTCACTTTTACCCATTCCTCAAATCTTGTGTTTAAGGCCCCTGGAAGCATGAAAATCACTTTAAACATCTCATTTTATCTTTAAAAGTGATTTTCCACGTACAAATGCGAATTGTAGTTCAAAGAGGCAACATTTGAAAACAGACCATTTTTTTAGTTTCTGAAGCATGTCGTAAGTGGGGGTGGTTATCTCTTGCATCAAAAATCGGACGTTTTTGATTGAACAATAAAGGCCTCCAAATGTTATTTAATTCACTTCCCGTGGAGGGGAAACACTTTTTAAGGCCGCAGAGTGAGTAAATTGGCCATTTTCATTCACTTTTACCCATTCCTCAAATCTCGTGTTTAAGGCCCCTGGAAGCATGAAAATCACTTTAAACATCTCATTTTATCTTTAAACGTGATTTTCCACGTACAAATGTGAATTGTAGTTCAAAGAGGCAACATTTGAAAACGGACCATTTTTTACGTTTCTGAAGCATGTCGTAAGGGGGGGTGGTTATCTCTTTCGTCAAAAATCGGGCGTTTTCGCTTGAACAATAAAGGCCCAGAAATGTTATTTAGTTCACTTCCCGTTGAGGAGAAACACTTTTTAAGGCCGCAGAGTGAGTAAATTGGCCATATTCATTCACTTTTACCCATTCCTCAAATCTTGTGTTTAAGGCCCCTGGAAGCATGAAAATCACTTTAAAAATCTCATTTTATCTTTAAAAGTGATTTTCCACGTACAAATGTGAATTGTAGTTCAAAGAGGCAACATTTGAAAACAGACCATTTTTTTAGTTTCTGAAGCATGTGGTAAGGGGGGGTGGTTATCTCTTTCATCAAAAATCGGACGTTTTTGATTGAACAATAAAGGCCTCCAAATGTTATTTTATTCACTTCCCGTGGAGGAGAAACACTTTTTAAGGCCGCAGAGTGAGTAAATTGGCCATTTTCATTCACTTTTACCCATTCCTCAAATCTCGTGTTTAAGGCCCCTGGAAGCATGAAAATCACTTTAAACATCTCATTTTATCTTTAAAAGTGATTTTCCAAGTACAAATGTGAATTGTAGTTCAAAGAGGCAACATTTGAAAACGGACCATTTTTTACGTTTCTGAAGCATGTCGTAAGGGGGGGTGGTTATCTCTTTCGTCAAAAATCGGGCGTTTTCGCTTGAACAATAAAGGCCTACAAATGTTATTTAATTCACTTTCTGGGGTGGAGAAAACATTTTTAAGGCCTCAGAGTGAATAAATTGGCCATTTTCCATTCACATTTGCCCATTCCTTAAGGCTTGTGTTTAGGGCCCCTGGAAGCTTGAAAATCACTTTAAACATCTAATTTTATCTCTAAAAGTGATTATCCATGTACAAATGTGAATTGTCGTTTAAAGACGCAACATTGGAAAATGGACCATTTTTTTCGTTTCTGAAGCATGTCGTAAGGGGGGGTGGTAATCTCTTTCACCAAAAAAAAGGCGTTTTTGATTGAACAATAAAGGCCTCCAAATGTTATTTTATTCACTTCCCGTGGAGGAGAAACACTTTTTAAGGCCGCAGAGTGAGTAAATTGGCCATTTTCATTCACTTTTACCCATTCCTCAAATCTCGTGTTTAAGGCCCCTGGAAGCATGAAAATCACTTTAAACATCTCATTTTATCTTTAAAAGTGATTTTCCACGTGCAAATGTGAATTGTAGTTCAAAGAGGCAACATTTGAAAATGGACCATTTTTTTCGTTTCTGAAGCATGTCGTAAGGGGGTTGGTTATCTCTTTCACCAAAAAACAGGCATTTTTGATTGAACAATAAAGGCCTCCAAATGTTATTTAATTCACTTCCCATGGAGGAGAAACACTTTTTAAGGCCGCAGAGTGAGTAAATTGGCCATTTTCATTCACTTTTACCCATTTCTCAAATCTTGTGTTTAAGGCCGCTGGAAGCATGAAAATCACTTTAAACATCTCATTTTATCTTTAAAAGTGATTTTCCACGTACAAATGTGAATTGTAGTTCAAAGAGGCAACATTTGAAAACAGACCATTTTTTTGAGTTTCTGAAGCATGTCGTAAGGGGGGGTGGTTATCTCTTTCATCAAAAATTGGATGTTTTTAATTGAACAATAAAGGCCTACAAATGTTATTTAATTCACTTTCTGGGGTGGAGAAAAACTTTTTAAGGCCTCAGAGTGAATAAATTGGCCATTTTCATTCACATTTACCCATTCCTCAAATCTTGTGTTTAGGGCCCCTGGAAGCTTGAAAATCACTTTAAACATCTCATTTTATCTTTAAAAGTGATTTTCCACGTACAAATGTGAATTGTAGTTAAAAGAGGCAACATTTGAAAACGGACCATTTTTTACGTTTCTGAAGCATGTCGTAAGGGGGGGTGGTTATCTCTTTCATCAAAAATCGGACATTTTTGATTGAACAATTAAGGCCTACAAATGTTATTTATTTCACTTTCTGGGGTGGAGAAAAACTTTTTAAGGCCTCAGAGTGAATAAATTGGCCATATTCATTCACTTTTACCCATTCCTCAAATCTTGTGTTTAAGGCCCCTGGAAGCATGAAAATCACTTTAAACATCTCATTTTATCTTTAAAAGTGATTTTCCACGTACAAATGTGAATTGTAGTTCAAAGAGGCAACATTTGAAAACAGACCATTTTTTTAGTTTCTGAAGCATGTGGTAAGGTGGGGTGGTTATCTCTTTCATCAAAAATCGGACGTTTTTGATTGAACAATAAAGGCCTCCAAATGTTATTTTATTCACTTCCCGTGGAGGAGAAACACTTTTTAAGGCCGCAGAGTGAGTAAATTGGCCATTTTCATTCACTTTTACCCATTCCTCAAATCTCGTGTTTAAGGCCCCTGGAAGCATGAAAATCACTTTAAACATCTCATTTTATCTTTAAAAGTGATTTTCCAAGTACAAATGTGAATTGTAGTTCAAAGAGGCAACATTTGAAAACAGACCATTTTTTTTAGTTTCTGAAGCATGTCGTAAGGGGGGGTGGTTATCTCTTTCATCAAAAATCGGATGTTTTTAATTGAACAATAAAGGCCTACAAATGTTATTTAATTCACTTTCTGGGGTGGAGAAAAACTTTTTAAGGCCTCAGAGTGAATAAATTGGCCATTTCCATTCACATTTACCCATTCCTCAAATCTTGTGTTTAGGGCCCCTGGAAGCTTGAAAATCACTTTAAACATCTCATTTTATCTCTCACAGTGATTAACCACATACAAATGTGAATTGTCCTTTAAAGACGCAACATTTGAAAATGGACCATTTTTTTTCGTTTCTGAATCATGTCGTAAGGGGGGGTGGTTATCTCTTTCACCAAAAAAAAGGCGTTTTTGATTGAACAATAAAGGCCTCCAAATGTTATTTTATTCACTTCCCGTGGAGGGGAAACACTTTTTAAGGCCGCAGAGTGAGTAAATTGGCCATTTTCATTCACTTTTACCCATTCCTCAAATCTCGTGTTTAAGGCCCCTGGAAGCATGAAAATCACTTTAAACATCTCATTTTATCTTTAAACGTTATTTTCCACGTACAAATGTGAATTGTAGTTCAAAGAGGCAACATTTGAAAACGGTCCATTTTTTACGTTTCTGAAGCATGTCGTAAGGGGGGTGGTTATCTCTTTCGTCAAAAATCGGGCGTTTTCGCTTGAACAATAAAGGCCTACAAATGTTATTTAGTTCACTTCCCGTTGAGGAGAAACACTTTTTAAGGCCGCAGAGTGAGTAAATTGGCCATATTCATTCACTTTTACCCATTCCTCAAATCTTGTGTTTAAGGCCCCTGGAAGCATGAAAATCACTTTAAACATCTCATTTTATCTTTAAAAGTGATTTTCCACGTACAAATGTGAATTGTAGTTCAAAGAGGCAACATTTGAAAACAGACCATTTTTTTAGTTTCTGAAGCATGTGGTAAGGGGGGGTGGTTATCTCTTTCATCAAAAATCGGACGTTTTTGATTGAACAATAAAGGCCTCCAAATGTTATTTTATTCACTTCCCGTGGAGGAGAAACACTTTTTAAGGCCGCAGAGTGAGTAAATTGGCCATTTTCATTCACTTTTACCCATTCCTCAAATCTCGTGTTTAAGGCCCCTGGAAGCATGAAAATCACTTTAAACATCTCATTTTATCTTTAAAAGTGATTTTCCAAGTACAAATGTGAATTGTAGTTCAAAGAGGCAACATTTGAAAACGGACCATTTTTTACGTTTCTGAAGCATGTCGTAAGGGGGGGTGGTTATCTCTTTCGTCAAAAATCGGGCGTTTTCACTTGAACAATAAAGGCCTACAAATGTTATTTAATTCACTTTCTGGGGTGGAGAAAACATTTTTAAGGCCTCAGAGTGAATAAATTGGCCATTTTCCATTCACATTTGCCCATTCCTTAAGGCTTGTGTTTAGGGCCCCTGGAAGCTTGAAAATCACTTTAAACATCTAATTTTATCTCTAAAAGTGATTATCCATGTACAAATGTGAATTGTCGTTTAAAGACGCAACATTGGAAAATGGACCATTTTTTTCGTTTCTGAAGCATGTCGTAAGGGGGGGTGGTAATCTCTTTCACCAAAAAAAAGGCGTTTTTGATTGAACAATAAAGGCCTCCAAATGTTATTTTATTCACTTCCCGTGGAGGAGAAACACTTTTTAAGGCCGCAGAGTGAGTAAATTGGCCATTTTCATTCACTTTTACCCATTCCTCAAATCTCGTGTTTAAGGCCCCTGGAAGCATGAAAATCACTTTAAACATCTCATTTTATCTTTAAAAGTGATTTTCCACGTGCAAATGTGAATTGTAGTTCAAAGAGGCAACATTTGAAAATGGACCATTTTTTTCGTTTCTGAAGCATGTCGTAAGGGGGTTGGTTATCTCTTTCACCAAAAAACAGGCGTTTTTGATTGAACAATAAAGGCCTCCAAATGTTATTTAATTCACTTCCCATGGAGGAGAAACACTTTTTAAGGCCGCAGAGTGAGTAAATTGGCCATTTTCATTCACTTTTACCCATTTCTCAAATCTTGTGTTTAAGGCCCCTGGAAGCATGAAAATCACTTTAAATATCTCATTTTATCTTTAAAAGTGATTTTCCACGTACAAATGTGAATTGTAGTTCAAAGAGGCAACATTTGAAAACAGACCATTTTTATAGTTTCTGAAGCATGTCGTAAGGGGGGGTGGTTATCTCTTTCATCAAAAATCGGACGTTTTTAATTGAACAATAAAGGCCTACAAATGTTATTTAATTCACTTTCTGGGGTGGAGAAAAACTTTTTAAGGCCTCAGAGTGAATAAATTGGCCATTTTCATTCACATTTACCCATTCCTCTAATCTTGTGTTTAGGGCCCCTGGAAGCTTGAAAATCACTTTAAACATCTAATTTTATCTCTAAAAGTGATTATCCACGTACAAATGTGAATTGTCGTTTAAAGACGCAACATTTGAAAATGGACCAATTTTTTCGTTTCTGAAGCATGTCGTAAGGGGGGGTGGTTATCTCTTTCACCAAAAAAAAGGCGTTTTTGATTGAACAATTAAGGCCTCCAAATGTTATTTTATTCACTTCCCGTGGAGGAGAAACACTTTTTAAGGCCGCAGAGTGAGTAAATTGGCCATATTCATTCACTTTTACCCATTCCTCAAATCTTGTGTTTAAGGCCCTTGGAAGCATGAAAATCACTTTAAACATCTCATTTTATCTTTAAAAGTGATTTTCCATGTACAAATGTAAATTGTCGTTTAAAGACGCAACATTTGAAAATGGACCATTTTTTACGTTTCTGAAGCATGTCGTAAGGGGGGGTAGTTATCTCTTTCGTCAAAAATCGGGTGTTTTCGCTTGAACAATAAAGGCCTACAAATGTTATTTAGTTCACTTCCCGTGGAGGAGAAACACTTTTTAAGGCCGCAGAGTGAGTAAATTGGCCATATTCATTCACTTTTACCCATTCCTCAAATCTTGTGTTTAAGGCCCCTGGAAGCATAAAAATCACTTTAAACATCTCATTTTATCTTTAAAAGTGATTTTCCACGTACAAATGTGAATTGTAGTTCAAAGAGGCAACATTTGAAAACAGACCATTTTTTTAGTTTCTGAAGCATGTCGTAAGGGGGGGTGGTTATCTCTTTCATCAAAAATCGGACGTTTTTGATTGAACAATAAAGGCCTACAAATGTTATTTAATTTACTTTCTGGGGTGGAGAAAAACTTTTTAAGGCCTCAGAGTGAATAAATTGGCCATTTTCATTCACATTTACCCATTCCTCTAATCTTGTGTTTAGGGCCCCTGGAAGCTTGAAAATCACTTTAAACATCTAATTTTATCTCTAAAAGTGATTATCCACGTACAAATGTGAATTGTCGTTTAAAGACGCAACATTTGAAAATGGACCATTTTTTTCGTTTCTGAAGCATGTCGTAAGGGGGGTGGTTATCGCTTTCACCAAGAAAAAGGCGTTTTTGATTGAACAATAAAGGCCTCCAAATGTTATTTTATTCACTTCCCGTTGAGGAGAAACACTTTTTAAGGCCGCAGAGTGAGTAAATTGGCCATTTTCATTCACTTTTACCCATTCCTCAAATCTCGTGTTTAAGGCCCCTGGAAGCATGAAAATCACTTTACACATCTCATTTTATCTTTAAAAGTGATTTTCCAAGTACAAATGTGAATTGTAGTTCAAAGAGGCAACATTTGAAAACGGACCATTTTTTACGTTTCTGAAGCATGTCGTAAGGGGGGGTGGTTATCTCTTTCGTCAAAAATCGGGCGTTTTTGCTTGAACAATAAAGGCCTACAAATGTTATTTAGTCCACTTCCCGTGGAGGAGAAACACTTTTTAAGGCCGCAGAGTGAGTAAATTGGCCATATTCATTCACTTTTACCCATTCCTCAAATCTTGTGTTTAAGGCCCCTGGAAGCATGAAAATCACTTTAAACATCTCATTTTATCTTTAAAAGTGATTTTCCACGTACAAATGTGAATTGTAGTTCAAAGAGGCAACATTTGAAAACAGACCATTTTTTTAGTTTCTGAAGCATGTCGTAAGGGGGGGTGGTTATCTCTTTCATAAAAAATCGGACGTTTTTGATTGAACAATAAAGGCCTCCAAATGTTATTTAATTCACTTCCCGTGGAGGAGAAACACTTTTTAAGGCCGCAGAGTGAGTAAATTGGCCATTTTCATTCACTTTTACCCATTCCTCAAATCTCGTGTTTAAGGCCCCTGGAAGCATGAAAATCACTTTAAACATCTCATTTTATCTTTAAAAGTGATTTTCCACGTACAAATGTGAATTGTAGTTCAAAGAGGCAACATTTGAAAACAGATCATTTTTTTGAGTTTCTGAAGCATGTCGTAAGGGGGGGTGGTTATCTCTTTCATCAAAAATTGGATGTTTTTAATTGAACAATAAAGGCCTACAAATGTTATTTAATTCACTTTCTGGGGTGGAGAAAAACCTTTTAAGGCCTCAGAGTGAATAAATTGGCCATTTTCATTCACATTTACCCATTCCTCAAATCTCGTGTTTAAGGCCCCTGGAAGCATGAAAATCACTTTAAACATCTCATTTTATCTTTAAAAGTGATTTTCCACGTACAAATGTGAATTGTAGTTCAAAGAGGCAACATTTGAAAACAGACCATTTTTTTGAGTTTCTGAAGCATGTCGTAAGGGGGGGTGGTTATCTCTTTCATCAAAAATTGGATGTTTTTAATTGAACAATAAAGGCCTACAAATGTTATTTAATTCACTTTCTGGGGTGGAGAAAATCTTTTTAAGGCCTCAGAGTGAATAAATTGGCCATTTTCATTCACATTTACCCATTCCTCAAATCTTGTGTTTAGGGCCCCTGGAAGCTTGAAAATCACTTTAAACATCTAATTTTATCTCTAACAGTGATTAACCACATACAAATGTAAATTGTCGTTTAAAGACGCAACATTTGAAAATGGACCATTTTTTTCGTTTCTGAAGCATGTCGTAAGGGGGGGTGGTTATCTCTTTCACCAAAAAAAAGGCGTTTTTGATTGAACAATAAAGGCCTCCAAATGTTATTTTATTCACTTCCCGTGGAGGAGAAACACTTTTTAAGGCCGCAGAGTGAGTAAATTGGCCATATTCATTCACTTTTACCCATTCCTCAAATCTTGTGTTTAAGGCCCTTGGAAGCATGAAAATCACTTTAAACATCTCATTTTATCTTTAAAAGTGATTTTCCATGTACAAATGTAAATTGTCGTTTAAAGACGCAACATTTGAAAATGGACCAGTTTTTTTCGTTTCTGAAGCATGTCGTAAGGGGGGTGGTTATCTCTTTCGTCAAAAATAAGGCGTTTTCGCTTGAACAATAAAGGCCTCCAAATGTTATTATATTCACTTCCCGTGGAGGAGAAACACTTTTTAAGGCCTCAGAGTGAGTAAATTGGCCATATTCATTCACTTTTACCCATTCCTCAAATCTTGTGTTTAAGGCCCCTGGAAGCATGAAAATCACTTTAAATATCTCATTTTATCTTTAAAAGTGATTTTCCACGTACAAATGTGAATTGTAGTTCAAAGAGGCAACATTTGAAAACAGACCATTTTTATAGTTTCTGAAGCATGTCGTAAGGGGGGGTGGTTATCTCTTTCATCAAAAATCGGACGTTTTTGATTGAACAATAAAGGCCTACAAATGTTATTTAATTCACTTTCTGGGGTGGAGAAAAACTTTTTAAGGCCTCAGAGTGAATAAATTGGCCATTTTCATTCACATTTACCCATTCCTCTAATCTTGTGTTTAGGGCCCCTGGAAGCTTGAAAATCACTTTAAACGTCTAATTTTATCTCTAAAAGTGATTATCCACGTACAAATGTGAATTGTCGTTTAAAGACGCAACATTTGAAAATGGACCATTTTTTTCGTTTCTGAAGCATGTCGTAAGGGGGGGTTATCTCTTTCACCAAGAAAAAGGCGTTTTTGATTGAACAATAAAGGCCTCCAAATGGTATTTTATTCACTTCCCGTTGTGGAGAAACACTTTTTAAGGCCGCAGAGTGAGTAAATTGGCCATTTTCATTCACATTTACCCATTCCTCTAATCTTGTGTTTAGGGCCCCTGGAAGCTTGAAAATCACTTTAAACGTCTAATTTTATCTCTAAAAGTGATTATCCACGTACAAATGTGAATTGTCGTTTAAAGACGCAACATTTGAAAATGGACCATTTTTTTCGTTTCTGAAGCATGTCGTAAGGGGGGGTTATCTCTTTCACCAAGAAAAAGGCGTTTTTGATTGAACAATAAAGGCCTCCAAATGGTATTTTATTCACTTCCCGTTGTGGAGAAACACTTTTTAAGGCCGCAGAGTGAGTAAATTGGCCATTTTCATTCACTTTTACCCATTCCTCAAATCTCGTGTTTAAGGCCCCTGGAAGCATGAAAATCACTTTACACATCTCATTTTATCTTTAAAAGTGATTTTCCAAGTACAAATGTGAATTGTAGTTCAAAGAGGCAACATTTGAAAACGGACCATTTTTTACGTTTCTGAAGCATGTCGTAAGGGGGGGTGGTTATCTCTTTCGTCAAAAATCGGGCGTTTTTGCTTGAAAAATAAAGGCCTACAAATGTTATTTAGTTCACTTCCCGTGGAGGAGAAACACTTTTTAAGGCCGCAGAGTGAGTAAATTGGCCATATTCATTCACTTTTACCCATTCCTCAAATCTTGTGTTTAAGGCCCCTGGAAGCATGAAAATCACTTTAAACATCTCATTTTATCTTTAAACGTGATTTTCCACATACAAATGTGAATTGTAGTTCAAAGAGGCAACATTTGAAAACAGACCATTTTTTTAGTTTCTGAAGCATGTCGTAAGGGGGGGTGGTTATCTCTTTCATCAAAAATCGGACGTTTTTGATTGAACAATAAAGGCCTCCAAATGTTATTTTATTCACTTCCCGTGGAGGAGAAACACTTTTTAAGGCCGCAGAGTGAGTAAATTGGCCATTTTCATTCACTTTTACCCATTCCTCAAATCTCGTGTTTAAGGCCCCTGGAAGCATGAAAATCACTTTAAACATCTCATTTTATCTTTAAAAGTGATTTTCCACATACAAATGTGAATTGTAGTTCAAAGAGGCAACATTTGAAAACAGACCATTTTTTTGAGTTTCTGAAGCATGTCGTAAGGGGGGGTGGTTATCTCTTTCATCAAAAATTGGATGTTTTTAATTGAACAATAAAGGCCTACAAATGTTATTTAATTCACTTTCTGGGGTGGAGAAAAACTTTTTAAGGCCTCAGAGTGAATAAATTGGCCATTTTCATTCACATTTACCCATTCCTCAAATCTTGTGTTTAGGGCCCCTGGAAGCTTGAAAATCACTTTAAACATCTCATTTTATCTTTAAAAGTGATTTTCCACGTACAAATGTGAATTGTAGTTAAAAGAGGCAACATTTGAAAACGTACCATTTTTTATGTTTCTGAAGCATGTCGTAAGGGGGGGTGGTTATCTCTTTCGTAAAAAATCAGGCGTTTTCGCTTGAACAATAAAGGCCTACAAATGTTATTTAATTCACTTTCTGGGGTGGAGAAAATTTTTTTAAGGCCTCAGAGTGAATAAATTGGCCATATTCATTCACATTTACCCATTCCTTAAGGCTTGTGTTTAGGGCCCCTGGAAGCTTGAAAATCACTTTAAACATCTAATTTTATCTCTAAAAGTGATTATCCACGTACAAATGTGAATTGTCGTTTAAAGACGCAACATTTGAAAATGGACGATTTTTTTCGTTTCTGAAGCATGTCGTAAGGGGGGTGGTTATCTCTTTCACCAAAAAAAAGGCGTTTTTGATTGAACAATAAAGGCCTCCAAATGTTATTTTATTCACTTCCCGTGGAGGAGAAACACTTTTTAAGGCCGCAGAGTGAGTAAATTGGCCATTTTCATTCACTTTTACCCATTCCTCAAATCTCGTGTTTAAGGCCCCTGGAAGCATGAAAATCACTTTAAACATCTCATTTTATCTTTAAAAGTGATTTTCCACGTACAAATGTGAATTGTAGTTCAAAGAGGCAACATTAGAAAACAGACCATTTTTTTAGTTTCTGAAGCATGTCGAAAGTGGGGTGGTTATCTCTTGCATCAAAAATCGGACGTTTTTGATTGAACAATAAAGGCCTACAAATGTTATTTAATTCACTTTCTGGGGTGGAGAAAAACTTTTTAAGGCCTCAGAGTGAATAAATTGGCCATTTTCATTCACATTTACCCATTCCTCAAATCTTGTGTTTAGGGCCCCTGGAAGCTTGAAAATCACTTTAAACATCTAATCTCATCTCTAAAAGTGATTATCCACGTACAAATGTGAATTGTCGTTTAAAGACGCAACATTTGAAAATGGACCATTTTTTTCGTTTCTGAAGCATGTCGTAAGGGGGGGTGGTTATCTCTTTTGTTAAAAATCGGGCGTTTTCGCTTGAACAATAAAGGCCTACAAATGGTTTTTAGTTCACTTCCCGTGGAGGAGAAACACTTTTTAAGGCCGCAGTGTGAGTAAATTGGCCATATTCATTCACTTTTACCCATTACTCAAATCTTGTGTTTAAGGCCCCTGGAAGCATGAAAATCACTTTAAACATCTCATTTTATCTTTAAAAGTGATTTTCCACGTACAAATGTGAATTGTAGTTCAAAGAGGCAACATTTGAAAACAGACCATTTTTTTAGTTTCTGAAGCATGTCGAAAGTGGGGTGGTTATCTCTTTCGTCAAAAATCAGGCGTTTTTGATTGAACAATAAAGGCCTCCAAATGTTATTTTATTCACTTCCCGTGGGCGAGAAACACTTTTTAAGGCCGCAGTGTGAGTAAATTGGCCATTTTAATTCACTTTTACCCATTCCTCAAATCTCGTGTTTAAGGCCCCTGGAAGCATGAAAATCACTTTAAACATCTCATTTTATCTTTAAAAGTGATTTTCCACGTACAAATGTGAATTGTAGTTCAAAGAGGCAACATTTGAAAACGGACCATTTTTTACGTTTCTGAAGCATGTCGTAAGGGGGGTGGTTATCTCTTTCGTCAAAAATCAGGCGTTTTCGCTTGAACAATAAAAGCCTATAAATGTTATTTAGTTCACTTCCCGTGGAGGAGAAACACTTTTTAAGGCCGCAGAGTGAGTAAATTGGCCATATTCATTCACTTTTACCCATTCCTCAAATCTTGTGTTTAAGGCCCCTGGAAGCATGAAAATCACTTTAAACATCTCATTTCATCTTTAAAAGTGATTTTCCACGTACAAATGTGAATTGTAGTTCAAAGAGGCAACATTTGAAAACATACCATTTTTTTAGTTTCTGAAGCATGTCGTAAGTGGGGGTTTTTATCTCTTGCATCAAAAATCGGACGTTTTTGATTGAACAATAAAGGCCTCCAAATGTTATTTTATTCACTTCCCGTGGAGGGGAAACACTTTTTAAGGCCGCAGAGTGAGTAAATTGGCCTTTTTCATTCACTTTTACCCATTCCTCAAATCTCGTGTTTAAGGCCCCTGGAAGCATGAAAATCACTTTAAACATCTCATTTTATCTTTAAACGTGATTTTCCACGTACAAATGTGAATTGTAGTTCAAAGAGGCAACATTTGAAAACGGACCATTTTTTACGTTTCTGAAGCATGTCGTAAGGGGGGGTGGGTATCTCTTTCGTCAAAAATCTGGCGTTTTCGCTTGAACAATAAAGGCCTACAAAT
Source organism: Triturus cristatus (assembly GCF_964204655.1). NCBI lineage: Eukaryota > Metazoa > Chordata > Amphibia > Caudata > Salamandridae > Triturus > Triturus cristatus. The sequence goes on along the minus strand of NC_140590.1, from coordinate 1,222,224,507 downwards.
GTTATTTAGTTCACTTCCCGTTGAGGAGAAACACTTTTTAAGGCCGCAGAGTGAGAAAATTGGCCATATTCATTCACTTTTACCCATTCCTCAAATCTTGTGTTTAAGGCCCCTGGAAGCATGAAAATCACTTTAAAAATCTCATTTTATCTTTAAAAGTGATTTTCCACGTACAAATGTGAATTGTAGTTCAAAGAGGCAACATTTGAAAACAGACCATTTTTTTAGTTTCTGAAGCATGTGGTAAGGGGGGGTGGTTATCTCTTTCATCAAAAATCGGACGTTTTTGATTGAACAATAAAGGCCTCCAAATGTTATTTTATTCACTTCCCGTGGAGGGGAAACACTTTTTAAGGCCGCAGAGTGAGTAAATTGGCCATTTTCATTCACTTTTACCCATTCCTCAAATCTCGTGTTTAAGGCCCCTGGAAGCATGAAAATCACTTTAAACATCTCATTTTATCTTTTAACGTGATTTTCCACGTACAAATGTGAATTGTAGTTAAAAGAGGCAACATTTGAAAACGGACCATTTTTTACGTTTCTGAAGCATGTCGTAAGGGGGGGTGGTTATCTCTTTCGTCAAAAATCGGGCGTTTTCGCTTGAACAATAAAGGCCTACAAATGTTATTTAATTCACTTTCTGGGGTGGAGAAAACATTTTTAAGGCCTCAGAGTGAATAAATTGGCCATTTTCCATTCACATTTGCCCATTCCTTAAGGCTTGTGTTTAGGGCCCCTGGAAGCTTGAAAATCACTTTAAACATCTCATTTTATCTTTAAAAGTGATTTTCCACGTACAAATGTGAATTGTAGTTAAAAGAGGCAACATTTGAAAACGGACCATTTTTTACGTTTCTGAAGCATGTCGTAAGGGGGGGTGGTTATCTCTTTCGTCAAAAATCGGGCGTTTTCGCTTGAACAATAAAGGCCTACAAATGTTATTTAATTCACTTTCTGGGGTGGAGAAAACATTTTTAAGGCCTCAGAGTGAATAAATTGGCCATTTTCCATTCACATTTGCCCATTCCTTAAGGCTTGTGTTTAGGGCCCCTGGAAGCTTGAAAATCACTTTAAACATCTAATTTTATCTCTAAAAGTGATTATCCATGTACAAATGTGAATTGTCGTTTAAAGACGCAACATTGGAAAATGGACCATTTTTTTCGTTTCTGAAGCATGTCGTAAGGGGGGGTGGTAATCTCGTTCACCAAAAAAAGGCGTTTTTGATTGAACAATAAAGGCCTCCAAATGTTATTTTATTCACTTCCCGTGGAGGAGAAACACTTTTTAAGGCCGCAGAGTGAGTAAATTGGCCATTTTCATTCACTTTTACCCATTCCTCAAATCTCGTGTTTAAGGCCCCTGGAAGCATGAAAATCACTTTAAACATCTCATTTTATCTTTAAAAGTGATTTTCAACGTACAAATGTGAATTGTAGTTCAAAGAGGCAACATTTGAAAATGGACTATTTTTTTCGTTTCTGAAGCATGTCGTAAGGGGGGTGGTTATCTCTTTCACCAAAAAACAGGCGTTTTTGATTGAACAATAAGGCCTCCAAATGTTATTTAATTCACTTCCCGTGGAGGAGAAACACTGTTTAAGGCCGCAGAGTGAGTAAATTGGCCATTTTCATTCACTTTTACCCATTTCTCAAATCTTGTGTTTAAGGCCCCTGGAAGCATGAAAATCACTTTAAACATCTCATTTTATCTTTAAAAGTGATTTTCCACGTACAAATGTGAATTGTAGTTCAAAGAGGCAACATTTGAAAACAGACCATTTTTTTAGTTTCTGAAGCATGTCGTAAGGGGGGGTGGTTATCTCTTTCATCAAAAATCGGATGTTTTTAATTGAACAATAAAGGCCTACAAATGTTATTTAATTAACTTTCTGGGGTTAAGAAAAACTTTTTAAGGCCTCAGAGTGAATAAATTGGCCATTTCCATTCACATTTACCCATTCCTCAAATCTTGTGTTTAGGGCCCCTGGAAGCTTGAAAATCACTTTAAACATCTCATTTTATCTCTCACAGTGATTAACCACATACAAATGTGAATTGTCCTTCAAAGACGCAACATTTGAAAATGGACCATTTTTTTCCGTTTCTGAAGCATGTCGTAAGGGGGGTGGTTATCTCTTTCACCAAGAAAAAGGCGTTTTTGATTGAACAATAAAGGCCTCCAAATGTTATTTTATTCACTTCCCGTTGAGGAGAAACACTTTTTAAGGCCGCAGAGTGAGTAAATTGGCCATTTTCATTCACTTTTACCCATTCCTCAAATCTCGTGTTTAAGGCCCCTGGAAGAATGAAAATCACTTTAAACATCTCATTTTATCTTTAAAAGTGACTTTCCAAGTACAAATGTGAATTGTAACTCAAAGAGGCAACATTTGAAAACGGACCATTTTTTTACGTTTCTGAAGCATGTCGTAAGGGGGGGTGGTTATCTCTTTCGTCAAAAATCGGGCGTTTTTGATTGAACAATAAAGGCCTACAAATGTTATTTAGTTCACTTCCCGTGGAGGAGAAACACTTTTTAAGGCCGCAGAGTGAGTAAATTGGCCATATTCATTCACTTTTACCCATTCCTCAAATCTTGTGTTTAAGGCCCCTGGAAGCATGAAAATCACTTTAAACATCTCATTTTATCTTTAAAAGTGATTTTCCACGTACAAATGCGAATTGTAGCTCAAAGAGGCAACATTTGAAAACAGACCATTTTTTTAGTTTCTGAAGCATGTCGTAAGGGGAAGTGGTTATCTCTTTCATCAAAAATCGGACGTTTTTGATTGAACAATAAAGGCCTCCAAATGTTATTTTATTCACTTCCCGTGGAGGAGAAACACTTTTTAAGGCCGCAGAGTGAGTAAATTGGCCATTTTCATTCACTTTTACCCATTCCTCAAATCTCGTGTTTAAGGCCCCTGGAAGCATGAAAATCACTTTAAACATCTCATTTTATCTTTAAAAGTGATTTTCCACGTACAAATGTGAATTGTAGTTCAAAGAGGCAACATTTGAAAACGGACCATTTTTTACGTTTCTGAAGCATGTCGTAAGGGCGGGTGGTTATCTCTTTCATCAAAAATCGGACGTTTTTGATTGAACAATTAAGGCCTACAAATGTTATTTATTTCACTTTCTGGGGTGGAGAAAAACTTTTTAAGGCCTCAGAGTGAATAAATTGGCCATATTCATTCACTTTTACCCATTCCTCAAATCTTGTGTTTAAGGCCCCTGGAAGCATGAAAATCACTTTAAACATCTCATTTTATCTTTAAAAGTGATTTTCCACGTACAAATGTGAATTGTAGTTCAAAGAGGCAACATTTGAAAAAAGACCATTTTTTTAGTTTCTGAAGCATGTGGTAAGGGGGGGGGTGGTTATCTCTTTCATCAAAAATCGGACGTTTTTGATTGAACAATAAAGGCCTCCAAATGTTATTTTATTCACTTCCCGTGGAGGAGAAACACTTTTTAAGGCCGCAGAGTGAGTAAATTGGCCATTTTCATTCACTTTTACCCATTCCTCAAATCTCGTGTTTAAGGCCCCTGGAAGCATGAAAATCACTTTAAACATCTCATTTTATCTTTAAAAGTGATTTTCCAAGTACAAATGTGAATTGTAGTTCAAAGAGGCAACATTTGAAAACAGACCATTTTTTTGAGTTTCTGAAGAATGTCGTAAGGGGGGGTGGTTATCTCTTTCATCAAAAATCGGATGTTTTTAATTGAACAATAAAGGCCTACAAATGTTATTTAATTCACTTTCTGGGGTGGAGAAAAACTTTTTAAGGCCTCAGAGTGAAAACATTGGCCATTTCCATTCACATTTACCCATTCCTCAAATCTTGTGTTTAGGGCCCCTGGAAGCTTGAAAATCACTTTAAACATCTCATTTTATCTCTCACAGTGATTAACCACATACAAATGTGAATTGTCCTTTAAAGACGCAAATGGACCATTTTTTTTCGTTTCTGAAGCATGTCGTAAGGGGGGGTGGTTATCTCTTTCACCAAAAAAAAGGCGTTTTTGATTGAACAATAAAGGCCTCCAAATGTTATTTTATTCACTTCCCGTGGAGGGGAAACACTTTTTAAGGCCGCAGAGTGAGTAAATTGGCCATTTTCATTCACTTTTACCCATTCCTCAAATCTCGTGTTTAAGGCCCCTGGAAGCATGAAAATCACTTTAAACATCTCATTTTATCTTTTAACGTGATTTTCCACGTACAAATGTGAATTGTAGTTCAAAGAGGCAACATTTGAAAACTGACCATTTTTTACGTTTCTGAAGCATGTCGTAAGGGGGGGTGGTTATCTCTTTCGTCAAAAATCGGGCGTTTTCGCTTGAACAATAAAGGCCTACAAATGTTATTTAGTTCACTTACTGGGGTGGAGAAAAACTTTTTAAGGCCTCAGAGTGAATAAATTGGCCATTTTCATTCACATTTACCCATTCCTCAAATCTTGTGTTTAGGGCCCCTGGAAGCTTGAAAATCACTTTAAACATCTCATTTTATCTTTAAAAGTGATTTTCCACGTACAAATGTGAATTGTAGTTAAAAGAGGCAACATTTGAAAACGGACCATTTTTTACGTTTCTGAAGCATGTCGTAAGGGGGGGTGGTTATCTCTTTCGTCAAAAATCAGGCGTTTTCGCTTGAACAATAAAGGCCTACAAATGTTATTTAATTCACTTTCTGGGGTGGAGAAAACATTTTTAAGGCCTCAGAGTGAATAAATTGGCCATTTTCCATTCACATTTGCCCATTCCTTAAGGCTTGTGTTTAGGGCCCCTGGAAGCTTGAAAATCACTTTAAACATCTAATTTTATCTCTAGAAGTGATTATCCATGTACAAATGTGAATTGTCGTTTAAAGACGCAACATTGGAAAATGGACCATTTTTTTCGTTTCTGAAGCATGTCGTAAGGGGGGGTGGTAATCTCTTTCACCAAAAAAAAGGCGTTTTTGATTGAACAATAAAGGCCTCCAAATGTTATTTTATTCACTTCCCGTGGAGGAGAAACACTTTTTAAGGCCGCAGAGTGAGTAAATTGGCCATTTTCATTCACTTTTACCCATTCCTCAAATCTCGTGTTTAAGGCCCCTGGAAGCATGAAAATCACTTTAAACATCTAATTTTATCTTTAAAAGTGATTTTCAACGTACAAATGTGAATTGTAGTTCAAAGAGGCAACATTTGAAAATGGACCATTTTTTTCGTTTCTGAAGCATGTCGTAAGGGGGGTGGTTATCTCTTTCACCAAAAAACAGGCGTTTTTGATTGAACAATAAAGGCCTCCAAATGTTATTTAATTCACTTCCCGTGGAGGAGAAACACTTTTTAAGGCCGCAGAGTGAGTAAATTGGCCATTTTCATTCACTTTTACCCATTTCTCAAATCTTGTGTTTAAGGCCCCTGGAAGCATGAAAATCACTTTAAACATCTCATTTTATCTTTAAAAGTGATTTTCCACGTACAAATGTGAATTGTAGTTCAAAGAGGCAACATTTGAAAACAGACCATTTTTTTAGTTTCTGAAGCATGTCGTAAGGGGGGGTGGTTATCTCTTTCATCAAAAATCGGATGTTTTTAATTGAACAATAAAGGCCTACAAATGTTATTTATTTAACTTTCTGGGGTTAAGAAAAACTTTTTAAGGCCTCAGAGTGAATAAATTGGCCATTTCCATTCACATTTACCCATTCCTCAAATCTTGTGTTTAGGGCCCCTGGAAGCTTGAAAATCACTTTAAACATCTCATTTTATCTCTCACAGTGATTAACCACATACAAATGTGAATTGTCCTTTAAAGACGCAACATTTGAAAATGGACCATTTTTTTTCGTTTCTGAAGCATGTCGTAAGGGGGGTGGTTATCTCTTTCACCAAAAAAAGGCGTTTTTGATTGAACAATAAAGGCCTCCAAATGTTATTTTATTCACTTCCCGTGGAGGGGAAAACTTTTTAAGGCCGCAGAGTGAGTAAATTGGCCATTTTCATTCACTTTTACCCATTCCTCAAATCTCGTGTTTAAGGCCCCTGGAAGCATGAAAATCACTTTAAACATCTCATTTTATCTTTAAAAGTGATTTTCAACGTACAAATGTGAATTGTAGTTCAAAGAGGCAACATTTGAAAATGGACCATTTTTTTCGTTTCTGAAGCATGTCGTAAGGGGGGTGGTTATCTCTTTCACCAAGAAAAAGGCGTTTTTGATTGAACAATAAAGGCCTCCAAATGGTATTTTATTCACTTCCCGTTGAGGAGAAACACTTTTTAAGGCCGCAGAGTGAGTAAATTGGCCATTTTCATTCACTTTTACCCATTCCTCAAATCTCGTGTTTAAGGCCCCTGGAAGCATGAAAATCACTTTAAACATCTCATTTTATCTTTAAAAGTGATTTTCCAAGTACAAATGTGAATTGTAGTTCAAAGAGGCAACATTCGAAAACGGACCATTTTTTACGTTTCTGAAGCATGTCGTAAGGGGGGGTGGTTATCTCTTTCGTCAAAAATCGGGCGTTTTCGCTTGAACAATAAAGGCCTACAAATGTATTTAGTTCACTTCCCGTTGAGGAGAAACACTTTTTAAGGCCGCAGAGTGAGTAAATTGGCCATATTCATTCACTTTTACCCATTCCTCAAATCTTGTGTTTAAGGCCCCTGGAAGCATGAAAATCACTTTAAACATCTCATTTTATCTTTAAAAGTGATTTTCCACGTACAAATGTGAATTGTAGTTCAAAGAGGCAACATTTGAAAACAGACCATTTTTTTAGTTTCTGAAGCATGTCGTAAGGGGGGGTGGTTATCTCTTTCATCAAAAATCGGACGTTTTTGATTGAACAATTAAGGCCTACAAATGTTATTTAATTCACTTTCTGGGGTGGAGAAAAACTTTTTAAGGCCTCAGAGTGAATAAATTGGCCATTTTCATTCACATTTACCCATTCCTCAAATCTTGTGTTTAGGGCCCCTGGAAGCTTGAAAATCACTTTAAACATCTCATTTTATCTTTAAAAGTGATTTTCCACGTACAAATGTGAATTGTAGTTAAAAGAGGCAACATTTGAAAACGGACCATTTTTTACGTTTCTGAAGCATGTCGTAAGGGGGGGTGGTTATCTCTTTCGTCAAAAATCGGGCGTTTTCGCTTGAACAATAAAGGCCTACAAATGTTATTTAATTCACTTTCTGGGGTGGAGAAAACATTTTTAAGGCCTCAGAGTGAATAAATTGGCCATTTTCCATTCACATTTGCCCATTCCTTAAGGCTTGTGTTTAGGGCCCCTGGAAGCTTGAAAATCACTTTAAACATCTAATTTTATCTCTAAAAGTGATTATCCACGTACAAATGTGAATTGTCGTTTAAAGACGCAACATTGGAAAATGGACCATTTTTTTCGTTTCTGAAGCATGTCGTAAGGGGGGGTGGTTATCTCTTTCATCAAAAATCGGACGTTTTTGATTGAACAATAAAGGCCTCCAAATGTTATTTTATTCACTTCCCGTGGAGGAGAAACACTTTTTAAGGCCGCAGAGTGAGTAAATTGGCCATTTTCATTCACTTTTACCCATTCCTCAAATCTCGTGTTTAAGGCCCCTGGAAGCATGAAAATCACTTTAAACATCTCATTTTATCTTTAAAAGTGATTTTCCACGTACAAATGTGAATTGTAGTTCAAAGAGGCAACATTTGAAAACAGACCATTTTTTTGAGTTTCTGAAGCATGTCGTAAGGGGGGGTGGTTATCTCTTTCATCAAAAATTGGATGTTTTTAATTGAACAATAAAGGCCTACAAATGTTATTTAATTCACTTTCTGGGGTGGAGAAAAACTTTTTAAGGCCTCAGAGTGAATAAATTGGCCATTTTCATTCACATTTACCCATTCCTCAAATCTTGTGTTTAGGGCCCCTGGAAGCTTGAAAATCACTTTAAACATCTCATTTTATCTTTAAAAGTGATTTTCCACGTACAAATGTGAATTGTAGTTAAAAGAGGCAACATTTGAAAACGGACCATTTTTTACGTTTCTGAAGCATGTCGTAAGGGGGGGTGGTTATCTCTTTCATCAAAAATCGGACGTTTTTGATTGAACAATTAAGGCCTACAAATGTTATTTATTTCACTTTCTGGGGTGGAGAAAAACTTTTTAAGGCCTCAGAGTGAATAAATTGGCCATATTCATTCACTTTTACCCATTCCTCAAATCTTGTGTTTAAGGCCCCTGGAAGCATGAAAATCACTTTAAACATCTCATTTTATCTTTAAAAGTGATTTTCCACGTACAAATGTGAATTGTAGTTCAAAGAGGCAACATTTGAAAACAGACCATTTTTTTAGTTTCTGAAGCATGTGGTAAGGGGGGGGTGGTTATCTCTTTCATCAAAAATCGGACGTTTTTGATTGAACAATAAAGGCCTCCAAATGTTATTTTATTCACTTCCCGTGGAGGAGAAACACTTTTTAAGGCCGCAGAGTGAGTAAATTGGCCATTTTCATTCACTTTTACCCATTCCTCAAATCTCGTGTTTAAGGCCCCTGGAAGCATGAAAATCACTTTAAACATCTCATTTTATCTTTAAAAGTGATTTTCCAAGTACAAATGTGAATTGTAGTTCAAAGAGGCAACATTTGAAAACAGACCATTTTTTTGAGTTTCTGAAGCATGTCGTAAGGGGGGGTGGTTATCTCTTTCATAAAAAATCGGATGTTTTTAATTGAACAATAAAGGCCTACAAATGTTATTTAATTCACTTTCTGGGGTGGAGAAAAACTTTTTAAGGCCTCAGAGTGAATAAATTGCCCATTTCCATTCACATTTACCCATTCCTCAAATCTTGTGTTTAGGGCCCCTGGAAGCTTGAAAATCACTTTAAACATCTCATTTTATCTCTCACAGTGATTAACCACATACAAATGTGAATTCTCCTTTAAAGACGCAACATTTGAAAATGGACCATTTTTTTTCGTTTCTGAAGCATGTCGTAAGGGGGGGTGGTTATCTCTTTCACCAAAAAAAAGGCGTTTTTGATTGAACAATAAAGGCCTCCAAATGTTATTTTATTCACTTCCCGTGGAGGGGAAACACTTTTTAAGGCCGCAGAGTGAGTAAATTGGCCATTTTCATTCACTTTTACCCATTCCTCAAATCTCGTGTTTAAGGCCCCTGGAAGCATGAAAATCACTTTAAACATCTCATTTTATCTTTAAACGTGATTTTCCACGTACAAATGTGAATTGTAGTTCAAAGAGGCAACATTTGAAAACGGACCATTTTTTACGTTTCTGAAGCATGTCGTAAGGGGGGGGTGGTTATCTCTTTCGTCAAAAATCGGGCGTTTTCGCTTGAACAATAAAGGCCTACAAATGTTATTTAGTTCACTTCCCGTTGAGGAGAAACACTTTTTAAGGCCGCAGAGTGAGTAAATTAGCCATATTCATTCACTTTTACCCATTCCTCAAATCTTGTGTTTAAGGCCCCTGGAAGCATGAAAATCACTTTAAACATCTCATTTTATCTTTAAAAGTGATTTTCCACGTACAAATGTGAATTGTAGTTCAAAGAGGCAACATTTGAAAACAGACCATTTTTTTAGTTTCTGAAGCATGTCGTAAGGGGGGGTGGTTATCTCTTTCATCAAAAATCGGACGTTTTTGATTGAACAATTAAGGCCTACAAATGTTATTTAATTCACTTTCTGGGGTGGAGAAAAACTTTTTAAGGCCTCAGAGTGAATAAATTGGCCATTTTCATTCACATTTACCCATTCCGCAAATCTTGTGTTTAGGGCCCCTGGAAGCTTGAAAATCACTTTAAACATCTCATTTTATCTTTAAAAGTGATTTTCCACGTACAAATGTGAATTGTAGTTAAAAGAGGCAACATTTGAAAACGGACCATTTTTTACGTTTCTGAAGCATGTCGTAAGGGGGGTGGTTATCTCTTTCGTCAAAAATCGGGCGTTTTCGCTTGAACAATAAAGGCCTACAAATGTTATTTAATTCACTTTCTGGGGTGGAGAAAACATTTTTAAGGCCTCAGAGTGAATAAATTGGCCATTTTCCATTCACATTTGCCCATTCCTTAAGGCTTGTGTTTAGGGCCCCTGGAAGCTTGAAAATCACTTTAAACATCTAATTTTATCTCTAAAAGTGATTATCCACGTACAAATGTGAATTGTCGTTTAAAGACGCAACATTGGAAAATGGACCATTTTTTTCGTTTCTGAAGCATGTCGTAAGGGGGGGGGTAATCTCTTTCACCAAAAAAAAGGCATTTTTGATTGAACAATAAAGGCCTCCAAATGTTATTTTATTCACTTCCCGTGGAGGAGAAATACTTTTTAAGGCCGCAGAGTGAGTAAATTGGCCATTTTCATTCACTTTTACCCATTCCTCAAATCTCGTGTTTAAGGCCCCTGGAAGCATGAAAATCAGTTTAAACATCTCATTTTATCTTTAAAAGTGATTTTCCACGTACAAATGTGAATTGTAGTTCAAAGAGGCAACATTTGAAAATGGACCATTTTTTTCGTTTCTGAAGCATGTCGTAAGGGGGGTGGTTATCACTTTCACCAAAAAACAGGCGTTTTTGATTGAACAATAAAGGCCTCCACATGTTATTTAATTCACTTCCCGTGGAGGAGAAACACTTTATAAGGCCGCAGAGTGAGTAAATTGGCCATTTTCATTCACTTTTACCCATTTCTCAAATCTTGTGTTTAAGGCCCCTGGAAGCATGAAAATCACTTTAAACATCTCATTTTATCTTTCAAAGTGATTTTCCACGTACAAATGTGAATTGTAGTTCAAAGAGGCAACATTTGAAAACAGACCATTTTTTTAGTTTCTGAAGCATGTCGTAAGGGGGGGTGGTTATCTCTTTCATCAAAAATCGGATGTTTTTAATTGAACAATAAAGGCCTACAAATGTTATTTAATTAACTTTCTGGGGTGGAGAAAAACTTTTTAAGGCCTCAGAGTGAATAAATTGGCCATTTCCATTCACATTTACCCATTCCTCAAATCTTGTGTTTAGGGCCCCTGGAAGCTTGAAAATCACTTTATCTCTAAAAGTGACTATCCACGTACAAATGTGAATTGTCGTTTAAAGACGCAACATTTGAAAATGGACCATTTTTTCCGTTTCTGAAGCATGTCGTAAGGGGGGTGGTTATCTCTTTCACCAAAAAAAAGGCGTTTTTGATTGAACAATAAATGCCTCCAAATGTTATTTTATTCACTTCCCGCGGAGGAGAAACACTTTTTAAGGCCGCTGAGTGAGTAAATTGGCCATTTTCATTCACTTTTACCCATTCCTCAAATCTCGTGTTTAAGGACCCTGGAAGCATGAAAATCACTGTAAACATCTCATTTTATCTTTAAAAGTGATTTTCCACGTACAAATGTGAATTGTAGTTCAAAGAGGCAACATTTGAAAACGGACCATTTTTTACGTTTCTGAAGCATGTCGTAAGGGGGGGTGGTTAACTCTTTCGTCAAAAATCGGGCGTTTTCGCTTGAACAATAAAGGCCTACAAATGTTATTTAGTTCACTTCCCGTGGAGGAGAAACACTTTTTAAGGCCGCAGACTGAGTAAATTGGCCATATTCATTCACTTTTACCCATTCCTCAAATCTTGTGTTTAAGGCCCCTGGAAGCATGAAAATCACTTTAAACATCTCATTTTATCTTTAAAAGTGATTTTCCACGTACAAATGTGAATTGTAGTTCAAAGAGGCAACATTTGAAAACAGACCATTTTTTTAGTTTGTGAAGCATGTCGTAAGGGGGGGTGGTTATCTCTTTCATCAAAAATCGGACGTTTTTGATTGAACAATAAAGGCCTCCAAATGTTATTTTATTCACTTCCCGTGGAGGAGAAACACTTTTTAAGGCCGCAGAGTGAGTAAATTGGCCATTTTCATTCACTTTTACCCATTCCTCAAATCTCGTGTTTAAGGCCCCTGGAAGCATGAAAATCACTTTAAACATCTCATTTTATCTTTAAAAGTGATTTTCCACGTACAAATGTGAATTGTAGTTCAAAGAGGCAACATTTGAAAACAGACCATTTTTTTGAGTTTCTGAAGCATGTCGTAAGGGGGGGTGGTTATCTCTTTCATCAAAAATTGGATGTTTTTAATTGAACAATAAAGGCCTACAAATGTTATTTAATTCACTTTCTGGGGTGGAGAAAAACTTTTTAAGGCCTCAGAGTGAATAAATTGGCCATTTTCATTCACATTTACCCATTCCTCAAATCTTGTGTTTAGGGCCCCTGGAAGCTTGAAAATCACTTTAAACATCTCATTTTATCTTTAAAAGTGATTTTCCACGTACAAATGTGAATTGTAGTTAAAAGAGGCAACATTTGAAAACGGACCATTTTTTACGTTTCTGAAGCATGTCGTAAGGGGGGGTGGTTATCTCTTTCATCAAAAATCGGACGTTTTTGATTGAACAATTAAGGCCTACAAATGTTATTTATTTCACTTTCTGGGGTGGAGAAAAACTTTTTAAGGCCTCAGAGTGAATAAATTGGCCATATTCATTCACTTTTACCCATTCCTCAAATCTTGTGTTTAAGGCCCCTGGAAGCATGAAAATCACTTTAAACATCTCATTTTATCTTTAAAAGTGATTTTCCACGTACAAATGTGAATTGTAGTTCAAAGAGGCAACATTTGAAAACAGACCATTTTTTTAGTTTCTGAAGCATGTGGTAAGGGGGGGGTGGTTATCTCTTTCATCAAAAATCGGACGTTTTTGATTGAACAATAAAGGCCTCCAAATGTTATTTTATTCACTTCCCGTGGAGGAGAAACACTTTTTAAGGCCGCAGAGTGAGTAAATTGGCCATTTTCATTCACTTTTACCCATTCCTCAAATCTCGTGTTTAAGGCCCCTGGAAGCATGAAAATCACTTTAAACATCTCATTTTATCTTTAAAAGTGATTTTCCAAGTACAAATGTGAATTGTAGTTCAAAGAGGCAACATTTGAAAACAGACCATTTTTTTGAGTTTCTGAAGCATGTCGTAAGGGGGGGTGGTTATCTCTTTCATAAAAAATCGGATGTTTTTAATTGAACAATAAAGGCCTACAAATGTTATTTAATTCACTTTCTGGGGTGGAGAAAAACTTTTTAAGGCCTCAGAGTGAATAAATTGCCCATTTCCATTCACATTTACCCATTCCTCAAATCTTGTGTTTAGGGCCCCTGGAAGCTTGAAAATCACTTTAAACATCTCATTTTATCTCTCACAGTGATTAACCACATACAAATGTGAATTCTCCTTTAAAGACGCAACATTTGAAAATGGACCATTTTTTTTCGTTTCTGAAGCATGTCGTAAGGGGGGGTGGTTATCTCTTTCACCAAAAAAAAGGCGTTTTTGATTGAACAATAAAGGCCTCCAAATGTTATTTTATTCACTTCCCGTGGAGGGGAAACACTTTTTAAGGCCGCAGAGTGAGTAAATTGGCCATTTTCATTCACTTTTACCCATTCCTCAAATCTCGTGTTTAAGGCCCCTGGAAGCATGAAAATCACTTTAAACATCTCATTTTATCTTTAAACGTGATTTTCCACGTACAAATGTGAATTGTAGTTCAAAGAGGCAACATTTGAAAACGGACCATTTTTTACGTTTCTGAAGCATGTCGTAAGGGGGGGGTGGTTATCTCTTTCGTCAAAAATCGGGCGTTTTCGCTTGAACAATAAAGGCCTACAAATGTTATTTAGTTCACTTCCCGTTGAGGAGAAACACTTTTTAAGGCCGCAGAGTGAGTAAATTAGCCATATTCATTCACTTTTACCCATTCCTCAAATCTTGTGTTTAAGGCCCCTGGAAGCATGAAAATCACTTTAAACATCTCATTTTATCTTTAAAAGTGATTTTCCACGTACAAATGTGAATTGTAGTTCAAAGAGGCAACATTTGAAAACAGACCATTTTTTTAGTTTCTGAAGCATGTCGTAAGGGGGGGTGGTTATCTCTTTCATCAAAAATCGGACGTTTTTGATTGAACAATTAAGGCCTACAAATGTTATTTAATTCACTTTCTGGGGTGGAGAAAAACTTTTTAAGGCCTCAGAGTGAATAAATTGGCCATTTTCATTCACATTTACCCATTCTGCAAATCTTGTGTTTAGGGCCCCTGGAAGCTTGAAAATCACTTTAAACATCTCATTTTATCTTTAAAAGTGATTTTCCACGTACAAATGTGAATTGTAGTTAAAAGAGGCAACATTTGAAAACGGACCATTTTTTACGTTTCTGAAGCATGTCGTAAGGGGGGTGGTTATCTCTTTCGTCAAAAATCGGGCGTTTTCGCTTGAACAATAAAGGCCTACAAATGTTATTTAATTCACTTTCTGGGGTGGAGAAAACATTTTTAAGGCCTCAGAGTGAATAAATTGGCCATTTTCCATTCACATTTGCCCATTCCTTAAGGCTTGTGTTTAGGGCCCCTGGAAGCTTGAAAATCACTTTAAACATCTAATTTTATCTCTAAAAGTGATTATCCACGTACAAATGTGAATTGTCGTTTAAAGACGCAACATTGGAAAATGGACCATTTTTTTCGTTTCTGAAGCATGTCGTAAGGGGGGGGGGTAATCTCTTTCACCAAAAAAAAGGCATTTTTGATTGAACAATAAAGGCCTCCAAATGTTATTTTATTCACTTCCCGTGGAGGAGAAATACTTTTTAAGGCCGCAGAGTGAGTAAATTGGCCATTTTCATTCACTTTTACCCATTCCTCAAATCTCGTGTTTAAGGCCCCTGGAAGCATGAAAATCAGTTTAAACATCTCATTTTATCTTTAAAAGTGATTTTCCACGTACAAATGTGAATTGTAGTTCAAAGAGGCAACATTTGAAAATGGACCATTTTTTTCGTTTCTGAAGCATGTCGTAAGGGGGGTGGTTATCACTTTCACCAAAAAACAGGCGTTTTTGATTGAACAATAAAGGCCTCCACATGTTATTTAATTCACTTCCCGTGGAGGAGAAACACTTTATAAGGCCGCAGAGTGAGTAAATTGGCCATTTTCATTCACTTTTACCCATTTCTCAAATCTTGTGTTTAAGGCCCCTGGAAGCATGAAAATCACTTTAAACATCTCATTTTATCTTTCAAAGTGATTTTCCACGTACAAATGTGAATTGTAGTTCAAAGAGGCAACATTTGAAAACAGACCATTTTTTTAGTTTCTGAAGCATGTCGTAAGGGGGGGTGGTTATCTCTTTCATCAAAAATCGGATGTTTTTAATTGAACAATAAAGGCCTACAAATGTTATTTAATTAACTTTCTGGGGTGGAGAAAAACTTTTTAAGGCCTCAGAGTGAATAAATTGGCCATTTCCATTCACATTTACCCATTCCTCAAATCTTGTGTTTAGGGCCCCTGGAAGCTTGAAAATCACTTTATCTCTAAAAGTGACTATCCACGTACAAATGTGAATTGTCGTTTAAAGACGCAACATTTGAAAATGGACCATTTTTTCCGTTTCTGAAGCATGTCGTAAGGGGGGTGGTTATCTCTTTCACCAAAAAAAAGGCGTTTTTGATTGAACAATAAATGCCTCCAAATGTTATTTTATTCACTTCCCGCGGAGGAGAAACACTTTTTAAGGCCGCTGAGTGAGTAAATTGGCCATTTTCATTCACTTTTACCCATTCCTCAAATCTCGTGTTTAAGGACCCTGGAAGCATGAAAATCACTGTAAACATCTCATTTTATCTTTAAAAGTGATTTTCCACGTACAAATGTGAATTGTAGTTCAAAGAGGCAACATTTGAAAACGGACCATTTTTTACGTTTCTGAAGCATGTCGTAAGGGGGGGTGGTTAACTCTTTCGTCAAAAATCGGGCGTTTTCGCTTGAACAATAAAGGCCTACAAATGTTATTTAGTTCACTTCCCGTGGAGGAGAAACACTTTTTAAGGCCGCAGACTGAGTAAATTGGCCATATTCATTCACTTTTACCCATTCCTCAAATCTTGTGTTTAAGGCCCCTGGAAGCATGAAAATCACTTTAAACATCTCATTTTATCTTTAAAAGTGATTTTCCACGTACAAATGTGAATTGTAGTTCAAAGAGGCAACATTTGAAAACAGACCATTTTTTTAGTTTGTGAAGCATGTCGTAAGGGGGGGTGGTTATCTCTTTCATCAAAAATCGGACGTTTTTGATTGAACAATAAAGGCCTCCAAATGTTATTTTATTCACTTCCCGTGGAGGAGAAACACTTTTTAAGGCCGCAGAGTGAGTAAATTGGCCATTTTCATTCACTTTTACCCATTCCTCAAATCTCGTGTTTAAGGCCCCTGGAAGCATGAAAATCACTTTAAACATCTCATTTTATCTTTAAAAGTGATTTTCCACGTACAAATGTGAATTGTAGTTAAAAGAGGCAACATTTGAAAACGGACCATTTTTTACGTTTCTGAAGCATGTCGTAAGGGGGGTGGTTATCTCTTTCGTCAAAAATCGGGCGTTTTCGCTTGAACAATAAAGGCCTACAAATGTTATTTAATTCACTTTCTGGGGTGGAGAAAACATTTTTAAGGCCTCAGAGTGAATAAATTGGCCATTTTCCATTCACATTTGCCCATTCCTTAAGGCTTGTGTTTAGGGCCCCTGGAAGCTTGAAAATCACTTTAAACATCTAATTTTATCTCTAAAAGTGATTATCCACGTACAAATGTGAATTGTCGTTTAAAGACGCAACATTGGAAAATGGACCATTTTTTTCGTTTCTGAAGCATGTCGTAAGGGGGGGGGTAATCTCTTTCACCAAAAAAAAGGCATTTTTGATTGAACAATAAAGGCCTCCAAATGTTATTTTATTCACTTCCCGTGGAGGAGAAATACTTTTTAAGGCCGCAGAGTGAGTAAATTGGCCATTTTCATTCACTTTTACCCATTCCTCAAATCTCGTGTTTAAGGCCCCTGGAAGCATGAAAATCAGTTTAAACATCTCATTTTATCTTTAAAAGTGATTTTCCACGTACAAATGTGAATTGTAGTTCAAAGAGGCAACATTTGAAAATGGACCATTTTTTTCGTTTCTGAAGCATGTCGTAAGGGGGGTGGTTATCACTTTCACCAAAAAACAGGCGTTTTTGATTGAACAATAAAGGCCTCCACATGTTATTTAATTCACTTCCCGTGGAGGAGAAACACTTTATAAGGCCGCAGAGTGAGTAAATTGGCCATTTTCATTCACTTTTACCCATTTCTCAAATCTTGTGTTTAAGGCCCCTGGAAGCATGAAAATCACTTTAAACATCTCATTTTATCTTTCAAAGTGATTTTCCACGTACAAATGTGAATTGTAGTTCAAAGAGGCAACATTTGAAAACAGACCATTTTTTTAGTTTCTGAAGCATGTCGTAAGGGGGGGTGGTTATCTCTTTCATCAAAAATCGGATGTTTTTAATTGAACAATAAAGGCCTACAAATGTTATTTAATTAACTTTCTGGGGTGGAGAAAAACTTTTTAAGGCCTCAGAGTGAATAAATTGGCCATTTCCATTCACATTTACCCATTCCTCAAATCTTGTGTTTAGGGCCCCTGGAAGCTTGAAAATCACTTTATCTCTAAAAGTGACTATCCACGTACAAATGTGAATTGTCGTTTAAAGACGCAACATTTGAAAATGGACCATTTTTTCCGTTTCTGAAGCATGTCGTAAGGGGGGTGGTTATCTCTTTCACCAAAAAAAAGGCGTTTTTGATTGAACAATAAATGCCTCCAAATGTTATTTTATTCACTTCCCGCGGAGGAGAAACACTTTTTAAGGCCGCTGAGTGAGTAAATTGGCCATTTTCATTCACTTTTACCCATTCCTCAAATCTCGTGTTTAAGGACCCTGGAAGCATGAAAATCACTGTAAACATCTCATTTTATCTTTAAAAGTGATTTTCCACGTACAAATGTGAATTGTAGTTCAAAGAGGCAACATTTGAAAACGGACCATTTTTTACGTTTCTGAAG
This sequence comes from Triturus cristatus, assembly GCF_964204655.1. Classification (NCBI taxonomy): domain Eukaryota; kingdom Metazoa; phylum Chordata; class Amphibia; order Caudata; family Salamandridae; genus Triturus; species Triturus cristatus. Next base: position 1,222,206,477 of record NC_140590.1, on the reverse strand, counting down.
CATGTCGTAAGGGGGGGTGGTTAACTCTTTCGTCAAAAATCGGGCGTTTTCGCTTGAACAATAAAGGCCTACAAATGTTATTTAGTTCACTTCCCGTGGAGGAGAAACACTTTTTAAGGCCGCAGACTGAGTAAATTGGCCATATTCATTCACTTTTACCCATTCCTCAAATCTTGTGTTTAAGGCCCCTGGAAGCATGAAAATCACTTTAAACATCTCATTTTATCTTTAAAAGTGATTTTCCACGTACAAATGTGAATTGTAGTTCAAAGAGGCAACATTTGAAAACAGACCATTTTTTTAGTTTGTGAAGCATGTCGTAAGGGGGGGTGGTTATCTCTTTCATCAAAAATCGGACGTTTTTGATTGAACAATAAAGGCCTCCAAATGTTATTTTATTCACTTCCCGTGGAGGAGAAACACTTTTTAAGGCCGCAGAGTGAGTAAATTGGCCATTTTCATTCACTTTTACCCATTCCTCAAATCTCGTGTTTAAGGCCCCTGGAAGCATGAAAATCACTTTAAACATCTCATTTTATCTTTAAAAGTGATTTTCCACGTACAAATGTGAATTGTAGTTCAAAGAGGCAACATTTGAAAACAGACCATTTTTTTGAGTTTCTGAAGCATGTCGTAAGGGGGGGTGGTTATCTCTTTCATCAAAAATTGGATGTTTTTAATTGAACAATAAAGGCCTACAAATGTTATTTAATTCACTTTCTGGGGTGGAGAAAAACTTTTTAATGCCTCAGAGTGAATAAATTGGCCATTTTCATTCACATTTACCCATTCCTCAAATCTTGTGTTTAGGGCCCCTGGAAGCTTGAAAATCACTTTAAACATCTCATTTTATCTTTAAAAGTGATTTTCCACGTACAAATGTGAATTGTAGTTAAAAGAGGCAACATTTGAAAACGGACCATTTTTTACGTTTCTGAAGCATGTCGTAAGGGGGGGTGGTTATCTCTTTCATCAAAAATCGGACGTTTTTGATTGAACAATTAAGGCCTACAAATGTTATTTATTTCACTTTCTGGGGTGGAGAAAAACTTTTTAAGGCCTCAGAGTGAATAAATTGGCCATATTCATTCACTTTTACCCATTCCTCAAATCTTGTGTTTAAGGCCCCTGGAAGCATGAAAATCACTTTAAACATCTCATTTTATCTTTAAAAGTGATTTTCCACGTACAAATGTGAATTGTAGTTCAAAGAGGCAACATTTGAAAACAGACCATTTTTTTAGTTTCTGAAGCATGTGGTAAGGGGGGGGTGGTTATCTCTTTCATCAAAAATCGGACGTTTTTGATTGAACAATAAAGGCCTCCAAATGTTATTTTATTCACTTCCCGTGGAGGAGAAACACTTTTTAAGGCCGCAGAGTGAGTAAATTGGCCATTTTCATTCACTTTTACCCATTCCTCAAATCTCGTGTTTAAGGCCCCTGGAAGCATGAAAATCACTTTAAACATCTCATTTTATCTTTAAAAGTGATTTTCCAAGTACAAATGTGAATTGTAGTTCAAAGAGGCAACATTTGAAAACAGACCATTTTTTTGAGTTTCTGAAGCATGTCGTAAGGGGGGGTGGTTATCTCTTTCATAAAAAATCGGATGTTTTTAATTGAACAATAAAGGCCTACAAATGTTATTTAATTCACTTTCTGGGGTGGAGAAAAACTTTTTAAGGCCTCAGAGTGAATAAATTGCCCATTTCCATTCACATTTACCCATTCCTCAAATCTTGTGTTTAGGGCCCCTGGAAGCTTGAAAATCACTTTAAACATCTCATTTTATCTCTCACAGTGATTAACCACATACAAATGTGAATTCTCCTTTAAAGACGCAACATTTGAAAATGGACCATTTTTTTTCGTTTCTGAAGCATGTCGTAAGGGGGGGTGGTTATCTCTTTCACCAAAAAAAAGGCGTTTTTGATTGAACAATAAAGGCCTCCAAATGTTATTTTATTCACTTCCCGTGGAGGGGAAACACTTTTTAAGGCCGCAGAGTGAGTAAATTGGCCATTTTCATTCACTTTTACCCATTCCTCAAATCTCGTGTTTAAGGCCCCTGGAAGCATGAAAATCACTTTAAACATCTCATTTTATCTTTAAACGTGATTTTCCACGTACAAATGTGAATTGTAGTTCAAAGAGGCAACATTTGAAAACGGACCATTTTTTACGTTTCTGAAGCATGTCTTAAGGGGGGGGTGGTTATCTCTTTCGTCAAAAATCGGGCGTTTTCGCTTGAACAATAAAGGCCTACAAATGTTATTTAGTTCACTTCCCGTTGAGGAGAAACACTTTTTAAGGCCGCAGAGTGAGTAAATTAGCCATATTCATTCACTTTTACCCATTCCTCAAATCTTGTGTTTAAGGCCCCTGGAAGCATGAAAATCACTTTAAACATCTCATTTTATCTTTAAAAGTGATTTTCCACGTACAAATGTGAATTGTAGTTCAAAGAGGCAACATTTGAAAACAGACCATTTTTTTAGTTTCTGAAGCATGTCGTAAGGGGGGGTGGTTATCTCTTTCATCAAAAATCGGACGTTTTTGATTGAACAATTAAGGCCTACAAATGTTATTTAATTCACTTTCTGGGGTGGAGAAAAACTTTTTAAGGCCTCAGAGTGAATAAATTGGCCATTTTCATTCACATTTACCCATTCTGCAAATCTTGTGTTTAGGGCCCCTGGAAGCTTGAAAATCACTTTAAACATCTCATTTTATCTTTAAAAGTGATTTTCCACGTACAAATGTGAATTGTAGTTAAAAGAGGCAACATTTGAAAACGGACCATTTTTTACGTTTCTGAAGCATGTCGTAAGGGGGGTGGTTATCTCTTTCGTCAAAAATCGGGCGTTTTCGCTTGAACAATAAAGGCCTACAAATGTTATTTAATTCACTTTCTGGGGTGGAGAAAACATTTTTAAGGCCTCAGAGTGAATAAATTGGCCATTTTCCATTCACATTTGCCCATTCCTTAAGGCTTGTGTTTAGGGCCCCTGGAAGCTTGAAAATCACTTTAAACATCTAATTTTATCTCTAAAAGTGATTATCCACGTACAAATGTGAATTGTCGTTTAAAGACGCAACATTGGAAAATGGACCATTTTTTTCGTTTCTGAAGCATGTCGTAAGGGGGGGGGGTAATCTCTTTCACCAAAAAAAAGGCATTTTTGATTGAACAATAAAGGCCTCCAAATGTTATTTTATTCACTTCCCGTGGAGGAGAAATACTTTTTAAGGCCGCAGAGTGAGTAAATTGGCCATTTTCATTCACTTTTACCCATTCCTCAAATCTCGTGTTTAAGGCCCCTGGAAGCATGAAAATCAGTTTAAACATCTCATTTTATCTTTAAAAGTGATTTTCCACGTACAAATGTGAATTGTAGTTCAAAGAGGCAACATTTGAAAATGGACCATTTTTTTCGTTTCTGAAGCATGTCGTAAGGGGGGTGGTTATCACTTTCACCAAAAAACAGGCGTTTTTGATTGAACAATAAAGGCCTCCACATGTTATTTAATTCACTTCCCGTGGAGGAGAAACACTTTATAAGGCCGCAGAGTGAGTAAATTGGCCATTTTCATTCACTTTTACCCATTTCTCAAATCTTGTGTTTAAGGCCCCTGGAAGCATGAAAATCACTTTAAACATCTCATTTTATCTTTCAAAGTGATTTTCCACGTACAAATGTGAATTGTAGTTCAAAGAGGCAACATTTGAAAACAGACCATTTTTTTAGTTTCTGAAGCATGTCGTAAGGGGGGGTGGTTATCTCTTTCATCAAAAATCGGATGTTTTTAATTGAACAATAAAGGCCTACAAATGTTATTTAATTAACTTTCTGGGGTGGAGAAAAACTTTTTAAGGCCTCAGAGTGAATAAATTGGCCATTTCCATTCACATTTACCCATTCCTCAAATCTTGTGTTTAGGGCCCCTGGAAGCTTGAAAATCACTTTATCTCTAAAAGTGACTATCCACGTACAAATGTGAATTGTCGTTTAAAGACGCAACATTTGAAAATGGACCATTTTTTCCGTTTCTGAAGCATGTCGTAAGGGGGGTGGTTATCTCTTTCACCAAAAAAAAGGCGTTTTTGATTGAACAATAAATGCCTCCAAATGTTATTTTATTCACTTCCCGCGGAGGAGAAACACTTTTTAAGGCCGCTGAGTGAGTAAATTGGCCATTTTCATTCACTTTTACCCATTCCTCAAATCTCGTGTTTAAGGACCCTGGAAGCATGAAAATCACTGTAAACATCTCATTTTATCTTTAAAAGTGATTTTCCACGTACAAATGTGAATTGTAGTTCAAAGAGGCAACATTTGAAAACGGACCATTTTTTACGTTTCTGAAGCATGTCGTAAGGGGGGGTGGTTAACTCTTTCGTCAAAAATCGGGCGTTTTCGCTTGAACAATAAAGGCCTACAAATGTTATTTAGTTCACTTCCCGTGGAGGAGAAACACTTTTTAAGGCCGCAGACTGAGTAAATTGGCCATATTCATTCACTTTTACCCATTCCTCAAATCTTGTGTTTAAGGCCCCTGGAAGCATGAAAATCACTTTAAACATCTCATTTTATCTTTAAAAGTGATTTTCCACGTACAAATGTGAATTGTAGTTCAAAGAGGCAACATTTGAAAACAGACCATTTTTTTAGTTTGTGAAGCATGTCGTAAGGGGGGTGGTTATCTCTTTCATCAAAAATCGGACGTTTTTGATTGAACAATAAAGGCCTCCAAATGTTATTTTATTCACTTCCCGTGGAGGAGAAACACTTTTTAAGGCCGCAGAGTGAGTAAATTGGCCATTTTCATTCACTTTTACCCATTCCTCAAATCTCGTGTTTAAGGCCCCTGGAAGCATGAAAATCACTTTAAACATCTCATTTTATCTTTAAAAGTGATTTTCCACGTACAAATGTGAATTGTAGTTCAAAGAGGCAACATTTGAAAACAGACCATTTTTTTGAGTTTCTGAAGCATGTCGTAAGGGGGGGTGGTTATCTCTTTCATCAAAAATTGGATGTTTTTAATTGAACAATAAAGGCCTACAAATGTTATTTAATTCACTTTCTGGGGTGGAGAAAAACTTTTTAAGGCCTCAGAGTGAATAAATTGGCCATTTTCATTCACATTTACCCATTCCTCAAATCTTGTGTTTAGGGCCCCTGGAAGCTTGAAAATCACTTTAAACATCTCATTTTATCTTTAAAAGTGATTTTCCACGTACAAATGTGAATTGTAGTTAAAAGAGGCAACATTTGAAAACGTACCTTTTTTTATGTTTCTGAAGCATGTCGTAAGGGGGGGTGGTTATCTCTTTCGTCAAAAATCTGGCGTTTTCGCTTGAACAATAAAGGCCTACAAATGTTATTTAATTCACTTTCTGGGGTGGAGAAATTTTTTTTAAGGCCTCAGAGTGAATAAATTGGCCATTTTCATTCACATTTACCCATTCCTTAAGGCTTGTGTTTAGGGCCCCTGGAAGCTTGAAAATCACTTTAAACATCTAATTTTATCTCTAAAAGTGATTATCCACGTACAAATGTGAATTGTCGTTTAAAGACGCAACATTTGAAAATGGACCATTTTTTTCGTTTCTGAAGCATGTCGTAAGGGGGGTGGTTATCTCTTTCACCAAAAAACAGGCGTTTTTGATTGAACAATAAAGGCCTCCAAATGTTATTTAATTCACTTCCCGTGGAGGAGAAACAATTTTTAAGGCCGCAGAGTGAGTAAATTGGCCATTTTCATTCACTTTTACCCATTTCTCAAATCTTGTGTTTAAGGCCCCTGGAAGCATGAAAATCACTTTAAACATCTCATTTTATCTTTAAAAGTGATTTTCCACGTACAAATGTGAATTGTAGTTCAAAGAGGCAACATTTGAAAACAGACCATTTTTTTAGTTTCTGAAGCATGTCGTAAGGGGGGGTGGTTATCTCTTTCATCAAAAATCGGACGTTTTTGATTGAACAATAAAGGCCTCCAAATGTTATTTTATTCACTTCCCGTGGAGGAGAAACACTTTTTAAGGCCGCAGAGTGAGTAAATTGGCCATTTTCATTCACTTTTACCCATTCCTCAAATCTCGTGTTTAAGGCCCCTGGAAGCATGAAAATCACTTTAAACATCTCATTTTATTTTTAAAAGTGATTTTCCACGTACAAATGTGAATTGTAGCTCAAAGAGGCAACATTTGAAAACAGACCATTTTTTTAGTTTCTGAAGCATGTCGTAAGGGGAAGTGGTTATCTCTTTCATCAAAAATCGGACGTTTTTGATTGAACAATAAAGGCCTCCAAATGTTATTTTATTCACTTCCCGTGGAGGAGAAACTTTTTAAGGCCGCAGAGTGAGTAAATTGGCCATTTTCATTCACTTTTACCCATTCCTCAAATCTCGTGTTTAAGGCCCCTGGAAGCATGAAAATCACTTTAAACATCTCATTTTATTTTTAAAAGTGATTTTCCACGTACAAATGTGAATTGTAGCTCAAAGAGGCAACATTTGAAAACAGACCATTTTTTTAGTTTCTGAAGCATGTCGTAAGGGGAAGTGGTTATCTCTTTCATCAAAAATCGGACGTTTTTGATTGAACAATAAAGGCCTCCAAATGTTATTTTATTCACTTCCCGTGGAGGAGAAACACTTTTTAAGGCCGCAGAGTGAGTAAATTGGCCATATTCATTCACTTTTACCCATTCCTCAAATCTTGTGTTTAAGGCCCCTGGAAGCATGAAAATCACTTTAAACATCTCATTTTATCTTTAAAAGTGATTTTCCACGTACAAATGTGAATTGTAGTTCAAAGAGGCAACATTTGAAAATGGACCATTTTTTTCGTTTCTGAAGCATGTCGTAAGGGGGGGTGGTTATCTCTTTCACCAAAAAACAGGCGTTTTTGATTGAACAATAAAGGCCTCCAAATGTTATTTAATTCACTTCCCGTGGAGGAGAACCACTTTTTAAGGCCGCAGAGTGAGTAAATTGGCCATTTTCATTCACTTTTACCCATTTCTCAAATCTTGTGTTTAAGGCCCCTGGAAGCATGAAAATCACTTTAAACATCTCATTTTATCTTTAAAAGTGATTTTCCACGTACAAATGTGAATTGTAGTTCAAAGAGGCAACATTTGAAAACAGACCATTTTTTTAGTTTCTGAAGCATGTCGTAAGGGGGGGTGGTTATCTCTTTCATCAAAAATCGGACGTTTTTGATTGAACAATTAAGGCCTACAAATGTTATTTATTTCACTTTCTGGGGTGGAGAAAAACTTTTTAAGGCCTCAGAGTGAATAAATTGGCCATATTCATTCACTTTTACCCATTCCTCAAATCTTGTGTTTAAGGCCCCTGGAAGCATGAAAATCACTTTAAACATCTCATTTTATCTTTAAAAGTGATTTTCCACGTACAAATGTGAATTGTAGTTCAAAGAGGCAACATTTGAAAAAAGACCATTTTTTTAGTTTCTGAAGCATGTGGTAAGGGGGGGGTGGTTATCTCTTTCATCAAAAATCGGACGTTTTTGATTGAACAATAAAGGCCTCCAAATGTTATTTTATTCACTTCCCGTGGAGGAGAAACACTTTTTAAGGCCGCAGAGTGAGTAAATTGGCCATTTTCATTCACTTTTACCCATTCCTCAAATCTCGTGTTTAAGGCCCCTGGAAGCATGAAAATCACTTTAAACATCTCATTTTATCTTTAAAAGTGATTTTCCAAGTACAAAGGTGAATTGTAGTTCAAAGAGGCAACATTTGAAAACAGACCATTTTTTGAGTTTCTGAAGAATGTCGTAAGGGGGGGTGGTTATCTCTTTCATCAAAAATCGGATGTTTTTAATTGAACAATAAAGGCCTACAAATGTTATTTAATTCACTTTCTGGGGTGGAGAAAAACTTTTTAAGGCCTCAGAGTGAATACATTGGCCATTTCCATTCACATTTACCCATTCCTCAAATCTTGTGTTTAGGGCCCCTGGAAGCTTGAAAATCACTTTAAACATCTCATTTTATCTCTCACAGTGATTAACCACATACAAATGTGAATTGTCCTTTAAAGACGCAAATGGACCATTTTTTTTCGTTTCTGAAGCATGTCGTAAGGGGGGGTGGTTATCTCTTTCACCAAAAAAAAGGCGTTTTTGATTGAACAATAAAGGCCTCCAAATGTTATTTTATTCACTTCCCGTGGAGGGGAAACACTTTTTAAGGCCGCAGAGTGAGTAAATTGGCAATTTTCATTCACTTTTACCCATTCCTCAAATCTCGTGTTTAAGGCCCCTGGAAGCATGAAAATCACTTTAAACATCTCATTTTATCTTTAAACGTGATTTTCCACGTACAAATGTGAATTGTAGTTCAAAGAGGCAACATTTGAAAACGGACCATTTTTTACGTTTCTGAAGCATGTCGTAAGGGGGGGTGGGTATCTCTTTCGTCAAAAATCGGGCGTTTTCGCTTGAACAATAAAGGCCTACAAATGTTATTTAGTTCACTTCCCGTTGAGGAGAAACACTTTTTAAGGCCGCAGAGTGAGTAAATTGGCCATATTCATTCACTTTTACCCATTCCTCAAATCTTGTGTTTAAGGCCCCTGGAAGCATGAAAATCACTTTAAAAATCTCATTTTATCTTTAAAAGTGATTTTCCACGTACAAATGTGAATTGTAGTTCAAAGAGGCAACATTTGAAAACAGACCATTTTTTTAGTTTCTGAAGCATGTGGTAAGGGGGGGTGGTTATCTCTTTCATCAAAAATCGGACGTTTTTGATTGAACAATAAAGGCCTCCAAATGTTATTTTATTCACTTCCCGTGGAGGAGAAACACTTTTTAAGGCCGCAGAGTGAGTAAATTGGCCATTATCATTCACTTTTACCCATTCCTCAAATCTCGTGTTTAAGGCCCCTGGAAGCATGAAAATCACTTTAAACATCTCATTTTATCTTTAAAAGTGATTTTCCAAGTACAAATGTGAATTGTAGTTCAAAGAGGCAACATTTGAAAACAGACCATTTTTTTGAGTTTCTGAAGCATGTCGTCAGGGGGGGTGGTTATCTCTTTCATCAAAAATTGAATGTTTTTAATTGAACAATAAAGGCCTACAAATGTTATTTAATTCACTTTCTGGGGTGGAGAAAAGCTTTTTAAGGCCTCAGAGTGAATAAATTGGCCATTTTCATTCACATTTACCCATTCCTCAAATCTTGTGTTTAGGGCCCCTGGAAGCTTGAAAATCACTTTAAACATCTCATTTTATCTTTAAAAGTGATTTTCCACGTACAAATGTGAATTGTAGTTAAAAGAGGCAACATTTGAAAACGGACCATTTTTTACGTTTCTGAAGCATGTCGTATGGGGGGGTGGTTATCTCTTTCATCAAAAATCGGACGTTTTTGATTGAACAATTAAGGCCTACAAATGTTATTTAATTCACTTTCTGGGGTGGAGAAAATCTTTTTAAGGCCTCAGAGTGAATAAATTGGCCATTTTCATTCACATTTACCCATTCCTCAAATCTTGTGTTTAGGGCCCCTGGAAGCTTGAAAATCACTTTAAACATCTAATTTTATCTCTAAAAGTGATTATCCATGTACAAATGTGAATTGTCGTTTAAAGACGCAACATTGGAAAATGGACCATTTTTTTCGTTTCTGAAGCATGTCGTAAGGGGGGGTAGTAATCTCTTTCACCAAAAAAAAGGCGTTTTTGATTGAACAATAAAGGCCTCCAAATGTTATTTTATTCACTTCCCGTGGAGGAGAAACACTTTTTAAGGCCGCAGAGTGAGTAAATTGGCCATTTTAATTCACTTTTACCCATTCCTCAAATCTCGTGTTTAAGGCCCCTGGAAGCATGAAAATCACTTTAAACATCTCATTTTATCTTTAAAAGTGATTTTCCACGTACAAATGTGAATTGTAGTTCAAAGAGGCAACATTTGAAAACAGACCATTTTTTTAGTTTCTGAAGCATGTCGTAAGGGGGGTGGTTATCTCTTTCATCAAAAATCGGACGTTTTTGATTGAACAATAAAGGCCTCCAAATTTTATTTTATTCACTTCCCGTGGAGGAGAAACACTTTTTAAGGCCGCAGAGTGAGTAAATTGGCCATTTTCATTCACTTTTACCCATTCCTCAAATCTCGTGTTTAAGGCCCCTGGAAGCATGAAAATCACTTTAAACATCTCATTTTATCTTTAAAAGTGATTTTCCAAGTACAAATGTGAATTGTAGTTCAAAGAGGCAACATTTGAAAACAGACCATTTTTTTGAGTTTCTGAAGAATGTCGTAAGGGGGGGTGGTTATCTCTTTCATCAAAAATCGGATGTTTTTAATTGAGCAATAAAGGCCTACAAATGTTATTTAATTCACTTTCTGGGGTGGAGAAAAACTTTTTAAGGCCTCAGAGTGAATAAATTGGCCATTTCCATTCACATTTACCCATTCCTCAAATCTTGTGTTTAGGGCCCCTGGAAGCTTGAAAATCACTTTAAACATCTCATTTTATCTCTCACAGTGATTAACCACATACAAATGTGAATTGTCCTTTAAAGACGCAAATTGACCATTTTTTTTCGTTTCTGAAGCATGTCGTAAGGGGGGGTGGTTATCTCTTTCACCAAAAAAAAGGCGTTTTTGATTGAACAATAAAGGCCTCCAAATGTTATTTTATTCACTTCCCGTGGAGGGGAAACACTTTTTAAGGCCGCAGAGTGAATAAATTGGCCATTTTCATTCACTTTTACCCATTCCTCAAATCTCGTGTTTAAGGCCCCTGGAAGCATGAAAATCACTTTAAACATCTCATTTTATCTTTTAACGTGATTTTCCACGTACAAATGTGAATTGTAGTTCAAAGAGGCAACATTTGAAAACGGACCATTTTTTACGTTTCTGAAGCATGTCGTAAGGGGGGGTGGTTATCTCTTTCGTCAAAAATCGGGCGTTTTCGCTTGAACAATAAAGGCCTACAAATGTTATTTAGTTCACTTCCCGTTGAGGAGAAACACTTTTTAAGGCCGCAGAGTGAGTAAATTGGCCATATTCATTCACTTTTACCCATTCCTCAAATCTTGTGCTTAAGGCCCCTGGAAGCATGAAAATCACTTTAAACATCTCATTTTATCTTTAAAAGTGATTTTCCACGTACAAATGTGAATTGTAGTTCAAAGAGGCAACATTTGAAAACAGACCATTTTTTTCGTTTCTGAAGCATGTCGTAAGGGGGGGTGGTTATCTCTTTCATCAAAAATCGGACGTTTTTGATTGAACAATAAAGGCCTCCAAATGTTATTTTATTCACTTCCCGTGGAGGAGAAACACTTTTTAAGGCCGCAGAGTGAGTAAATTGGCCATTTTCATTCACTTTTACCCATTCCTCAAATCTCGTGTTTAAGGCCCCTGGAAGCATGAAAATCACTTTAAACATCTCATTTTATCTTTAAAAGTGATTTTCCACGTACAAATGTGATTTGTAGTTCAAAGAGGCAACATTTGAAAACGGACCATTTTTTACGTTTCTGAAGCATGTCGTAAGGGGGGGTGGTTATCTCTTTCATCAAAAATCAGACGTTTTTGATTGAACAATTAAGGCCTACAAATGTTATTTATTTCACTTTCTGGGGTGGAGAAAAACTTTTTAAGGCCTCAGAGTGAATAAATTGGCCATATTCATTCACTTTTACCCATTCCTCAAATCTTGGGTTTAAGGCCCCTGGAAGCATGAAAATCACTTTAAACATCTCATTTTATCTTTAAAAGTGATTTTCCACGTACAAATGTGAATTGTAGTTCAAAGAGGCAACATTTGAAAACAGACCATTTTTTTAGTTTCTGAAGCATGTGGTAAGGGGGGGGGTGGTTATCTCTTTCATCAAAAATTGGACGTTTTTGATTGAACAATAAAGGCCTCCAAATGTTATTTTATTCACTTCCCGTGGAGGAGAAACACTTTTTAAGGCCGCAGAGTGAGTAAATTGGCCATTTTCATTCACTTTTACCCATTCCTCAAATCTCGTGTTTAAGGCCCCTGGAAGCATGAAAATCACTTTAAACATCTCATTTTATCTTTAAAAGTGATTTTCCAAGTACAAATGTGAATTGTAGCTCAAAGAGGCAACATTTGAAAACAGACCATTTTTTTGAGTTTCTGAAGCATGTCGTAAGGGGGGGTGGTTATCTCTTTCATCAAAAATCGGACGTTTTTGATTGAACAATAAAGGCCTCCAAATGTTATTTTATTCACTTCCCGTGGAGGAGAAACACTTTTTAAGGCCGCAGAGTGAGTAAATTGGCCATTTTCATTCACTTTTACCCATTCCTCAAATCTCGTGTTTAAGGCCCCTGGAAGCATGAAAATCACTTTAAACATCTCATTTTATCTTTAAACGTGATTTTCCACGTACAAATGTGAATTGTAGTTCAAAGAGGCAACATTCGAAAACGGACCATTTTTTACGTTTCTGAAGCATGTCGTAAGGGGGGGTGGTTATCTCTTTCGTCAAAAATCGGGCGTTTTCGCTTGAACAATAAAGGCCTACAAATGTATTTAGTTCACTTCCCGTTGAGGAGAAACACTTTTTAAGGCCGCAGAGTGAGTAAATTAGCCATATTCATTCACTTTTACCCATTCCTCAAATCTTGTGTTTAAGGCCCCTGGAAGCATGAAAATCACTTTAAACATCTCATTTTATCTTTAAAAGTGATTTTCCACGTACAAATGTGAATTGTAGTTCAAAGAGGCAACATTTGAAAACAGACCATTTTTTTAGTTTCTGAAGCATGTCGTAAGGGGGGGTGGTTATCTCTTTCATCAAAAATCGGACGTTTTTGATTGAACAATTAAGGCCTACAAATGTTATTTAATTCACTTTCTGGGGTGGAGAAAAACTTTTTAAGGCCTCAGAGTGAATAAATTGGCCATTTTCATTCACATTTACCCATTCCGCAAATCTTGTGTTTAGGGCCCCTGGAAGCTTGAAAATCACTTTAAACATCTCATTTTATCTTTAAAAGTGATTTTCCACGTACAAATGTGAATTGTAGTTAAAAGAGGCAACATTTGAAAACGGACCATTTTTTACGTTTCTGAAGCATGTCGTAAGGGGGGGTGGTTATCTCTTTCGTCAAAAATCGGGCGTTTTCGCTTGAACAATAAAGGCCTACAAATGTTATTTAATTCACTTTCTGGGGTGGAGAAAACATTTTTAAGGCCTCAGAGTGAATAAATTGGCCATTTTCCATTCACATTTGCCCATTCCTTAAGGCTTGTGTTTAGGGCCCCTGGAAGCTTGAAAATCACTTTAAACATCTAATTTTATCTCTAAAAGTGATTATCCACGTACAAATGTGAATTGTCGTTTAAAGACGCAACATTGGAAAATGGACCATTTTTTTCGTTTCTGAAGCATGTCGTAAGGGGGGGTGGTAATCTCTTTCACCAAAAAAAAGGCGTTTTTGATTGAACAATAAAGGCCTCCAAATGTTATTTTATTCACTTCCCGTGGAGGAGAAACACTTTATAAGGCCGCAGAGTGAGTAAATTGGCCATTTTCATTCACTTTTACCCATTTCTCAAATCTTGTGTTTAAGGCCCCTGGAAGCATGAAAATCACTTTAAACATCTCATTTTATCTTTAAAAGTGATTTTCCACGTACAAATGTGAATTGTAGTTCAAAGAGGCAACATTTGAAAACAGACCATTTTTTTAGTTTCTGAAGCATGTCGTAAGGGGGGGGTGGTTATCTCTTTCATCAAAAATCGGATGTTTTTAATTGAACAATAAAGGCCTACAAATGTTATTTAATTAACTTTCTGGGGTGGAGAAAAACTTTTTAAGGCCTCAGAGTGAATAAATTGGCCATTTCCATTCACATTTACCCATTCCTCAAATCTTGTGTTTAGGGCCCCTGGAAGCTTGAAAATCACTTTATCTCTAAAAGTGACTATCCACGTACAAATGTGAATTGTCGTTTAAAGACGCAACATTTGAAAATGGACCATTTTTTCCGTTTCTGAAGCATGTCGTAAGGGGGGTGGTTATCTCTTTCACCAAAAAAAAGGCGTTTTTGATTGAACAATAAATGCCTCCAAATGTTATTTTATTCACTTCCCGTGGAGGAGAAACACTTTTTAAGGCCGCTGAGTGAGTAAATTGGCCATTTTCATTCACTTTTACCCATTCCTCAAATCTCGTGTTTAAGGACCCTGGAAGCATGAAAATCACTGTAAACATCTCATTTTATCTTTAAAAGTGATTTTCCACGTACAAATGTGAATTGTAGTTCAAAGAGGCAACATTTGAAAACGGACCATTTTTTACGTTTCTGAAGCATGTCGTAAGGGGGGGTGGTTAACTCTTTCGTCAAAAATCGGGCGTTTTCGCTTGAACAATAAAGGCCTACAAATGTTATTTAGTTCACTTCCCGTGGAGGAGAAACACTTTTTAAGGCCGCAGACTGAGTAAATTGGCCATATTCATTCACTTTTACCCATTCCTCAAATCTTGTGTTTAAGGCCCCTGGAAGCATGAAAATCACTTTAAACATCTTATTTTATCTTTTAACGTGATTTTCCACGTACAAATGTGAATTGTAGTTCAAAGAAGCAACATTTGAAAACAGACAATTTTTTTAGTTTGTGAAGCATGTCGTAAGGGGGGGTGGTTATCTCTTTCATCAAAAATCGGACGTTTTTGATTGAACAATAAAGGCCTCCAAATGTTATTTTATTCACTTCCCGTGGAGGAGAAACACTTTTTAAGGCCGCAGAGTGAGTAAATTGGCCATTTTCATTCACTTTTACCCATTCCTCAAATCTCGTGTTTAAGGCCCCTGGAAGCATGAAAATCACTTTAAACATCTCATTTTATCTTTAAAAGTGATTTTCCACGTACAAATGTGATTTGTAGTTCAAAGAGGCAACATTTGAAAACAGACCATTTTTTTAGTTTCTGAAGCATGTTGTAAGGGGGGGTGGTTATCTCTTTCATCAAAAATTGGATGTTTTTAATTGAACAATAAAGGCCTACAAATGTTATTTAATTCACTTTCTGGGGTGGAGAAAAACTTTTTAAGGCTTCAGAGTGAATAAATTGGCCATTTTCATTCACATTTACCCATTCCTCAAATCTTGTGTTTAGGGCCCCTGGAAGCTTGAAAATCACTTTAAACATCTCATTTTATCTTTAAAAGTGATTTTCCACGTACAAATGTGAATTGTAGTTAAAAGAGGCAACATTTGAAAACGGACAATTTTTTACGTTTCTGAAGCATGTCGTAAGGGGGGGTGGTTATCTCTTTCATCAAAAATCAGACGTTTTTGATTGAACAATTAAGGCCTACAAATGTTATTTATTTCACTTTCTGGGGTGGAGAAAAACTTTTTAAGGCCTCAGAGTGAATAAATTGGCCATATTCATTCACTTTTACCCATTCCTCAAATCTTGTGTTTAAGGCCCCTGGAAGCATGAAAATCACTTTAAACATCTCATTTTATCTTTAAAAGTGATTTTCCACGTACAAATGTGAATTGTAGTTCAAAGAGGCAACATTTGAAAACAGACCATTTTTTTAGTTTCTGAAGCATGTGGTAAGGGGGGGGGTGGTTATCTCTTTCATCAAAAATTGGACGTTTTTGATTGAACAATAAAGGCCTCCAAATGTTATTTTATTCACTTCCCGTGGAGGAGAAACACTTTTTAAGGCCGCAGAGTGAGTAAATTGGCCATTTTCATTCACTTTTACCCATTCCTCAAATCTCGTGTTTAAGGCCCCTGGAAGCATGAAAATCACTTTAAACATCTCATTTTATCTTTAAACGTGATTTTCCACGTACAAATGTGAATTGTAGTTCAAAGAGGCAACATTCGAAAACGGACCATTTTTTACGTTTCTGAAGCATGTCGTAAGGGGGGGTGGTTATCTCTTTCGTCAAAAATCGGGCGTTTTCGCTTGAACAATAAAGGCCTACAAATGTATTTAGTTCACTTCCCGTTGAGGAGAAACACTTTTTAAGGCCGCAGAGTGAGTAAATTAGCCATATTCATTCACTTTTACCCATTCCTCAAATCTTGTGTTTAAGGCCCCTGGAAGCATGAAAATTCCTTTAAACATCTCATTTTATCCGTAAAAGTGATTTTCCACGTACAAATGTGAATTGTAGTTCAAAGAGGCAACATTTGAAAACAGACCATTTTTTTAGTTTCTGAAGCATGTCGTAAGGGGGGGTGGTTATCTCTTTCATCAAAAATCGGACGTTTTTGATTGAACAATTAAGGCCTACAAATGTTATTTAATTCACTTTCTGGGGTGGAGAAAAACTTTTTAAGGCCGCTGAGTGAGTAAATTGGCCATTTTCATTCACTTTTACCCATTCCTCAAATCTCGTGTTTAAGGACCCTGGAAGCATGAAAATCACTGTAAACATCTCATTTTATCTTTAAAAGTGATTTTCCACATACAAATGTGAATTGTAGTTCAAAGAGGCAACATTTGAAAACGGACCATTTTTTACGTTTCTGAAGCATGTCGTAAGGGGGGGTGGTTAACTCTTTCGTCAAAAATCGGGCGTTTTCGCTTGAACAATAAAGGCCTACAAATGTTATTTAGTTCACTTCCCGTGGAGGAGAAACACTTTTTAAGGCCGCAGACTGAGTAAATTGGCCATATTCATTCACTTTTACCCATTCCTCAAATCTTGTGTTTAAGGCCCCTGGAAGCATGAAAATCACTTTAAACATCTCATTTTATCTTTAAAAGTGATTTTCCACGTACAAATGTGAATTGTAGTTCAAAGAAGCAACATTTGAAAACAGACCATTTTTTTAGTTTGTGAAGCATGTCGTAAGGGGGGGTGGTTATCTCTTTCATCAAAAATCGGACATTTTTGATTGAACAATAAAGGCCTCCAAATGTTATTTTATTCACTTCCCGTGGAGGAGAAACACTTTTTAAGGCCGCAGAGTGAGTAAATTGGCCATTTTCATTCACTTTTACCCATTCCTCAAATCTCGTGTTTAAGGCCCCTGGAAGCATGAAAATCACTTTAAACATCTCATTTTATCTTTAAAAGTGATTTTCCACGTACAAATGTGATTTGTAGTTCAAAGAGGCAACATTTGAAAACAGACCATTTTTTTAGTTTCTGAAGCATGTCGTAAGGGGGGGTGGTTATCTCTTTCATCAAAAATTGGATGTTTTTAATTGAACAATAAAGGCCTACAAATGTTATTTAATTCACTTTCTGGGGTGGAGAAAAACTTTTTAAGGCCTCAGAGTGAATAAATTGGCCATTTTCATTCACATTTACCCATTCCTCAAATCTTGTGTTTAGGGCCCCTGGAAGCTTGAAAATCACTTTAAACATCTCATTTTATCTTTAAAAGTGATTTTCCACGTACAAATGTGAATTGTAGTTAAAAGAGGCAACATTTGAAAACGGACCATTTTTTACGTTTCTGAAGCATGTCGTAAGGGGGGGTGGTTATCTCTTTCATCAAAAATCAGACGTTTTTGATTGAACAATTAAGGCCTACAAATGTTATTTATTTCACTTTCTGGGGTGGAGAAAAACTTTTTAAGGCCTCAGAGTGAATAAATTGGCCATATTCATTCACTTTTACCCATTCCTCAAATCTTGTGTTTAAGGCCCCTGGAAGCATGAAAATCACTTTAAACATCTCATTTTATCTTTAAAAGTGATTTTCCACGTACAAATGTGAATTGTAGTTCAAAGAGGCAACATTTGAAAACAGACCATTTTTTTAGTTTCTGAAGCATGTGGTAAGGGGGGGGGTGGTTATCTCTTTCATCAAAAATTGGACGTTTTTGATTGAACAATAAAGGCCTCCAAATGTTATTTTATTCACTTCCCGTGGAGGAGAAACACTTTTTAAGGCCGCAGAGGGAGTAAATTGGCCATTTTCATTCACTTTTACCCATTCCTCAAATCTCGTGTTTAAGGCCCCTGGAAGCATGAAAATCACTTTAAACATCTCATTTTATCTTTAAAAGTGATTTTCCAAGTACAAATGTGAATTGTAGCTCAAAGAGGCAACATTTGAAAACAGACCATTTTTTTGAGTTTCTGAAGCATGTCGTAAGGGGGGGTGGTTATCTCTTTCATCAAAAATCGGACGTTTTTGATTGAACAATAAAGGCCTCCAAATGTTATTTTATTCACTTCCCGTGGAGGAGAAATACTTTTTAAGGCCGCAGAGTGAGTAAATTGGCCATTTTCATTCACTTTTACCCATTCCTCAAATCTCGTGTTTAAGGCCCCTGGAAGCATGAAAATCACTTTAAACATCTCATTTTATCTTTAAACGTGATTTTCCACGTACAAATGTGAATTGTAGTTCAAAGAGGCAACATTCGAAAACGGACCATTTTTTACGTTTCTGAAGCATGTCGTAAGGGGGGGTGTTATCTCTTTCGTCAAAAATCGGGCGTTTTCGCTTGAACAATAAAGGCCTACAAATGTATTTAGTTCACTTCCCGTTGAGGAGAAACACTTTTTAAGGCCGCAGAGTGAGTAAATTAGCCATATTCATTCACTTTTACCCATTCCTCAAATCTTGTGTTTAAGGCCCCTGGAAGCATGAAAATCACTTTAAACATCTCATTTTATCTTTAAAAGTGATTTTCCACGTACAAATGTGAATTGTAGTTCAAAGAGGCAACATTTGAAAACAGACCATTTTTTTAGTTTCTGAAGCATGTCGTAAGGGGGGGTGGTTATCTCTTTCATCAAAAATCGGACGTTTTTGATTGAACAATTAAGGCCTACAAATGTTATTTAATTCACTTTCTGGGGTGGAGAAAAACTTTTTAAGGCCTCAGAGTGAATAAATTGGCCATTTTCATTCACATTTACCCATTCCTCAAATCTTGTGTTTAGGGCCCCTGGAAGCTTGAAAATCACTTTAAACATCTCATTTTATCTTTAAAAGTGATTTTCCACGTACAAATGTGAATTGTAGTTAAAAGAGGCAACATTTGAAAACGGACCATTTTTTACGTTTCTGAAGCATGTCGTAAGGGGGGGTGGTTATCTCTTTCGTCAAAAATCGGGCGTTTTCGCTTGAACAATAAAGGCCTACAAATGTTATTTAATTCACTTTCTGGGGTGGAGAAAACATTTTTAAGGCCTCAGAGTGAATAAATTGGCCATTTTCCATTCACATTTGCCCATTCCTTAAGGCTTGTGTTTAGGGCCCCTGGAAGCTTGAAAATCACTTTAAACATCTAATTTTATCTCTAAAAGTGATTATCCACGTACAAATGTGAATTGTCGTTTAAAGACGCAACATTGGAAAATGGACCATTTTTTTCGTTTCTGAAGCATGTCGTAAGGGGGGGTGGTAATCTCTTTCACCAAAAAAAAGGCGTTTTTGATTGAACAATAAAGGCCTCCAAATGTTATTTTATTCACTTCCCGTGGAGGAGAAACACTTTATAAGGCCGCAGAGTGAGTAAATTGGCCATTTTCATTCACTTTTACCCATTTCTCAAATCTTGTGTTTAAGGCCCCTGGAAGCATGAAAATCACTTTAAACATCTCATTTTATCTTTAAAAGTGATTTTCCACGTACAAATGTGAATTGTAGTTCAAAGAGGCAACATTTGAAAACAGACCATTTTTTTAGTTTCTGAAGCATGTCGTAAGGGGGGGTGGTTATCTCTTTCATCAAAAATCGGATGTTTTTAATTGAACAATAAAGGCCTACAAATGTTATTTAATTAACTTTCTGGGGTGGAGAAAAACTTTTTAAGGCCTCAGAGTGAATAAATTGGCCATTTCCATTCACATTTACCCATTCCTCAAATCTTGTGTTTAGGGCCCCTGGAAGCTTGAAAATCACTTTATCTCTAAAAGTGACTATCCACGTACAAATGTGAATTGTCGTTTAAAGACGCAACATTTGAAAATGGACCATTTTTTCCGTTTCTGAAGCATGTCGTAAGGGGGGTGGTTATCTCTTTCACCAAAAAAAAGGCGTTTTTGATTGAACAATAAATGCCTCCAAATGTTATTTTATTCACTTCCCGTGGAGGAGAAACACTTTTTAAGGCCGCTGAGTGAGTAAATTGGCCATTTTCATTCACTTTTACCCATTCCTCAAATCTCGTGTTTAAGGACCCTGGAAGCATGAAAATCACTGTAAACATCTCATTTTATCTTTAAAAGTGATTTTCCACGTACAAATGTGAATTGTAGTTCAAAGAGGCAACATTTGAAAACGGACCATTTTTTACGTTTCTGAAGCATGTCGTAAGGGGGGGTGGTTAACTCTTTCGTCAAAAATCGGGCGTTTTCGCTTGAACAATAAAGGCCTACAAATGTTATTTAGTTCACTTCCCGTGGAGGAGAAACACTTTTTAAGGCCGCAGACTGAGTAAATTGGCCATATTCATTCACTTTTACCCATTCCTCAAATCTTGTGTTTAAGGCCCCTGGAAGCATGAAAATCACTTTAAACATCTCATTTTATCTTTAAAAGTGATTTTCCACGTACAAATGTGAATTGTAGTTCAAAGAAGCAACATTTGAAAACAGACCATTTTTTTAGTTTGTGAAGCATGTCGTAAGGGGGGGTGGTTATCTCTTTCATCAAAAATCGGACGTTTTTGATTGAACAATAAAGGCCTACAAATGTTATTAATTCACTTACTGGGGTGGAGAAAAAAATTTTAAGGCCTCAGAGTGAATAAATTGGCCATTTTCATTCACATTTACCCATTCCTTAATGCTTGTGTTTAGGGCCCCTGGAAGCTTGAAAATCACTTTAAACATCTAATTTTATCTCTAAAAGTGATTATCCACGTACAAATGTGAATTGTCGTTTAAAGACGCAACATTGGAAAATGGACCATTTTTTTCGTTTCTGAAGCATGTCGTAAGGGGGGGTGGTTATCTATTCCACCAAAAAAAAGGCGTTTTTGATTGAACAATAAAGGCCTCCAAATGTTATTTTATTCACTTCCCGTGGAGGAGAAACACTTTTTAAGGCCGCAGAGTGAGTAAATTGGCCATTTTCATTCACTTTTACCCATTCCTCAAATCTCGTGTTTAAGGCCCCTGGAAGCATGAAAATCACTTTAAACATCTCATTTTATCTTTAAAAGTGATTTTCCAAGTACAAATGTGAATTGTAGTTCAAAGAGGCAACATTTGAAAACAGACCATTTTTTGAGTTTCTGAAGCATGTCGTAAGGGGGGGTGGTTATCTCTTTCATCAAAAATCGGATGTTTTTAATTGAACAATAAAGGCCTACAAATGTTATTTAATTCACTTTCTGGGGTGGAGAAAAACTTTTTAAGGCCTCAGAGTGAATAAATTTGCCATTTCCATTCACATTTACCCATTCCTCAAATCTTGTGTTTAGGGCCCCTGGAAGCTTGAAAATCACTTTATCTCTAAAAGTGACTATCCACGTACAATTGTGAATTGTCGTTTAAAGACGCAACATTTGAAAATGGACCATTTTTTCCGTTTCTGAAGCAAGTCGTAAGGGGGGTGGTTATCTCTTTCACCAAAAAAAAGGCGTTTTTGATTGAACAATAAATGCCTCCAAATGTTATTTTATTCACTTCCCGTGGAGGAGAAACACTTTTTAAGGCCGCTGAGTGAGTAAATTGGCCATTTTCATTCACTTTTACCCATTCCTCAAATCTCGTGTTTAAGGACCCTGGAAGCATGAAAATCACTGTAAACATCTCATTTTATCTTTAAAAGTGATTTTCCACGTACAAATGTGAATTGTAGTTCAAAGAGGCAACATTTGAAAACAGACCATTTTTTTAGTTTCTGAAGCATGTCGTAAGGGGGGTGGTTATCTCTTTCATCAAAAATCGGACATTTTTAATTGAACAATAAAGGCCTACAAATGTTATTTAATTCACTTTCTGGGGTGGAGAAAATCTTTTTAAGGCCTCAGAGTGAATAAATTGGCCATTTCCATTCACATTTACCCATTCCTCAAATCTTGTGTTTAGGGCCCCTGGAAGCTTGAAAATCACTTTAAACATCTCATTTTATCTCTCACAGTGATTAACCACATACAAATGTGAATTGTCCTTTAAAGACGCAACATTTGAAAATGGACCATTTTTTTTCGTTTCTGAAGCATGTCGTAAGGGGGGGTGGTTATCTCTTTCACCAAAAAAAAGGCGTTTTTGATTGAACAATAAAGGCCTCCAAATGTTATTTTATTCACTTCCCGTGGAGGGGAAACACTTTTTAAGGCCGCAGAGTGAGTAAATTGGCCATTTTCATTCACTTTTACCCATTCCTCAAATCTCGTGTTTAAGGCCCCTGGAAGCATGAAAATCACTTTAAACATCTCATTTTATCTTTAAACGTGATTTTCCACGTACAAATGTGAATTGTAGTTCAAAGAGGCAACATTCGAAAACGGACCATTTTTTACGTTTCTGAAGCATGTCGTAAGGGGGGGTGGTTATCTCTTTCGTCAAAAATCGGGCGTTTTCGCTTGAACAATAAAGGCCTACAAATGTATTTAGTTCACTTCCCGTTGAGGAGAAACACTTTTTAAGGCCGCAGAGTGAGTAAATTAGCCATATTCATTCACTTTTACCCATTCCTCAAATCTTGTGTTTAAGGCCCCTGGAAGCATGAAAATCACTTTAAACATCTCATTTTATCTTTAAAAGTGATTTTCCACGTACAAATGTGAATTGTAGTTCAAAGAGGCAACATTTGAAAACAGACCATTTTTTTAGTTTCTGAAGCATGTCGTAAGGGGGGGTGGTTATCTCTTTCATCAAAAATCGGACGTTTTTGATTGAACAATTAAGGCCTACAAATGTTATTTAATTCACTTTCTGGGGTGGAGAAAAACTTTTTAAGGCCTCAGAGTGAATAAATTGGCCATTTTCATTCACATTTACCCATTCCTCAAATCTTGTGTTTAGGGCCCCTGGAAGCTTGAAAATCACTTTAAACATCTCATTTTATCTTTAAAAGTGATTTTCCACGTACAAATGTGAATTGTAGTTAAAAGAGGCAACATTTGAAAACGGACCATTTTTTACGTTTCTGAAGCATGTCGTAAGGGGGGGTGGTTATCTCTTTCGTCAAAAATCGGGCGTTTTCGCTTGAACAATAAAGGCCTACAAATGTTATTTAATTCACTTTCTGGGGTGGAGAAAACATTTTTAAGGCCTCAGAGTGAATAAATTGGCCATTTTCCATTCACATTTGCCCATTCCTTAAGGCTTGTGTTTAGGGCCCCTGGAAGCTTGAAAATCACTTTAAACATCTAATTTTATCTCTAAAAGTGATTATCCACGTACAAATGTGAATTGTCGTTTAAAGACGCAACATTGGAAAATGGACCATTTTTTTCGTTTCTGAAGCATGTCGTAAGGGGGGGTGGTAATCTCTTTCACCAAAAAAAAGGCGTTTTTGATTGAACAATAAAGGCCTCCAAATGTTATTTTATTCACTTCCCGTGGAGGAGAAACACTTTATAAGGCCGCAGAGTGAGTAAATTGGCCATTTTCATTCACTTTTACCCATTTCTCAAATCTTGTGTTTAAGGCCCCTGGAAGCATGAAAATCACTTTAAACATCTCATTTTATCTTTAAAAGTGATTTTCCACGTACAAATGTGAATTGTAGTTCAAAGAGGCAACATTTGAAAACAGACCATTTTTTTAGTTTCTGAAGCATGTCGTAAGGGGGGGTGGTTATCTCTTTCATCAAAAATCGGATGTTTTTAATTGAACAATAAAGGCCTACAAATGTTATTTAATTAACTTTCTGGGGTGGAGAAAAACTTTTTAAGGCCTCAGAGTGAATAAATTGGCCATTTCCATTCACATTTACCCATTCCTCAAATCTTGTGTTTAGGGCCCCTGGAAGCTTGAAAATCACTTTATCTCTATAAGTGACTATCCACGTACAAATGTGAATTGTCGTTTAAAGACGCAACATTTGAAAATGGACCATTTTTTCCGTTTCTGAAGCATGTCGTAAGGGGGGTGGTTATCTCTTTCACCAAAAAAAAGGCGTTTTTGATTGAACAATAAATGCCTCCAAATGTTATTTTATTCACTTCCCGTGGAGGAGAAACACTTTTTAAGGCCGCTGAGTGAGAAAATTGGCCATTTTCATTCACTTTTACCCATTCCTCAAATCTCGTGTTTAAGGACCCTGGAAGCATGAAAATCACTGTAAACATCTCATTTTATCTTTAAAAGTGATTTTCCACGTACAAATGTGAATTGTAGTTCAAAGAGGCAACATTTGAAAACGGACCATTTTTTACGTTTCTGAAGCATGTCGTAAGGGGGGGTGGTTAACTCTTTCGTCAAAAATCGGGCGTTTTCGCTTGAACAATAAAGGCCTACAAATGTTATTTAGTTCACTTCCCGTGGAGGAGAAACACTTTTTAAGGCCGCAGACTGAGTAAATTGGCCATATTCATTCACTTTTACCCATTCCTCAAATCTTGTGTTTAAGGCCCCTGGAAGCATGAAAATCACTTTAAACATCTCATTTTATCTTTAAAAGTGATTTTCCACGTACAAATGTGAATTGTAGTTCAAAGAAGCAACATTTGAAAACAGACCATTTTTTTAGTTTGTGAAGCATGTCGTAAGGGGGGGTGGTTATCTCTTTCATCAAAAATCGGACGTTTTTGATTGAACAATAAAGGCCTACAAATGTTATTAATTCACTTACTGGGGTGGAGAAAAAAATTTTAAGGCC
The DNA here is from genome assembly GCF_964204655.1 of Triturus cristatus. Lineage (NCBI taxonomy): Eukaryota > Metazoa > Chordata > Amphibia > Caudata > Salamandridae > Triturus > Triturus cristatus. Next base: position 1,222,181,712 of record NC_140590.1, on the reverse strand, counting down.
TCAGAGTGAATAAATTGGCCATTTTCTTTCACATTTACCCATTCCTTAATGCTTGTGTTTAGGGCCCCTGGAAGCTTGAAAATCACTTTAAACATCTAATTTTATCTCTAAAAGTGATTATCCACGTACAAATGTGAATTGTCGTTTAAAGACGCAACATTGGAAAATGGACCATTTTTTTCGTTTCTGAAGCATGTCGTAAGGGGGGGTGGTTATCTATTCCACCAAAAAAAAGGCGTTTTTGATTGAACAATAAAGGCCTCCAAATGTTATTTTATTCACTTCCCGTGGAGGAGAAACACTTTTTAAGGCCGCAGAGTGAGTAAATTGGCCATTTTCATTCACTTTTACCCATTCCTCAAATCTCGTGTTTAAGGCCCCTGGAAGCATGAAAATCACTTTAAACATCTCATTTTATCTTTAAAAGTGATTTTCCAAGTACAAATGTGAATTGTAGTTCAAAGAGGCAACATTTGAAAACAGACCATTTTTTGAGTTTCTGAAGCATGTCGTAAGGGGGGGTGGTTATCTCTTTCATCAAAAATCGGATGTTTTTAATTGAACAATAAAGGCCTACAAATGTTATTTAATTCACTTTCTGGGGTAGAGAAAAACTTTTTAAGGCCTCAGAGTGAATAAATTTGCCATTTCCATTCACATTTACCCATTCCTCAAATCTTGTGTTTAGGGCCCCTGGAAGCTTGAAAATCACTTTATCTCTAAAAGTGACTATCCACGTACAATTGTGAATTGTCGTTTAAAGACGCAACATTTGAAAATGGACCATTTTTTCCGTTTCTGAAGCATGTCGTAAGGGGGGTGGTTATCTCTTTCACCAAAAAAAAGGCGTTTTTGATTGAACAATAAATGCCTCCAAATGTTATTTTATTCACTTCCCGTGGAGGAGAAACACTTTTTAAGGCCGCTGAGTGAGTAAATTGGCCATTTTCATTCACTTTTATCCATTCCTCAAATCTCGTGTTTAAGGACCCTGGAAGCATGAAAATCACTGTAAACATCTCATTTTATCTTTAAAAGTGATTTTCCACGTACAAATGTGAATTGTAGTTCAAAGAGGCAACATTTGAAAACGGACCATTTTTTACGTTTCTGAAGCATGTCGTAGGGGGGGGTGGTTAACTCTTTCGTCAAAAATCGGGCGTTTTCGCTTGAACAATAAAGGCCTACAAATGTTATTTAGTTCACTTCCCGTGGAGGAGAAACACTTTTTAAGGCCGCAGTCTGAGTAAATTGGCCATATTAATTCACTTTTACCCATTCCTCAAATCTTGTGTTTAAGGCCCCTGGAAGCATGAAAATCCCTTTAAACATCTCATTTTATCTTTAAAAGTGATTTTCCACGTACAAATGTGAATTGTAGTTCAAAGAGGCATCATTTGAAAACGGACCATTTTTTACGTTTCTGAAGCATGTCGTAAGGGGGGGTGGTTATCTCTTTCGTCAAAAATCGGGCGTTTTTAATTGAACAATAAAGGCCTACAAATGTTATTTAATTCACTTTCTGGGGTGGAGAAAAACCTTTTAAGGCCTCAGAGTGAATAAATTGGCAATTTCCATTCACATTTACCCATTCCTCAAATCTTGTGTTTAGGGCCCCTGGAAGCTTGAAAATCACTTTAAACATCTCATTTTATCTTTAAAAGTGATTTTCCACGTACAAATAAGAATTGTAGTTCAAAGAGGCAACATTTGAAAACAGACCATTTTTTTCGTTTCTGAAGCATGTCGTAAGGGGGGGTGGTTATCTCTTTCATCAAAAATCGGATGTTTTTGATTGAACAATAAAGGCCTACAAATGTTATTTAATTCACTTTATGGGGTGGAGAAAAAAAATTTAAGGCCTCAGAGTGAATAAATTGGCCATTTTCATTCACATTTACCCATTACTTAAGGCTTGTGTTTAGGGCCCCTGGAAGCTTGAAAATCACTTTAAACATCTAACTTTATCTCTAAAAGTGATTATCAACGTACAAATGTGAATTGTCGTTTAAAGACGCAACATTGGAAAATGGACCATTTTTTTTTTTTCTGAAGCATGTCGTAAGGGGGGGTGGTTATCCCTTTCACCAAAAAAAAGGCGTTTTTGATTGAACAATAACGGCCTCCAAATGTTATTTTATTCACTTCCCGTGGAGGAGAAACACTTTTTAAGGCCGCTGAGTGAGTAAATTGGCCATTTTCATTCACTTTTACCCATTCCTCAAATCTTGTGTTTAAGGCCCCTGGAAGCATGAAAATCACTTTAAACATCTCATTTTATCTTTAAAAGTGATTTTCCACGTACAAATGTGAATTGTAGTTCAAAGAAGCAACATTTGAAAACAGACCATTTTTTTAGTTTGTGAAGCATGTCGTAAGGGGGGGTGGTTATCTCTTTCATCAAAAATCGGACGTTTTTGATTGAACAATAAAGGCCTACAAATGTTATTAATTCACTTACTGGGGTGGAGAAAAAAATTTTAAGGCCTCAGAGTGAATAAATTGGCCATTTTCTTTCACATTTACCCATTCCTTAATGCTTGTGTTTAGGGCCCCTGGAAGCTTGAAAATCACTTTAAACATCTAATTTTATCTCTAAAAGTGATTATCCACGTACAAATGTGAATTGTCGTTTAAAGACGCAACATTGGAAAATGGACCATTTTTTTCGTTTCTGAAGCATGTCGTAAGGGGGGGTGGTTATCTATTCCACCAAAAAAAAGGCGTTTTTGATTGAACAATAAAGGCCTCCAAATGTTATTTTATTCACTTCCCGTGGAGGAGAAACACTTTTTAAGGCCGCAGAGTGAGTAAATTGGCCATTTTCATTCACTTTTACCCATTCCTCAAATCTCGTGTTTAAGGCCCCTGGAAGCATGAAAATCACTTTAAACATCTCATTTTATCTTTAAAAGTGATTTTCCAAGTACAAATGTGAATTGTAGTTCAAAGAGGCAACATTTGAAAACAGACCATTTTTTGAGTTTCTGAAGCATGTCGTAAGGGGGGGTGGTTATCTCTTTCATCAAAAATCGGATGTTTTTAATTGAACAATAAAGGCCTACAAATGTTATTTAATTCACTTTCTGGGGTGGAGAAAAACTTTTTAAGGCCTCAGAGTGAATAAATTTGCCATTTCCATTCACATTTACCCATTCCTCAAATCTTGTGTTTAGGGCCCCTGGAAGCTTGAAAATCACTTTATCTCTAAAAGTGACTATCCACGTACAATTGTGAATTGTCGTTTAAAGACGCAACATTTGAAAATGGACCATTTTTTCCGTTTCTGAAGCATGTCGTAAGGGGGGTGGTTATCTCTTTCACCAAAAAAAAGGCGTTTTTGATTGAACAATAAATGCCTCCAAATGTTATTTTATTCACTTCCCGTGGAGGAGAAACACTTTTTAAGGCCGCTGAGTGAGTAAATTGGCCATTTTCATTCACTTTTACCCATTCCTCAAATCTCGTGTTTAAGGACCCTGGAAGCATGAAAATCACTGTAAACATCTCATTTTATCTTTAAAAGTGATTTTCCACGTACAAATGTGAATTGTAGTTCAAAGAGGCAACATTTGAAAACGGACCATTTTTTACGTTTCTGAAGCATGTCGTAGGGGGGGGTGGTTAACTCTTTCGTCAAAAATCGGGCGTTTTCGCTTGAACAATAAAGGCCTACAAATGTTATTTAGTTCACTTCCCGTGGAGGAGAAACACTTTTTAAGGCCGCAGTCTGAGTAAATTGGCCATATTAATTCACTTTTACCCATTCCTCAAATCTTGTGTTTAAGGCCCCTGGAAGCATGAAAATCACTTTAAACATCTAATTTTATCTCTAAAAGTGATTATCCACGTACAAATGTGAATTGTCGTTTAAAGACGCAACATTGGAAAATGGACCATTTTTTTCGTTTCTGAAGCATGTCGTAAGGGGGGGTGGTTATCTCTTTCACCAAAAAAAAGGCGTTTTTGATTGAACAATAACGGCCTCCAAATGTTATTTTATTCACTTCCCGTGGAGGAGAAACACTTTTTAAGGCCGCTGAGTGAGTAAATTGGCCATTTTCATTCACTTTTACCCATTCCTCAAATCTCGTGTTTAAGGACCCTGGTAGCATGAAAATCACTTTAAACATCTCATTTTATCTTTAAAAGTGATTTTCCACGTACAAATGTGAATTGTAGTTCAAAGAGGCAACATTTGAAAACAGACCATTTTTTTAGTTTCTGAAGCATGTCGTAAGGGGGGTGGTTATCTCTTTCATCAAAAATCGGACATTTTTAATTGAACAATAAAGGCCTACAAATGTTATTTAATTCACTTTCTGGGGTGGAGAAAATCTTTTTAAGGCCTCAGAGTGAATAAATTGGCCATTTCCATTCACATTTACCCATTCCTCAAATCTTGTGTTTAGGGCCCCTGGAAGCTTGAAAATCACTTTAAACATCTCATTTTATCTCTCACAGTGATTAACCACATACAAATGTGAATTGTCCTTTAAAGACGCAACATTTGAAAATGGACCATTTTTTTTCGTTTCTGAAGCATGTCGTAAGGGGGGGTGGTTATCTCTTTCACCAAAAAAAAGGCGTTTTTGATTGAACAATAAAGGCCTCCAAATGTTATTTTATTCACTTCCCGTGGAGGGGAAACACTTTTTAAGGCCGCAGAGTGAGTAAATTGGCCATTTTCATTCACTTTTACCCATTCCTCAAATCTCGTGTTTAAGGCCCCTGGAAGCATGAAAATCACTTTAAACATCTCATTTTATCTTTAAACGTGATTTTCCACGTACAAATGTGAATTGTAGTTCAAAGAGGCAACATTCGAAAACGGACCATTTTTTACGTTTCTGAAGCATGTCGTAAGGGGGGGTGGTTATCTCTTTCGTCAAAAATCGGGCGTTTTCGCTTGAACAATAAAGGCCTACAAATGTATTTAGTTCACTTCCCGTTGAGGAGAAACACTTTTTAAGGCCGCAGAGTGAGTAAATTAGCCATATTCATTCACTTTTACCCATTCCTCAAATCTTGTGTTTAAGGCCCCTGGAAGCATGAAAATCACTTTAAACATCTCATTTTATCTTTAAAAGTGATTTTCCACGTACAAATGTGAATTGTAGTTCAAAGAGGCAACATTTGAAAACAGACCATTTTTTTAGTTTCTGAAGCATGTCGTAAGGGGGGGTGGTTATCTCTTTCATCAAAAATCGGACGTTTTTGATTGAACAATTAAGGCCTACAAATGTTATTTAATTCACTTTCTGGGGTGGAGAAAAACTTTTTAAGGCCTCAGAGTGAATAAATTGGCCATTTTCATTCACATTTACCCATTCCTCAAATCTTGTGTTTAGGGCCCCTGGAAGCTTGAAAATCACTTTAAACATCTCATTTTATCTTTAAAAGTGATTTTCCACGTACAAATGTGAATTGTAGTTAAAAGAGGCAACATTTGAAAACGGACCATTTTTTACGTTTCTGAAGCATGTCGTAAGGGGGGGTGGTTATCTCTTTCGTCAAAAATCGGGCGTTTTTGCTTGAACAATAAAGGCATACAAATGTTATTTAATTCACTTTCTGGGGTGGAGAAAACATTTTTAAGGCCTCAGAGTGAATAAATTGGCCATTTTCCATTCACATTTGCCCATTCCTTAAGGCTTGTGTTTAGGGCCCCTGGAAGCTTGAAAATCACTTTAAACATCTAATTTTATCTCTAAAAGTGATTATCCACGTACAAATGTGAATTGTCGTTTAAAGACGCAACATTGGAAAATGGACCATTTTTTTCGTTTCTGAAGCATGTCGTAAGGGGGGGTGGTAATCTCTTTCACCAAAAAAAAGGCGTTTTTGATTGAACAATAAAGGCCTCCAAATGTTATTTTATTCACTTCCCGTGGAGGAGAAACACTTTATAAGGCCGCAGAGTGAGTAAATTGGCCATTTTCATTCACTTTTACCCATTTCTCAAATCTTGTGTTTAAGGCCCCTGGAAGCATGAAAATCACTTTAAACATCTCATTTTATCTTTAAAAGTGATTTTCCACGTACAAATGTGAATTGTAGTTCAAAGAGGCAACATTTGAAAACAGACCATTTTTTTAGTTTCTGAAGCATGTCGTAAGGGGGGGTGGTTATCTCTTTCATCAAAAATCGGATGTTTTTAATTGAACAATAAAGGCCTACAAATGTTATTTAATTAACTTTCTGGGGTGGAGAAAAACTTTTTAAGGCCTCAGAGTGAATAAATTGGCCATTTCCATTCACATTTACCCATTCCTCAAATCTTGTGTTTAGGGCCCCTGGAAGCTTGAAAATCACTTTATCTCTAAAAGTGACTATCCACGTACAAATGTGAATTGTCGTTTAAAGACGCAACATTTGAAAATGGACCATTTTTTCCGTTTCTGAAGCATGTCGTAAGGGGGGTGGTTATCTCTTTCACCAAAAAAAAGGCGTTTTTGATTGAACAATAAATGCCTCCAAATGTTATTTTATTCACTTCCCGTGGAGGAGAAACACTTTTTAAGGCCGCTGAGTGAGAAAATTGGCCATTTTCATTCACTTTTACCCATTCCTCAAATCTCGTGTTTAAGGACCCTGGAAGCATGAAAATCACTGTAAACATCTCATTTTATCTTTAAAAGTGATTTTCCACGTACAAATGTGAATTGTAGTTCAAAGAGGCAACATTTGAAAACGGACCATTTTTTACGTTTCTGAAGCATGTCGTAAGGGGGGGTGGTTAACTCTTTCGTCAAAAATCGGGCGTTTTCGCTTGAACAATAAAGGCCTACAAATGTTATTTAGTTCACTTCCCGTGGAGGAGAAACACTTTTTAAGGCCGCAGACTGAGTAAATTGGCCATATTCATTCACTTTTACCCATTCCTCAAATCTTGTGTTTAAGGCCCCTGGAAGCATGAAAATCACTTTAAACATCTCATTTTATCTTTAAAAGTGATTTTCCACGTACAAATGTGAATTGTAGTTCAAAGAAGCAACATTTGAAAACAGACCATTTTTTTAGTTTGTGAAGCATGTCGTAAGGGGGGGTGGTTATCTCTTTCATCAAAAATCGGACGTTTTTGATTGAACAATAAAGGCCTACAAATGTTATTAATTCACTTACTGGGGTGGAGAAAAAAATTTTAAGGCCTCAGAGTGAATAAATTGGCCATTTTCTTTCACATTTACCCATTCCTTAATGCTTGTGTTTAGGGCCCCTGGAAGCTTGAAAATCACTTTAAACATCTAATTTTATCTCTAAAAGTGATTATCCACGTACAAATGTGAATTGTCGTTTAAAGACGCAACATTGGAAAATGGACCATTTTTTTCGTTTCTGAAGCATGTCGTAAGGGGGGGTGGTTATCTATTCCACCAAAAAAAAGGCGTTTTTGATTGAACAATAAAGGCCTCCAAATGTTATTTTATTCACTTCCCGTGGAGGAGAAACACTTTTTAAGGCCGCAGAGTGAGTAAATTGGCCATTTTCATTCACTTTTACCCATTCCTCAAATCTCGTGTTTAAGGCCCCTGGAAGCATGAAAATCACTTTAAACATCTCATTTTATCTTTAAAAGTGATTTTCCAAGTACAAATGTGAATTGTAGTTCAAAGAGGCAACATTTGAAAACAGACCATTTTTTGAGTTTCTGAAGCATGTCGTAAGGGGGGGTGGTTATCTCTTTCATCAAAAATCGGATGTTTTTAATTGAACAATAAAGGCCTACAAATGTTATTTAATTCACTTTCTGGGGTGGAGAAAAACTTTTTAAGGCCTCAGAGTGAATAAATTTGCCATTTCCATTCACATTTACCCATTCCTCAAATCTTGTGTTTAGGGCCCCTGGAAGCTTGAAAATCACTTTATCTCTAAAAGTGACTATCCACGTACAATTGTGAATTGTCGTTTAAAGACGCAACATTTGAAAATGGACCATTTTTTCCGTTTCTGAAGCATGTCGTAAGGGGGGTGGTTATCTCTTTCACCAAAAAAAAGGCGTTTTTGATTGAACAATAAATGCCTCCAAATGTTATTTTATTCACTTCCCGTGGAGGAGAAACACTTTTTAAGGCCGCTGAGTGAGTAAATTGGCCATTTTCATTCACTTTTACCCATTCCTCAAATCTCGTGTTTAAGGACCCTGGAAGCATGAAAATCACTGTAAACATCTCATTTTATCTTTAAAAGTGATTTTCCACGTACAAATGTGAATTGTAGTTCAAAGAGGCAACATTTGAAAACGGACCATTTTTTACGTTTCTGAAGCATGTCGTAGGGGGGGGTGGTTAACTCTTTCGTCAAAAATCGGGCGTTTTCGCTTGAACAATAAAGGCCTACAAATGTTATTTAGTTCACTTCCCGTGGAGGAGAAACACTTTTTAAGGCCGCAGTCTGAGTAAATTGGCCATATTAATTCACTTTTACCCATTCCTCAAATCTTGTGTTTAAGGCCCCTGGAAGCATGAAAATCACTTTAAACATCTAATTTTATCTCTAAAAGTGATTATCCACGTACAAATGTGAATTGTCGTTTAAAGACGCAACATTGGAAAATGGACCATTTTTTTCGTTTCTGAAGCATGTCGTAAGGGGGGGTGGTTATCTCTTTCACCAAAAAAAAGGCGTTTTTGATTGAACAATAACGGCCTCCAAATGTTATTTTATTCACTTCCCGTGGAGGAGAAACACTTTTTAAGGCCGCTGAGTGAGTAAATTGGCCATTTTCATTCACTTTTACCCATTCCTCAAATCTCGTGTTTAAGGACCCTGGTAGCATGAAAATCACTTTAAACATCTCATTTTATCTTTAAAAGTGATTTTCCACGTACAAATGTGAATTGTAGTTCAAAGAGGCAACATTTGAAAACAGACCATTTTTTTAGTTTCTGAAGCATGTCGTAAGGGGGGTGGTTATCTCTTTCATCAAAAATCGGACATTTTTAATTGAACAATAAAGGCCTACAAATGTTATTTAATTCACTTTCTGGGGTGGATAAAATCTTTTTAAGGCCTCAGAGTGAATAAATTGGCCATTTCCATTCACATTTACCCATTCCTCAAATCTTGTGTTTAGGGCCCCTGGAAGCTTGAAAATCACTTTAAACATCTCATTTTATCTCTCACAGTGATTAACCACATACAAATGTGAATTGTCCTTTAAAGACGCAACATTTGAAAATGGACCATTTTTTTTCGTTTCTGAAGCATGTCGTAAGGGGGGGTGGTTATCTCTTTCACCAAAAAAAAGGCGTTTTTGATTGAACAATAAAGGCCTCCAAATGTTATTTTATTCACTTCCCGTGGAGGGGAAACACTTTTTAAGGCCGCAGAGTGAGTAAATTGGCCATTTTCATTCACTTTTACCCATTCCTCAAATCTCGTGTTTAAGGCCCCTGGAAGCATGAAAATCACTTTAAACATCTCATTTTATCTTTAAACGTGATTTTCCACGTACAAATGTGAATAGTAGTTCAAAGAGGAAACATTTGAAAACGGACCATTTTTTACGTTTCTGAAGCATGTCGTAAGGGGGGGTGGTTATCTCTTTCGTCAAAAATCGGGCGTTTTCGCTTGAACAATAAAGGCCTACAAATGGTATTTAGTTCACTTCCCGTTGAGGAGAAACACTTTTTAAGGCCGCAGAGTGAGTAAATTAGCCATATTCATTCACTTTTACCCATTCCTCAAATCTTGTGTTTAAGGCCCCTGGAAGCATGAAAATCACTTTAAACATCTCATTTTATCTTTAAAAGTGATTTTCCAAGTACAAATGTGAATTGTAGCTCAAAGAGGCAACATTTGAAAACAGACCATTTTTTTGAGTTTCTGAAGCATGTCGTAAGGGGGGGTGGTTATCTCTTTCATCAAAAATCGGACGTTTTTGATTGAACAATAAAGGCCTCCAAATGTTATTTTATTCACTTCCCGTGGAGGAGAAACACTTTTTAAGGCCGCAGAGTGAGTAAATTGGCCATTTTCATTCACTTTTACCCATTCCTCAAATCTCGTGTTTAAGGCCCCTGGAAGCATGAAAATCACTTTAAACATCTCATTTTATCTTTAAAAGTGATTTTCCACGTACAAATGTGAATTGTAGTTCAAAGAGGCAACATTTGAAAACGGACCATTTTTTACGTTTCTGAAGCATGTCGTAAGGGGGGGTGGTTAACTCTTTCGTCAAAAATCGGGCATTTTCGCTTGAACAATAAAGGCCTACAAATGTTATTTAGTTCACTTCCCGTGGAGGAGAAACACTTTTTAAGGCCGCAGACTGAGTAAATTGGCCATATTCATTCACTTTTACCCATTCCTCAAATCTTGTGTTTAAGGCCCCTGGAAGCATGAAAATCACTTTAAACATCTCATTTTATCTTTAAAAGTGATTTTCCACGTACAATTGTGAATTGTAGTTCAAAGAGGCAACATTTGAAAACAGACCATTTTTTCAGTTTGTGAAGCATGTCGTAAGGGGGGTGGTTATCTCTTTCATCAAAAATCGGATGTTTTTAATTGAACAATAAAGGCCTACAAATGTTATTTAATTCACTTTCTGGGGTGGAGAAAAACTTTTTAAGGCCTCAGAGTGAATAAATTTGCCATTTCCATTCACATTTACCCATTCCTCAAATCTTGTGTTTAGGGCCCCTGGAAGCTTGAAAATCACTTTATCTCTAAAAGTGACTATCCACGTACAATTGTGAATTGTCGTTTAAAGACGCAACATTTGAAAATGGACCATTTTTTCCGTTTCTGAAGCATGTCGTAAGGGGGGTGGTTATCTCTTTCACCAAAAAAAAGGCGTTTTTGATTGAACAATAAATGCCTCCAAATGTTATTTTATTCACTTCCCGTGGAGGAGAAACACTTTTTAAGGCCGCTGAGTGAGTAAATTGGCCATTTTCATTCACTTTTACCCATTCCTCAAATCTCGTGTTTAAGGACCCTGGAAGCATGAAAATCACTGTAAACATCTCATTTTATCTTTAAAAGTGATTTTCCACGTACAAATGTGAATTGTAGTTCAAAGAGGCAACATTTGAAAACGGACCATTTTTTACGTTTCTGAAGCATGTCGTAAGGGGGGGTGGTTAACTCTTTCGTCAAAAATCGGGCGTTTTCGCTTGAACAATAAAGGCCTACAAATGTTATTTAGTTCACTTCCCGTGGAGGAGAAACACTTTTTAAGGCCGCAGACTGAGTAAATTGGCCATATTCATTCACTTTTACCCATTCCTCAAATCTTGTGTTTAAGGCCCCTGGAAGCATGAAAATCACTTTAAACATCTCATTTTATCTTTAAAAGTGATTTTCCACGTACAAATGTGAATTGTAGTTCAAAGAAGCAACATTTGAAAACAGACCATTTTTTTAGTTTGTGAAGCATGTCGTAAGGGGGGGTGGTTATCTCTTTCATCAAAAATCGGACGTTTTTGATTGAACAATAAAGGCCTACAAATGTTATTAATTCACTTACTGGGGTGGAGAAAATTTTTTTAAGGCCTCAGAGTGAATAAATTGGCCATTTTCATTCACATTTACCCATTCCTTAATGCTTGTGTTTAGGGCCCCTGGAAGCTTGAAAATCACTTTAAACATCTAATTTTATCTCTAAAAGGGATTATCCACGTACAAATGTGAATTGTCGTTTAAAGACGCAACATTGGAAAATGGACCATTTTTTTCGTTTCTGAAGCATGTCGTAAGGGGGGGTGGTTATCTATTCCACCAAAAAAAAGGCGTTTTTGATTGAACAATAAAGGCCTCCAAATGTTATTTTATTCACTTCCCGTGGAGGAGAAACACTTTTTAAGGCCGCAGAGTGAGTAAATTGGCCATTTTCATTCACTTTTACCCATTCCTCAAATCTCGTGTTTAAGGCCCCTGGAAGCATGAAAATCACTTTAAACATCTCATTTTATCTTTAAAAGTGATTTTCCAAGTACAAATGTGAATTGTAGTTCAAAGAGGCAACATTTGAAAACAGACCATTTTTTGAGTTTCTGAAGCATGTCGTAAGGGGGGGTGGTTATCTCTTTCATCAAAAATCGGATGTTTTTAATTGAACAATAAAGGCCTACAAATGTTATTTAATTCACTTTCTGGGGTGGAGAAAAACTTTTTAAGGCCTCAGAGTGAATAAATTTGCCATTTCCATTCACATTTACCCATTCCTCAAATCTTGTGTTTAGGGCCCCTGGAAGCTTGAAAATCACTTTATCTCTAAAAGTGACTATCCACGTACAATTGTGAATTGTCGTTTAAAGACGCAACATTTGAAAATGGACCATTTTTTCCGTTTCTGAAGCATGTCGTAAGGGGGGTGGTTATCTCTTTCACCAAAAAAAAGGCGTTTTTGATTGAACAATAAATGCCTCCAAATGTTATTTTATTCACTTCCCGTGGAGGAGAAACACTTTTTAAGGCCGCTGAGTGAGTAAATTGGCCATTTTCATTCACTTTTACCCATTCCTCAAATCTCGTGTTTAAGGACCCTGGAAGCATGAAAATCACTGTAAACATCTCATTTTATCTTTAAAAGTGATTTTCCACGTACAAATGTGAATTGTAGTTCAAAGAGGCAACATTTGAAAACGGACCATTTTTTACGTTTCTGAAGCATGTCGTAAGGGGGGGTGGTTAACTCTTTCGTCAAAAATCGGGCATTTTCGCTTGAACAATAAAGGCCTACAAATGTTATTTAGTTCACTTCCCGTGGAGGAGAAACACTTTTTAAGGCCGCAGACTGAGTAAATTGGCCATATTCATTCACTTTTACCCATTCCTCAAATCTTGTGTTTAAGGCCCCTGGAAGCATGAAAATCACTTTAAACATCTCATTTTATCTTTAAAAGTGATTTTCCACGTACAATTGTGAATTGTAGTTCAAAGAGGCAACATTTGAAAACAGACCATTTTTTCAGTTTGTGAAGCATGTCGTAAGGGGGGTGGTTATCTCTTTCATCAAAAATCGGATGTTTTTAATTGAACAATAAAGGCCTACAAATGTTATTTAATTCACTTTCTGGGGTGGAGAAAAACTTTTTAAGGCCTCAGAGTGAATAAATTTGCCATTTCCATTCACATTTACCCATTCCTCAAATCTTGTGTTTAGGGCCCCTGGAAGCTTGAAAATCACTTTATCTCTAAAAGTGACTATCCACGTACAATTGTGAATTGTCGTTTAAAGACGCAACATTTGAAAATGGACCATTTTTTCCGTTTCTGAAGCATGTCGTAAGGGGGGTGGTTATCTCTTTCACCAAAAAAAAGGCGTTTTTGATTGAACAATAAATGCCTCCAAATGTTATTTTATTCACTTCCCGTGGAGGAGAAACACTTTTTAAGGCCGCTGAGTGAGTAAATTGGCCATTTTCATTCACTTTTACCCATTCCTCAAATCTCGTGTTTAAGGACCCTGGAAGCATGAAAATCACTGTAAACATCTCATTTTATCTTTAAAAGTGATTTTCCACGTACAAATGTGAATTGTAGTTCAAAGAGGCAACATTTGAAAACGGACCATTTTTTACGTTTCTGAAGCATGTCGTAAGGGGGGGTGGTTAACTCTTTCGTCAAAAATCGGGCGTTTTCGCTTGAACAATAAAGGCCTACAAATGTTATTTAGTTCACTTCCCGTGGAGGAGAAACACTTTTTAAGGCCGCAGACTGAGTAAATTGGCCATATTCATTCACTTTTACCCATTCCTCAAATCTTGTGTTTAAGGCCCCTGGAAGCATGAAAATCACTTTAAACATCTCATTTTATCTTTAAAAGTGATTTTCCACGTACAAATGTGAATTGTAGTTCAAAGAGGCAACATTTGAAAACAGACCATTTTTTTAGTTTGTGAAGCATGTCGTAAGGGGGGGTGGTTATCTCTTTCATCAAAAATCGGACGTTTTTGATTGAACAATAAAGGCCTCCAAATGTTATTTTATTCACTTCCCGTGGAGGAGAAACACTTTTTAAGGCCGCAGAGTGAGTAAATTGGCCATTTTCATTCACTTTTACCCATTCCTCAAATCTCGTGTTTAAGGCCCCTGGAAGCATGAAAATCACTTTAAACATCTCATTTTATCTTTAAAAGTGATTTTCCACGTACAAATGTGAATTGTAGTTCAAAGAGGCAACATTTGAAAACAGACCATTTTTTTGAGTTTCTGAAGCATGTCGTAAGGGGGGGTGGTTATCTCTTTCATCAAAAATTGGATGTTTTTAATTGAACAATAAAGGCCTACAAATGTTATTTAATTCACTTTCTGGGGTGGAGAAAAACTTTTTAAGGCCTCAGAGTGAATAAATTGGCCATTTTCATTCACATTTACCCATTCCTCAAATCTTGTGTTTAGGGCCCCTGGAAGCTTGAAAATCACTTTAAACATCTCATTTTATCTTTAAAAGTGATTTTCCACGTACAAATGTGAATTGTAGTTAAAAGAGGCAACATTTGAAAACGTACCTTTTTTTATGTTTCTGAAGCATGTCGTAAGGGGGGGTGGTTATCTCTTTCGTCAAAAATCGGGCGTTTTCGCTTGAACAATAAAGGCCTACAAATGTTATTTAATTCACTTTCTGGGGTGGAGAAATTTTTTTTAAGGCCTCAGAGTGAATAAATTGGCCATATTCATTCACATTTACCCATTCCTTAAGGCTTGTGTTTAGGGCCCCTGGAAGCTTGAAAATCACTTTAAACATCTAATTTTATCTCTAAAAGTGATTATCCACGTACAAATGTGAATTGTCGTTTAAAGACGCAACATTTGAAAATGGACCATTTTTTTCGTTTCTGAAGCATGTCGTAAGGGGGGTGGTTATCTCTTTCACCAAAAAACAGGCGTTTTTGATTGAACAATAAAGGCCTCCAAATGTTATTTAATTCACTTCCCGTGGAGGAGAAACAATTTTTAAGGCCGCAGAGTGAGTAAATTGGCCATTTTCATTCACTTTTACCCATTTCTCAAATCTTGTGTTTAAGGCCCCTGGAAGCATGAAAATCACTTTAAACATCTCATTTTATCTTTAAAAGTGATTTTCCACGTACAAATGTGAATTGTAGTTCAAAGAGGCAACATTTGAAAACAGACCATTTTTTTAGTTTCTGAAGCATGTCGTAAGGAGGGGTGGTTATCTCTTTTATCAAAAATCGGACGTTTTTGATTGAACAATAAAGGCCTCCAAATGTTATTTTATTCACTTCCCGTGGAGGAGAAACACTTTTTAAGGCCGCAGAGTGAGTAAATTGGCCATTTTCATTCACTTTTACCCATTCCTCAAATCTCGTGTTTAAGGCCCCTGGAAGCATGAAAATCACTTTAAACATCTCATTTTATTTTTAAAAGTGATTTTCCACGTACAAATGTGAATTGTAGTTCAAAGAGGCAACATTTGAAAACGGACCATTTTTTACGTTTCTGAAGCATGTCGTAAGGGGGGGTGGTTATCTCTTTTGTTAAAAATCGGGCGTTTTCGCTTGAACAATAAAAGCCTACAAATGGTTTTTAGTTCACTTCCCGTGGAGGAGAAACACTTTTTAAGGCCGCAGTGTGAGTAAATTGGCCATATTCATTCACTTTTACCCATTACTCAAATCTTGTGTTTAAGGCCCCTGGAAGCATGAAAATCACTTTAAACATCTCATTTTATCTTTAAAAGTGATTTTCCATGTACAAATGTGAATTGTAGTTCAAAGAGGCAACATTTGAAAACAGACCATTTTTTTAGTTTCTGAAGCTTGTCGAAAGTGGGGTGGTTATCTCTTGCATCAAAAATCGGACGTTTTTGATTGAACAATAAAGGCCTACAAATGTTATTTAATTCCCTTTCTGGGGTGGAGAAAAACTTTTTAAGGCCTCAGAGTGAATAAATTGGCCATTTTCATTCACATTTACCCATTCCTCAAATCTTGTGTTTAGGGCCCCTGGAAGCTTGAAAATCACTTTAAACATCTAATTTCATCTCTAAAAGTGATTATCCACGTACAAATGTGAATTGTCGTTTAAAGACGCAACATTTGAAAATGGACCATTTTTTTCGTTTCTGAAGCATGTCTTAAGGGGGGGGGGGGTTATCTCTTTCGTCAAAAATCAGGCGTTTTTGATTGAACAATAAAGGCCTCCTAATGTTATTTTATTCACTTCCCGTGGGCGAGAAACACTTTTTAAGGCCGCAGTGTGAGTAAATTGGCCATTTTAATTCACTTTTACCCATTCCTCAAATCTCGTGTTTAAGGCCCCTGGAAGCATGAAAATCACTTTAAACATCTCATTTTATCTTTAAAAGTGATTTTCCACGTACAAATGTGAATTGTAGTTCAAAGAGGCAACATTTGAAAACGGACCATTTTTTACGTTTCTGAAGCATGTCGTAAGGGGGGGTGGTTATCTCTTTCATCAAAAATCAGGCGTTTTCGCTTGAACAATAAAAGCCTATAAATGTTATTTAGTTCACTTCCCGTGGAGGAGAAACACTTTTTAAGGCCGCAGAGTGAGTAAATTGGCCATATTCATTCACTTTTACCCATTCCTCAAATCTTGTGTTTAAGGCCCCTGGAAGCATGAAAATCACTTTAAACATCTCATTTCATCTTTAAAAGTGATTTTCCACGTACAAATGTGAATTGTAGTTCAAAGAGGCAACATTTGAAAACATACCATTTTTTTAGTTTCTGAAGCATGTCGTAAGTGGGGGTGGTTATCTCTTGCATCAAAAATCGGACGTTTTTGATTGAACAATAAAGGCCTCCAAATGTTATTTTATTCACTTCCCGTGGAGGGGAAACACTTTTTAAGGCCGCAGAGTGAGTAAATTGGCAATTTTCATTCACTTTTACCCATTCCTCAAATCTCGTGTTTAAGGCCCCTGGAAGCATGAAAATCACTTTAAACATCTCATTTTACCTTCAAAAGTGATTTTCCAAGTACAAATGTGAATTGTAGTTCAAAGAGGCAACATTTGAAAACAGACCATTTTTTTGAGTTTCTGAAGCATGTCGTAAGGGGGGGTGGTTATCTCTTTCATCAAAAATTGAATGTTTTTAATTGAACAATAAAGGCCTACAAATGTTATTTAATTCACTTTCTGGGGTGGAGAAAAGCTTTTTAAGGCCTCAGAGTGAATAAATTGGCCATTTTCATTCACATTTACCCATTCCTCAAATCTTGTGTTTAGGGCCCCTGGAAGCTTGAAAATCACTTTAAACATCTCATTTTATCTTTAAAAGTGATTTTCCACGTACAAATGTGAATTGTAGTTAAAAGAGGCAACATTTGAAAACGGACCATTTTTTACGTTTCTGAAGCATGTCGTATGGGGGGGTGGTTATCTCTTTCATCAAAAATCGGACGTTTTTGATTGAACAATTAAGGCCTACAAATGTTATTTAATTCACTTTCTGGGGTGGAGAAAATCTTTTTAAGGCCTCAGAGTGAATAAATTGCCCATTTTCATTCACATTTACCCATTCCTCAAATCTTGTGTTTAGGGCCCCTGGAAGCTTGAAAATCACTTTAAACATCTAATTTTATCTCTAAAAGTGATTATCCATGTACAAATGTGAATTGTCGTTTAAAGACGCAACATTGGAAAATGGACCATTTTTTTCGTTTCTGAAGCATGTCGTAAGGGGGGGTGGTAATCTCTTTCACCAAAAAAAAGGCGTTTTTGATTGAACAATAAAGGCCTCCAAATGTTATTTTATTCACTTCCCGTGGAGGAGAAACACTTTTTAAGGCCGCAGAGTGAGTAAATTGGCCATTTTCATTCACTTTTACCCATTCCTCAAATCTCGTGTTTAAGGCCCCTGGAAGCATGAAAATCACTTTAAACATCTCATTTTATCTTTAAAAGTGATTTTCCAAGTACAAATGTGAATTGTAGTTCAAAGAGGCAACATTTGAAAACAGACCATTTTTTTGAGTTTCTGAAGAATGTCGTAAGGGGGGGTGGTTATCTTTTTCATCAAAAATCGGATGTTTTTAATTGAACAATAAAGGCCTACAAATGTTATTTAATTCACTTTCTGGGGTGGAGAAAAACTTTTTAAGGCCTCAGAGTGAATAAATTGGCCATTTCCATTCACATTTACCCATTCCTCAAATCTTGTGTTTAGGGCCCCTGGAAGCTTGAAAATCACTTTAAACATCTCATTTTATCTCTCACAGTGATTAACCACATACAAATGTGAATTGTCCTTTAAAGACGCAAATGGACCATTTTTTTTCGTTTCTGAAGCATGTCGTAAGGGGGGGTGGTTATCTCTTTCACCAAAAAAAAGGCGTTTTTGATTGAACAATAAAGGCCTCCAAATGTTATTTTATTCACTTCCCGTGGAGGGGAAACACTTTTTAAGGCCGCAGAGTGAGTAAATTGGCCATTTTCATTCACTTTTACCCATTCCTCAAATCTCGTGTTTAAGGCCCCTGGAAGCATGAAAATCACTTTAAACATCTCATTTTATCTTTTAACGTGATTTTCCACGTACAAATGTGAATTGTAGTTCAAAGAGGCAACATTTGAAAACGGACCATTTTTTACGTTTCTGAAGCATGTCGTAAGGGGGGGTGGTTATCTCTTTCGTCAAAAATCGGGCGTTTTCGCTTGAACAATAAAGGCCTACAAATGTTATTTAGTTCACTTCCCGTTGAGGAGAAACACTTTTTAAGGCCGCAGAGTGAGTAAATTGGCCATATTCATTCACTTTTACCCATTCCTCAAATCTTGTGTTTAAGGCCCCTGGAAGCATGAAAATCACTTTAAACATCTCATTTTATCTTTAAAAGTGATTTTCCACGTACAAATGTGAATTGTAGTTCAAAGAGGCAACATTTGAAAACAGACCATTTTTTTCGTTTCTGAAGCATGTCGTAAGGGGGGGTGGTTATCTCTTTCATCAAAAATCGGACGTTTTTGATTGAACAATAAAGGCCTCCAAATGTTATTTTATTCACTTCCCGTGGAGGAGAAACACTTTTTAAGGCCGCAGAGTGAGTAAATTGGCCATTTTCATTCACTTTTACCCATTCCTCAAATCTCGTGTTTAAGGCCCCTGGAAGCATGAAAATCACTTTAAACATCTCATTTTATCTTTAAAAGTGATTTTCCACGTACAAATGTGATTTGTAGTTCAAAGAGGCAACATTTGAAAACAGACCATTTTTTTAGTTTCTGAAGCATGTCGTAAGGGGGGGTGGTTATCTCTTTCATCAAAAATTGGATGTTTTTAATTGAACAATAAAGGCCTACAAATGTTATTTAATTCACTTTCTGGGGTGGAGAAAAACTTTTTAAGGCCTCAGAGTGAATAAATTGGCCATTTTCATTCACATTTACCCATTCCTCAAATCTTGTGTTTAGGGCCCCTGGAAGCTTGAAAATCACTTTAAACATCTCATTTTATCTTTAAAAGTGATTTTCCACGTACAAATGTGAATTGTAGTTAAAAGAGGCAACATTTGAAAACGGACCATTTTTTACGTTTCTGAAGCATGTCGTAAGGGGGGGTGGTTATCTCTTTCATCAAAAATCAGACGTTTTTGATTGAACAATTAAGGCCTACAAATGTTATTTATTTCACTTTCTGGGGTGGAGAAAAACTTTTTAAGGCCTCAGAGTGAATAAATTGGCCATATTCATTCACTTTTACCCATTCCTCAAATCTTGTGTTTAAGGCCCCTGGAAGCATGAAAATCACTTTAAACATCTCATTTTATCTTTAAAAGTGATTTTCCACGTACAAATGTGAATTGTAGTTCAAAGAGGCAACATTTGAAAACAGACCATTTTTTTAGTTTCTGAAGCATGTGGTAAGGGGGGGGGTGGTTATCTCTTTCATCAAAAATTGGACGTTTTTGATTGAACAATAAAGGCCTCCAAATGTTATTTTATTCACTTCCCGTGGAGGAGAAACACTTTTTAAGGCCGCAGAGTGAGTAAATTGGCCATTTTCATTCACTTTTACCCATTCCTCAAATCTCGTGTTAAGGCCCCTGGAAGCATGAAAATCACTTTAAACATCTCATTTTATCTTTAAAAGTGATTTTCCAAGTACAAATGTGAATTGTAGCTCAAAGAGGCAACATTTGAAAACAGACCATTTTTTTGAGTTTCTGAAGCATGTCGTAAGGGGGGGTGGTTATCTCTTTCATCAAAAATCGGACGTTTTTGATTGAACAATAAAGGCCTCCAAATGTTATTTTATTCACTTCCCGTGGAGGAGAAACACTTTTTAAGGCCGCAGAGTGAGTAAATTGGCCATTTTCATTCACTTTTACCCATTCCTCAAATCTCGTGTTTAAGGCCCCTGGAAGCATGAAAATCACTTTAAACATCTCATTTTATCTTTAAACGTGATTTTCCACGTACAAATGTGAATTGTAGTTCAAAGAGGCAACATTCGAAAACGGACCATTTTTTACGTTTCTGAAGCATGTCGTAAGGGGGGGTGGTTATCTCTTTCGTCAAAAATCGGGCGTTTTCGCTTGAACAATAAAGGCCTACAAATGTATTTAGTTCACTTCCCGTTGAGGAGAAACACTTTTTAAGGCCGCAGAGTGAGTAAATTAGCCATATTCATTCACTTTTACCCATTCCTCAAATCTTGTGTTTAAGGCCCCTGGAAGCATGAAAATCACTTTAAACATCTCATTTTATCTTTAAAAGTGATTTTCCACGTACAAATGTGAATTGTAGTTCAAAGAGGCAACATTTGAAAACAGACCATTTTTTTAGTTTCTGAAGCATGTCGTAAGGGGGGGTGGTTATCTCTTTCATCAAAAATCGGACGTTTTTGATTGAACAATTAAGGCCTACAAATGTTATTTAATTCACTTTCTGGGGTGGAGAAAAACTTTTTAAGGCCTCAGAGTGAATAAATTGGCCATTTTCATTCACATTTACCCATTCCTCAAATCTTGTGTTTAGGGCCCCTGGAAGCTTGAAAATCACTTTAAACATCTCATTTTATCTTTAAAAGTGATTTTCCACGTACAAATGTGAATTGTAGTTAAAAGAGGCAACATTTGAAAACGGACCATTTTTTACGTTTCTGAAGCATGTCGTAAGGGGGGGTGGTTATCTCTTTCGTCAAAAATCGGGCGTTTTCGCTTGAACAATAAAGGCCTACAAATGTTATTTAATTCACTTTCTGGGGTGGAGAAAACATTTTTAAGGCCTCAGAGTGAATAAATTGGCCATTTTCCATTCACATTTGCCCATTCCTTAAGGCTTGTGTTTAGGGCCCATGGAAGCTTGAAAATCACTTTAAACATCTAATTTTATCTCTAAAAGTGATTATCCACGTACAAATGTGAATTGTCGTTTAAAGACGCAACATTGGAAAATGGACCATTTTTTTCGTTTCTGAAGCATGTCGTAAGGGGGGGTGGTAATCTCTTTCACCAAAAAAAAGGCGTTTTTGATTGAACAATAAAGGCCTCCAAATGTTATTTTATTCACTTCCCGTGGAGGAGAAACACTTTATAAGGCCGCAGAGTGAGTAAATTGGCCATTTTCATTCACTTTTACCCATTTCTCAAATCTTGTGTTTAAGGCCCCTGGAAGCATGAAAATCACTTTAAACATCTCATTTTATCTTTAAAAGTGATTTTCCACGTACAAATGTGAATTGTAGTTCAAAGAGGCAACATTTGAAAACAGACCATTTTTTTAGTTTCTGAAGCATGTCGTAAGGGGGGGTGGTTATCTCTTTCATCAAAAATCGGATGTTTTTAATTGAACAATAAAGGCCTACAAATGTTATTTAATTAACTTTCTGGGGTGGAGAAAAACTTTTTAAGGCCTCAGAGTGAATAAATTGGCCATTTCCATTCACATTTACCCATTCCTCAAATCTTGTGTTTAGGGCCCCTGGAAGCTTGAAAATCACTTTATCTCTAAAAGTGACTATCCACGTACAAATGTGAATTGTCGTTTAAAGACGCAACATTTGAAAATGGACCATTTTTTCCGTTTCTGAAGCATGTCGTAAGGGGGGTGGTTATCTCTTTCACCAAAAAAAAGGCGTTTTTGATTGAACAATAAATGCCTCCAAATGTTATTTTATTCACTTCCCGTGGAGGAGAAACACTTTTTAAGGCCGCTGAGTGAGTAAATTGGCCATTTTCATTCACTTTTACCCATTCCTCAAATCTCGTGTTTAAGGACCCTGGAAGCATGAAAATCACTGTAAACATCTCATTTTATCTTTAAAAGTGATTTTCCACGTACAAATGTGAATTGTAGTTCAAAGAGGCAACATTTGAAAACGGACCATTTTTTACGTTTCTGAAGCATGTCGTAAGGGGGGGTGGTTAACTCTTTCGTCAAAAATCGGGCGTTTTCGCTTGAACAATAAAGGCCTACAAATGTTATTTTATTCACTTCCCGTGGAGGAGAAACACTTTTTAAGGCCGCAGAGTGAGTAAATTGGCCATTTTCATTCACTTTTACCCATTCCTCAAATCTCGTGTTTAAGGCCCCTGGAAGCATGAAAATCACTTTAAACATCTCATTTTATCTTTAAAAGTGATTTTCCACGTACAAATGTGATTTGTAGTTCAAAGAGGCAACATTTGAAAACAGACCATTTTTTTAGTTTCTGAAGCATGTCGTAAGGGGGGGTGGTTATCTCTTTCATCAAAAATTGGATGTTTTTAATTGAACAATAAAGGCCTACAAATGTTATTTAATTCACTTTCTGGGGTGGAGAAAAACTTTTTAAGGCCTCAGAGTGAATAAATTGGCCATTTTCATTCACATTTACCCATTCCTCAAATCTTGTGTTTAGGGCCCCTGGAAGCTTGAAAATCACTTTAAACATCTCATTTTATCTTTAAAAGTGATTTTCCACGTACAAATGTGAATTGTAGTTAAAAGAGGCAACATTTGAAAACGGACCATTTTTTACGTTTCTGAAGCATGTCGTAAGGGGGGGTGGTTATCTCTTTCATCAAAAATCAGACGTTTTTGATTGAACAATTAAGGCCTACAAATGTTATTTATTTCACTTTCTGGGGTGGAGAAAAACTTTTTAAGGCCTCAGAGTGAATAAATTGGCCATATTCATTCACTTTTACCCATTCCTCAAATCTTGTGTTTAAGGCCCCTGGAAGCATGAAAATCACTTTAAACATCTCATTTTATCTTTAAAAGTGATTTTCCACGTACAAATGTGAATTGTAGTTCAAAGAGGCAACATTTGAAAACAGACCATTTTTTTAGTTTCTGAAGCATGTGGTAAGGGGGGGGGTGGTTATCTCTTTCATCAAAAATTGGACGTTTTTGATTGAACAATAAAGGCCTCCAAATGTTATTTTATTCACTTCCCGTGGAGGAGAAACACTTTTTAAGGCCGCAGAGTGAGTAAATTGGCCATTTTCATTCACTTTTACCCATTCCTCAAATCTCGTGTTTAAGGCCCCTGGAAGCATGAAAATCACTTTAAACATCTCATTTTATCTTTAAAAGTGATTTTCCAAGTACAAATGTGAATTGTAGCTCAAAGAGGCAACATTTGAAAACAGACCATTTTTTTGAGTTTCTGAAGCATGTCGTAAGGGGGGGTGGTTATCTCTTTCATCAAAAATCGAACGTTTTTGATTGAACAATAAAGGCCTCCAAATGTTATTTTATTCACTTCCCGTGGAGGAGAAACACTTTTTAAGGCCGCAGAGTGAGTAAATTGGCCATTTTCATTCACTTTTACCCATTCCTCAAATCTCTTGTTTAAGGCCCCTGGAAGCATGAAAATCACTTTAAACATCTCATTTTATCTTTAAACGTGATTTTCCACGTACAAATGTGAATTGTAGTTCAAAGAGGCAACATTCGAAAACGGACCATTTTTTACGTTTCTGAAGCATGTCGTAAGGGGGGGTGGTTATCTCTTTCGTCAAAAATCGGGCGTTTTCGCTTGAACAATAAAGGCCTACAAATGTATTTAGTTCACTTCCCGTTGAGGAGAAACACTTTTTAAGGCCGCAGAGTGAGTAAATTGGCCATATTCATTCACTTTTACCCATTCCTCAAATCTTGTGTTTAAGGCCCCTGGAAGCATGAAAATCACTTTAAACATCTCATTTTATCTTTAAAAGTGATTTTCCACGTACAAATGTGAATTGTAGTTCAAAGAGGCAACATTTGAAAACAGACCATTTTTTTAGTTTCTGAAGCATGTCGTAAGGGGGGGTGGTTATCTCTTTCATCAAAAATCGGACGTTTTTGATTGAACAATTAAGGCCTACAAATGTTATTTAATTCACTTTCTGGGGTGGAGAAAAACTTTTTAAGGCCTCAGAGTGAATAAATTGGCCATTTTCATTCACATTTACCCATTCCTCAAATCTTGTGTTTAGGGCCCCTGGAAGCTTGAAAATCACTTTAAACATCTCATTTTATCTTTAAAAGTGATTTTCCACGTACAAATGTGAATTGTAGTTAAAAGAGGCAACATTTGAAAACGGACCATTTTTTACGTTTCTGAAGCATGTCGTAAGGGGGGGTGGTTATCTCTTTCGTCAAAAATCGGGCGTTTTCGCTTGAACAATAAAGGCCTACAAATGTTATTTAATTCACTTTCTGGGGTGGAGAAAACATTTTTAAGGCCTCAGAGTGAATAAATTGGCCATTTTCCATTCACATTTGCCCATTCCTTAAGGCTTGTGTTTAGGGCCCCTGGAAGCTTGAAAATCACTTTAAACATCTAATTTTATCTCTAAAAGTGATTATCCACGTACAAATGTGAATTGTCGTTTAAAGACGCAACATTGGAAAATGG
Organism: Triturus cristatus; assembly: GCF_964204655.1. Taxonomy (NCBI): domain Eukaryota; kingdom Metazoa; phylum Chordata; class Amphibia; order Caudata; family Salamandridae; genus Triturus; species Triturus cristatus. The sequence continues at coordinate 1,222,156,939 of NC_140590.1, read as the reverse complement.
ACCATTTTTTTCGTTTCTGAAGCATGTCGTAAGGGGGGGTGGTAATCTCTTTCACCAAAAAAAAGGCGTTTTTGATTGAACAATAAAGGCCTCCAAATGTTATTTTATTCACTTCCCGTGGAGGAGAAACACTTTATAAGGCCGCAGAGTGAGTAAATTGGCCATTTTCATTCACTTTTACCCATTTCTCAAATCTTGTGTTTAAGGCCCCTGGAAGCATGAAAATCACTTTAAACATCTCATTTTATCTTTAAAAGTGATTTTCCACGTACAAATGTGAATTGTAGTTCAAAGAGGCAACATTTGAAAACAGACCATTTTTTTAGTTTCTGAAGCATGTCGTAAGGGGGGGTGGTTATCTCTTTCATCAAAAATCGGATGTTTTTAATTGAACAATAAAGGCCTACAAATGTTATTTAATTAACTTTCTGGGGTGGAGAAAAACTTTTTAAGGCCTCAGAGTGAATAAATTGGCCATTTCCATTCACATTTACCCATTCCTCAAATCTTGTGTTTAGGGCCCCTGGAAGCTTGAAAATCACTTTATCTCTAAAAGTGACTATCCACGTACAAATGTGAATTGTCGTTTAAAGACGCAACATTTGAAAATGGACCATTTTTTCCGTTTCTGAAGCATGTCGTAAGGGGGGTGGTTATCTCTTTCACCAAAAAAAAGGCGTTTTTGATTGAACAATAAATGCCTCCAAATGTTATTTTATTCACTTCCCGTGGAGGAGAAACACTTTTTAAGGCCGCTGAGTGAGTAAATTGGCCATTTTCATTCACTTTTACCCATTCCTCAAATCTCGTGTTTAAGGACCCTGGAAGCATGAAAATCACTGTAAACATCTCATTTTATCTTTAAAAGTGATTTTCCACGTACAAATGTGAATTGTAGTTCAAAGAGGCAACATTTGAAAACGGACCATTTTTTACGTTTCTGAAGCATGTCGTAAGGGGGGGTGGTTAACTCTTTCGTCAAAAATCGGGCGTTTTCGCTTGAACAATAAAGGCCTACAAATGTTATTTAGTTCACTTCCCGTGGAGGAGAAACACTTTTTAAGGCCGCAGACTGAGTAAATTGGCCATATTCATTCACTTTTACCCATTCCTCAAATCTTGTGTTTAAGGCCCCTGGAAGCATGAAAATCACTTTAAACATCTCATTTTATCTTTAAAAGTGATTTTCCACGTACAAATGTGAATTGTAGTTCAAAGAAGCAACATTTGAAAACAGACCATTTTTTTAGTTTGTGAAGCATGTCGTAAGGGGGGGTCGTTATCTCTTTCATCAAAAATCGGACGTTTTTGATTGAACAATAAAGGCCTACAAATGTTATTAATTCACTTACTGGGGTGGAGAAAAAAATTTTAAGGCCTCAGAGTGAATAAATTGGCCATTTTCATTCACATTTACCCATTCCTTAATGCTTGTGTTTAGGGCCCCTGGAAGCTTGAAAATCACTTTAAACATCTAATTTTATCTCTAAAAGTGATTATCCACGTACAAATGTGAATTGTCGTTTAAAGACGCAACATTGGAAAATGGACCATTTTTTTCGTTTCTGAAGCATGTCGTAAGGGGGGGTGGTTATCTATTCCACCAAAAAAAAGGCGTTTTTGATTGAACAATAAAGGCCTCCAAATGTTATTTTATTCACTTCCCGTGGAGGAGAAACACTTTTTAAGGCCGCAGAGTGAGTAAATTGGCCATTTTCATTCACTTTTACCCATTCCTCAAATCTCGTGTTTAAGGCCCCTGGAAGCATGAAAATCACTTTAAACATCTCATTTTATCTTTAAAAGTGATTTTCCAAGTACAAATGTGAATTGTAGTTCAAAGAGGCAACATTTGAAAACAGACCATTTTTTTGAGTTTCTGAAGCATGTCGTAAGGGGGGGTGGTTATCTCTTTCATCAAAAATCGGATGTTTTTAATTGAACAATAAAGGCCTACAAATGTTATTTAATTCACTTTCTGGGGTGGAGAAAAACTTTTTAAGGCCTCAGAGTGAATAAATTGGCCATTTTCATTCACATTTACCCATTCCTCAAATCTTGTGTTTAGGGCCCCTGGAAGCTTGAAAATCACTTTAAACATCTCATTTTATCTTTAAAAGTGATTTTCCACGTACAAATGTGAATTGTAGTTAAAAGAGGCAACATTTGAAAACGGACCATTTTTTACGTTTCTGAAGCATGTCGTAAGGGGGGGTGGTTATCTCTTTCGTCAAAAATCGGGCGTTTTCGCTTGAACAATAAAGGCCTACAAATGTTATTTAATTCACTTTCTGGGGTGGAGAAAACATTTTTAAGGCCTCAGAGTGAATAAATTGGCCATTTTCCATTCACATTTGCCCATTCATTAAGGCTTGTGTTTAGGGCCCCTGGAAGCTTGAAAATCACTTTAAACATCTAATTTTATCTCTAAAAGTGATTATCCACGTACAAATGTGAATTGTCGTTTAAAGACGCAACATTGGAAAATGGACCATTTTTTTAGTTTCTGAAGCATGTCGTAAGGGGGGGTGGTTATCTCTTTCATCAAAAATCGGGCGTTTTCGCTTGAACAATAAAGGCCTACAAATGTTATTTAGTTCACTTCCCGTGGAGGAGAAACACTTTTTAAGGCCGCAGTCTGAGTAAATTGGCCATATTAATTCACTTTTACCCATTCCTCAAATCTTGTGTTTAAGGCCCCTGGAAGCATGAAAATCACTTTAAACATCTCATTTTATCTTTAAAAGTGATTTTCCACGTACAAATGTGAATTGTAGTTCAAAGAGGCAACATTTGAAAACAGACCATTTTTTTAGTTTGTGAAGCATGTCGTAAGGGGGGTGCTTATCTCTTTCATCAAAAATCGGACGTTTTTGATTGAACAATAAAGGCCTACAAATGTTATTTAATTCACTTTCTGGGGTGGAGAAATTTTTTTTAAGGCCTCAGAGTGAATAAATTGGCCATTTTCATTCACATTTACCCATTCCTTAAGGCTTGTGTTTAGGGCCCCTGGAAGCTTGAAAATCACTTTAAACATCTAATTTTATCTCTAAAAGTGATTATCCACGTACAAATGTGAATTGTCATTTAAAGACGCAACATTGGAAAATGGACCATTTTTTTCGTTTCTGAAGCATGTCGTAAGGGGGGGTGGTTATCTCTTTCACCAAAAAAAAGGCGTTTTTGATTGAACAATAAAGGCCTCCAAATGTTATTTTATTCACTTCCCGTGGAGGAGAAACACTTTTTAAGGCCGCAGAGTGAGTAAATTGGCCATTTTCATTCACTTTTACCCATTCCTCAAATCTCGTGTTTAAGGACCCTGGTAGCATGAAAATCACTTTAAATATCTCATTTTATCTTTAAAAGTGATTTTCCACGTACAGATGTGAATTGTAGTTCAAAGAGGCAACATTTGAAAACAGACCATTTTTTTAGTTTCTGAAGCATGTCGTAAGGGGGGTGGTTATCTCTTTCATCAAAAATCGGACATTTTTAATTGAACAATAAAGGCCTACAAATGTTATTTAATTCACTTTCTGGGGTGGAGAAAATCTTTTTAAGGCCTCAGAGTGAATAAATTGGCCATTTCCATTCACATTTACCCAATCCTCAAATCTTGTGTTTAGGGCCCCTGGAAGCTTGAAAATCACTTTAAACATCTAATTTTATCTCTAACAGTGATTAACCACATACAAATGTAAATTGTCGTTTAAAGACGCAACATTTGAAAATGGACCATTTTTTTCGTTTCTGAAGCATGTCGTAAGGGGGGGTGGTTATCTCTTTCACCAAAAAAAAGGCGTTTTTCATTGAACAATAAAGGCCTCCAAATGTTATTTTATTCACTTCCCGTGGAGGAGAAACACTTTTTAAGGCCGCAGAGTGAGTAAATTGGCCATATTCATTCACTTTTACCCATTCCTCAAATCTTGTGTTTAAGGCCCCTGGAAGCATGAAAATCACTTTAAACATCTCATTTTATCTTTAAAAGTGATTTTCCACGTACAAATGTGAATTGTAGTTCAAAGAGGCAACATTTGAAAACAGACCATTTTTTTAGTTTCTGAAGCATGTCGTAAGGGGGGGTGGTTATCTCTTTCATCAAAAATCGGACGTTTTTGATTGAACAATAAAGGCCTACAAATGTTATTTAATTCACTTTCTGGGGTGGAGAAAAACTTTTTAAGGCCTCAGAGTGAATAAATTGGCCATTTTCATTCACATTTACCCATTCCTCTAATCTTGTGTTTAGGGCCCCTGGAAGCTTGAAAATCACTTTAAACATCTAATTTTATCTCTAAAAGTGATTATCCACATACAAATGTGAATTGTCGTTTAAAGACGCAACATTTGAAAATGGACCATTTTTTTCGTTTCTGAAGCATGTCGTAAGGGGGGTGGTTATCTCTTTCACCAAGAAAAAGGCGTTTTTGATTGAACAATAAAGGCCTCCAAATGTTATTTTATTCACTTCCCGTTGAGGAGAAAGACTTTTTAAGGCCGCAGAGTGAGTAAATTGGCCATATTCATTCACATTTACCCATTCCTCAAATCTCGTGTTTAAGGCCCCTGGAAGCATGAAAATCACTTTACACATCTCATTTTATCTTTAAAAGTGATTTTCCAAGTACAAATGTGAATTGTAGTTCAAAGAGGCAACATTTGAAAACGGACCATTTTTTATGTTTCTGAAGCATGTCGTAAGGGGGGGTGGTTATCTCTTTCGTCAAAAATCGGGCGTTTTTGCTTGAACAATAAAGGCCTACAAATGTTATTTAGTTCACTTCCCGTGGAGGAGAAACACTTTTTAAGGCCGCAGAGTGAGTAAATTGGCCATATTCATTCACTTTTACCCATTCCTCAAATCTTGTGTTTAAGGCCCCTGGAAGCATGAAAATCACTTTAAACATCTCATTTTATCTTTAAAAGTGATTTTCCACGTACAAATGTGAATTGTAGTTCAAAGAGGCAACATTTGAAAACAGACCATTTTTTTAGTTTCTGAAGCATGTCGTAAGGGGGGGTGGTTATCTCTTTCATCAAAAATCGGACGTTTTTGATTGAACAATAAAGGCCTCCAAATGTTATTTTATTCACTTCCCGTGGAGGAGAAACACTTTTTAAGGCCGCAGAGTGAGTAAATTGGCCATTTTCATTCACTTTTACCCATTCCTCAAATCTCGTGTTTAAGGCCCCTGGAAGCATGAAAATCACTTTAAACATCTCATTTTATCTTTAAAAGTGATTTTCCACGTACAAATGTGAGTTGTAGTTCAAAGAGGCAACATTTGAAAACAGACCATTTTTTTGAGTTTCTGAAGCATGTCGTAAGGGGGGGTGGTTATCTCTTTCGTAAAAAATCGGGTGTTTTCGCTTGAACAATAAAGGCCTCCAAATGTTATTTTATTCACTTCCCGTGGAGGAGAAACACTTTTTAAGGCCGCAGAGTGAGTAAATTGGCCATATTCATTCACTTTTACCCATTCCTCAAATCTTGTGTTTAAGGCCCCTGGAAGCATGAAAATCACTTTAAACATCTCATTTTATCTTTAGAAGTGATTTTCAACGTACAAATGTGAATTGTAGTTCAAAGAGGCAACATTTGAAAACAGACCATTTTTTTAGTTTCTGAAGCATGTCGTAAGGGGGGGTGGTTATCTCTTTCATCAAAAATCGGACGTTTTTGATTGAACAATAAAGGCCTCCAAATGTTATTTTATTCACTTCCCGTGGAGGAGAAACACTTTTTAAGGCCGCAGAGTGAGTAAATTGGCCATTTTCATTCACATTTACCCAATCCTCAAATCTCGTGTTTAAGGCCCCTGGAAGCATGAAAATCACTTTACACATCTCATTTTATCTTTAAAAGTGATTTTCCAAGTACAAATGTGAATTGTAGTTCAAAGAGGCAACATTTGAAAACGGACCATTTTTTACGTTTCTGAAGCATGTCGTAAGGGGGGGTGGTTATCTCTTTCGTCAAAAATCAGGCGTTTTTGCTTGAACAATAAAGGCCTACAAATGTTATTTAGTTCACTTCCCGTGGAGGAGAAACACTTTTTAAGGCCACAGAGTGAGTAAATTGGCCATATTCATTCACTTTTACCCATTCCTCAAATCTTGTGTTTAAGGCCCCTGGAAGCATGAAAATCACTTTAAACATCTCATTTTATCTTTAAAAGTGATTTTCCACGTACAAATGTGAATTGTAGTTCAAAGAGGCAACATTTGAAAACAGACCATTTTTTTAGTTTCTGAAGCATGTCGTAAGGGGGGGTGGTTATCTCTTTCATCAAAAATCGGACGTTTTTGATTGAACAATAAAGGCCTCCAAATGTTATTTTATTCACTTCCCGTGGAGGAGAAACACTTTTTAAGGCCGCAGAGTGAGTAAATTGGCCATTTTCATTCACTTTTACCCATTCCTCAAATCTCGTGTTTAAGGCCCCTGGAAGCATGAAAATCACTTTAAACATCTCATTTTATCTTTAAAAGTGATTTTCCACGTACAAATGTGAATTGTAGTTCAAAGAGGCAACATTTGAAAACAAACCATTTTTTTGAGTTTCTGAAGCATGTCGTAAGGGGGGGTGGTTATCTCTTTCATCAAAAATTGGATGTTTTTAATTGAACAATAAAGGCCTACAAATGTTATTTAATTCACTTTCTGGGGTGGAGAAAAACTTTTTAATGCCTCAGAGTGAATAAATTGGCCATTTTCATTCACATTTACCCATTCCTCAAATCTTGTGTTTAGGGCCCCTGGAAGCTTGAAAATCACTTTAAACATCTCATTTTATCTTTAAAAGTGATTTTCCACGTACAAATGTGAATTGTAGTTAAAAGAGGCAACATTTGAAAACGTACCATTTTTTACGTTTCTGAAGCATGTCGTAAGGGGGGGTGGTTATCTCTTTCGTCAAAAATCGGGCGTTTTCTCTTGAACAATAAAGGCCTCCAAATGTTATTTTATTCACTTCCCGTGGAGGAGAAACACTTTTTAAGGCCGCAGAGTGAGTAAATTGGCCATATTCATTCACTTTTACCCATTCCTCAAATCTTGTGTTTAAGGCCCCTGGAAGCATGAAAATCACTTTAAACATCTCATTTTATCTTTAAAAGTGATTTTCCACGTACAAATGTGAATTGTAGTTCAAAGAGGCAACATTTGAAAACAGACCATTTTTTTAGTTTCTGAAGCATGTCGTAAGGGGGGGTGGTTATCTCTTTCATCAAAAATCGGACGTTTTTGATTGAACAATAAAGGCCTACAAATGTTATTTAATTCACTTTCTGGGGTGGAGAAAAACTTTCTAAGGCCTCAGAGTGAATAAATTGGCCATTTTCATTCACATTTATCCATTCCTCTAATCTTGTGTTTAGGGCCCCTGGAAGCTTGAAAATCACTTTAAACATCTAATTTTATCTCTAAAAGTGATTATCCACATACAAATGTGAATTGTCGTTTAAAGACGCAACATTTGAAAATGGACCATTTTTTTCGTTTCTGAAGCATGTCGTAAGGGGGGTGGTTATCTCTTTCACCAAGAAAAAGGCGTTTTTGAATGAACAATAAAGGCCTCCAAATGTTATTTTATTCACTTCCCGTTGAGGAGAAACACTTTTTAAGGCCGCAGAGTGAGTAAATTGGCCATATTCATTCACTTTTACCCATTCCTCAAATCTTGTGTTTAAGGCCCCTGGAAGCATGAAAATCACTTTAAACATCTCATTTTATCTTTAAAAGTGATTTTCCACGTACAAATGTGAATTGTAGTTCAAAGAGGCAACATTTGAAAACAGACCATTTTTTTAGTTTCTGAAGCATGTCGTAAGGGGGGGTGGTTATCTCTTTCATCAAAAATCGGACGTTTTTGATTGAACAATAAAGGCCTCCAAATGTTATTTTATTCACTTCCCGTGGAGGAGAAACACTTTTTAAGGCCGCAGAGTGAGTAAATTGGCCATTTTCATTCACTTTTACCCATTCCTCAAATCTCGTGTTTAAGGCCCCTGGAAGCATGAAAATCACTTTAAACATCTCATTTTATCTTTAAAAGTGATTTTCCACGTACAAATGTGAATTGTAGTTAAAAGAGGCAACATTTGAAAACGTACCATTTTTTACGTTTCTGAAGCATGTCGTAAGGGGGGGTGGTTATCTCTTTCGTCAAAAATCGGGCGTTTTCGCTTGAACAATAAAGGCCTACAAATGTTATTTAATTCACTTTCTGGGGTGGAGAAATTTTTTTTAAGGCCTCAGAGTGAATAAATTGGCCATTTTCATTCACATTTACCCATTCCTTAAGGCTTGTGTTTAGGGCCCCTGGAAGCTTGAAAATCACTTTAAACATCTAATTTTATCTCTAAAAGTGATTATCAACGTACAAATGTGAATTGTCGTTTAAAGACGCAACATTTGAAAATGGACCATTTTTTTCGTTTCTGAAGCATGTCGTAAGGGGGGTGGTTATCTCTTTCACCAAAAAACAGGCGTTTTTGATTGAACAATAAAGGCCTCCAAATGTTATTTAATTCACTTCCCGTGGAGGAGAAACACTTTTTAAGGCCGCAGAGTGAGTAAATTGGCCATTTTCATTCACTTTTACCCATTTCTCAAATCTTGTGTTTAAGGCCCCTGGAAGCATGAAAATCACTTTAAACATCTCATTTTATCTTTAAAAGTGATTTTCCACGTACAAATGTGAATTGTAGTTCAAAGAGGCAACATTTGAAAACAGACCATTTTTTTAGTTTCTGAAGCATGTCGTAAGGGGGGTGGTTATCTCTTTCATCAAAAATCGGACATTTTTAATTGAACAATAAAGGCCTACAAATGGTATTTAATTCACTTTCTGGGGTGGAGAAAATCTTTTTAATGCCTCAGAGTGAATAAATTGGCCATTTCCATTCACATTTACCCATTCCTCAAATCTTGTGTTTAGGGCCCCTGGAAGCTTGAAAATCACTTTAAACATCTAATTTTATCTCTAACAGTGATTAACCACATACAAATGTAAATTGTCGTTTAAAGATGCAACATTTGAAAATGGACCATTTTTTTCGTTTCTGAAGCATGTCGTAAGGGGGGGTGGTTATCTCTTTCACCAAAAAAAAGGCGTTTTTGATTGAACAATAAAGGCCTCCAAATGTTATTTTATTCACTTCCCGTGGAGGAGAAACACTTTTTAAGGCCGCAGAGTGAGTAAATTGGCCATATTCATTCACTTTTACCCATTCCTCAAATCTTGTGTTTAAGGCCCTTGGAAGCATGAAAATCACTTTAAACATCTCATTTTATCTTTAAAAGTGATTTTCCATGTACAAATGTAAATTGTCATTTAAAGACGCAGCATTTGAAAATGGACCATTTTTTTCGTTTCTGAAGCATGTCGTAAGGGGGGTGGTTATCTCTTTCGTCAAAAATCGGGCGTTTTCGCTTGAACAATAAAGGCCTCCAAATGTTATTTTATTCACTTCCCGTGGAGGAGAAACACTTTTTAAGGCCGCAGAGTGAGTAAATTGGCCATATTCATTCACTTTTACCCATTCCTCAAATCTTGTGTTTAAGGCCCCTGGAAGCATGAAAATCACTTTAAACATCTCATTTTATCTTTAAAAGTGATTTTCCACGTACAAATGTGAATTGTAGTTCAAAGAGGCAACATTTGAAAACAGACCATTTTTTTAGTTTCTGAAGCATGTCGTAAGGGGGGGTGGTTATCTCTTTCATCAAAAATCGGACGTTTTTGATTGAACAATAAAGGCCTACAAATGTTATTTAATTCACTTTCTGGGGTGGAGAATTTTTTTTTAAGGCCTCAGAGTGAATAAATTGGCCATTTTCATTCACATTTACCCATTCCTTAAGGCTTGTGTTTAGGGCCCCTGGAAGCTTGAAAATCACTTTAAACATCTAATTTTATCTCTAAAAGTGATTATCCACGTACAAATGTGAATTGTCGTTTAAAGACGCAACATTGGAAAATGGACCATTTTTTTAGTTTCTGAAGCATGTCGTAAGGGGGGGTGGTTATCTCTTTCATCAAAAATCGGGCGTTTTCGCTTGAACAATAAAGGCCTCCAAATGTTATTTTATTCACTTCCCGTGGAGGAGAAACACTTTTTAAGGCCGCAGAGTGAGTAAATTGGCCATTTTCATTCACTTTTACCCATTCCTCAAATCTCGTGTTTAAGGACCCTGGAAGCATGAAAATCACATTAAACATCTCATTTTATCTTTAAAAGTGATTTTCCACGTACAAATGTGAATTGTAGTTCAAAGAGGCAACATTTGAAAACGGACCATTTTTTACGTTTCTGAAGCATGTCGTAAGGGGGGGTGGTTAACTCTTTCGTCAAAAATCGGGCGTTTTCGCTTGAACAATAAAGGCCTACAAATGTTATTTAATTCACTTTCTGGGGTGGAGAAAAAATTTTTAAGGCCCCAGAGTGAATAAATTGACCATTTTCATTCACATTTACCCATTCCTTAAGGCTTGTGTTTAGGGCCCCTGGAAGCTTGAAAATCACTTTAAACATCTAATTTTATCTCTAAAAGTGATTATCCATGTACAAATGTGAATTGTCGTTTAAAGACGCAACATTGGAAAATGGACCATTTTTTCCGTTTCTGAAGCATGTCGTAAGGGGGGATGGTTATCTCTTTCACCAAAAAAAAGGCGTTTTTGATTGAACAATAAAGGCCTCCAAATGTTATTTTATTCACTTCCCGTGGAGGAGAAACACTTTTTAAGGCCGCAGAGTGAGTAAATTGGCCATTTTCATTCACTTTTACCCATTCCTCAAATCTTGTGTTAAAGGCCCCTGGAAGCATGAAAATCACTTTAAACATCTCATTTTATCTTTAAACGTCATTTTCCACGTACAAATGTGAATTGTAGTTCAAAGAGGCAACATTTGAAAACGGACCATTTTTTACGTTTCTGAAGCATGTCGTAAGGGGGGTGGTTATCTCTTTCGTCAAAAATCGGACGTTTTCGCTTGAACAATAAAGGCCTACAAATGGTATTTAGTTCACTTCCCGTGGAGGAGAAACACTTTTTAAGGCCGCAGAGTGAGTAAATTGGCCATTTTCATTCACTTTTACCCATTCCTCAAATCTCGTGTTTAAGGCCCCTGGAAGCATAAAAATCACTTTAAACATCTCATTTTATCTTTAAAAGTGATTTTCCAAGTACAAATGTGAATTGTAGTTCAAAGAGGCAACATTTGAAAACGGACCATTTTTTACGTTTCTGAAGCATGTCGTAAGGGGGGGTGGTTATCTCTTTCGTCAAAAATCGGGCGTTTTTGCTTGAACAATAAAGGCCTACAAATGTTATTTAGTTCACTTCCCGTGGAGGAGAAACACTTTTTAAGGCCGCAGAGTGAGTAAATTGGCCATATTCATTCACTTTTACCCATTCCTCAAATCTTGTGTTTAAGGCCCCTGGAAGCATGAAAATCACTTTAAACATCTCATTTTATCTTTAAAAGTGATTTTCCACGTACAAATGTGAATTGTAGTTCAAAGAGGCAACATTTGAAAACAGACCATTTTTTTAGTTTCTGAAGCATGTCGTAAGGGGGGGTGGTTATCTCTTTCATCAAAAATCGGATGTTTTTGATTGAACAATAAAGGCCTCCAAATGTTATTTTATTCACTTCCCGTGGAGGAGAAACACTTTTTAAGGCCGCAGAGTGAGTAAATTGGCCATTTTCATTCACTTTTACCCATTCCTCAAATCTCGTGTTTAGGGCCCCTGGAAGCTTGAGAATCACTTTAAACATCTAATTTTATCTCTAACAGTGATTAACCACATACAAATGTGAATTGTCGTTTAAAGACGCAACATTTGAAAATGGACCATTTTTTTTCGTTTCTGAAGCATGTCGTAAGGGGGGTGGTTATCTCTTTCACCAACAAAAAGGCGTTTTTGATTGAACAATAAAGGCCTCCAAATGTTATTTTATTCACTTCCCGTTGAGGAGAAACACTTTTTAAGGCCGCAGAGTGAGTAAATTGGCCATATTCATTCACTTTTACCCATTCCTCAAATCTTGTGTTTAAAGCCCCTGGAAGCATGAAAATCACTTTAAACATCTCATTTTATCTTTAAAAGTGATTTTCCAAGTACAAATGTGAATTGTAGTTCAAAGAGGCAACATTTGAAAACGGACCATTTTTTACGTTTCTGAAGCATGTCGTAAGGGGGGTGGTTATCTCTTTCGTCAAAAATCGGACGATTTTTATTGAACAATAAAGGCCTCCAAATGTTATTTTATTCACTTCCCGTGGAGGAGAAACACTTTTTAAGGCCGCAGAGTGAGTAAATTGGCCATTTTCATTCACTTTTACCCATTCCTCAAATCTCGTGTTTAAGGCCCCTGGAAGCATGAAAATCACTTTAAACATCTCATTTTATCTTTAAAAGTGATTTTCCACGTACAAATGTGAATTGTAGTTCAAAGAGGCAACATTTGAAAACAGACCATTTTTTGAGTTTCTGAAGCATGTCGTAAGGGGGGGTGGTTATCTCTTTCATCAAAAATCGGATGTTTTTAATTGAACAATAAAGGCCTACAAATGTTATTTAATTCACTTTCTGGGGTGGAGAAAAACTTTTTAAGGCCTCAGAGTGAATAAATTGGCCATTTCCATTCACATTTACCCATTCCTCAAATCTTGTGTTTAGGGCCCCTGGAAGCTTGAAAATCACTTTAAACATCTAAATTTATCTCTAAAATTGACTATCCACGTACAAATGTGAATTGTCGTTTGAAGACGCAACATTTGAAAATGGACCATTTTTTTCGTTTCTGAAGCATGTCGTAAGGGGGGGTGGTTATCTCTTTCACCAAAAAAAAGGCGTTTTTGATTGAACAATAAATGCCTCCAAATGTTATTTTATTCACTTCCCGTGGAGGAGAAACACTTTTTAAGGCCGCAGAGTGAGTAAATTGGCCATTTTCATTCACTTTTACCCATTCCTCAAATCTCGTGTTTAAGGACCCTGGAAGCATGAAAATCACTGTAAACATCTCATTTTATCTTTAAAAGTGATTTTCCACGTACAAATGGGAATTGTAGTTCAAAGAGGCAACATTCGAAAATGGACCATTTTTTTTGTTTCTGAAGCATGTCGTAAGGGGGGGTGGTTATCTCTTTCATCAAAAATCGGGCGTTTTCGCTTGAACAATAAAGGCCTACAAATGTTATTTAGTTCACTTCCCGTGGAGGAGAAACACTTTTTAAGGCCGCAGACTGAGTAAATTGGCCATATTCATTCACTTTTACCCATTCCTCAAATCTTGTGTTTAGGGCCCCTGGAAGCTTGAAAATCACTTTAAACATCTCATTTTATCTTTAAAAATTATTTTCCACGTACAAATGTGAATTGAGGTTCAAAAAGGCAACATTTGAAAACGGACCATTTTTTTGTTTCTGAAGCATGTCGTAAGGGGGGGTGGTTATCTCTTTCGTCAAAAATCGGGCGTTTTCGCTTGAACAATAAAGGCCTACAAATGTTATTTAGTTCACTTCCCGTGGAGGAGAAACACTTTTTAAGGCCGCAGAGTGAGTAAATTGGCCATATTCATTCACTTTTACCCATTCCTCAAATCTTGTGTTTAAGGCCCCTGGAAGCATGAAAATCACTTTAAACATCTCATTTTATCTTTAAAAGTGATTTTCCACGTACAAATGTGAATTGTAGTTCAAAGAGGCAACATTTGAAAACAGACCATTTTTTTAGTTTCTGAAGCATGTCGTAAGGGGGGGTGGTTATCTCTTTCATCAAAAATCGGACGTTTTTTATTGAACAATAACGGCCTACAAATGTTATTTAATTCACTTTCTGGGGTGGAGAAATTTTTTTAAGGCCTCAGAGTGAATAAATTGGCCATTTTCATTCACATTTACCCATTCCTTAAGGCTTGTGTTTAGGGCCCCTGGAAGCTTGAAATTCACTTTAAACATCTAATTTCATCTCTAAAAGTGATTATCCACGTACAAATGTGAATTGTCGTTTAAAGACGCAACATTGGAAAATGGACCATTTTTTTAGTTTCTGAAGCATGTCGTAAGGGGGGGTGGTTATCTCTTTCATCAAAAATCGGGCGTTTTCGCTTGAACAATAAAGGCCTCCAAATGTTATTTTATTCACTTCCCGTGGAGGAGAAACACTTTTTAAGGCCGCAGAGTGAGTAAATTGGCCATTTTCATTCACTTTTACCCATTCCTCAAATCTCGTGTTTAAGGCCCCTGGAAGCATGAAAATCACTTTGAACATCTCATTTTATCTTTAAAAGTGATTTTCCACGTACAAATGTGAATTGTAGTTAAAAGAGGCAACATTTGAAAACGTACCATTTTTTACGTTTCTGAAGCATGTCGTAAGGGGGGGTGGTTATCTCTTTCGTCAAAAATCGGGCGTTTTCGCTTGAACAATAAAGGCCTACAAATGTTATTTAATTCACTTTCTGGGGTGGAGAAATTTTTTTTAAGGCCTCAGAGTGAATAAATTGGCCATTTTCATTCACATTTACCCATTCCTTAAGGCTTGTGTTTAGGGCCCCTGGAAGCTTGAAAATCACTTTAAACATCTAATTTTATCTCTAAAAGTGATTATCAACGTACAAATGTGAATTGTCGTTTACAGACGCAACATTTGAAAATGGACCATTTTTTTCGTTTCTGAAGCATGTCGTAAGGGGGGTGGTTATCTCTTTCACCAAAAAACAGGCGTTTTTGATTGAACAATAAAGGCCTCCAAATGTTATTTAATTCACTTCCCGTGGAGGAGAAACACTTTTTAAGGCCGCAGAGTGAGTAAATTGGCCATTTTCATTCACTTTTACCCATTCCTCAAATCTCGTGTTTAAGGACCCTGGAAGCATGAAAATCACATTAAACATCTCATTTTATCTTTAAAAGTGATTTTCCACGTACAAATGTGAATTGTAGTTCAAAGAGGCAACATTTGAAAACGGACCATTTTTTACGTTTCTGAAGCATGTCGTAAGGGGGGGTGGTTAACTCTTTCGTCAAAAATCGGGCGTTTTCGCTTGAACAATAAAGGCCTACAAATGTTATTTAATTCACTTTTTGGGGTGGAGAAAACATTTTTAAGGCCCCAGAGTGAATAAATTGACCATTTTCATTCACATTTACCCATTCCTTAAGGCTTGTGTTTAGGGCCCCTGGAAGCTTGAAAATCACTTTAAACATCTAATTTTATCTCTAAAAGTGATTATCCACGTACAAATGTGAATTGTCGTTTAAAGACGCAACATTGGAAAATGGACCATTTTTTCCGTTTCTGAAGCATGTCGTAAGGGGGGATGGTTATCTCTTTCACCAAAAAAAAGGCGTTTTTGATTGAACAATAAAGGCCTCCAAATGTTATTTTATTCACTTCCCGTGGAGGAGAAACACTTTTTAAGGCCGCAGAGTGAGTAAATTGGCCATTTTCATTCACTTTTACCCATTCCTCAAATCTTGTGTTAAAGGCCCCTGGAAGCATGAAAATCACTTTAAACATCTCATTTTATCTTTAAACGTCATTTTCCACGTACAAATGTGAATTGTAGTTCAAAGAGGCAACATTTGAAAACGGACCATTTTTTACGTTTCTGAAGCATGTCGTAAGGGGGGTGGTTATCTCTTTCGTCAAAAATCGGACGTTTTCGCTTGAACAATAAAGGCCTACAAATGGTATTTAGTTCACTTCCCGTGGAGGAGAAACACTTTTTAAGGCCGCAGAGTGAGTAAATTGGCCATTTTCATTCACTTTTACCCATTCCTCAAATCTCGTGTTTAAGGCCCCTGGAAGCATAAAAATCACTTTAAACATCTCATTTTATCTTTAAAAGTGATTTTCCAAGTACAAATGTGAATTGTAGTTCAAAGAGGCAACATTTGAAAACGGACCATTTTTTACGTTTCTGAAGCATGTCATAAGGGGGGGTGGTTATCTCTTTCGTCAAAAATCGGGCGTTTTTGCTTGAACAATAAAGGCCTACAAATGTTATTTAGTTCACTTCCCGTGGAGGAGAAACACTTTTTAAGGCCGCAGAGTGAGTAAATTGGCCATATTCATTCACTTTTACCCATTCCTCAAATCTTGTGTTTAAGGCCCCTGGAAGCATGAAAATCACTTTAAACATCTCATTTTATCTTTAAAAGTGATTTTCCACGTACAAATGTGAATTGTAGTTCAAAGAGGCAACATTTGAAAACAGACCATTTTTTTAGTTTCTGAAGCATGTCGTAAGGGGGGGTGGTTATCTCTTTCATCAAAAATCGGATGTTTTTGATTGAACAATAAAGGCCTCCAAATATTATTTTATTCACTTCCCGTGGAGGAGAAACACTTTTTAAGGCCGCAGAGTGAGTAAATTGGCCATTTTCATTCACTTTTACCCATTCCTCAAATCTCGTGTTTAGGGCCCCTGGAAGCTTGAAAATCACTTTAAACATCTAATTTTATCTCTAACAGTGATTAACCACATACAAATGTGAATTGTCGTTTAAAGACGCAACATTTGAAAATGGACCATTTTTTTTCGTTTCTGAAGCATGTCGTAAGGGGGGTGGTTATCTCTTTCACCAACAAAAAGGCGTTTTTGATTGAACAATAAAGGCCTCCAAATGTTATTTTATTCACTTCCCGTTGAGGAGAAACACTTTTTAAGGCCGCAGAGTGAGTAAATTGGCCATATTCATTCACTTTTACCCATTCCTCAAATCTTGTGTTTAAAGCCCCTGGAAGCATGAAAATCACTTTAAACATCTCATTTTATCTTTAAAAGTGATTTTCCAAGTACAAATGTGAATTGTAGTTCAAAGAGGCAACATTTGAAAACGGACCATTTTTTACGTTTCTGAAGCATGTCGTAAGGGGGGTGGTTATCTCTTTCGTCAAAAATCGGACGATTTTTATTGAACAATAAAGGCCTCCAAATGTTATTTTATTCACTTCCCGTGGAGGAGAAACACTTTTTAAGGCCGCAGAGTGAGTAAATTGGCCATTTTCATTCACTTTTACCCATTCCTCAAATCTCGTGTTTAAGGCCCCTGGAAGCATGAAAATCACTTTAAACATCTCATTTTATCTTTAAAAGTGATTTTCCACGTACAAATGTGAATTGTAGTTCAAAGAGGCAACATTTGAAAACAGACCATTTTTTGAGTTTCTGAAGCATGTCGTAAGGGGGGGTGGTTATCTCTTTCATCAAAAATCGGATGTTTTTAATTGAACAATAAAGGCCTACAAATGTTATTTAATTCACTTTCTGGGGTGGAGAAAAACTTTTTAAGGCCTCAGAGTGAATAAATTGGCCATTTCCATTCACATTTACCCATTCCTCAAATCTTGTGTTTAGGGCCCCTGGAAGCTTGAAAATCACTTTAAACATCTAAATTTATCTCTAAAATTGACTATCCACGTACAAATGTGAATTGTCGTTTGAAGACGCAACATTTGAAAATGGACCATTTTTTTCGTTTCTGAAGCATGTCGTAAGGGGGGGTGGTTATCTCTTTCACCAAAAAAAAGGCGTTTTTGATTGAACAATAAATGCCTCCAAATGTTATTTTATTCACTTCCCGTGGAGGAGAAACACTTTTTAAGGCCGCAGAGTGAGTAAATTGGCCATTTTCATTCACTTTTACCCATTCCTCAAATCTCGTGTTTAAGGACCCTGGAAGCATGAAAATCACTGTAAACATCTCATTTTATCTTTAAAAGTGATTTTCCACGTACAAATGGGAATTGTAGTTCAAAGAGGCAACATTCGAAAATGGACCATTTTTTTAGTTTCTGAAGCATGTCGTAAGGGGGGGTGGTTATCTCTTTCATCAAAAATCGGGCGTTTTCGCTTGAACAATAAAGGCCTACAAATGTTATTTAGTTCACTTCCCGTGGAGGAGAAACACTTTTTAAGGCCGCAGACTGAGTAAATTGGCCATATTCATTCACTTTTACCCATTCTTCAAATCTTGTGTTTAGGGCCCCTGGAAGCTTGAAAATCACTTTAAACATCTCATTTTATCTTTAAAAATTATTTTCCACGTACAAATGTGAATTGAGGTTCAAAAAGGCAACACTTGAAAACGGACCATTTTTTTGTTTCTGAAGCATGTCGTAAGGGGGGGTGGTTATATCTTTCGTCAAAAATCGGGCGTTTTCGCTTGAACAATAAAGGCCTACAAATGTTATTTAGTTCACTTCCCGTGGAGGAGAAACACTTTTTAAGGCCGCAGAGTGAGTAAATTGGCCATATTCATTCACTTTTACCCATTCCTCAAATCTTGTGTTTAAGGCCCCTGGAAGCATGAAAATCACTTTAAACATCTCATTTTATCTTTAAAAGTGATTTTCCACGTACAAATGTGAATTGTAGTTCAAAGAGGCAACATTTGAAAACAGACCATTTTTTTAGTTTCTGAAGCATGTCGTAAGGGGGGGTGGTTATCTCTTTCATCAAAAATCGGACGTTTTTTATTGAACAATAACGGCCTACAAATGTTATTTAATTCACTTTCTGGGGTGGAGAAATTTTTTTAAGGCCTCAGAGTGAATAAATTGGCCATTTTCATTCACATTTACCCATTCCTTAAGGCTTGTGTTTAGGCCCCTGGAAGCTTGAAAATCACTTTAAACATCTAATTTTATCTCTAAAAGTGATTATCCACGTACAAATGTGAATTGTCGTTTAAAGACGCAACATTGGAAAATGGACCATTTTTTTAGTTTCTGAAGCATGTCGTAAGGGGGGGTGGTTATCACTTTCATCAAAAATCGGGCGTTTTCGCTTGAACAATAAAGGCCTCCAAATGTTATTTTATTCACTTCCCGTGGAGGAGAAACACTTTTTAAGGCCGCAGAGTGAGTAAATTGGCCATTTTCATTCACTTTTACCCATTCCTCAAATCTCGTGTTTAAGGCCCCTGGAAGCATGAAAATCACTTTGAACATCTCATTTTATCTTTAACCCCTTCGGTGCTCATGACGGAATGGTTCCGTCATGACCCACGGTTGAGCTGTGCTCATGACGGAACCATTCCGTCATGACCCCGCCCGCGCAAGATTCCGCCAGCACAGCGGCGGAATCTGCGCAGCATCGAAGGGGTTAAAAGTGATTTTCCACGTACAAATGTGAATTGTAGTTAAAAGAGGCAACATTTGAAAACGTACCATTTTTTACGTTTCTGAAGCATGTCGTAAGGGGGGGTGGTTATCACTTTCGTCAAAAATCGGGCGTTTTCGCTTGAACAATAAAGGCCTACAAATGTTATTTAATTCACTTTCTGGGGTGGAGAAATTTTTTTTAAGGCCTCAGAGTGAATAAATTGGCCATTTTCATTCACATTTACCCATTCCTTAAGGCTTGTGTTTAGGGCCCCTGGAAGCTTGAAAATCACTTTAAACATCTAATTTTATCTCTAAAAGTGATTATCAACGTACAAATGTGAATTGTCGTTTACAGACGCAACATTTGAAAATGGACCATTTTTTTCGTTTCTGAAGCATGTCGTAAGGGGGGTGGTTATCTCTTTCACCAAAAAACAGGCGTTTTTGATTGAACAATAAAGGCCTCCAAATGTTATTTAATTCACTTCCTGTGGAGGAGAAACACTTTTTAAGGCCGCAGAGTGAGAAATTGGCCATATTCATTCACTTTTACCCATTCCTCAAATCTTGTGTTTAAGGCCCTTGGAAGCATGAAAATCACTTTAAACATCTCATTTTATCTTTAAAAGTGATTTTCCATGTACAAATGTAAATTGTCATTTAAAGACGCAACATTTGAAAATGGACCATTTTTTCGTTTCTGAAGCATGTCGTAAGGGGGGTGGTTATCTCTTTCGTCAAAAATCGGGCGTTTTCGCTTGAACAATAAAGGCCTCCAAATGTTATTTTATTCACTTCCCGTGGAGGAGAAACACTTTTTAAGGCCGCAGAGTGAGTAAATTGGCCATATTCATTCACTTTTACCCATTCCTCAAATCTTGTGTTTAAGGCCCCTGGAAGCATGAAAATCACTTTAAACATCTCATTTTATCTTTAAAAGTGATTTTCCACGTACAAATGTGAATTGTAGTTCAAAGAGGCAACATTTGAAAACAGACCATTTTTTTAGTTTCTGAAGCATGTCGTAAGGGGGGGTGGTTATCTCTTTCATCAAAAATCGGACGTTTTTGATTGAACAATAAAGGCCTACAAATGTTATTTAATTCACTTTCTGGGGTGGAGAAAAACTTTTTAAGGCCTCAGAGTGAATAAATTGGCCATTTTCATTCACATTTACCCATTCCTCTAATCTTGTGTTTAGGGCCCCTGGAAGCTTGAAAATCACTTTAAACATCTAATTTTATCTCTAAAAGTGATTATCCACGTACAAATGTGAATTGTCGTTTAAAGACGCAACATTTGAAAATGGACCATTTTTTTCGTTTCTGAAGCATGTCGTAAGGGGGGTGGTTATCTCTTTCACCAAGAAAAAGGCGTTTTTGATTGAACAATAAAGGCCTCCAAATGTTATTTTATTCACTTCCCGTTGAGGAGAAACACTTTTTAAGGCCTCAGAGTGAGTAAATTGGCCATTTCATTCACTTTTACCCATTCCTCAAATCTCGTGTTTAAGGCCCCTGGAAGCATGAAAATCACTTTACACATCTCATTTTATCTTTAAAAGTGATTTTCCAAGTACAAATGTGAATTGTAGTTCAAAGAGGCAACATTTGAAAACGGACCATTTTTTACGTTTCTGAAGCATGTCGTAAGGGGGGGTGGTTTAGGCCTGGGCGGTAAATTCCGTTCCGTTCGCGGAATTTGCGGAATTTGGGTAATTTCGCGTTCCGCGGAGAACGCGAAATTGCCCAAAATTCCGATTTGCGCGACTTCGCGAAATTTTTGCTTGTTCGCGTTCTCAAAATGCGTGTTCGCGAGATATTTCTCCCCGAGCACGCAAACAGCGATCGTGAACAGGAAAAAAGCATCGCGAACAAGCAATTCCGCATGTTCGCGGAATTTCTGCGTGTTCGCGGAGATTTTTTACCGTTTCGCGGAGATTTGCGTAACGCGATTACGCAAATTCCGCCCACCCCTAGGGTGGTTATCTCTTTCGTCAAAAATCGGGCGTTTTTGCTTGAACAATAAAGGCCTACAAATGTTATTTAGTTCACTTCCCGTGGAGGAGAAACACTTTTTAAGGCCGCAGAGTGAGTAAATTGGCCATATTCATTCACTTTTACCCATTCCTCAAATCTTGTGTTTAAGGCCCCTGGAAGCATGAAAATCACTTTAAACATCTCATTTTATCTTTAAAAGTGATTTTCCACGTACAAATGTGCATTGTAGTTCAAAGAGGCAACATTTGAAAACAAACCATTTTTTTAGTTTCTGAAGCATGTCGTAAGGGGGGGTGGTTATCTCTTTCATCAAAAATCGGACGTTTTTGATTGAACAATAAAGGCCTCCAAATGTTATTTTATTCACTTCCCGTGGAGGAGAAACACTTTTTAAGGCCGCAGAGTGAGTAAATTGGCCATTTTCATTCACTTTTACCCATTCCTCAAATCTCGTGTTTAAGGCCCCTGGAAGCATGAAAATCACTTTAAACATCTCATTTTATCTTTAAAAGTGATTTTCCACGTACAAATGTGAATTGTAGTTCAAAGAGGCAACATTTGAAAACAGACCATTTTTTTGAGCTTCTGAAGCATGTCGTAAGGGGGGGTGGTTATCTCTTTCATCAAAAATCGGATGTTTTTAATTGAACAATAAAGGCCTACAAATGTTATTTAATTCACTTTCTGGGGTGGAGAAAAACTTTTTAAGGCCTCAGAGTGAATAAATTGGCCATTTCCATTCACATTTACCCATTCCTCAAATCTTGTGTTTAGGGCCCCTGGAAGCTTGAAAATCACTTTAATTTATCTCTAAAATTGACTATCCACGTACAAATGTGAATTGTCATTTGAAGACGCAACATTTGAAAATGGACCATTTTTTTCGTTTCTGAAGCATGTCGTAAGGGGGGTGGTTATCTCTTTCACCAAGAAAAAGGCGTTTTTGATTGAACAATAAATGCCTCCAAATGTTATTTTATTCACTTCCCGTTGAGGAGAAACACTTTTTAAGGCCGCAGAGTGAGTAAATTGGCCATATTCATTCACTTTTACCCATTCCTCAAATCTTGTGTTTAAGGCCCCTGGAAGCATGAAAATCACTTTAAACATCTCATTTTATCTTTAAAAGTGATTTTCCACGTACAAATGTGAATTGTAGTTCAAAGAGGCAACATTTGAAAACGGACCATTTTTTTAGTTTCTGAAGCATGTCGTAAGGGGGGGTGGTTATCTCTTTCATCAAAAATCGGACGTTTTTGATTGAACAATAAAGGCCTCCAAATGTTATTTTATTCACTTCCCGTGGAGGAGAAACACTTTTTAAGGCCGCAGAGTGAGTAAATTGGCCATTTTCATTCACTTTTACCCATTCCTCAAATCTCGTGTTTAAGGCCCCTGGAAGCATGAAAATCACTTTAAACATCTCATTTTATCTTTAAAAGTGATTTTCCACGTACAAATGTGAATTGTAGTTAAAAGAGGCAACATTTGAAAACGTACCATTTTTTACGTTTCTGAAGCATGTCGTAAGGGGGGGTGGTTATCTCTTTCGTCAAAAATCGGGCGTTTTCGCTTGAACAATAAAGGCCTACAAATGTTATTTAATTCACTTTCTGGGGTGGAGAAATTTTTTTTAAGGCCTCAGAGTGAATAAATTGGCCATTTTCATTCACATTTACCCATTCCTTAAGGCTTGTGTTTAGGGCCCCTGGAAGCTTGAAAATCACTTTAAACATCTAATTTTATCTCTAAAAGTGATTATCCACGTACAAATGTGAATTGTCGTTTAAAGACGCAACATTTGAAAATGGACCATTTTTTTCGTTTCTGAAGCATGTCGTAAGGGGGGTGGTTATCTCTTTCACCAAAAAACAGGCATTTTTGATTGAACAATAAAGGCCTCCAAATGTTATTTAATTCACTTCCCGTGGAGGAGAAACACTTTTTAAGGCCGCAGAGTGAGTAAATTGGCCATTTTCATTCACTTTTACCCATTTCTCAAATCTTGTGTTTAAGGCCCCTGGAAGCATGAAAATCACTTTAAACATCTCATTTTATCTTTAAAAGTGATTTTCCACGTACAAATGTGAATTGTAGTTCAAAGAGGCAACATTTGAAAACAGACCATTTTTTTAGTTTCTGAAGCATGTCGTAAGGGGGGTGGTTATCTCTTTCATCAAAAATCGGACATTTTTAATTGAACAATAAAGGCCTAAAAATGGTATTTAATTCACTTTCTGGGGTGGAGAAAATCTTTTTAATGCCTCAGAGTGAATAAATTGGCCATTTCCTTTCACATTTACCCATTCCTCAAATCTTGTGTTTAGGGCCCCTGGAAGCTTGAAAATCACTTTAAACATCTAATTTTATCTCTAACAGTGATTAACTACATACAAATGTAAATTGTCGTTTAAAGACGCAACATTTGAAAATGGACCATTTTTTTCGTTTCTGAAGCATGTCGTAAGGGGGGGTGGTTATCTCTTTCACCAAAAAAAAGGCGTTTTTGATTGAACAATAAAGGCCTCCAAATGTTATTTTATTCACTTCCCGTGGAGGAGAAACACTTTTTAAGGCCGCAGAGTGAGTAAATTGGCCATATTCATTCACTTTTACCCATTCCTCAAATCTTGTGTTTAAGGCCCTTGGAAGCATGAAAATCACTTTAAACATCTCATTTTATCTTTAAAAGTGATTTTCCATGTACAAATGTAAATTGTCGTTTAAAGACGCAACATTTGAAAATGGACCATTTTTTTCGTTTCTGAAGCATGTCGTAAGGGGGTGGTTATCTCTTTCGTCAAAAATCGGGCGTTTTCGCTTGAACAATAAAGGCCTCCAAATGTTATTTTATTCACTTCCCGTGGAGGAGAAACACTTTTTAAGGCCGCAGAGTGAGTAAATTGGCCATATTCATTCACTTTTACCCATTCCTCAAATCTTGTGTTTAAGGCCCCTGGAAGCATGAAAATCACTTTAAACATCTCATTTTATCTTTAAAAGTGATTTTCCACGTACAAATGTGAATTGTAGTTCAAAGAGGCAACATTTGAAAACAGACCATTTTTTTAGTTTCTGAAGCATGTCGTAAGGGGGGTGGTTATCTCTTTCATCAAAAATCGGACGTTTTTGATTGAACAATAAAGGCCTCCAAATGTTATTTTATTCACTTCCCGTGGAGGAGAAACACTTTTTAAGGCCGCAGAGTGAGTAAATTGGCCATTTTCATTCACTTTTACCCATTCCTCAAATCTCGTGTTTAAGGCCCCTGGAAGCATGAAAATCACTTTAAACATCTCATTTTATCTTTAAAAGTGATTTTCCACGTACAAATGTGAATTGTAGTTCAAAGAGGCAACATTTGAAAACAGACCATTTTTTTGAGCTTCTGAAGCATGTCGTAAGGGGGGGTGGTTATCTCTTTCATCAAAAATCGGATGTTTTTAATTGAACAATAAAGGCCTACAAATGTTATTTAATTCACTTTCTGGGGTGGAGAAAAACTTTTTAAGGCCTCAGAGTGAATAAATTGGCCATTTCCATTCACATTTACCCATTCCTCAAATCTTGTGTTTAGGGCCCCTGGAAGCTTGAAAATCACTTTAAACATCTAAATTTATCTCTAAAATTGACTATCCACGTACAAATGTGAATTGTCATTTGAAGACGCAACATTTGAAAATGGACCATTTTTTTCGTTTCTGAAGCATGTCGTAAGGGGGGTGGTTATCTCTTTCACCAAGAAAAAGGCGTTTTTGATTGAACAATAAATGCCTCCAAATGTTATTTTATTCACTTCCCGTTGAGGAGAAACACTTTTTAAGGCCGCAGAGTGAGTAAATTGGCCATATTCATTCACTTTTACCCATTCCTCAAATCTTGTGTTTAAGGCCCCTGGAAGCATGAAAATCACTTTAAACATCTCATTTTATCTTTAAAAGTGATTTTCCACGTACAAATGTGAATTGTAGTTCAAAGAGGCAACATTTGAAAACAGACCATTTTTTTAGTTTCTGAAGCATGTCGTAAGGGGGGTGGTTATCTCTTTCATCAAAAATCGGACATTTTTAATTGAACAATAAAGGCCTAAAAATGGTATTTAATTCACTTTCTGGGGTGGAGAAAATCTTTTTAATGCCTCAGAGTGAATAAATTGGCCATTTCCATTCACATTTACCCATTCCTCAAATCTTGTGTTTAGGGCCCCTGGAAGCTTGAAAATCACTTTAAACATCTAATTTTATCTCTAACAGTGATTAACTACATACAAATGTAAATTGTCGTTTAAAGACGCAACATTTGAAAATGGACCATTTTTTTCGTTTCTGAAGCATGTCGTAAGGGGGGGTGGTTATCTCTTTCACCAAAAAAAAGGCGTTTTTGATTGAACAATAAAGGCCTCCAAATGTTATTTTATTCACTTCCCGTGGAGGAGAAACACTTTTTAAGGCCGCAGAGTGAGTAAATTGGCCATATTCATTCACTTTTACCCATTCCTCAAATCTTGTGTTTAAGGCCCTTGGAAGCATGAAAATCACTTTAAACATCTCATTTTATCTTTAAAAGTGATTTTCCATGTACAAATGTAAATTGTCGTTTAAAGACGCAACATTTGAAAATGGACCATTTTTTTCGTTTCTGAAGCATGTCGTAAGGGGGTGGTTATCTCTTTCGTCAAAAATCGGGCGTTTTCGCTTGAACAATAAAGGCCTCCAAATGTTATTTTATTCACTTCCCGTGGAGGAGAAACACTTTTTAAGGCCGCAGAGTGAGTAAATTGGCCATATTCATTCACTTTTACCCATTCCTCAAATCTTGTGTTTAAGGCCCCTGGAAGCATGAAAATCACTTTAAACATCTCATTTTATCTTTAAAAGTGATTTTCCACGTACAAATGTGAATTGTAGTTCAAAGAGGCAACATTTGAAAACAGACCATTTTTTTAGTTTCTGAAGCATGTCGTAAGGGGGGTGGTTATCTCTTTCATCAAAAATCGGACGTTTTTGATTGAACAATAAAGGCCTCCAAATGTTATTTTATTCACTTCCCGTGGAGGAGAAACACTTTTTAAGGCCGCAGAGTGAGTAAATTGGCCATTTTCATTCACTTTTACCCATTCCTCAAATCTCGTGTTTAAGGCCCCTGGAAGCATGAAAATCACTTTAAACATCTCATTTTATCTTTAAAAGTGATTTTCCACGTACAAATGTGAATTGTAGTTCAAAGAGGCAACATTTGAAAACAGACCATTTTTTTGAGCTTCTGAAGCATGTCGTAAGGGGGGGTGGTTATCTCTTTCATCAAAAATCGGATGTTTTTAATTGAACAATAAAGGCCTACAAATGTTATTTAATTCACTTTCTGGGGTGGAGAAAAACTTTTTAAGGCCTCAGAGTGAATAAATTGGCCATTTCCATTCACATTTACCCATTCCTCAAATCTTGTGTTTAGGGCCCCTGGAAGCTTGAAAATCACTTTAAACATCTAAATTTATCTCTAAAATTGACTATCCACGTACAAATGTGAATTGTCATTTGAAGACGCAACATTTGAAAATGGACCATTTTTTTCGTTTCTGAAGCATGTCGTAAGGGGGGTGGTTATCTCTTTCACCAAGAAAAAGGCGTTTTTGATTGAACAATAAATGCCTCCAAATGTTATTTTATTCACTTCCCGTTGAGGAGAAACACTTTTTAAGGCCGCAGAGTGAGTAAATTGGCCATATTCATTCACTTTTACCCATTCCTCAAATCTTGTGTTTAAGGCCCCTGGAAGCATGAAAATCACTTTAAACATCTCATTTTATCTTTAAAAGTGATTTTCCACGTACAAATGTGAATTGTAGTTCAAAGAGGCAACATTTGAAAACAGACCATTTTTTTAGTTTCTGAAGCATGTCGTAAGGGGGGTGGTTATCTCTTTCATCAAAAATCGGACATTTTTAATTGAACAATAAAGGCCTAAAAATGGTATTTAATTCACTTTCTGGGGTGGAGAAAATCTTTTTAATGCCTCAGAGTGAATAAATTGGCCATTTCCATTCACATTTACCCATTCCTCAAATCTTGTGTTTAGGGCCCCTGGAAGCTTGAAAATCACTTTAAACATCTAATTTTATCTCTAACAGTGATTAACTACATACAAATGTAAATTGTCGTTTAAAGACGCAACATTTGAAAATGGACCATTTTTTTCGTTTCTGAAGCATGTCGTAAGGGGGGGTGGTTATCTCTTTCACCAAAAAAAAGGCGTTTTTGATTGAACAATAAAGGCCTCCAAATGTTATTTTATTCACTTCCCGTGGAGGAGAAACACTTTTTAAGGCCGCAGAGTGAGTAAATTGGCCATATTCATTCACTTTTACCCATTCCTCAAATCTTGTGTTTAAGGCCCTTGGAAGCATGAAAATCACTTTAAACATCTCATTTTATCTTTAAAAGTGATTTTCCATGTACAAATGTAAATTGTCGTTTAAAGACGCAACATTTGAAAATGGACCATTTTTTTCGTTTCTGAAGCATGTCGTAAGGGGGTGGTTATCTCTTTCGTCAAAAATCGGGCGTTTTCGCTTGAACAATAAAGGCCTCCAAATGTTATTTTATTCACTTCCCGTGGAGGAGAAACACTTTTTAAGGCCGCAGAGTGAGTAAATTGGCCATATTCATTCACTTTTACCCATTCCTCAAATCTTGTGTTTAAGGCCCCTGGAAGCATGAAAATCACTTTAAACATCTCATTTTATCTTTAAAAGTGATTTTCCACGTACAAATGTGAATTGTAGTTCAAAGAGGCAACATTTGAAAACAGACCATTTTTTTAGTTTCTGAAGCATGTCGTAAGGGGGGTGGTTATCTCTTTCATCAAAAATCGGACGTTTTTGATTGAACAATAAAGGCCTCCAAATGTTATTTTATTCACTTCCCGTGGAGGAGAAACACTTTTTAAGGCCGCAGAGTGAGTAAATTGGCCATTTTCATTCACTTTTACCCATTCCTCAAATCTCGTGTTTAAGGCCCCTGGAAGCATGAAAATCACTTTAAACATCTCATTTTATCTTTAAAAGTGATTTTCCACGTACAAATGTGAATTGTAGTTCAAAGAGGCAACATTTGAAAACAGACCATTTTTTTGAGCTTCTGAAGCATGTCGTAAGGGGGGGTGGTTATCTCTTTCATCAAAAATCGGATGTTTTTAATTGAACAATAAAGGCCTACAAATGTTATTTAATTCACTTTCTGGGGTGGAGAAAAACTTTTTAAGGCCTCAGAGTGAATAAATTGGCCATTTCCATTCACATTTACCCATTCCTCAAATCTTGTGTTTAGGGCCCCTGGAAGCTTGAAAATCACTTTAAACATCTAAATTTATCTCTAAAATTGACTATCCACGTACAAATGTGAATTGTCATTTGAAGACGCAACATTTGAAAATGGACCATTTTTTTCGTTTCTGAAGCATGTCGTAAGGGGGGTGGTTATCTCTTTCACCAAGAAAAAGGCGTTTTTGATTGAACAATAAATGCCTCCAAATGTTATTTTATTCACTTCCCGTTGAGGAGAAACACTTTTTAAGGCCGCAGAGTGAGTAAATTGGCCATATTCATTCACTTTTACCCATTCCTCAAATCTTGTGTTTAAGGCCCCTGGAAGCATGAAAATCACTTTAAACATCTCATTTTATCTTTAAAAGTGATTTTCCACGTACAAATGTGAATTTTAGTTCAAAGAGGCAACATTTGAAAACGGACCATTTTTTTAGTTTCTGAAGCATGTCGTAAGGGGGGGTGGTTATCTCTTTCATCAAAAATCGGACGTTTTTGATTGAACAATAAAGGCCTCCAAATGTTATTTTATTCACTTCCCGTGTAGGAGAAACACTTTTTAAGGCCGCAGAGTGAGTAAATTGGCCATTTTCATTCACTTTTACCCATTCCTCAAATCTCGTGTTTAAGGCCCCTGGAAGCATGAAAATCACTTTAAACATCTCATTTTATCTTTAAAAGTGATTTTCCACGTACAAATGTGAATTGTAGTTAAAAGAGGCAACATTTGAAAACGTACCATTTTTTACGTTTCTGAAGCATGTCGTAAGGGGGGGTGGTTATCTCTTTCGTCAAAAATCGGGCGTTTTCGCTTGAACAATAAAGGCCTACAAATGTTATTTAATTCACTTTCTGGGGTGGAGAAATTTTTTTTAAGGCCTCAGAGTGAATAAATTGGCCATTTTCATTCACATTTACCCATTCCTTAAGGCTTGTGTTTAGGGCCCCTGGAAGCTTGAAAATCACCTTAAACATCTAATTTTATCTCTAAAAGTGATTATCCACGTACAAATGTGAATTGTCGTTTAAAGACGCAACATTTGAAAATGGACCATTTTTTTCGTTTCTGAAGCATGTCGTAAGGGGGGTGGTTATCTCTTTCACCAAAAAACAGGCATTTTTGATTGAACAATAAAGGCCTCCAAATGTTATTTAATTCACTTCCCGTGGAGGAGAAACACTTTTTAAGGCCGCAGAGTGAGTAAATTGGCCATTTTCATTCACTTTTACCCATTTCTCAAATCTTGTGTTTAAGGCCCCTGGAAGCATGAAAATCACTTTAAACATCTCATTTTATCTTTAAAAGTGATTTTCCACGTACAAATGTGAATTGTAGTTCAAAGAGGCAACATTTGAAAACAGACCATTTTTTTAGTTTCTGAAGCATGTCGTAAGGGGGGTGGTTATCTCTTTCATCAAAAATCGGACATTTTTAATTGAACAATAAAGGCCTAAAAATGGTATTTAATTCACTTTCTGGGGTGGAGAAAATCTTTTTAATGCCTCAGAGTGAATAAATTGGCCATTTCCATTCACATTTACCCATTCCTCAAATCTTGTGTTTAGGGCCCCTGGAAGCTTGAAAATCACTTTAAACATCTAATTTTATCTCTAACAGTGATTAACTACATACAAATGTAAATTGTCGTTTAAAGACGGAACATTTGAAAATGGACCATTTTTTTCGTTTCTGAAGCATGTCGTAAGGGGGGGTGGTTATCTCTTTCACCAAAAAAAAGGCGTTTTTGATTGAACAATAAAGGCCTCCAAATGTTGTTTTATTCACTTCCCGTGGAGGAGAAACACTTTTTAAGGCCGCAGAGTGAGTAAATTGGCCATATTCATTCACTTTTACCCATTCCTCAAATCTTGTGTTTAAGGCCCTTGGAAGCATGAAAATCACTTTAAACATCTCATTTTATCTTTAAAAGTGATTTTCCATGTACAAATGTAAATTGTCGTTTAAAGACGCAACATTTGAAAATGGACCATTTTTTTCGTTTCTGAAGCATGTCGTAAGGGGGGTGGTTATCTCTTTCGTCAAAAATCGGGCGTTTTCGCTTGAACAATAAAGGCCTCCAAATGTTATTTTATTCACTTCCCGTGGAGGAGAAACACTTTTTAAGGCCGCAGAGTGAGTAAATTGGCCATATTCATTCACTTTTACCCATTCCTCAAATCTTGTGTTTAAGGCCCCTGGAAGCATGAAAATCACTTTAAACATCTCATTTTATCTTTAAAAGTGATTTTCCACGTACAAATGTGAATTGTAGTTCAAAGAGGCAACATTTGAAAACAGACCATTTTTTTAGTTTCTGAAGCATGTCGTAAGGGGGGTGGTTATCTCTTTCATCAAAAATCGGACGTTTTTGATTGAACAATAAAGGCCTCCAAATGTTATTTTATTCACTTCCCGTGGAGGAGAAACACTTTTTAAGGCCGCAGAGTGAGTAAATTGGCCATTTTCATTCACTTTTACCCATTCCTCAAATCTCGTGTTTAAGGCCCCTGGAAGCATGAAAATCACTTTAAACATCTCATTTTATCTTTAAAAGTGATTTTCCACGTACAAATGTGAATTGTAGTTCAAAGAGGCAACATTTGAAAACAGACCATTTTTGTAGTTTCTGAAGCATGTCGTAAGGGGGGGTGGTTATCTCTTTCATCAAAAATCGGACGTTTTTAATTGAACAATAAAGGCCTACAAATGTTATTTAATTCACTTTCTGGGGTGGAGAAAAACTTTTTAAGGCCTCAGAGTGAATAAATTGGCCATTTCCATTCACATTTACCCATTCCTCAAATCTTGTGTTTAGGGCCCCTGGAAGCTTGAAAATCACTTTAAACATCTAAATTTATCTCTAAAATTGACTATCCACGTACAAATGTGAATTGTCGTTTGAAGACGCAACATTTGAAAATGGACCATTTTTTTCGTTTCTGAAGCATGTCGTAAGGGGGGGTGGTTATCTCTTTCACCAAAAAAAAGGCGTTTTTGATTGAACAATAAATGCCTCCAAATGGTATTTTATTCACTTCCCGTGGAGGAGAAACACTTTTTAAGGCCGCAGAGTGAGTAAATTGGCCATTTTCATTCACTTTTACCCATTCCTCAAATCTCGTGTTTAAGGACCCTGGAAGCATGAAAATCACTTTAAACATCTCATTTTATCTTTAAAAGTGATTTTCCACGTACAAATGTGAATTGTAGTTCAAAGAGGCAACATTTGAAAATGGACCATTTTTTTAGTTTCTGAAGCATGTCGTAAGGGGGGGTGGTTATCTCTTTCATCAAAAATCGGGCGTTTTCGCTTGAACAATAAAGGCCTACAAATGTTATTTAGTTCACTTCCCGTGGAGGAGAAACACTTTTTAAGGCCGCAGACTGAGTAAATTGGCCATATTCATTCACTTTTACCCATTCCTCAAATCTTGTGTTTAGGGCCCCTGGAAGCTTGAAAATCACTTTAAACATCTCATTTTATCTTTAAAAATTATTTTCCACGTACAAATGTGAATTGTAGTTCAAAAAGGCAACATTTGAAAACGGACCATTTTTTTGTTTCTGAAGCATGTCATAAGGGGGGGTGGTTATCTCTTTCGTCAAAAATCGGGCGTTTTCGCTTGAACAATAAAGGCCTACAAATGTTATTTAGTTCACTTCCCGTGGAGGAGAAACACTTTTTAAGGCCGCAGAGTGAGTAAATTGGCCATATTCATTCACTTTTACCCATTCCTCAAATCTTGTGTTTAAGGCCCCTGGAAGCATGAAAATCACTTTAAACATCTCATTTTATCTTTAAAAGTGATTTTCCACGTACAAATGTGAATTGTAGTTCAAAGAGGCAACATTTGAAAACAGACCATTTTTTTAGTTTCTGAAGCATGTCGTAAGGGGGGGTGGGTATCTCTTTCATCAAAAATCGGACGTTTTTTATTGAACAATAAAGGCCTACAAATGTTATTTAATTCACTTTCTGGGGTGGAGAAATTTTTTTTAAGGCCTCAGAGTGAATAAATTGGCCATTTTCATTCACATTTACCCATTCCTTAAGGCTTGTGTTTAGGGCCCCTGGAAGCTTGAAAATCACTTTAAACATCTAATTTTATCTCTAAAAGTGATTATCCACGTACAAATGTGAATTGTCGTTTAAAGACGCAACATTGGAAAATGGACCATTTTTTTAGTTTCTGAAGCATGTCGTAAGGGGGGGTGGTTATCTCTTTCATCAAAAATCGGGCGTTTTCGCTTGAACAATAAAGGCCTCCAAATGTTATTTTATTCACTTCCCGTGGAGGAGAAACACTTTTTAAGGCCGCAGAGTGAGTAAATTGGCCATTTTCATTCACTTTTACCCATTCCTCAAATCTCGTGTTTAAGGACCCTGGAAGCATGAAAATCACTTTAAACATCTCATTTTATCTTTAAAAGTGATTTTCCACGTACAAATGTGAATTGTAGTTCAAAGAGGCAACATTTGAAAACGGACCATTTTTTACGTTTCTGAAGCATGTCGTAAGGGGGGGTGGTTAACTCTTTCGTCAAAAATCGGGCGTTTTCGCTTGAACAATAAAGGCCTACAAATGTTATTTAATTCACTTTCTGGGGTGGAGAAAATTTTTTTAAGGCCCCAGAGTGAATAAATTGACCATTTTCATTCACATTTACCCATTCCTTAAGGCTTGTGTTTAGGGCCCCTGGAAGCTTGAAAATCACTTTAAACATCTAATTTTATTTCTAAAAGTGATTATCCACGTACAAATGTGAATTGTCGTTTAAAGACGCAACATTGGAAAATGGACCATTTTTTCCGTTTCTGAAGCATGTCGTAAGGGGGGATGGTTATCTCTTTCACCAAAAAAAAGGCGTTTTTGATTGAACAATAAAGGCCTCCAAATGTTATTTTATTCACTTCCCGTGGAGTAGAAACACTTTTTAAGGCCGCAGAGTGAGTAAATTGGCCATTTTCATTCACTTTTACCCATTCCTCAAATCTTGTGTTAAAGGCCCCTGGAAGCATGAAAGTCACTTTAAACATCTCATTTTATCTTTAAAAGTGATTTTCCACGTACAAATGTGAATTGTAGTTCAAAGAGGCAACATTTGAAAACAGACCATTTTTTTGAGCTTCTGAAGCATGTCGTAAGGGGGGGTGGTTATCTCTTTCATCAAAAATCGGATGTTTTTAATTGAACAATAAAGGCCTACAAATGTTATTTAATTCACTTTCTGGGGTGGAGAAAAACTTTTTAAGGCCTCAGAGTGAATAAATTGGCCATTTCCATTCACATTTACCCATTCCTCAAATCTTGTGTTTAGGGCCCCTGGAAGCTTGAAAATCACTTTAAACATCTAAATTTATCTCTAAAATTGACTATCCACGTACAAATGTGAATTGTCGTTTGAAGACGCAACATTTGAAAATGGACCATTTTTTTCGTTTCTGAAGCATGTCGTAAGGGGGGTGGTTATCTCTTTCACCAAGAAAAAGGCGTTTTTGATTGAACAATAAATGCCTCCAAATGTTATTTTATTCACTTACCGTTGAGGAGAAACACTTTTTAAGGCCGCAGAGTGAGTAAATTGGCCATATTCATTCACTTTTACCCATTCCTCAAATCTTGTGTTTAAGGCCCCTGGAAGCATGAAAATCACTTTAAACATCTCATTTTATCTTTAAAAGTGATTTTCCACGTACAAATGTGAATTGTAGTTCAAAGAGTCAACATTTGAAAACGGACCTTTTTTTTAGTTTCTGAAGCATGTCGTAAGGGGGGGTGGTTATCTCTTTCATCAAAAATCGGACGTTTTTGATTGAACAATAAAGGCCTCCAAATGTTATTTTATTCACTTCCCGTGGAGGAGAAACACTTTTTAAGGCCGCAGAGTGAGTAAATTGGCCATTTTCATTCACTTTTACCCATTCCTCAAATCTCGTGTTTAAGGCCCCTGGAAGCATGAAAATCACTTTAAACATCTCATTTTATCTTTAAAAGTGATTTTCCACGTACAAATGTGAATTGTAGTTAAAAGAGGCAACATTTGAAAACGTACCATTTTTTACGTTTCTGAAGCATGTCGTAAGGGGGGGTGGTTATCTCTTTCGTCAAAAATCGGGCGTTTTCGCTTGAACAATAAAGGCCTACAAATGTTATTTAATTCACTTTCTGGGGTGGAGAAATTTTTTTTAAGGCCTCAGAGTGAATAAATTGGCCATTTTCATTCACATTTACCCATTCCTTAAGGCTTGTGTTTAGGGCCCCTGGAAGCTTGAAAATCACTTTAAACATCTAATTTTATCTCTAAAAGTGATTATCCACGTACAAATGTGAATTGTCGTTTAAAGACGCAACATTTGAAAATGGACCATTTTTTTCGTTTCTGAAGCATGTCGTAAGGGGGGTGGTTATCTCTTTCACCAAAAAACAGGCATTTTTGATTGAACAATAAAGGCCTCCAAATGTTATTTAATTCACTTCCCGTGGAGGAGAAACACTTTTTAAGGCCGCAGAGTGAGTAAATTGGCCATTTTCATTCACTTTTACCCATTTCTCAAATCTTGTGTTTAAGGCCCCTGGAAGCATGAAAATCACTTTAAACATCTCATTTTATCTTTAAAAGTGATTTTCCACGTACAAATGTGAATTGTAGTTCAAAGAGGCAACATTTGAAAACAGACCATTTTTTTAGTTTCTGAAGCATGTCGTAAGGGGGGTGGTTATCTCTTTCATCAAAAATCGGACATTTTTAATTGAACAATAAAGGCCTACAAATGGTATTTAATTCACTTTCTGGGGTGGAGAAAATCTTTTTAATGCCTCAGAGTGAATAAATTGGCCATTTCCATTCACATTTACCCATTCCTCAAATCTTGTGTTTAGGGCCCCTGGAAGCTTGAAAATCACTTTAAACATCTAAATTTATCTCTAAAATTGACTATCCACGTACAAATGTGAATTGTCATTTGAAGACGCAACATTTGAAAATGGACCATTTTTTTCGTTTCTGAAGCATGTCGTAAGGGGGGTGGTTATCTCTTTCACCAAGAAAAAGGCGTTTTTGATTGAACAATAAATGCCTCCAAATGTTATTTTATTCACTTCCCGTTGAGGAGAAACACTTTTTAAGGCCGCAGAGTGAGTAAATTGGCCATATTCATTCACTTTTACCCATTCCTCAAATCTTGTGTTTAAGGCCCCTGGAAGCATGAAAATCACTTTAAACATCTCATTTTATCTTTAAAAGTGATTTTCCACGTACAAATGTGAATTTTAGTTCAAAGAGGCAACATTTGAAAACGGACCATTTTTTTAGTTTCTGAAGCATGTCGTAAGGGGGGGTGGTTATCTCTTTCATCAAAAATCGGACGTTTTTGATTGAACAATAAAGGCCTCCAAATGTTATTTTATTCACTTCCCGTGTAGGAGAAACACTTTTTAAGGCCGCAGAGTGAGTAAATTGGCCATTTTCATTCACTTTTACCCATTCCTCAAATCTCGTGTTTAAGGCCCCTGGAAGCATGAAAATCACTTTAAACATCTCATTTTATCTTTAAAAGTGATTTTCCACGTACAAATGTGAATTGTAGTTAAAAGAGGCAACATTTGAAAACGTACCATTTTTTACGTTTCTGAAGCATGTCGTAAGGGGGGGTGGTTATCTCTTTCGTCAAAAATCGGGCGTTTTCGCTTGAACAATAAAGGCCTACAAATGTTATTTAATTCACTTTCTGGGGTGGAGAAATTTTTTTTAAGGCCTCAGAGTGAATAAATTGGCCATTTTCATTCACATTTACCCATTCCTTAAGGCTTGTGTTTAGGGCCCCTGGAAGCTTGAAAATCACCTTAAACATCTAATTTTATCTCTAAAAGTGATTATCCACGTACAAATGTGAATTGTCGTTTAAAGACGCAACATTTGAAAATGGACCATTTTTTTCGTTTCTGAAGCATGTCGTAAGGGGGGTGGTTATCTCTTTCACCAAAAAACAGGCATTTTTGATTGAACAATAAAGGCCTCCAAATGTTATTTAATTCACTTCCCGTGGAGGAGAAACACTTTTTAAGGCCGCAGAGTGAGTAAATTGGCCATTTTCATTCACTTTTACCCATTTCTCAAATCTTGTGTTTAAGGCCCCTGGAAGCATGAAAATCACTTTAAACATCTCATTTTATCTTTAAAAGTGATTTTCCACGTACAAATGTGAATTGTAGTTCAAAGAGGCAACATTTGAAAACAGACCATTTTTTTAGTTTCTGAAGCATGTCGTAAGGGGGGTGGTTATCTCTTTCATCAAAAATCGGACATTTTTAATTGAACAATAAAGGCCTAAAAATGGTATTTAATTCACTTTCTGGGGTGGAGAAAATCTTTTTAATGCCTCAGAGTGAATAAATTGGCCATTTCCATTCACATTTACCCATTCCTCAAATCTTGTGTTTAGGGCCCCTGGAAGCTTGAAAATCACTTTAAACATCTAATTTTATCTCTAACAGTGATTAACTACATACAAATGTAAATTGTCGTTTAAAGACGGAACATTTGAAAATGGACCATTTTTTTCGTTTCTGAAGCATGTCGTAAGGGGGGGTGGTTATCTCTTTCACCAAAAAAAAGGCGTTTTTGATTGAACAATAAAGGCCTCCAAATGTTGTTTTATTCACTTCCCGTGGAGGAGAAACACTTTTTAAGGCCGCAGAGTGAGTAAATTGGCCATATTCATTCACTTTTACCCATTCCTCAAATCTTGTGTTTAAGGCCCTTGGAAGCATGAAAATCACTTTAAACATCTCATTTTATCTTTAAAAGTGATTTTCCATGTACAAATGTAAATTGTCGTTTAAAGACGCAACATTTGAAAATGGACCATTTTTTTCGTTTCTGAAGCATGTCGTAAGGGGGGTGGTTATCTCTTTCGTCAAAAATCGGGCGTTTTCGCTTGAACAATAAAGGCCTCCAAATGTTATTTTATTCACTTCCCGTGGAGGAGAAACACTTTTTAAGGCCGCAGAGTGAGTAAATTGGCCATATTCATTCACTTTTACCCATTCCTCAAATCTTGTGTTTAAGGCCCCTGGAAGCATGAAAATCACTTTAAACATCTCATTTTATCTTTAAAAGTGATTTTCCACGTACAAATGTGAATTGTAGTTCAAAGAGGCAACATTTGAAAACAGACCATTTTTTTAGTTTCTGAAGCATGTCGTAAGGGGGGTGGTTATCTCTTTCATCAAAAATCGGACGTTTTTGATTGAACAATAAAGGCCTCCAAATGTTATTTTATTCACTTCCCGTGGAGGAGAAACACTTTTTAAGGCCGCAGAGTGAGTAAATTGGCCATTTTCATTCACTTTTACCCATTCCTCAAATCTCGTGTTTAAGGCCCCTGGAAGCATGAAAATCACTTTAAACATCTCATTTTATCTTTAAAAGTGATTTTCCACGTACAAATGTGAATTGTAGTTCAAAGAGGCAACATT
Source organism: Triturus cristatus (assembly GCF_964204655.1). Lineage (NCBI taxonomy): Eukaryota > Metazoa > Chordata > Amphibia > Caudata > Salamandridae > Triturus > Triturus cristatus. Next base: position 1,222,118,993 of record NC_140590.1, on the reverse strand, counting down.
TGAAAACAGACCATTTTTGTAGTTTCTGAAGCATGTCGTAAGGGGGGGTGGTTATCTCTTTCATCAAAAATCGGACGTTTTTAATTGAACAATAAAGGCCTACAAATGTTATTTAATTCACTTTCTGGGGTGGAGAAAAACTTTTTAAGGCCTCAGAGTGAATAAATTGGCCATTTCCATTCACATTTACCCATTCCTCAAATCTTGTGTTTAGGGCCCCTGGAAGCTTGAAAATCACTTTAAACATCTAAATTTATCTCTAAAATTGACTATCCACGTACAAATGTGAATTGTCGTTTGAAGACGCAACATTTGAAAATGGACCATTTTTTTCGTTTCTGAAGCATGTCGTAAGGGGGGGTGGTTATCTCTTTCACCAAAAAAAAGGCGTTTTTGATTGAACAATAAATGCCTCCAAATGGTATTTTATTCACTTCCCGTGGAGGAGAAACACTTTTTAAGGCCGCAGAGTGAGTAAATTGGCCATTTTCATTCACTTTTACCCATTCCTCAAATCTCGTGTTTAAGGACCCTGGAAGCATGAAAATCACTTTAAACATCTCATTTTATCTTTAAAAGTGATTTTCCACGTACAAATGTGAATTGTAGTTCAAAGAGGCAACATTTGAAAATGGACCATTTTTTTAGTTTCTGAAGCATGTCGTAAGGGGGGGTGGTTATCTCTTTCATCAAAAATCGGGCGTTTTCGCTTGAACAATAAAGGCCTACAAATGTTATTTAGTTCACTTCCCGTGGAGGAGAAACACTTTTTAAGGCCGCAGACTGAGTAAATTGGCCATATTCATTCACTTTTACCCATTCCTCAAATCTTGTGTTTAGGGCCCCTGGAAGCTTGAAAATCACTTTAAACATCTCATTTTATCTTTAAAAATTATTTTCCACGTACAAATGTGAATTGTAGTTCAAAAAGGCAACATTTGAAAACGGACCATTTTTTTGTTTCTGAAGCATGTCATAAGGGGGGGTGGTTATCTCTTTCGTCAAAAATCGGGCGTTTTCGCTTGAACAATAAAGGCCTACAAATGTTATTTAGTTCACTTCCCGTGGAGGAGAAACACTTTTTAAGGCCGCAGAGTGAGTAAATTGGCCATATTCATTCACTTTTACCCATTCCTCAAATCTTGTGTTTAAGGCCCCTGGAAGCATGAAAATCACTTTAAACATCTCATTTTATCTTTAAAAGTGATTTTCCACGTACAAATGTGAATTGTAGTTCAAAGAGGCAACATTTGAAAACAGACCATTTTTTTAGTTTCTGAAGCATGTCGTAAGGGGGGGTGGGTATCTCTTTCATCAAAAATCGGACGTTTTTTATTGAACAATAAAGGCCTACAAATGTTATTTAATTCACTTTCTGGGGTGGAGAAATTTTTTTTAAGGCCTCAGAGTGAATAAATTGGCCATTTTCATTCACATTTACCCATTCCTTAAGGCTTGTGTTTAGGGCCCCTGGAAGCTTGAAAATCACTTTAAACATCTAATTTTATCTCTAAAAGTGATTATCCACGTACAAATGTGAATTGTCGTTTAAAGACGCAACATTGGAAAATGGACCATTTTTTTAGTTTCTGAAGCATGTCGTAAGGGGGGGTGGTTATCTCTTTCATCAAAAATCGGGCGTTTTCGCTTGAACAATAAAGGCCTCCAAATGTTATTTTATTCACTTCCCGTGGAGGAGAAACACTTTTTAAGGCCGCAGAGTGAGTAAATTGGCCATTTTCATTCACTTTTACCCATTCCTCAAATCTCGTGTTTAAGGACCCTGGAAGCATGAAAATCACTTTAAACATCTCATTTTATCTTTAAAAGTGATTTTCCACGTACAAATGTGAATTGTAGTTCAAAGAGGCAACATTTGAAAACGGACCATTTTTTACGTTTCTGAAGCATGTCGTAAGGGGGGGTGGTTAACTCTTTCGTCAAAAATCGGGCGTTTTCGCTTGAACAATAAAGGCCTACAAATGTTATTTAATTCACTTTCTGGGGTGGAGAAAATTTTTTTAAGGCCCCAGAGTGAATAAATTGACCATTTTCATTCACATTTACCCATTCCTTAAGGCTTGTGTTTAGGGCCCCTGGAAGCTTGAAAATCACTTTAAACATCTAATTTTATTTCTAAAAGTGATTATCCACGTACAAATGTGAATTGTCGTTTAAAGACGCAACATTGGAAAATGGACCATTTTTTCCGTTTCTGAAGCATGTCGTAAGGGGGGATGGTTATCTCTTTCACCAAAAAAAAGGCGTTTTTGATTGAACAATAAAGGCCTCCAAATGTTATTTTATTCACTTCCCGTGGAGTAGAAACACTTTTTAAGGCCGCAGAGTGAGTAAATTGGCCATTTTCATTCACTTTTACCCATTCCTCAAATCTTGTGTTAAAGGCCCCTGGAAGCATGAAAGTCACTTTAAACATCTCATTTTATCTTTAAAAGTGATTTTCCACGTACAAATGTGAATTGTAGTTCAAAGAGGCAACATTTGAAAACAGACCATTTTTTTGAGCTTCTGAAGCATGTCGTAAGGGGGGGTGGTTATCTCTTTCATCAAAAATCGGATGTTTTTAATTGAACAATAAAGGCCTACAAATGTTATTTAATTCACTTTCTGGGGTGGAGAAAAACTTTTTAAGGCCTCAGAGTGAATAAATTGGCCATTTCCATTCACATTTACCCATTCCTCAAATCTTGTGTTTAGGGCCCCTGGAAGCTTGAAAATCACTTTAAACATCTAAATTTATCTCTAAAATTGACTATCCACGTACAAATGTGAATTGTCGTTTGAAGACGCAACATTTGAAAATGGACCATTTTTTTCGTTTCTGAAGCATGTCGTAAGGGGGGTGGTTATCTCTTTCACCAAGAAAAAGGCGTTTTTGATTGAACAATAAATGCCTCCAAATGTTATTTTATTCACTTACCGTTGAGGAGAAACACTTTTTAAGGCCGCAGAGTGAGTAAATTGGCCATATTCATTCACTTTTACCCATTCCTCAAATCTTGTGTTTAAGGCCCCTGGAAGCATGAAAATCACTTTAAACATCTCATTTTATCTTTAAAAGTGATTTTCCACGTACAAATGTGAATTGTAGTTCAAAGAGTCAACATTTGAAAACGGACCTTTTTTTTAGTTTCTGAAGCATGTCGTAAGGGGGGGTGGTTATCTCTTTCATCAAAAATCGGACGTTTTTGATTGAACAATAAAGGCCTCCAAATGTTATTTTATTCACTTCCCGTGGAGGAGAAACACTTTTTAAGGCCGCAGAGTGAGTAAATTGGCCATTTTCATTCACTTTTACCCATTCCTCAAATCTCGTGTTTAAGGCCCCTGGAAGCATGAAAATCACTTTAAACATCTCATTTTATCTTTAAAAGTGATTTTCCACGTACAAATGTGAATTGTAGTTAAAAGAGGCAACATTTGAAAACGTACCATTTTTTACGTTTCTGAAGCATGTCGTAAGGGGGGGTGGTTATCTCTTTCGTCAAAAATCGGGCGTTTTCGCTTGAACAATAAAGGCCTACAAATGTTATTTAATTCACTTTCTGGGGTGGAGAAATTTTTTTTAAGGCCTCAGAGTGAATAAATTGGCCATTTTCATTCACATTTACCCATTCCTTAAGGCTTGTGTTTAGGGCCCCTGGAAGCTTGAAAATCACTTTAAACATCTAATTTTATCTCTAAAAGTGATTATCCACGTACAAATGTGAATTGTCGTTTAAAGACGCAACATTTGAAAATGGACCATTTTTTTCGTTTCTGAAGCATGTCGTAAGGGGGGTGGTTATCTCTTTCACCAAAAAACAGGCATTTTTGATTGAACAATAAAGGCCTCCAAATGTTATTTAATTCACTTCCCGTGGAGGAGAAACACTTTTTAAGGCCGCAGAGTGAGTAAATTGGCCATTTTCATTCACTTTTACCCATTTCTCAAATCTTGTGTTTAAGGCCCCTGGAAGCATGAAAATCACTTTAAACATCTCATTTTATCTTTAAAAGTGATTTTCCACGTACAAATGTGAATTGTAGTTCAAAGAGGCAACATTTGAAAACAGACCATTTTTTTAGTTTCTGAAGCATGTCGTAAGGGGGGTGGTTATCTCTTTCATCAAAAATCGGACATTTTTAATTGAACAATAAAGGCCTACAAATGGTATTTAATTCACTTTCTGGGGTGGAGAAAATCTTTTTAATGCCTCAGAGTGAATAAATTGGCCATTTCCATTCACATTTACCCATTCCTCAAATCTTGTGTTTAGGGCCCCTGGAAGCTTGAAAATCACTTTAAACATCTAATTTTATCTCTAACAGTGATTAACTACATACAAATGTAAATTGTCGTTTAAAGACGCAACATTTGAAAATGGACCATTTTTTTCGTTTCTGAAGCATGTCGTAAGGGGGGGTGGTTATCTCTTTCACCAAAAAAAAGGCGTTTTTGATTGAACAATAAAGGCCTCCAAATGTTATTTTATTCACTTCCCGTGGAGGAGAAACACTTTTTAAGGCCGCAGAGTGAGTAAATTGGCCATATTCATTCACTTTTACCCATTCCTCAAATCTTGTGTTTAAGGCCCTTGGAAGCATGAAAATCACTTTAAACATCTCATTTTATCTTTAAAAGTGATTTTCCATGTACAAATGTAAATTGTCGTTTAAAGACGCAACATTTGAAAATGGACCATTTTTTTCGTTTCTGAAGCATGTCGTAAGGGGGGTGGTTATCTCTTTCGTCAAAAATCGGGCGTTTTCGCTTGGACAATAAAGGCCTCCAAATGTTATTTTATTCACTTCCCGTGGAGGAGAAACACTTTTTAAGGCCGCAGAGTGAGTAAATTGGCCATATTCATTCACTTTTACCCATTCCTCAAATCTTGTGTTTAAGGCCCCTGGAAGCATGAAAATCACTTTAAACATCTCATTTTATCTTTAAAAGTGATTTTCCACGTACAAATGTGAATTGTAGTTCAAAGAGGCAACATTTGAAAACAGACCATTTTTTTAGTTTCTGAAGCATGTCGTAAGGGGGGTGGTTATCTCTTTCATCAAAAATCGGACGTTTTTGATTGAACAATAAAGGCCTCCAAATGTTATTTTATTCACTTCCCGTGGAGGAGAAACACTTTTTAAGGCCGCAGAGTGAGTAAATTGGCCATTTTCATTCACTTTTACCCATTCCTCAAATCTCGTGTTTAAGGCCCCTGGAAGCATGAAAATCACTTTAAACATCTCATTTTATCTTTAAAAGTGATTTTCCACGTACAAATGTGAATTGTAGTTCAAAGAGGCAACATTTGAAAACAGACCATTTTTTTGAGCTTCTGAAGCATGTCGTAAGGGGGGGTGGTTATCTCTTTCATCAAAAATCGGATGTTTTTAATTGAACAATAAAGGCCTACAAATGTTATTTAATTCACTTTCTGGGGTGGAGAAAAACTTTTTAAGGCCTCAGAGTGAATAAATTGGCCATTTCCATTCACATTTACCCATTCCTCAAATCTTGTGTTTAGGGCCCCTGGAAGCTTGAAAATCACTTTAAACATCTAAATTTATCTCTAAAATTGACTATCCACGTACAAATGTGAATTGTCGTTTGAAGACGCAACATTTGAAAATGGACCATTTTTTTCGTTTCTGAAGCATGTCGTAAGGGGGGGTGGTTATCTCTTTCACCAAAAAAAAGGCGTTTTTGATTGAACAATAAATGCCTCCAAATGTTATTTTATTCACTTCCCGTGGAGGAGAAACACTTTTTAAGGCCGCAGAGTGAGTAAATTGGCCATTTTCATTCACTTTTACCCATTCCTCAAATCTCGTGTTTAAGGACCCTGGAAGCATGAAAATCACTTTAAACATCTCATTTTATCTTTAAAAGTGATTTTCCACGTACAAATGTGAATTGTAGTTCAAAGAGGCAACATTTGAAAATGGACCATTTTTTTAGTTTCTGAAGCATGTCGTAAGGGGGGGTGGTTATCTCTTTCATCAAAAATCGGGCGTTTTCGCTTGAACAATAAAGGCCTACAAATGTTATTTAGTTCACTTCCCGTGGAGGAGAAACACTTTTTAAGGCCGCAGACTGAGTAAATTGGCCATATTCATTCACTTTTACCCATTCCTCAAATCTTGTGTTTAGGGTCCCTGGAAGCTTGAAAATCACTTTAAACATCTCATTTTATCTTTAAAAATTATTTTCCACGTACAAATGTGAATTGTAGTTCAAAAAGGCAACATTTGAAAACGGACCATTTTTTTGTTTCTGAAGCATGTCATAAGGGGGGGTGGTTATCTCTTTCGTCAAAAATCGGGCGTTTTCGCTTGAACAATAAAGGCCTACAAATGTTATTTAGTTCACTTCCCGTGGAGGAGAAACACTTTTTAAGGCCGCAGAGTGAGTAAATTGGCCATATTCATTCACTTTTACCCATTCCTCAAATCTTGTGTTTAAGGCCCCTGGAAGCATGAAAATCACTTTAAACATCTCATTTTATCTTTAAAAGTGATTTTCCACGTACAAATGTGAATTGTAGTTCAAAGAGGCAACATTTGAAAACAGACCATTTTTTTAGTTTCTGAAGCATGTCGTAAGGGGGGGTGGTTATCTCTTTCATCAAAAATCGGACGTTTTTTATTGAACAATAAAGGCCTACAAATGTTATTTAATTCACTTTCTGGGGTGGAGAATTTTTTTTTAAGGCCTCAGAGTGAATAAATTGGCCATTTTCATTCACATTTACCCATTCCTTAAGGCTTGTGTTTAGGGCCCCTGGAAGCTTGAAAATCACTTTAAACATCTAATTTTATCTCTAAAAGTGATTATCCACGTACAAATGTGAATTGTCGTTTAAAGACGCAACATTGGAAAATGGACCATTTTTTTAGTTTCTGAAGCATGTCGTAAGGGGGGGTGGTTATCTCTTTCATCAAAAATCGGGCGTTTTCGCTTGAACAATAAAGGCCTCCAAATGTTATTTTATTCACTTCCCGTGGAGGAGAAACACTTTTTAAGGCCGCAGAGTGAGTAAATTGGCCATTTTCATTCACTTTTACCCATTCCTCAAATCTCGTGTTTAAGGACCCTGGAAGCATGAAAATCACTTTAAACATCTCATTTTATCTTTAAAAGTGATTTTCCACGTACAAATGTGAATTGTAGTTCAAAGAGGCAACATTTGAAAACGGACCATTTTTTACGTTTCTGAAGCATGTCGTAAGGGGGGGTGGTTAACTCTTTCGTCAAAAATCGGGCGTTTTCGCTTGAACAATAAAGGCCTACAAATGTTATTTAATTCACTTTCTGGGGTGGAGAAAAAAATTGTAAGGCCCCAGAGTGAATAAATTGACCATTTTCATTCACATTTACCCATTCCTTAAGGCTTGTGTTTAGGGCCCCTGGAAGCTTGAAAATCACTTTAAACATCTAATTTTATCTCTAAAAGTGATTATCCCCGTACAAATGTGAATTGTCGTTTAAAGACGCAACATTGGAAAATGGACCATTTTTTCCGTTTCTGAAGAATGTCGTAAGGGGGGATGGTTATCTCTTTCACCAAAAAAAAGGCGTTTTTGATTGAACAATAAAGGCCTCCAAATGTTATTTTATTCACTTCCCGTGGAGTAGAAACACTTTTTAAGGCCGCAGAGTGAGTAAATTGGCCATTTTCATTCACTTTTACCCATTCCTCAAATCTCGTGTTTAAGGACCCTGGAAGCATGAAAATCACTTTAAACATCTCATTTTATCTTTAAAAGTGATTTTCCACGTACAAATGTGAATTGTAGTTCAAAGAGGCAACATTTGAAAACAGACCATTTTTTTAGTTTCTGAAGCATGTCGTAAGGGGGGGTGGTTATCTCTTTCATCAAAAATCGGACGTTTTTAATTGAACAATAAAGGCCTACAAATGTTATTTAATTCACTTTCTGGGGTGGAGAAAATCTTTTTAAGGCCTCAGAGTGAATAAATTGGCCATTTCCATTCACATTTACCCATTCCTCAAATCTTGTGTTTAAGGCCCTTGGAAGCATGAAAATCACTTTAAACATCTCATTTTATCTTTAAAAGTGATTTTCCACGTACAAATGTAAATTGTCGTTTAAAGACGCAACATTTGAAAATGGACCATTTTTTTCGTTTCTGAAGCATGTCGTAAGGGGGGGTGGTTATCTCTTTCACCAAAAAAAAGGCGTTTTTGATTGAACAATAAAGGCCTCCAAATGTTATTTTATTCACTTCCCGTGGAGGAGAAACACTTTTTAAGGCCGCAGAGTGAGTAAATTGGCCATTTTCATTCACTTTTACCCATTCCTCAAATCTTGTGTTAAAGGCCCCTGGAAGCATGAAAATCACTTTAAACATCTCATTTTATCTTTAAACATGATTTTCCACGTACAAATATGAATTGTAGTTCAAAGAGGCAACATTTGAAAACGGACCATTTTTTACGTTTCTGAAGCATGTCGTAAGGGGGGTGGTTATCTCTTTCGTCAAAAATCGGACGTTTTCGCTTGAACAATAAAGGCCTACAAATGGTATTCAGTTCACTTCCCGTGGAGGAGAAACACTTTTTAAGGCCGCAGAGTGAGTAAATTGGCCATTTTCATTCACTTTTACCCATTCCTCAAATCTCGTGTTTAAGGCCCCTGGAAGCATGAAAATCACTTTAAACATCTCATTTTATCTTTAAAAGTGATTTTCCAAGTACAAATGTGAATTGTAGTTCAAAGAGGCAACATTTGAAAACGGACCATTTTTTACGTTTCTGAAGCATGTCGTAAGGGGGGGGGGTTATCTCTTTCGTCAAAAATCGGGCGTTTTTGTTTGAACAATAAAGGCCTCCAAATGTTATTTTATTCACTTCCCGTGGAGGAGAAACACTTTTTAAGGCCGCAGAGTGAGTAAATTGGCCATATTCATTCACTTTTACCCATTCCTCAAATCTTGTGTTTAGGGCCTTGGAAGCATGAAAATCACTTTAAACATCTCATTTTATCTTTAAAAGTGATTTTCCACGTACAAATGTAAATTGTCGTTTAAAGACGCAACATTTGAAAATGGACCATTTTTTTCGTTTCTGAAGCATGTCGTAAGGGGGGGTGGTTATCTCTTTCACCAAAAAAAAGGCGTTTTTGATTGAACAATAAAGGCCTCCAAATGTTATGTTATTCACTTCCCGTGGAGGAGAAACACTTTTTAAGGCCGCAGAGTGAGTAAATTGGCCATTTTCATTCACTTTTACCCATTCCTCAAATCTTGTGTTAAAGGCCCCTGGAAGCATGAAAATCACTTTAAACATCTCATTTTATCTTTAAACGTGATTTTCCACGTACAAATATGAATTGTAGTTCAAAGAGGCAACATTTGAAAACGGACCATTTTTTACGTTTCTGAAGCATGTCGTAAGGGGGGTGGTTATCTCTTTCGTCAAAAATCGGACGTTTTCGCTTGAACAATAAAGGCCTACAAATGGTATTCAGTTCACTTCCCGTGGAGGAGAAACACTTTTTAAGGCCGCAGAGTGAGTAAATTGGCCATTTTCATTCACTTTTACCCATTCCTCAAATCTCGTGTTTAAGGCCCCTGGAAGCATGAAAATCACTTTAAACATCTCATTTTATCTTTAAAAGTGATTTTCCAAGTACAAATGTGAATTGTAGTTCAAAGAGGCAACATTTGAAAACGGACCATTTTTTAAGTTTCTGAAGCATGTCGTAAGGGGGGGGGGGTTATCTCTTTCGTCAAAAATCGGGCGTTTTTGCTTGAACAATAAAGGCCTACAAATGTTATTTAGTTCACTTCCCGTGGAGGAGAAACACTTTTTAAGGCCGCAGAGTGAGTAAATTGGCCATATTCATTCACTTTTACCCATTACTCAAATCTTGTGTTTAAGGCCCCTGGAAGCATGAAAATCACTTTAAACATCTCATTTTATCTTTAAAAGTGATTTTCCACGTACAAATGTGAATTGTAGTTCAAAGAGGCAACATTTGAAAACAGACCATTTTTTTAGTTTCTGAAGCATGTCGTAAGGGGGGGTGGTTATCTCTTTCATCAAAAATCGGATGTTTTTGATTGAACAATACAGGCCTCCAAATGTTGTTTTATTCACTTCCCGTGGAGGAGAAACACTTTTTAAGGCCGTAGAGTGAGTAAATTGGCCAGTTTCATTCACTTTTACCCATTCCTCAAATCTCGTGTTTAAGGCCCCTGGAAGCATGAAAATCACTTTAAACATCTAATTTTATCTTTAAAAGTGATTTTCCACGTACAAATGTGAATTGTAGTTCAAAGAGGCAACATTTGAAAACAGACCATTTTTTGAGTTTCTGAAGCATGTCGTAAGGGGGGGTGGTTATCTCTTTCATCAAAAATCGGATGTTTTTAATTGAACAATAAAGGCCTACAAATGTTATTTAATTCACTTTCTGGGGTGGAGAAAAACTTTTTAAGGCCTCAGAGTGAATAAATTGGCCATTTCCATTCACATTTACCCATTCCTCAAATCTTGTGTTTAGGGCCCCTGGAAGCTTGAAAATCACTTTAAACATCTAAATTTATCTCTAAAAGTGACTATCCACGTACAAATGTGAATTGTCGTTTAAAGACGCAACATTTGAAAATGGACCATTTTTTTCGTTTCTGAAGCATGTCGTAAGGGGGGGTGGTTATCTCTTTCACCAAAAAAAAGGCGCTTTTGATTGAACAATAAATGCCTCCAAATGTTATTTTATTCACTTCCCGTGGAGGAGAAACGCTTTTTAAGGCCGCAGAGTGAGTAAATTGGCCATTTTCATTCACTTTTACCCATTCCTCAAATCTCGTGTTTAGGGCCCCTGGAAGCTTGAAAATCACTTTAAACATCTAATTTTATCTCTAACAGTGATTAACCACATACAAATGTGAATTGTCGTTTAAAGACGCAACATTTGAAAATGGACCATTTTTTTTCGTTTCTGAAGCATGTCGTAAGGGGGGTGGTTATCTCTTTCACCAACAAAAAGGCGTTTTTGAGTGAACAATAAAGGCCTCCAAATGTTATTTTATTCACTTCCCGTTGAGGAGAAACACTTTTTAAGGCCGCAGAGTGAGTAAATTGGCCATATTCATTCACTTTTACCCATTCCTCAAATCTTGTGTTTAAAGCCCCTGGAAGCATGAAAATCACTTTAAACATCTCATTTTATCTTTAAAAGTGATTTTCCAAGTACAAATGTGAATTGTAGTTCAAAGAGGCAACATTTGAAAACGGACCATTTTTTACGTTTCTGAAGCATGTCGTAAGGGGGGTGGTTATCTCTTTCGTCAAAAATCGGACGTTTTTTATTGAACAATAAAGGCCTCCAAATGTTATTTTATTCACTTCCCGTGGAGGAGAAACACTTTTTAAGGCCGCAGAGTAAGTAAATTGGCCATTTTCATTCACTTTTACCCATTCCTCAAATCTCGTGTTTAAGGACCCTGGAAGCATGAAAATCACTTTAAACATCTCATTTTATCTTTAAAAGTGATTTTCCACGTACAAATGGGAATTGTAGTTCAAAGAGGCAACATTTGAAAATGGACCATTTTTTTAGTTTCTGAAGCATGTCGTAAGGGGGGGTGGTTATCTCTTTCATCAAAAATCGGGCGTTTTCGCTTGAACAATAAAGGCCTACAAATGTTATTTAGTTCACTTCCCGTGGAGGAGAAACACTTTTTAAGGCCGCAGACTGAGTAAATTGGCCATATTCATTCACTTTTACCCATTCCTCAAATCTTGTGTTTAGGGCCCCTGGAAGCTTGAAAATCACTTTAAACATCTCATTTTATCTTTAAAAATTATTTTCCACGTACAAATGTGAATTGTAGTTCAAAAAGGCAACATTTGAAAACGGACCATTTTTTTGTTTCTGAAGCATGTCGTAAGGGGGGGTGGTTATCTCTTTCGTCAAAAATCGGGCGTTTTCGCTTGAACAATAAAGGCCTACAAATGTTATTTAGTTCACTTCCCGTGGAGGAGAAACACTTTTTAAGGCCGCAGAGTGAGTAAATTGGCCATATTCATTCACTTTTACCCATTCCTCAAATCTTGTGTTTAAGGCCCCTGGAAGCATGAAAATCACTTTAAACATCTCATTTTATCTTTAAAAGTGATTTTCCACGTACAAATGTGAATTGTAGTTCAAAGAGGCAACATTTGAAAACAGACCATTTTTTTAGTTTCTGAAGCATGTCGTAAGGGGGGGTGGTTATCTCTTTCATCAAAAATCGGACGTTTTTTATTGAACAATAACGGCCTACAAATGTTATTTAATTCACTTTCTGGGGTGGAGAAATTTTTTTAAGGCCTCAGAGTGAATAAATTGGCCATTTTCATTCACATTTACCCATTCCTTAAGGCTTGTGTTTAGGGCCCCTGGAAGCTTGAAAATCACTTTAAACATCTAATTTTATCTCTAAAAGTGATTATCCACGTACAAATGTGAATTGTCGTTTAAAGACGCAACATTGGAAAATGGACCATTTTTTTAGTTTCTGAAGCATGTCGTAAGGGGGGGTGGTTATCTCTTTCATCAAAAATCGGGCGTTTTCGCTTGAACAATAAAGGCCTCCAAATGTTATTTTATTCACTTCCCGTGGAGGAGAAACACTTTTTAAGGCCGCAGAGTGAGTAAATTGGCCATTTTCATTCACTTTTACCCATTCCTCAAATCTCGTGTTTAAGGACCCTGGAAGCATGAAAATCACTTTAAACATCTCATTTTATCTTTAAAAGTGATTTTCCACGTACAAATGTGAATTGTAGTTCAAAGAGGCAACATTTGAAAACGGACCATTTTTTACGTTTCTGAAGCATGTCGTAAGGGGGGGTGGTTAACTCTTTCGTCAAAAATCGGGCGTTTTCGCTTGAACAATAAAGGCCTACAAATGTTATTTAATTCACTTTCTGGGGTGGAGAAAAATTTTTAAGGCCCCAGAGTGAATAAATTGACCATTTTCATTCACATTTACCCATTCCTTAAGGCTTGTGTTTAGGGCCCCTGGAAGCTTGAAAATCACTTTAAACATCTAATTTTATCTCTAAAAGTGATAATCCACGTACAAATGTGAATTGTCGTTTAAAGACGCAACATTGGAAAATGGACCATTTTTTCCGTTTCTGAAGCATGTCGTAAGGGGGGATGGTTATCTCTTTCACCAAAAAAAAGGCGTTTTTGATTGAACAATAAAGGCCTCCAAATGTTATTTTATTCACTTCCCGTGGAGTAGAAACACTTTTTAAGGCCTCAGAGTGAGTAAATTGGCCATTTTCATTCACTTTTACCCATTCCTCAAATCTCGTGTTTAAGGACCCTGGAAGCATGAAAATCACTTTAAACATCTCATTTTATCTTTAAAAGTGATTTTCCACGTACAAATGTGAATTGTAGTTCAAAGAGGCAACATTTGAAAACAGACCATTTTTTTAGTTTCTGAAGCATGTCGTAAGGGGGGTGGTTATCTCTTTCATCAAAAATCGGACGTTTTTAATTGAACAATAAAGGCCTACAAATGTTATTTAATTCACTTTCTGGGGTGGAGAAAATCTTTTTAAGGCCTCAGAGTGAATAAATTGGCCATTTCCATTCACATTTACCCATTCCTCAAATCTTGTGTTTAGGGCCCCTGGAAGCTTGAAAATCACTTTAAACATCTAATTTTATCTCTAACAGTGATTAACCACATACAAATGTGAATTGTCGTCTAAAGACGCAACATTTGAAAATGGACCATTTTTTTCGTTTCTGAAGCATGTCGTAAGGGGGGGTGGTTATCTCTTTCACCAAAAAAAAGGCGTTTTTGTTTGAACAATAAAGGCCTCCAAATGTTATTTTATTCACTTCCCGTGGAGGAGAAACACTTTTTAAGGCCGCAGAGTGAGTAAATTGGCCATATTCATTCACTTTTACCCATTTCTCAAATCTTGTGTTTAAGGCCCTTGGAAGCATGAAAATCACTTTAAACATCTCATTTTATCTTTAAAAGTGATTTTTCACGTACAAATGTAAATTGTCGTTTAAAGACGCAACATTTGAAAATGGACCATTTTTTTCGTTTCTGAAGCATGTCGTAAGGGGGGGTGATTATCTCTTTCACCAAAAAAAAGGCGTTTTTGATTGAACAATAAAGGCCTCCAAATGTTATTTTATTCACTTCCCGTGGAGGAGAAACACTTTTTAAGGCCGCAGAGTGAGTAAATTGGCCATTTTGATTCACTTTTACCCATTCCTCAAATCTTGTGTTAAAGGCCCCTGGAAGCATGAAAATCACTTTAAACATCTCATTTTATCTTTAAACGTGATTTTCCACGTACAAATGTGAATTGTAGTTCAAAGAGGCAACATTTGAAAACGGACCATTTTTTACGTTTCTGAAGCATGTCGTAAGGGGGGTGGTTATCTCTTTCGTCAAAATCGGACGTTTTCGCTTGAACAATAAAGGCCTACAAATGTTATTTAGTTCACTTCCCGTGGAGGAGAAACACTTTTTAAGGCCGCAGAGTGAGTAAATTGGCCATTTTCATTCACTGTTACCCATTCCTCAAATCTCGTGTTTAAGGCCCCTGGAAGCATGAAAATCACTTTAAACATCTCATTTTATCTTTAAAAGTGATTTTCCAAGTACAAATGTGAATTGTAGTTCAAAGAGGCAACATTTGAAAACGGACCATTTTTTACGTTTCTGAAGCATGTCGTAAGGGGGGGTGGTTATCTCTTTCGTCAAAAATCGGGCGTTTTTGCTTGAACAATAAAGGCCTACAAATGGTATTTAGTTCACTTCCCGTGGAGGAGAAACACTTTTTAAGGCCGCAGAGTGAGTAAATTGGCCATATTCATTCACTTTTACCCATTCCTCAAATCTTGTGTTTAAGGCCCCTGGAAGCATGAAAATCACTTTAAACATCTCATTTTATCTTTAAAAGTGATTTTCCACGTACAAATGTGAATTGTAGTTCAAAGAGGCAACATTTGAAAACAGACCATTTTTTTAGTTTCTGAAGCATGTCGTAAGGGGGGGTGGTTATCTCTTTCATCAAAAATCGGATGTTTTTGATTGAACAATACAGGCCTCCAAATGTTGTTTTATTCACTTCCCGTGGAGGAGAAACACTTTTTAAGGCCGCAGAGTGAGTAAATTGGCCAGTTTCATTCACTTTTACCCATTCCTCAAATCTCGTGTTTAAGGCCCCTGGAAGCATGAAAATCACTTTAAACATCTAATTTTATCTTTAAAAGTGATTTTCCACGTACAAATGTGAATTGTAGTTCAAAGAGGCAACATTTGAAAACAGACCATTTTTTGAGTTTCTGAAGCATGTCGTAAGGGGGGGTGGTTATCTCTTTCATCAAAAATCGGATGTTTTTAATTGAACAATAAAGGCCTACAAATGTTATTTAATTCACTTTCTGGGGTGGAGAAAAACTTTTTAAGGCCTCAGAGTGAATAAATTGGCCATTTCCATTCACATTTACCCATTCCTCAAATCTTGTGTTTAGGGCCCCTGGAAGCTTGAAAATCACTTTAAACATCTAAATTTATCTCTAAAAGTGACTATCCACGTACAAATGTGAATTGTCGTTTAAAGACGCAACATTTGAAAATGGACCATTTTTTTCGTTTCTGAAGCATGTCGTAAGGGGGGGTGGTTATCTCTTTCACCAAAAAAAAGGCGTTTTTGATTGAACAATAAATGCCTCCAAATGTTATTTTATTCACTTCCCGTGGAGGAGAAACGCTTTTTAAGGCCGCAGAGTGAGTAAATTGGCCATTTTCATTCACTTTTACCCATTCCTCAAATCTCGTGTTTAGGGCCCCTGGAAGCTTGAAAATCACTTTAAACATCTAATTTTATCTCTAACAGTGATTAACCACATACAAATGTGAATTGTCGTTTAAAGACGCAACATTTGAAAATGGACCATTTTTTTTCGTTTCTGAAGCATGTCGTAAGGGGGGTGGTTATCTCTTTTACCAACAAAAAGGCGTTTTTGATTGAACAATAAAGGCCTCCAAATGTTATTTTATTCACTTCCCGTTGAGGAGAAACACTTTTTAAGGCCGCAGAGTGAGTAAATTGGCCATTTTGATTCACTTTTACCCATTCCTCAAATCTTGTGTTAAAGGCCCCTGGAAGCATGAAAATCACTTTAAACATCTCATTTTATCTTTAAACGTGATTTTCCACGTACAAATGTGAATTGTAGTTCAAAGAGGCAACATTTGAAAACGGACCATTTTTTACGTTTCTGAAGCATGTCGTAAGGGGGGTGGTTATCTCTTTCGTCAAAATCGGACGTTTTCGCTTGAACAATAAAGGCCTACAAATGTTATTTAGTTCACTTCCCGTGGAGGAGAAACACTTTTTAAGGCCGCAGAGTGAGTAAATTGGCCATTTTCATTCACTGTTACCCATTCCTCAAATCTCGTGTTTAAGGCCCCTGGAAGCATGAAAATCACTTTAAACATCTCATTTTATCTTTAAAAGTGATTTTCCAAGTACAAATGTGAATTGTAGTTCAAAGAGGCAACATTTGAAAACGGACCATTTTTTACGTTTCTGAAGCATGTCGTAAGGGGGGGTGGTTATCTCTTTCGTCAAAAATCGGGCGTTTTTGCTTGAACAATAAAGGCCTACAAATGTTATTTAGTTCACTTCCCGTGGAGGAGAAACACTTTTTAAGGCCGCAGAGTGAGTAAATTGGCCATATTCATTCACTTTTACCCATTCCTCAAATCTTGTGTTTAAGGCCCCTGGAAGCATGAAAATCACTTTAAACATCTCATTTTATCTTTAAAAGTGATTTTCCACGTACAAATGTGAATTGTAGTTCAAAGAGGCAACATTTGAAAACAGACCATTTTTTAGTTTCTGAAGCATGTCGTAAGGGGGGGTGGTTATCTCTTTCATCAAAAATCGGATGTTTTTGATTGAACAATACAGGCCTCCAAATGTTGTTTTATTCACTTCCCGTGGAGGAGAAACACTTTTTAAGGCCGCAGAGTGAGTAAATTGGCCAGTTTCATTCACTTTTACCCATTCCTCAAATCTCGTGTTTAAGGCCCCTGGAAGCATGAAAATCACTTTAAACATCTAATTTTATCTTTAAAAGTGATTTTCCACGTACAAATGTGAATTGTAGTTCAAAGAGGCAACATTTGAAAACAGACCATTTTTTGAGTTTCTGAAGCATGTCGTAAGGGGGGGTGGTTATCTCTTTCATCAAAAATCGGATGTTTTTAATTGAACAATAAAGGCCTACAAATGTTATTTAATTCACTTTCTGGGGTGGAGAAAAACTTTTTAAGGCCTCAGAGTGAATAAATTGGCCATTTCCATTCACATTTACCCATTCCTCAAATCTTGTGTTTAGGGCCCCTGGAAGCTTGAAAATCACTTTAAACATCTAAATTTATCTCTAAAAGTGACTATCCACGTACAAATGTGAATTGTCGTTTAAAGACGCAACATTTGAAAATGGACCATTTTTTTCGTTTCTGAAGCATGTCGTAAGGGGGGGTGGTTATCTCTTTCACCAAAAAAAAGGCGTTTTTGATTGAACAATAAATGCCTCCAAATGTTATTTTATTCACTTCCCGTGGAGGAGAAACGCTTTTTAAGGCCGCAGAGTGAGTAAATTGGCCATTTTCATTCACTTTTACCCATTCCTCAAATCTCGTGTTTAGGGCCCCTGGAAGCTTGAAAATCACTTTAAACATCTAATTTTATCTCTAACAGTGATTAACCACATACAAATGTGAATTGTCGTTTAAAGACGCAACATTTGAAAATGGACCATTTTTTTTCGTTTCTGAAGCATGTCGTAAGGGGGGTGGTTATCTCTTTTACCAACAAAAAGGCGTTTTTGATTGAACAATAAAGGCCTCCAAATGTTATTTTATTCACTTCCCGTTGAGGAGAAACACTTTTTAAGGCCGCAGAGTGAGTAAATTGGCCATTTTGATTCACTTTTACCCATTCCTCAAATCTTGTGTTAAAGGCCCCTGGAAGCATGAAAATCACTTTAAACATCTCATTTTATCTTTAAACGTGATTTTCCACGTACAAATGTGAATTGTAGTTCAAAGAGGCAACATTTGAAAACGGACCATTTTTTACGTTTCTGAAGCATGTCGTAAGGGGGGTGGTTATCTCTTTCGTCAAAATCGGACGTTTTCGCTTGAACAATAAAGGCCTACAAATGTTATTTAGTTCACTTCCCGTGGAGGAGAAACACTTTTTAAGGCCGCAGAGTGAGTAAATTGGCCATTTTCATTCACTGTTACCCATTCCTCAAATCTCGTGTTTAAGGCCCCTGGAAGCATGAAAATCACTTTAAACATCTCATTTTATCTTTAAAAGTGATTTTCAAAGTACAAATGTGAATTGTAGTTCAAAGAGGCAACATTTGAAAACGGACCATTTTTTACGTTTCTGAAGCATGTCGTAAGGGGGGGTGGTTATCTCTTTCGTCAAAAATCGGGCGTTTTTGCTTGAACAATAAAGGCCTACAAATGTTATTTAGTTCACTTCCCGTGGAGGAGAAACACTTTTTAAGGCCGCAGAGTGAGTAAATTGGCCATATTCATTCACTTTTACCCATTCCTCAAATCTTGTGTTTAAGGCCCCTGGAAGCATGAAAATCACTTTAAACATCTCATTTTATCTTTAAAAGTGATTTTCCACGTACAAATGTGAATTGTAGTTCAAAGAGGCAACATTTGAAAACAGACCATTTTTTTAGTTTCTGAAGCATGTCGTAAGGGGGGGTGGTTATCTCTTTCATCAAAAATCGGATGTTTTTGATTGAACAATACAGGCCTCCAAATGTTGTTTTATTCACTTCCCGTGGAGGAGAAACACTTTTTAAGGCCGCAGAGTGAGTAAATTGGCCAGTTTCATTCACTTTTACCCATTCCTCAAATCTCGTGTTTAAGGCCCCTGGAAGCATGAAAATCACTTTAAACATCTAATTTTATCTTTAAAAGTGATTTTCCACGTACAAATGTGAATTGTAGTTCAAAGAGGCAACATTTGAAAACAGACCATTTTTTGAGTTTCTGAAGCATGTCGTAAGGGGGGGTGGTTATCTCTTTCATCAAAAATCGGATGTTTTTAATTGAACAATAAAGGCCTACAAATGTTATTTAATTCACTTTCTGGGGTGGAGAAAAACTTTTTAAGGCCTCAGAGTGAATAAATTGGCCATTTCCATTCACATTTACCCATTCCTCAAATCTTGTGTTTAGGGCCCCTGGAAGCTTGAAAATCACTTTAAACATCTAAATTTATCTCTAAAAGTGACTATCCACGTACAAATGTGAATTGTCGTTTAAAGACGCAACATTTGAAAATGGACCATTTTTTTCGTTTCTGAAGCATGTCGTAAGGGGGGGTGGTTATCTCTTTCACCAAAAAAAAGGCGTTTTTGATTGAACAATAAATGCCTCCAAATGTTATTTTATTCACTTCCCGTGGAGGAGAAACGCTTTTTAAGGCCGCAGAGTGAGTAAATTGGCCATTTTCATTCACTTTTACCCATTCCTCAAATCTCGTGTTTAGGGCCCCTGGAAGCTTGAAAATCACTTTAAACATCTAATTTTATCTCTAACAGTGATTAACCACATACAAATGTGAATTGTCGTTTAAAGACGCAACATTTGAAAATGGACCATTTTTTTTCGTTTCTGAAGCATGTCGTAAGGGGGGTGGTTATCTCTTTTACCAACAAAAAGGCGTTTTTGATTGAACAATAAAGGCCTCCAAATGTTATTTTATTCACTTCCCGTTGAGGAGAAACACTTTTTAAGGCCGCAGAGTGAGTAAATTGGCCATATTCATTCACTTTTACCCATTCCTCAAATCTTGGGTTTAAAGCCCCTGGAAGCATGAAAATCACTTTAAACATCTCATTTTATCTTTAAAAGTGATTTTCCAAGTACAAATGTGAATTGTAGTTCAAAGAGGCAACATTTGAAAACGGACCATTTTTTACGTTTCTGAAGCATGTCGTAAGGGGGGTGGTTATCTCTTTCGTCAAAAATCGGGCGTTTTTGCTTGAACAATAAAGGCCTACAAATGTTATTTAGTTCACTTCCCGTGGAGGAGAAACACTTTTTAAGGCCGCAGAGTGAGTAAATTGGCCATATTCATTCACTTTTACCCATTCCTCAAATCTTGTGTTTAAGGCCCCTGGAAGCATGAAAATCACTTTAAACATCTCATTTTATCTTTAAAAGTGATTTTCCACGTACAAATGTGAATTGTAGTTCAAAGAGGCAACATTTGAAAACAGACCATTTTTTAGTTTCTGAAGCATGTCGTAAGGGGGGGTGGTTATCTCTTTCATCAAAAATCGGATGTTTTTAATTGAACAATAAAGGCCTACAAATGTTATTTAATTCACTTTCTGGGGTGGAGAAAAACTTTTTAAGGCCTCACAGTGAATAAATTGCCCATTTTCATTCACATTTACCCATTCCTCAAATCTTGTGTTTAAGGGCCCTGGAAGCTTGAAAATCACTTTAAACATCTCATTTTATCATTAAAAGTGATTTTCCACGTACAAATGTGAATTGTAGTTAAAAGAGGCAACATTTGAAAACGGACCATTTTTTACGTTTCTGAAGCATGTCGTAAGGGGGGGTGGTTATCTCTTTCGTCAAAAATCGGCCGTTTTCGCTTGAACAATAAAGGCCTACAAATGGTATTTAGTTCACTTCCCGTGGAGGAGAAACACTTTTTAAGGCCGCAGAGTGAGTAAATTGGCCATATTCATTCACTTTTACCCATTCCTTAAATCTTGTGTTTAAGGCCCCTGGAAGCATGAAAATCACTTTAAACATCTCATTTTATCTTTAAAAGTGATTTTCCACGTACATATGTGAATTGTAGTTCAAAGAGGCAACATTTGAAAACAGACCATTTTTTGAGTTTCTGAAGCATGTCGTAAGGGGGGGTGGTTATCTCTTTCATCAAAAATTGGATGTTTTTAATTGAACAATAAAGGCCTACAAATGTTATTTAATTCACTTTCTGGGGTGGAGAAAAACTTTTTAAGGCCTCAGAGTGAATAAATTGGCCATTTTCATTCACATTTACCCATTCCTCAAATCTTGTGTTTAAGGGCCCTGGAAGCTTGAAAATCACTTTAAACATCTCATTTTATCTTTAAAAGTGATTTTCCACGTACAAATGTGAATTGTAGTTAAAAGAGGCAACATTTGAAAACGGACCATTTTTTATGTTTCTGAAGCATGTCGTAAGGGGGAGTGGTTAACTCTTTCGTCAAAAATCGGGCGTTTTCGCTTGAACAATAAAGGCCTACAAATGTTATTTAATTCACTTCCCGTGGAGGAGAAACACTTTTTAAGGCCGCAGAGTGAGTAAATTGGCCATTTTCATTCACTTTTACCCATTTCTCAAATCTTGTGTTTAAGGCCCCTGGAAGCATGAAAATCACTTTAAACATCTCATTTTATCTTTAAAAGTGATTTTCCACGTACAAATGTGAATTGTAGTTCAAAGAGGCAACATTTGAAAACAGACCATTTTTTTAGTTTCTGAAGCATGTCGTAAGGGGGGGTGGTTATCTCTTTCATCAAAAATCGGATGTTTTTAATTGAACAATAAAGGCCTACAAATGTTATTTAATTCACTTTCTGGGGTGGAGAAAAACTTTTTAAGGCCTCAGAGTGAATAAATTGGCCATTTCCATTCACATTTACCCATTCCTCAAATCTTGTGTTTAGGGCCACTGGAAGCTTGAAAATCACTTTAAACATCTAAATTTATCTCTAAAAGTGACTATCCACGTACAAATGTGAATTGTCGTTTAAAGACGCAACATTTGAAAATGGACCATTGTTTTCGTTTCTGAAGCATGTCGTAAGGGGGGTGGTTATCTCTTTCACCAAAAAAAAGGCGTTTTTGATTGAACAATAAATGCCTCCAAATGTTATTTTATTCACTTCCCGTGGAGGAGAAACAATTTTTAAGGCCGCAGAGTGAGTAAATTGGCCATTTTCATTCACTTTTACCCATTCCTCAAATCTCGTGTTTAGGGCCCCTGGAAGCTTGAAAATCACTTTAAACATCTAATTTTATCTCTAACAGTGATTAACCACATACAAATGTGAATTGTCGTTTAAAGACGCAACATTTGAAAATGGACCATTTTTTTCATTTCTGAAGCATGTCGTAAGGGGGGGTGGTTATCTCTTTCACCGAAAAAAGGCGTTTTTGATTGAACAATAAAGGCCTCCAAATGTTATTTTATTCACTTCCCGTGGAGGAGAAACACTTTTTAAGGCCGCAGAGTGAGTAAATTGGCCATTTTCATTCACTTTTACCCATTCCTCAAATCTCGTGTTTAAGGACTCTGGAAGCATGAAAATCACTTTAAACATCTCATTTTATCTTTAAAAGTGATTTTCCACGTACAAATGTGAATTGTAGTTCAAAGAGGCAACATTTGAGAACAGACCATTTTTTTAGTTTCTGAAGCATGTCGTAAGGGGGGGTGGTTATCTCTTTCATCAAAAATCGGACGTTTTTAATTGAACAATAAAGGCCTACAAATGGTATTTAGTTCACTTCCCGTGGAGGAGAAACACATTTTAAGGCCGCAGAGTGAGTAAATTGGCCATATTCATTCACTTTTACCCATTCCTCAAATCTTGTGTTTAAGGCCCCTGGAAGCATGAAAATCACTTTAAACATCTCATTTTATCTTTAAAAGTGATTTTCCACGTACAAATGTGAATTGTAGTTCAAAGAGGCAACATTTGAAAACAGACCATTTTTTTAGTTTCTGAAGCATGTCGTAAGGGGGGGTGGTTATCTCTTTCATCAAGAATCGGACGTTTTTGATTGAACAATAAAGGCCTCCAAATGGTATTTTATTCACTTTCTGGGGTGGAGAAAATCTTTTTAAGGCCTCAGAGTGAATAAATTGCCCATTTCCATTCACATTTACCCATTCCTCAAATCTTGTGTTTAGGGCCCCTGGAAGCTTGAAAATCACTTTAAACATCTAATTTTATCTCTAACAGTGATTAACCACATACAAATGTGAATTGTCGTTTAAAGACGCAACATTTGAAAATGGACCATTTTTTCATTTCTGAAGCATGTCGTAAGGGGGGGTGGTTATCTCTTTCACCAAAAAAAAGGCGTTTTTGATTGAACAATAAAGGCCTCCAAATGTTATTTAGTTCACTTCCCGTGGAGGAGAAACACTTTTTAAGGCCGCAGAGTGAGTAAACTGGCCATTTTCATTCACTTTTACCCATTCCTCAAATCTCGTGTTTAAGGCCCCTGGAAGCATGAAAATCACTTTAAACATCTCATTTTATCTTTAAAAGTGATTTTCCAAGTACAAATGTGAATTGTAGTTCAAAGAGGCAACATTTGAAAACGGACCATTTTTTACGTTTCTGAAGCATGTCGTAAGGGGGGGTGGTTATCTCTTTCGTCAAAAATCGGGCGTTTTTGCTTGAACAATAAAGGCCTACAAATGGTATTTAGTTCACTTCCCGTGGAGGAGAAACACATTTTAAGGCCGCAGAGTGAGTAAATTGGCCATATTCATTCACTTTTACCCATTCCTCAAATCTTGTGTTTAAGGCCCCTGGAAGCATGAAAATCACTTTAAACATCTCATTTTATCTTTAAAAGTGATTTTCCACGTACAAATGTGAATTGTAGTTCAAAGAGGCAACATTTGAAAACAGACCATTTTTTTAGTTTCTGAAGCATGTCGTAAGGGGGGGTGGTTATCTCTTTCATCAAGAATCGGACGTTTTTGATTGAACAATAAAGGCCTCCAAATGGTATTTTATTCACTTCCCGTGGAGGAGAAACGCTTTTTAAGGCCGCAGAGTGAGTAAATTGGCCATTTTCATTCACTTTTACCCATTCCTCAAATCTCGTGTTTAAGGCCCCTGGAAGCATGAAAATCACTTTAAACATCTCATTTTATCTTTAAACGTGATTTTCCACGTACAAATGTGAATTGTAGTTCAAAGAGGCAACATTTGAAAACGGACCATTTTTTACGTTTCTGAAACATGTCGTAAGGGGGGGTGGTTATCT
The DNA here is from genome assembly GCF_964204655.1 of Triturus cristatus. Lineage (NCBI taxonomy): Eukaryota > Metazoa > Chordata > Amphibia > Caudata > Salamandridae > Triturus > Triturus cristatus. Next base: position 1,222,094,859 of record NC_140590.1, on the reverse strand, counting down.
CTTTCGTCAAAAATCGGGCGTTTTTGCTTGAACAATAAAGGCCTACAAATGTTATTTAGTTCACTTCCCGTGGAGGAGAAACACATTTTAAGGCCGCAGAGTGAGTAAATTGGCCATATTCATTCACTTTTACCCATTCCTCAAATCTTGTGTTTAAGGCCCCTGGAAGCATGAAAATCACTTTAAACATCTCATTTTATCTTTAAAAGTGATTTTCCACGTACAAATGTGAATTGTAGTTCAAAGAGGCAACATTTGAAAACGGACCATTTTTTACGTTTCTGAAGCATGTCGTAAGGGGGGGTGGTTATCTCTTTCGTCGAAAATCGGGCGTTTTTGCTTGAACAATAAAGGCCTACAAATGTTATTTAGTTCACTTCCCGTGGAGGAGAAACACATTTTAAGGCCGCAGAGTGAGTAAATTGGCCATATTCATTCACTTTTACCCATTCCTCAAATCTTGTGTTTAAGGCCCCTGGAAGCATGAAAATCACTTTAAACATCTCATTTTATCTTTAAAAGTGATTTTCCACGTACAAATGTGAATTGTAGTTCAAAGAGGCAACATTTGAAAACAGACCATTTTTTTAGTTTCTGAAGCATGTCGTAAGGGGGGGTGGTTATCTCTTTCATCAAGAATCGGGCGTTTTTGCTTGAACAATAAAGGCCTACAAATGTTATTTAGTTCACTTCCCGTGGAGGAGAAACACTTTTTAAGGCCGCAGAGTGAGTAAACTGGCCATTTTCATTCACTTTTACCCATTCCTCAAATCTCGTGTTTAAGGCCCCTGGAAGCATGAAAATCACTTTAAACATCTCATTTTATCTTTAAAAGTGATTTTCCAAGTACAAATGTGAATTGTAGTTCAAAGAGGCAACATTTGAAAATGGACCATTTTTTACGTTTCTGAAGCATGTCGTAAGGGGGGGTGGTTATCTCTTTCGTCAAAAATCGGGCGTTTTTGCTTGAACAATAAAGGCCTACAAATGTTATTTAGTTCACTTCCCGTGGAGGAGAAACACATTTTAAGGCCGCAGAGTGAGTAAATTGGCCATATTCATTCACTTTTACCCATTCCTCAAATCTTGTGTTTAAGGCCCCTGGAAGCATGAAAATCACTTTAAACATCTCATTTTATCTTTAAAAGTGATTTTCCACGTACAAATGTGAATTGTAGTTCAAAGAGGCAACATTTGAAAACAGACCATTTTTTTAGTTTCTGAAGCATGTCGTAAGGGGGGGTGGTTATCTCTTTCATCAAGAATCGGACGTTTTTGATTGAACAATAAAGGCCTCCAAATGGTATTTTATTCACTTCCCGTGGAGGAGAAACGCTTTTTAAGGCCGCAGAGTGAGTAAATTGGCCATTTTCATTCACTTTTACCCATTCCTCAAATCTCGTGTTTAGGGCCCCTGGAAGCTTGAAAATCACTTTAAACATCTAATTTTATCTCTAACAGTGATTAACCACATACAAATGTGAATTGTCGTTTAAAGACGCAACATTTGAAAATGGACCATTTTTTTCGTTTCTGAAGCATGTCGTAAGGGGGGTGGTTATCTCTTTCACCAACAAAAAGGCGTTTTTGATTGAACAATAAAGGCCTCCAAATGTTATTTTATTCACTTCCCGTTGAGGAGAAACACTTTTTAAGGCCGCAGAGTAAGTAAATTGGCCATATTCATTCACTTTTACCCATTCCTCAAATCTTGTGTTTAAAGCCCCTGGAAGCATGAAAATCACTTTAAACATCTCATTTTATCTTTAAAAGTGATTTTCCAAGTACAAATGTGAATTGTAGTTCAAAGAGGCAACATTTGAAAACGGACCATTTTTTACGTTTCTGAAGCATGTCGTAAGGGGGGGTGGTTATCTCTTTCATCAAAAATCGGATGTTTTTAATTGAACAATAAAGCCCTACAAATGTTATTTAATTCACTTTCTGGGGTGGAGAAAAACTTTTTAAGGCCTCAGAGTGAATAAATTGGCCATTTTTATTCACATTTACCCATTCCTCAAATCTTGTGTTTAGGGCCCCTGGAAGCTTGAAAATCACTTTAAACATCTAATTTTATCTCTAACAGTGATTAACCACATACAAATGTGAATTGTCGTTTAAAGACGCAACATTTGAAAATGGACCATTTTTTCATTTCTGAAGCATGTCGTAAGGGGGGGTGGTTATCTCTTTCACCAAAAAAAAGGCGTTTTTGATTGAACAATAAAGGCCTCCAAATGTTATTTAGTTCACTTCCCGTGGAGGAGAAACACTTTTTAAGGCCGCAGAGTGAGTAAACTGGCCATTTTCATTCACTTTTACCCATTCCTCAAATCTCGTGTTTAAGGCCCCTGGAAGCATGAAAATCACTTTAAACATCTCATTTTATCTTTAAAAGTGATTTTCCAAGTACAAATGTGAATTGTAGTTCAAAGAGGCAACATTTGAAAACGGACCATTTTTTACGTTTCTGAAGCATGTCGTAAGGGGGGGTGGTTATCTCTTTCGTCAAAAATCGGGCGTTTTTGCTTGAACAATAAAGGCCTACAAATGGTATTTAGTTCACTTCCCGTGGAGGAGAAACACATTTTAAGGCCGCAGAGTGAGTAAATTGGCCATATTCATTCACTTTTACCCATTCCTCAAATCTTGTGTTTAAGGCCCCTGGAAGCATGAAAATCACTTTAAACATCTCATTTTATCTTTAAAAGTGATTTTCCACGTACAAATGTGAATTGTAGTTCAAAGAGGCAACATTTGAAAACAGACCATTTTTTTAGTTTCTGAAGCATGTCGTAAGGGGGGGTGGTTATCTCTTTCATCAAGAATCGGACGTTTTTGATTGAACAATAAAGGCCTCCAAATGGTATTTTATTCACTTCCCGTGGAGGAGAAACGCTTTTTAAGGCCGCAGAGTGAGTAAATTGGCCATTTTCATTCACTTTTACCCATTCCTCAAATCTTGTGTTTAAGGCCCCTGGAAGCATGAAAATCACTTTAAACATCTCATTTTATCTTTAAAAGTGATTTTCCACGTACAAATGTGAATTGTAGTTCAAAGAGGCAACATTTGAAAACGGACCATTTTTTACGTTTCTGAAGCATGTCGTAAGGGGGGGTGGTTATCTCTTTCGTCGAAAATCGGGCGTTTTTGCTTGAACAATAAAGGCCTACAAATGTTATTTAGTTCACTTCCCGTGGAGGAGAAACACATTTTAAGGCCGCAGAGTGAGTAAATTGGCCATATTCATTCACTTTTACCCATTCCTCAAATCTTGTGTTTAAGGCCCCTGGAAGCATGAAAATCACTTTAAACATCTCATTTTATCTTTAAAAGTGATTTTCCACGTACAAATGTGAATTGTAGTTCAAAGAGGCAACATTTGAAAACAGACCATTTTTTTAGTATCTGAAGCATGTCGTAAGGGGGGGTGGTTATCTCTTTCATCAAGAATCGGGCGTTTTTGCTTGAACAATAAAGGCCTACAAATGTTATTTAGTTCACTTCCCGTGGAGGAGAAACACTTTTTAAGGCCGCAGAGTGAGTAAACTGGCCATTTTCATTCACTTTTACCCATTCCTCAAATCTCGTGTTTAAGGCCCCTGGAAGCATGAAAATCACTTTAAACATCTCATTTTATCTTTAAAAGTGATTTTCCAAGTACAAATGTGAATTGTAGTTCAAAGAGGCAACATTTGAAAATGGACCATTTTTTACGTTTCTGAAGCATGTCGTAAGGGGGGGTGGTTATCTCTTTCGTCAAAAATCGGGCGTTTTTGCTTGAACAATAAAGGCCTACAAATGTTATTTAGTTCACTTCCCGTGGAGGAGAAACACATTTTAAGGCCGCAGAGTGAGTAAATTGGCCATATTCATTCACTTTTACCCATTCCTCAAATCTTGTGTTTAAGGCCCCTGGAAGCATGAAAATCACTTTAAACATCTCATTTTATCTTTAAAAGTGATTTTCCACGTACAAATGTGAATTGTAGTTCAAAGAGGCAACATTTGAAAACAGACCATTTTTTTAGTTTCTGAAGCATGTCGTAAGGGGGGGTGGTTATCTCTTTCATCAAGAATCGGACGTTTTTGATTGAACAATAAAGGCCTCCAAATGGTATTTTATTCACTTCCCGTGGAGGAGAAACGCTTTTTAAGGCCGCAGAGTGAGTAAATTGGCCATTTTCATTCACTTTTACCCATTCCTCAAATCTCGTGTTTAGGGCCCCTGGAAGCTTGAAAATCACTTTAAACATCTAATTTTATCTCTAACAGTGATTAACCACATACAAATGTGAATTGTCGTTTAAAGACGCAACATTTGAAAATGGACCATTTTTTTCGTTTCTGAAGCATGTCGTAAGGGGGGTGGTTATCTCTTTCACCAACAAAAAGGCGTTTTTGATTGAACAATAAAGGCCTCCAAATGTTATTTTATTCACTTCCCGTTGAGGAGAAACACTTTTTAAGGCCGCAGAGTAAGTAAATTGGCCATATTCATTCACTTTTACCCATTCCTCAAATCTTGTGTTTAAAGCCCCTGGAAGCATGAAAATCACTTTAAACATCTCATTTTATCTTTAAAAGTGATTTTCCAAGTACAAATGTGAATTGTAGTTCAAAGAGGCAACATTTGAAAACGGACCATTTTTTACGTTTCTGAAGCATGTCGTAAGGGGGGGTGGTTATCTCTTTCATCAAAAATCGGATGTTTTTAATTGAACAATAAAGCCCTACAAATGTTATTTAATTCACTTTCTGGGGTGGAGAAAAACTTTTTAAGGCCTCAGAGTGAATAAATTGGCCATTTTTATTCACATTTACCCATTCCTCAAATCTTGTGTTTAAGGGCCCTGGAAGCTTGAAAATCACTTTAAACATCTCATTTTATCATTAAAAGTGATTTTCCACGTACAAATGTGATTTGTAGTTAAAAGAGGCAACATTTGAAAACGGACCATTTTTTACGTTTCTGAAGCATGTCGTAAGGGGGGGTGGTTATCTCTTTCTCCAAAAATCGGGCGTTTTCGCTTGAACAATAAAGGCCTACAAATGGTATTTAGTTCACTTCCCGTGGAGGAGAAACACTTTTTAAGGCCGCAGAGTGAGTAAATTGGCCATATTCATTCACTTTTACCCATTCCTTAAATCTTGTGTTTAAGGCCCCTGGAAGCATGAAAATCACTTTAAACATCTCATTTTATCTTTAAAAGTGATTTTCCACATACAAATGTGAATTGTAGTTCAAAGAGGCAACATTTGAAAACAGACCATTTTTTGAGTTTCTGAAGCATGTCGTAAGGGGGGGTGGTTATCTCTTTCATCAAAAATTGGATGTTTTTAATTGTACAATAAAGGCCTACAAATGTTATTTAATTCACTTTCTGGGGTGGAGAAAAACTTTTTAAGGCCTCAGAGTGAATAAATTGGCCATTTTCATTCACATTTACCCATTCCTCAAATCTTGTGTTTAAGGGCCCTGGAAGCTTGAAAATCACTTTAAACATCTAATTTTATCTTTAAAAGTGATTTTTCACGTACAAATGTGAATTGTAGTTCAAAGAGGCAACATTTGAAAACGGACCATTTTTTACGTTTCTGAAGCATGTCGTAAGGGGGAGTGGTTAACTCTTTCGTCAAAAATCGGGCGTTTTCGCTTGAACAATAAAGGCCTACAAATGTTATTTAATTCACTTCCCGTGGAGGAGAAACACTTTTTAAGGCCGCAGAGTGAGTAAATTGGCCATTTTCATTCACTTTTACCCATTTCTCAAATCTTGTGTTTAAGGCCCCTGGAAGCATGAAAATCACTTTAAACATCTCATTTTATCTTTAAAAGTGATTTTCCACGTACAAATGTGAATTGTAGTTCAAAGAGGCAACATTTGAAAACAGACAATTTTTTTAGTTTCTGAAGCATGTCGTAAGGGGGGTGGTTATCTCTTTCATCAAAAATCGGATGTTTTCGCTTGAACAATAAAGGCCTACAAATGGTATTTTATTCACTTCCCGTGGAGGAGAAACGCTTTTTAAGGCCGCAGAGTGAGTAAATTGGCCATTTTCATTCACTTTTACCCATTCCTCAAATCTCGTGTTTAGGGCCCCTGGAAGCTTGAAAATCACTTTAAACATCTAATTTTATCTCTAACAGTGATTAACCACATACAAATGTGAATTGTCGTTTAAAGACGCAACATTTGAAAATGGACCATTTTTTTCGTTTCTGAAGCATGTCGTAAGGGGGGTGGTTATCTCTTTCACCAACAAAAAGGCGTTTTTGATTGAACAATAAAGGCCTCCAAATGTTATTTTATTCACTTCCCGTTGAGGAGAAACACTTTTTAAGGCCGCAGAGTAAGTAAATTGGCCATATTCATTCACTTTTACCCATTCCTCAAATCTTGTGTTTAAAGCCCCTGGAAGCATGAAAATCACTTTAAACATCTCATTTTATCTTTAAAAGTGATTTTCCAAGTACAAATGTGAATTGTAGTTCAAAGAGGCAACATTTGAAAACGGACCATTTTTTACGTTTCTGAAGCATGTCGTAAGGGGGGGTGGTTATCTCTTTCTCCAAAAATCGGGCGTTTTCGCTTGAACAATAAAGGCCTACAAATGGTATTTAGTTCACTTCCCGTGGAGGAGAAACACTTTTTAAGGCCGCAGAGTGAGTAAATTGGCCATATTCATTCACTTTTACCCATTCCTTAAATCTTGTGTTTAAGGCCCCTGGAAGCATGAAAATCACTTTAAACATCTCATTTTATCTTTAAAAGTGATTTTCCACATACAAATGTGAATTGTAGTTCAAAGAGGCAACATTTGAAAACAGACCATTTTTTGAGTTTCTGAAGCATGTCGTAAGGGGGGGTGGTTATCTCTTTCATCAAAAATTGGATGTTTTTAACCCCTTCGATGCTGCGCAGATTCCGCCGCTGTGCTGGCGGAATCTTGCGCGGGCGGGGTCATGACGGAATGGTTCCGTCATGAGCACAGCTCAACCGTGGGTCATGACGGAACCATTCCGTCATGAGCACCGAAGGGGTTAATTGAACAATAAAGGCCTACAAATGTTATTTAATTCGCTTTCTGGGGTGGAGAAAAACTTTTTAAGGCCTCAGAGTGAATAAATTGGCCATTTTCATTCACATTTACCCATTCCTCAAATCTTGTGTTTAAGGGCCCTGGAAGCTTGAAAATCACTTTAAACATCTCATTTTATCTTTAAAAGTGATTTTCCACGTACAAATGTGAATTGTAGTTCAAAGAGGCAACATTTGAAAACGGACCATTTTTTACGTTTCTGAAGCATGTCGTAAGGGGGAGTGGTTATCTCTTTCGTCAAAAATCGGGCGTTTTCGCTTGAACAATAAAGGCCTACAAATGTTATTTAATTCACTTCCCGTGGAGGAGAAACACTTTTTAAGGCCGCAGAGTGAGTAAATTGGCCATTTTCATTCACTTTTACCCATTTCTCAAATCTTGTGTTTAAGGCCCCTGGAAGCATGAAAATCACTTTAAACATCTCATTTTATCTTTAAAAGTGATTTTCCACGTACAAATGTGAATTGTAGTTCAAAGAGGCAACATTTGAAAACAGACCATTTTTTTAGTTTCTGAAGCATGTCGTAAGGGGGGGTGGTTATCTCTTTCATCAAAAATCGGATGTTTTTAATTGAACAATAAAGGCCTACAAATGTTATTTAATTCACTTTCTGGGGTGGAGAAAAACTTTTTAAGGCCTCAGAGTGAATAAATTGGCCATTTTTATTCACATTTACCCATTCCTCAAATCTTGTGTTTAAGGGCCCTGGAAGCTTGAAAATCACTTTAAACATCTCATTTTATCATTAAAAGTGATTTTCCACGTACAAATGTGATTTGTAGTTAAAAGAGGCAACATTTGAAAACGGACCATTTTTTACGTTTCTGAAGCATGTCGTAAGGGGGGGTGGTTATCTCTTTCGTCAAAAATCGGGCGTTTTCGCTTGAACAATAAAGGCCTACAAATGGTATTTAGTTCACTTCCCGTGGAGGAGAAACACTTTTTAAGGCCGCAGAGTGAGTAAATTGGCCATATTCATTCACTTTTACCCATTCCTTAAATCTTGTGTTTAAGGCCCCTGGAAGCATGAAAATCACTTTAAACATCTCATTTTATCTTTAAAAGTGATTTTCCACATACAAATGTGAATTGTAGTTCAAAGAGGCAACATTTGAAAACAGACAATTTTTTGAGTTTCTGAAGCATGTCGTAAGGGGGGGTGGTTATCTCTTTCATCAAAAATTGGAGGTTTTTAATTGAACAATAAAGGCCTACAAATGTTATTTAATTCACTTCCCGTGGAGGAGAAACATTTTTTAAGGCCGCAGAGTGAGTAAATTGGCCATTTTCATTCACTTTTACCCATTTCTCAAATCTTGTGTTTAAGGCCCCTGGAAGCATGAAAATCACTTTAAACATCTCATTTTATCTTTAAAAGTGATTTTCCACGTACAAATGTGAATTGTAGTTCAAAGAGGCAACATTTGAAAACAGACCATTTTTTTAGTTTCTGAAGCATGTTGTAAGGGGGGGTGGTTATCTCTTTCATCAAAAATCGGATGTTTTTAATTGAACAATAAAGGCCTACAAATGTTATTTAATTCACTTTCTGGGGTGGAGAAAAACTTTTTAAGGCCTCAGAGTGAATAAATTGGCCATTTCCATTCACATTTACCCATTCCTCAAATCTTGTGTTTAGGGCCCCTGGAAGCTTGAAAATCACTTTAAACATCTAAATTTATCTCTAAAAGTGACTATCCACGTACAAATGTGAATTGTCGTTTAAAGACGCAACATTTGAAAATGGACCATTGTTTTCGTTTCTGAAGCATGTCGTAAGGGGGGGTGGTTATCTCTTTCACCAAAAAAAAGGCGTTTTTGATTGAACAATAAATGCCTCCAAATGTTATTTTATTCACTTCCCGTGGAGGAGAAACACTTTTTAAGGCCGCAGAGTGAGTAAATTGGCCATTTTCATTCACTTTTACCCATTCCTCAAATGTCGTGTTTAGGGCCCCTGGAAGCTTGAAAATCACTTTAAACATCTAATTTTATCTCTAACAGTGATTAACCACATACAAATGTGAATTGTCATTTAAAGACGCAACATTTGAAAATGGACCATTTTTTTCGTTTTTGAAGCATGTCGTAAGGGGGGGTGGTTATCTCTTTCACCAAAAAAAAGGCGTTTTTGATTGAACAATAAAGGCCTCCAAATGTTATTTTATTCACTTCCCGTGGAGGTGAAACACTTTTTAAGGCCGCAGAGTGAGTAAATTGGCCATATTCATTCACTTTTACCCATTCCTCAAATCTTGTGTTTAAGGCCCTTGGAAGCATGAAAATCGCTTTAAACATCTCATTTGATCTTTAAAAGTGATTTTCCACGTACAAATGTAAATTGTCGTTTAAAGACGCAACATTTGAAAATGGACCATTTTTTTCGTTTCTGAAGCATGTCGTAAGGGGGGGTGGTTATCTCTTTCACCAAAAAAAAGGCGTTTTTGATTGAACAATAAAGGCCTCCAAATGTTATTTTATTCACTTTCTGGGGTGGAGAAAAACTTTTTAAGGCCTCAGAGTGAATAAATTGGCCATTTCCATTCACATTTACCCATTCCTCAAATCTTGTGTTTAGGGCCCCTGGAAGCTTGAAAATCACTTTAAACATCTAATTTTATCTCTAAAAGTGATTATCCACGTACAAATGTGAATTGTAGTTCAAAGAGGCAACATTTGAAAACAGACCATTTTTTTAGTTTCTGAAGCATGTCGTAAGGGGGGGTGGTTATCTCTTTCGTCAAAAATCGGGCGTTTTTGCTTGAACAATAAAGGCCTACAAATGTTATTTAGTTCACTTCCCGTGGAGGAGAAACACATTTTAAGGCCGCAGAGTGAGTAAATTGGCCATATTCATTCACTTTTACCCATTCCTCAAATCTTGTGTTTAAGGCCCCTGGAAGCATGAAAATCACTTTAAACATCTCATTTTATCTTTAAAAGTGATTTTCCACGTACAAATGTGAATTGTAGTTCAAAGAGGCAACATTTGAAAACAGACCATTTTTTTAGTTTCTGAAGCATGTCGTAAGGGGGGGTGGTTATCTCTTTCATCAAGAATCGGACGTTTTTGATTGAACAATAAAGGCCTCCAAATGGTATTTTATTCACTTCCCGTGGAGGAGAAACGCTTTTTAAGGCCGCAGAGTGAGTAAATTGGCCATTTTCTTTCACTTTTACCCATTCCTCAAATCTCGTGTTTAGGGCCCCTGGAAGCTTGAAAATCACTTTAAACATCTAATTTTATCTCTAACAGTGATTAACCACATACAAATGTGAATTGTCGTTTAAAGACGCAACATTTGAAAATGGACCATTTTTTTCGTTTCTGAAGCATGTCGTAAGGGGGGTGGTTATCTCTTTCACCAACAAAAAGGCGTTTTTGATTGAACAATAAAGGCCTCCAAATGTTATTTTATTCACTTCCCGTTGAGGAGAAACACTTTTTAAGGCCGCAGAGTAAGTAAATTGGCCATATTCATTCACTTTTACCCATTCCTCAAATCTTGTGTTTAAAGCCCCTGGAAGCATGAAAATCACTTTAAACATCTCATTTTATCTTTAAAAGTGATTTTCCAAGTACAAATGTGAATTGTAGTTCAAAGAGGCAACATTTGAAAATGGACCATTTTTTACGTTTCTGAAGCATGTCGTAAGGGGGGGTGGTTATCTCTTTCGTCACAAATCGGGCGTTTTTGCTTGAACAATAAAGGCCTACAAATGTTATTTAGTTCACTTCCCGTGGAGGAGAAACACTTTTTAAGGCCGCAGAGTGAGTAAATTGGCCATATTCATTTTCTTTTACCCATTCCTCAAATCTTGTGTTTAAGGCCCCTGGAAGCATGAAAATCACTTTAAACATCTCATTTTATCTTTAAAAGTGATTTTCCACGTACAAATGTGAATTGTAGTTCAAAGAGGCAACATTTGAAAACAGACCATTTTTTTAGTTTCTGAAGCATGTTGTAAGGGGGGGTGGTTATCTCTTTCATCAAAAATCGGATGTTTTTAATTGAACAATAAAGGCCTACAAATGTTATTTAATTCACTTTCTGGGGTGGAGAAAAACTTTTTAAGGCCTCAGAGTGAATAAATTGGCCATTTTTATTCACATTTACCCATTCCTCAAATCTTGTGTTTAAGGGGCCTGGAAGCTTGAAAATCACTTTAAACATCTCATTTTATCATTAAAAGTGATTTTCCACGTACAAATGTGATTTGTAGTTAAAAGAGGCAACATTTGAAAACGGACCATTTTTTACGTTTCTGAAGCATGTCGTAAGGGGGGGTGGTTATCTCTTTCGCCAAAAATCGGGCGTTTTCGCTTGAACAATAAAGGCCTACAAATGGTATTTAGTTCACTTCCCGTGGAGGAGAAACACTTTTTAAGGCCGCAGAGTGAGTAAATTGGCCATATTCATTCACTTTTACCCATTCCTTAAATCTTGTGTTTAAGGCCCCTGGAAGCATGAAAATCACTTTAAACATCTCATTTTATCTTTAAAAGTGATTTTCCACATACAAATGTGAATTGTAGTTCAAAGAGGCAACATTTGAAAACAGACCATTTTTTGAGTTTCTGAAGCATGTCGTAAGGGGGGGTGGTTATCTCTTTCATCAAAAATTGGATGTTTTTAATTGAACAATAAAGGCCTACAAATGTTATTTAATTCACTTCCCGTGGAGGAGAAACATTTTTTAAGGCCGCAGAGTGAGTAAATTGGCCATTTTCATTCACTTTTACCCATTTCTCAAATCTTGTGTTTAAGGCCCCTGGAAGCATGAAAATCACTTTAAACATCTCATTTTATCTTTAAAAGTGATTTTCCACGTACAAATGTGAATTGTAGTTCAAAGAGGCAACATTTGAAAACAGACCATTTTTTTAGTTTCTGAAGCATGTCGTAAGGGGGGGTGGTTATCACTTTCATCAAAAATCGGATGTTTTTAATTGAACAATAAAGGCCTACAAATGTTATTTAATTCACTTTCTGGGGTGGAGAAAAACTTTTTAAGGCCTCAGAGTGAATAAATTGGCCATTTCCATTCACATTTACCCATTCCTCAAATCTTGTGTTTAGGGCCCCTGGAAGCTTGAAAATCACTTTAAACATCTAAATTTATCTCTAAAAGTGACTATCCACGTACAAATGTGAATTGTCATTTAAAGACGCAACATTTGAAAATGGACCATTGTTTTCGTTTCTGAAGCATGTCGTAAGGGGGGGTGGTTATCTCTTTCACCAAAAAAAAGGCGTTTTTGATTGAACAATAAATGCCTCCAAATGTTATTATATTCACTTCCCGTGGAGGAGAAACACTTTTTAAGGCCGCAGAGTGAGTAAATTGGCCATTTTCATTCACTTTTACTCATTCCTCAAATGTCGTGTTTAGGGCCCCTGGAAGCTTGAAAATCACTTTAAACATCTAATTTTATCTCTAACAGTGATTAACCACATACAAATGTGAATTGTCGTTTAAAGACGCAACATTTGAAAATGGACCATTTTTTTCGTTTCTGAAGCATGTCGTAAGGGGGGGTGGTTATCTCTTTCACCAAAAAAAAGGCGTTTTTGATTGAACAATAAAGGCCCCCAAATGTTATTTTATTCACTTCCCGTGGAGGTGAAACACTTTTTAAGGCCGCAGAGTGAGTAAATTGGCCATATTCATTCACTTTTACCCATTCCTCAAATCTTGTGTTTAAGGCCCTTGGAAGCATGAAAATCGCTTTAAACATCTCATTTTATCTTTAAAAGTGATTTTCCACGTACAAATGTAAATTGTCGTTTAAAGACGCAACATTTGAAAATGGACCATTTTTTTCGTTTCTGAAGCATGTCTTAAGGGGGGGTGGTTATCTCTTTCACCAAAAAAAAGGCGTTTTTGATTGAACAATAAAGGCCTCCAAATGTTATCTTATTCACTTTCTGGGGTGGAGAAAAACTTTTTAAGGCCTCAGAGTGAATAAATTGGCCATTTCCATTCACATTTACCCATTCCTCAAATCTTGTGTTTAGGGCCCCTGGAAGCTTGAAAATCACTTTAAACATCTAATTTTATCTCTAAAAGTGATTATCCACGTACAAATGTGAATTGTAGTTCAAAGAGGCAACATTTGAAAACTGACCATTTTTTACGTTTCTGAAGCATGTCGTAAGGGGGATGGTTATCTCTTTCGTTAAAAATCGGGCGTTTTCGCTTGAACAATAAAGGCCTACAAATGTTATTTAGTTCACTTCCTGTGGAGGAGAAACACTTTTTAAGGCCGCAGACTGAGTAAATTAGCCATATTCATTCACTTTTACCCATTCCTCAAATCTTGTGTTTAAGGCCCCTGGAAGCATGAAAATCACTTTAAACATCTCATTTTATCTTTAAAAGTGATTTTCCACGTACAAATGTGAATTGTAGTTCAAAGAGGCAACATTTGAAAACAGACCATTTTTTTAGTTTCTGAAGCATGTCGTAAGGGGGGGTGGTTATCTCTTTCATCAAAAATCGGACGTTTTTGATTGAACAATAAAGGCCTCCAAATGTTATTTTATTCACTTCCAGTGGAGGAGAAACACTTTTTAAGGCCGCAGAGTGTGTAAATTGGCCATTTTCATTCACTTTTACCCATTCCTCAAATCTCGTGTTTAAGGCCCCTGGAAGCATGAAAATCACTTTAAACATCTCATTTTATCTTTAAAAGTGATTTTCCACGTACAAATGTGAATTGTAGTTCAAAGAGGCAACATTTGAAAACAGACCATTTTTTTAGTTTCTGAAGCATGTCGTAAGGGGGGGTGGTTATCTCTTTCATCAAGAATCGGACGTTTTTGATTGAACAATAAAGGCCTCCAAATGGTATTTTATTCACTTCCCGTGGAGGAGAAACGCTTTTTAAGGCCGCAGAGTGAGTAAATTGGCCATTTTCTTTCACTTTTACCCATTCCTCAAATCTCGTGTTTAGGGCCCCTGGAAGCTTGAAAATCACTTTAAACATCTAATTTTATCTCTAACAGTGATTAACCACATACAAATGTGAATTGTCGTTTAAAGACGCAACATTTGAAAATGGACCATTTTTTTCGTTTCTGAAGCATGTCGTAAGGGGGGTGGTTATCTCTTTCACCAACAAAAAGGCGTTTTTGATTGAACAATAAAGGCCTCCAAATGTTATTTTATTCACTTCCTGTTGAGGAGAAACACTTTTTAAGGCCGCAGAGTAAGTAAATTGGCCATATTCATTCACTTTTACCCATTCCTCAAATCTTGTGTTTAAAGCCCCTGGAAGCATGAAAATCACTTTAAACATCTCATTTTATCTTTAAAAGTGATTTTCCAAGTACAAATGTGAATTGTAGTTCAAAGAGGCAACATTTGAAAATGGACCATTTTTTACGTTTCTGAAGCATGTCGTAAGGGGGGGTGGTTATCTCTTTCGTCAAAAATCGGGCGTTTTTGCTTGAACAATAAAGGCCTACAAATGTTATTTAGTTCACTTCCCGTGGAGGAGAAACACTTTTTAAGGCCGCAGAGTGAGTAAATTGGCCATATTCATTTTCTTTTACCCATTCCTCAAATCTTGTGTTTAAGGCCCCTGGAAGCATGAAAATCACTTTAAACATCTCATTTTATCTTTAAAAGTGATTTTCCACGTACAAATGTGAATTGTAGTTCAAAGAGGCAACATTTGAAAACAGACCATTTTTTTAGTTTCTGAAGCATGTTGTAAGGGGGGGTGGTTATCTCTTTCATCAAAAATCGGATGTTTTTAATTGAACAATAAAGGCCTACAAATGTTATTTAATTCACTTTCTGGGGTGGAGAAAAACTTTTTAAGGCCTCAGAGTGAATAAATTGGCCATTTTTATTCACATTTACCCATTCCTCAAATCTTGTGTTTAAGGGGCCTGGAAGCTTGAAAATCACTTTAAACATCTCATTTTATCATTAAAAGTGATTTTCCACGTACAAATGTGATTTGTAGTTAAAAGAGGCAACATTTGAAAACGGACCATTTTTTACGTTTCTGAAGCATGTCGTAAGGGGGGGTGGTTATCTCTTTCGCCAAAAATCGGGCGTTTTCGCTTGAACAATAAAGGCCTACAAATGGTATTTAGTTCACTTCCCGTGGAGGAGAAACACTTTTTAAGGCCGCAGAGTGAGTAAATTGGCCATATTCATTCACTTTTACCCATTCCTTAAATCTTGTGTTTAAGGCCCCTGGAAGCATGAAAATCACTTTAAACATCTCATTTTATCTTTAAAAGTGATTTTCCACATACAAATGTGAATTGTAGTTCAAAGAGGCAACATTTGAAAACAGACCATTTTTTGAGTTTCTGAAGCATGTCGTAAGGGGGGGTGGTTATCTCTTTCATCAAAAATTGGATGTTTTTAATTGAACAATAAAGGCCTACAAATGTTATTTAATTCACTTCCCGTGGAGGAGAAACATTTTTTAAGGCCGCAGAGTGAGTAAATTGGCCATTTTCATTCACTTTTACCCATTTCTCAAATCTTGTGTTTAAGGCCCCTGGAAGCATGAAAATCACTTTAAACATCTCATTTTATCTTTAAAAGTGATTTTCCACGTACAAATGTGAATTGTAGTTCAAAGAGGCAACATTTGAAAACAGACCATTTTTTTAGTTTCTGAAGCATGTCGTAAGGGGGGGTGGTTATCACTTTCATCAAAAATCGGATGTTTTTAATTGAACAATAAAGGCCTACAAATGTTATTTAATTCACTTTCTGGGGTGGAGAAAAACTTTTTAAGGCCTCAGAGTGAATAAATTGGCCATTTCCATTCACATTTACCCATTCCTCAAATCTTGTGTTTAGGGCCCCTGGAAGCTTGAAAATCACTTTAAACATCTAAATTTATCTCTAAAAGTGACTATCCACGTACAAATGTGAATTGTCATTTAAAGACGCAACATTTGAAAATGGACCATTGTTTTCGTTTCTGAAGCATGTCGTAAGGGGGGGTGGTTATCTCTTTCACCAAAAAAAAGGCGTTTTTGATTGAACAATAAATGCCTCCAAATGTTATTTTATTCACTTCCCGTGGAGGAGAAACACTTTTTAAGGCCGCAGAGTGAGTAAATTGGCCATTTTCATTCACTTTTACTCATTCCTCAAATGTCGTGTTTAGGGCCCCTGGAAGCTTGAAAATCACTTTAAACATCTAATTTTATCTCTAACAGTGATTAACCACATACAAATGTGAATTGTCGTTTAAAGACGCAACATTTGAAAATGGACCATTTTTTTCGTTTCTGAAGCATGTCGTAAGGGGGGGTGGTTATCTCTTTCACCAAAAAAAAGGCGTTTTTGATTGAACAATAAAGGCCTCCAAATGTTATTTTATTCACTTCCCGTGGAGGTGAAACACTTTTTAAGGCCGCAGAGTGAGTAAATTGGCCATATTCATTCACTTTTACCCATTCCTCAAATCTTGTGTTTAAGGCCCTTGGAAGCATGAAAATCGCTTTAAACATCTCATTTTATCTTTAAAAGTGATTTTCCACGTACAAATGTGAATTGTAGTTAAAAGAGGCAACATTTGAAAACGGACCATTTTTTACGTTTCTGAAGCATGTCGTAAGGGGGGGTGGTTATCTCTTTCACCAAAAAAAAGGCGTTTTTGATTGAACAATAAAGGCCTCCAAATGTTATTTTATTCACTTCCCGTGGAGGTGAAACACTTTTTAAGGCCGCAGAGTGAGTAAATTGGCCATATTCATTCACTTTTACCCATTCCTCAAATCTTGTGTTTAAGGCCCTTGGAAGCATGAAAATCGCTTTAAACATCTCATTTGATCTTTAAAAGTGATTTTCCACGTACAAATGTAAATTGTCGTTTAAAGACGCAACATTTGAAAATGGACCATTTTTTTCGTTTCTGAAGCATGTCGTAAGGGGGGGTGGTTATCTCTTTCACCAAAAAAAAGGCGTTTTTGATTGAACAATAAAGGCCTCCAAATGTTATTTTATTCACTTTCTGGGGTGGAGAAAAACTTTTTAAGGCCTCAGAGTGAATAAATTGGCCATTTCCATTCACATTTACCCATTCCTCAAATCTTGTGTTTAGGGCCCCTGGAAGCTTGAAAATCACTTTAAACATCTAATTTTATCTCTAAAAGTGATTATCCACGTACAAATGTGAATTGTAGTTCAAAGAGGCAACATTTGAAAACAGACCATTTTTTTAGTTTCTGAAGCATGTCGTAAGGGGGGGTGGTTATCTCTTTCGTCAAAAATCGGGCGTTTTTGCTTGAACAATAAAGGCCTACAAATGTTATTTAGTTCACTTCCCGTGGAGGAGAAACACATTTTAAGGCCGCAGAGTGAGTAAATTGGCCATATTCATTCACTTTTACCCATTCCTCAAATCTTGTGTTTAAGGCCCCTGGAAGCATGAAAATCACTTTAAACATCTCATTTTATCTTTAAAAGTGATTTTCCACGTACAAATGTGAATTGTAGTTCAAAGAGGCAACATTTGAAAACAGACCATTTTTTTAGTTTCTGAAGCATGTCGTAAGGGGGGGTGGTTATCTCTTTCATCAAGAATCGGACGTTTTTGATTGAACAATAAAGGCCTCCAAATGGTATTTTATTCACTTCCCGTGGAGGAGAAACGCTTTTTAAGGCCGCAGAGTGAGTAAATTGGCCATTTTCTTTCACTTTTACCCATTCCTCAAATCTCGTGTTTAGGGCCCCTGGAAGCTTGAAAATCACTTTAAACATCTAATTTTATCTCTAACAGTGATTAACCACATACAAATGTGAATTGTCGTTTAAAGACGCAACATTTGAAAATGGACCATTTTTTTCGTTTCTGAAGCATGTCGTAAGGGGGGTGGTTATCTCTTTCACCAACAAAAAGGCGTTTTTGATTGAACAATAAAGGCCTCCAAATGTTATTTTATTCACTTCCCGTTGAGGAGAAACACTTTTTAAGGCCGCAGAGTAAGTAAATTGGCCATATTCATTCACTTTTACCCATTCCTCAAATCTTGTGTTTAAAGCCCCTGGAAGCATGAAAATCACTTTAAACATCTCATTTTATCTTTAAAAGTGATTTTCCAAGTACAAATGTGAATTGTAGTTCAAAGAGGCAACATTTGAAAATGGACCATTTTTTACGTTTCTGAAGCATGTCGTAAGGGGGGGTGGTTATCTCTTTCGTCACAAATCGGGCGTTTTTGCTTGAACAATAAAGGCCTACAAATGTTATTTAGTTCACTTCCCGTGGAGGAGAAACACTTTTTAAGGCCGCAGAGTGAGTAAATTGGCCATATTCATTTTCTTTTACCCATTCCTCAAATCTTGTGTTTAAGGCCCCTGGAAGCATGAAAATCACTTTAAACATCTCATTTTATCTTTAAAAGTGATTTTCCACGTACAAATGTGAATTGTAGTTCAAAGAGGCAACATTTGAAAACAGACCATTTTTTTAGTTTCTGAAGCATGTTGTAAGGGGGGGTGGTTATCTCTTTCATCAAAAATCGGATGTTTTTAATTGAACAATAAAGGCCTACAAATGTTATTTAATTCACTTTCTGGGGTGGAGAAAAACTTTTTAAGGCCTCAGAGTGAATAAATTGGCCATTTTTATTCACATTTACCCATTCCTCAAATCTTGTGTTTAAGGGGCCTGGAAGCTTGAAAATCACTTTAAACATCTCATTTTATCATTAAAAGTGATTTTCCACGTACAAATGTGATTTGTAGTTAAAAGAGGCAACATTTGAAAACGGACCATTTTTTACGTTTCTGAAGCATGTCGTAAGGGGGGGTGGTTATCTCTTTCGCCAAAAATCGGGCGTTTTCGCTTGAACAATAAAGGCCTACAAATGGTATTTAGTTCACTTCCCGTGGAGGAGAAACACTTTTTAAGGCCGCAGAGTGAGTAAATTGGCCATATTCATTCACTTTTACCCATTCCTTAAATCTTGTGTTTAAGGCCCCTGGAAGCATGAAAATCACTTTAAACATCTCATTTTATCTTTAAAAGTGATTTTCCACATACAAATGTGAATTGTAGTTCAAAGAGGCAACATTTGAAAACAGACCATTTTTTGAGTTTCTGAAGCATGTCGTAAGGGGGGGTGGTTATCTCTTTCATCAAAAATTGGATGTTTTTAATTGAACAATAAAGGCCTACAAATGTTATTTAATTCACTTCCCGTGGAGGAGAAACATTTTTTAAGGCCGCAGAGTGAGTAAATTGGCCATTTTCATTCACTTTTACCCATTTCTCAAATCTTGTGTTTAAGGCCCCTGGAAGCATGAAAATCACTTTAAACATCTCATTTTATCTTTAAAAGTGATTTTCCACGTACAAATGTGAATTGTAGTTCAAAGAGGCAACATTTGAAAACAGACCATTTTTTTAGTTTCTGAAGCATGTCGTAAGGGGGGGTGGTTATCACTTTCATCAAAAATCGGATGTTTTTAATTGAACAATAAAGGCCTACAAATGTTATTTAATTCACTTTCTGGGGTGGAGAAAAACTTTTTAAGGCCTCAGAGTGAATAAATTGGCCATTTCCATTCACATTTACCCATTCCTCAAATCTTGTGTTTAGGGCCCCTGGAAGCTTGAAAATCACTTTAAACATCTAAATTTATCTCTAAAAGTGACTATCCACGTACAAATGTGAATTGTCATTTAAAGACGCAACATTTGAAAATGGACCATTGTTTTCGTTTCTGAAGCATGTCGTAAGGGGGGGTGGTTATCTCTTTCACCAAAAAAAAGGCGTTTTTGATTGAACAATAAATGCCTCCAAATGTTATTATATTCACTTCCCGTGGAGGAGAAACACTTTTTAAGGCCGCAGAGTGAGTAAATTGGCCATTTTCATTCACTTTTACTCATTCCTCAAATGTCGTGTTTAGGGCCCCTGGAAGCTTGAAAATCACTTTAAACATCTAATTTTATCTCTAACAGTGATTAACCACATACAAATGTGAATTGTCGTTTAAAGACGCAACATTTGAAAATGGACCATTTTTTTCGTTTCTGAAGCATGTCGTAAGGGGGGGTGGTTATCTCTTTCACCAAAAAAAAGGCGTTTTTGATTGAACAATAAAGGCCTCCAAATGTTATTTTATTCACTTCCCGTGGAGGTGAAACACTTTTTAAGGCCGCAGAGTGAGTAAATTGGCCATATTCATTCACTTTTACCCATTCCTCAAATCTTGTGTTTAAGGCCCTTGGAAGCATGAAAATCGCTTTAAACATCTCATTTTATCTTTAAAAGTGATTTTCCACGTACAAATGTAAATTGTCGTTTAAAGACGCAACATTTGAAAATGGACCATTTTTTTCGTTTCTGAAGCATGTCTTAAGGGGGGGTGGTTATCTCTTTCACAAAAAAAAAGGCGTTTTTGATTGAACAATAAAGGCCTCCAAATGTTATCTTATTCACTTTCTGGGGTGGAGAAAAACTTTTTAAGGCCTCAGAGTGAATAAATTGGCCATTTCCATTCACATTTACCCATTCCTCAAATCTTGTGTTTAGGGCCCCTGGAAGCTTGAAAATCACTTTAAACATCTAATTTTATCTCTAAAAGTGATTATCCACGTACAAATGTGAATTATAGTTCAAAGAGGCAACATTTGAAAACTGACCATTTTTTACGTTTCTGAAGCATGTCGTAAGGGGGATGGTTATCTCTTTCGTTAAAAATCGGGCGTTTTCGCTTGAACAATAAAGGCCTACAAATGTTATTTAGTTCACTTCCTGTGGAGGAGAAACACTTTTTAAGGCCGCAGACTGAGTAAATTAGCCATATTCATTCACTTTTACCCATTCCTCAAATCTTGTGTTTAAGCCCCTGGAAGCATGAAAATCACTTTAAACATCTCATTTTATCTTTAAAAGTGATTTTCCACGTACAAATGTGAATTGTAGTTCAAAGAGGCAACATTTGAAAACAGACCATTTTTTTAGTTTCTGAAGCATGTCGTAAGGGGGGGTGGTTATCTCTTTCATCAAAAATCGGACGTTTTTGATTGAACAATAAAGGCCTCCAAATGTTATTTTATTCACTTCCAGTGGAGGAGAAACACTTTTTAAGGCCGCAGAGTGTGTAAATTGGCCATTTTCATTCACTTTTACCCATTCCTCAAATCTCGTGTTTAAGGCCCCTGGAAGCATGAAAATCACTTTAAACATCTCATTTTATCTTTAAAAGTGATTTTCCACGTACAAATGTGAATTGTAGTTCAAAGAGGCAACATTTGAAAACAGACCATTTTTTTAGTTTCTGAAGCATGTCGTAAGGGGGGGTGGTTATCTCTTTCATCAAGAATCGGACGTTTTTGATTGAACAATAAAGGCCTCCAAATGGTATTTTATTCACTTCCCGTGGAGGAGAAACGCTTTTTAAGGCCGCAGAGTGAGTAAATTGGCCATTTTCTTTCACTTTTACCCATTCCTCAAATCTCGTGTTTAGGGCCCCTGGAAGCTTGAAAATCACTTTAAACATCTAATTTTATCTCTAACAGTGATTAACCACATACAAATGTGAATTGTCGTTTAAAGACGCAACATTTGAAAATGGACCATTTTTTTCGTTTCTGAAGCATGTCGTAAGGGGGGTGGTTATCTCTTTCACCAACAAAAAGGCGTTTTTGATTGAACAATAAAGGCCTCCAAATGTTATTTTATTCACTTCCCGTTGAGGAGAAACACTTTTTAAGGCCGCAGAGTAAGTAAATTGGCCATATTCATTCACTTTTACCCATTCCTCAAATCTTGTGTTTAAAGCCCCTGGAAGCATGAAAATCACTTTAAACATCTCATTTTATCTTTAAAAGTGATTTTCCAAGTACAAATGTGAATTGTAGTTCAAAGAGGCAACATTTGAAAATGGACCATTTTTTACGTTTCTGAAGCATGTCGTAAGGGGGGGTGGTTATCTCTTTCGTCAAAAATCGGGCGTTTTTGCTTGAACAATAAAGGCCTACAAATGTTATTTAGTTCACTTCCCGTGGAGGAGAAACACTTTTTAAGGCCGCAGAGTGAGTAAATTGGCCATATTCATTTTCTTTTACCCATTCCTCAAATCTTGTGTTTAAGGCCCCTGGAAGCATGAAAATCACTTTAAACATCTCATTTTATCTTTAAAAGTGATTTTCCACGTACAAATGTGAATTGTAGTTCAAAGAGGCAACATTTGAAAACAGACCATTTTTTTAGTTTCTGAAGCATGTTGTAAGGGGGGGTGGTTATCTCTTTCATCAAAAATCGGATGTTTTTAATTGAACAATAAAGGCCTACAAATGTTATTTAATTCACTTTCTGGGGTGGAGAAAAACTTTTTAAGGCCTCAGAGTGAATAAATTGGCCATTTTTATTCACATTTACCCATTCCTCAAATCTTGTGTTTAAGGGGCCTGGAAGCTTGAAAATCACTTTAAACATCTCATTTTATCATTAAAAGTGATTTTCCACGTACAAATGTGATTTGTAGTTAAAAGAGGCAACATTTGAAAACGGACCATTTTTTACGTTTCTGAAGCATGTCGTAAGGGGGGGTGGTTATCTCTTTCGCCAAAAATCGGGCGTTTTCGCTTGAACAATAAAGGCCTACAAATGGTATTTAGTTCACTTCCCGTGGAGGAGAAACACTTTTTAAGGCCGCAGAGTGAGTAAATTGGCCATATTCATTCACTTTTACCCATTCCTTAAATCTTGTGTTTAAGGCCCCTGGAAGCATGAAAATCACTTTAAACATCTCATTTTATCTTTAAAAGTGATTTTCCACATACAAATGTGAATTGTAGTTCAAAGAGGCAACATTTGAAAACAGACCATTTTTTGAGTTTCTGAAGCATGTCGTAAGGGGGGGTGGTTATCTCTTTCATCAAAAATTGGATGTTTTTAATTGAACAATAAAGGCCTACAAATGTTATTTAATTCACTTCCCGTGGAGGAGAAACATTTTTTAAGGCCGCAGAGTGAGTAAATTGGCCATTTTCATTCACTTTTACCCATTTCTCAAATCTTGTGTTTAAGGCCCCTGGAAGCATGAAAATCACTTTAAACATCTCATTTTATCTTTAAAAGTGATTTTCCACGTACAAATGTGAATTGTAGTTCAAAGAGGCAACATTTGAAAACAGACCATTTTTTTAGTTTCTGAAGCATGTCGTAAGGGGGGGTGGTTATCACTTTCATCAAAAATCGGATGTTTTTAATTGAACAATAAAGGCCTACAAATGTTATTTAATTCACTTTCTGGGGTGGAGAAAAACTTTTTAAGGCCTCAGAGTGAATAAATTGGCCATTTCCATTCACATTTACCCATTCCTCAAATCTTGTGTTTAGGGCCCCTGGAAGCTTGAAAATCACTTTAAACATCTAAATTTATCTCTAAAAGTGACTATCCACGTACAAATGTGAATTGTCATTTAAAGACGCAACATTTGAAAATGGACCATTGTTTTCGTTTCTGAAGCATGTCGTAAGGGGGGGTGGTTATCTCTTTCACCAAAAAAAAGGCGTTTTTGATTGAACAATAAATGCCTCCAAATGTTATTTTATTCACTTCCCGTGGAGGAGAAACACTTTTTAAGGCCGCAGAGTGAGTAAATTGGCCATTTTCATTCACTTTTACTCATTCCTCAAATGTCGTGTTTAGGGCCCCTGGAAGCTTGAAAATCACTTTAAACATCTAATTTTATCTCTAACAGTGATTAACCACATACAAATGTGAATTGTCGTTTAAAGACGCAACATTTGAAAATGGACCATTTTTTTCGTTTCTGAAGCATGTCGTAAGGGGGGGTGGTTATCTCTTTCACCAAAAAAAAGGCGTTTTTGATTGAACAATAAAGGCCTCCAAATGTTATTTTATTCACTTCCCGTGGAGGTGAAACACTTTTTAAGGCCGCAGAGTGAGTAAATTGGCCATATTCATTCACTTTTACCCATTCCTCAAATCTTGTGTTTAAGGCCCTTGGAAGCATGAAAATCGCTTTAAACATCTCATTTTATCTTTAAAAGTGATTTTCCACGTACAAATGTGAATTGTAGTTAAAAGAGGCAACATTTGAAAACGGACCATTTTTTACGTTTCTGAAGCATGTCGTAAGGGGGGGTGGTTATCTCTTTCGTCAAAAATCGGGTGTTTTCGCTTGAACAATAAAGGCCTACAAATGTTATTTAGTTCACTTCCCGTGGAGGAGAAACACTTTTTAAGGCCGCAGAGTGAGTAAATTGGCCATATTCATTCACTTTTACCCATTCCTCAAATCTTGTGTTTAAGGCCACTGGAAGCATGAAAATCACTTTAAACATCTCATTTTATCTTTAAAAGTGATTTTCCACGTACAAATGTGAATTGTAGTTCAAAGAGGCAACATTTGAAAACGGACCATTTTTTACGTTTCTGAAGCTTGTCGTAAGGGGGGGTGGTTATCTCTTTCGTCAAAAATCGGGCGTTTTCGCTTGAACAATAAAGGCCTACAAATGTTATTTAGTTCACTTCCCGTTGAGGAGAAACACTTTTTAAGGCCGCAGAGTGAGTAAATTGGCCATATTCATTCACTTTTACCCATTCCTCAAATCTTGTGTTTAAGGCCCTTGGAAGCATGAAAATCGCTTTAAACATCTCATTTTATCTTTAAAAGTGATTTTCCACGTACAAATGTAAATTGTCGTTTAAAGACGCAACATTTGAAAATGGACCATTTTTTTCGTTTCTGAAGCATGTCTTAAGGGGGGGTGGTTATCTCTTTCACCAAAAAAAAGGCGTTTTTGATTGAACAATAAAGGCCTCCAAATGTTATCTTATTCACTTTCTGGGGTGGAGAAAAACTTTTTAAGGCCTCAGAGTGAATAAATTGGCCATTTCCATTCACATTTACCCATTCCTCAAATCTTGTGTTTAGGGCCCCTGGAAGCTTGAAAATCACTTTAAACATCTAATTTTATCTCTAAAAGTGATTATCCACGTACAAATGTGAATTGTAGTTCAAAGAGGCAACATTTGAAAACTGACCATTTTTTACGTTTCTGAAGCATGTCGTAAGGGGGATGGTTATCTCTTTCGTTAAAAATCGGGCGTTTTCGCTTGAACAATAAAGGCCTACAAATGTTATTTAGTTCACTTCCTGTGGAGGAGAAACACTTTTTAAGGCCGCAGACTGAGTAAATTAGCCATATTCATTCACTTTTACCCATTCCTCAAATCTTGTGTTTAAGGCCCCTGGAAGCATGAAAATCACTTTAAACATCTCATTTTATCTTTAAAAGTGATTTTCCACGTACAAATGTGAATTGTAGTTCAAAGAGGCAACATTTGAAAACAGACCATTTTTTTAGTTTCTGAAGCATGTCGTAAGGGGGGGTGGTTATCTCTTTCATCAAAAATCGGACGTTTTTGATTGAACAATAAAGGCCTCCAAATGTTATTTTATTCACTTCCAGTGGAGGAGAAACACTTTTTAAGGCCGCAGAGTGTGTAAATTGGCCATTTTCATTCACTTTTACCCATTCCTCAAATCTCGTGTTTAAGGCCCCTGGAAGCATGAAAATCACTTTAAACATCTCATTTTATCTTTAAAAGTGATTTTCCACGTACAAATGTGAATTGTAGTTCAAAGAGGCAACATTTGAAAACGGACCATTTTTTACGTTTCTGAAGCATGTCGTAAGGGGGATGGTTATCTCTTTCGTTAAAAATCGGGCGTTTTCGCTTGAACAATAAAGGCCTACAAATGTTATTTAGTTCACTTCCTGTGGAGGAGAAACACTTTTTAAGGCCGCAGAGTGAGTAAATTGGCCATATTCATTCAATTTTACCCATTCCTCAAATTTCGTGTTTAAGGCCCCTGGAAGCATGAAAATCACTTTAAACATCTCATTTTATCTTTAAAAGTGATTTTCCACGTACAAATGTGAATTGTAGTTCAGGAGGCAACATTTGAAAACAGACCATTTTTTTTGTTTCTGAAGCATGTCGTAAGGGGGGTGGTTATCTCTTTCATCAAAAATCGGACGTTTTTAATTGAACAATAAAGGCCTACAAATGTTATTTATTTCACTTTCTGGGGTGGAGAAAAACTTTTTAAGGCCTCAGAGTGAATAAATTTGCCATTTTCATTCACATTTACCCATTCCTCAAATCTTGTGTTTAGGGCCCCTGGAAGCTTGAAAATCACTTTAAACATCTAATTTCATCTCTAAAAGTGATTATCCACCTACAAATGTGAATTGTCGTTTAAAGACGCAACATTTGAAAATGGACCATTTTTTTTCGTTTCTGAAGCATGTCATAAGGGGGGGTGGTTATCTCTTTCACCAAAAAACAGGCGTTTTTGATTGAACAATAAAGGCCTCCAAATGTTATTTAATTCACTTCCCGTGGAGGAGAAACACTTTTTTTTTTGGGGGGGGGGAATCTATTTTTATTGTTTTAAACAAGAACATTCCTTGGCATTTGACACAATAGGTAAGCAGAGAGTTGAAAAACATATGTGGGAGATCACCCCGCATCAGGATCAATAACTACTACTTCATGACATGCAATCAGGCTTATTTGTGATCACTGTCCCCAGCGGAGCCATCTACAGTCTCTTTGACAGTCCCGGTGCAGTCTCATCAGAAGTGACAGTATTAACCGTACCTCAGCCAGGCTCCGTGCCTGTGCGCGGGTGCTTCCCGCCCCATTCAGGTAGTGAAGAACAGGCAAAATCCCCGCAAGGCCCAAAGATTATACATAACAAAACCTTAACAATGGCAGCATAAACTGTACATACAGGCTCAATACCCTCCCAGCTGTCAGTAAACCCCCCGCCCCTCCACACCCCCCCGAGGATCCCCCATGTGAGTGCCTCGGCTGTGAACAACGTTATGCAAGTGTGGGTGTCGTGGCGCCAAGGGAGGAAGCAGTCAGGGGCATATCATCTCGACAGAGGGGCATCCCCCGATCCACCCCCACCCACGTCAGCTCCGACGGCCGCCTCCTGCAACTCCGCGCGACCCTCCGCGCCTAGGCTTCTGAGCTTCCCCAACAGCTGCTTCCAGCGGTCTGCCATGGGTTCCCTCCGCAGGCCCAGTGTTTCCTCCCTCTGGATGGCGGTCCCCTCAGCCCCGGCCCATGCCTGAAAGGAGGCACTCCAAGCCTGCACGCGCGGCGGGTCATGCGCTTTCCACCGCTTCGTAATGAGGCGTGCCGCTACCACTAGCCCCAGGTCTATGAATCGAGATGTCACCTTTTCCTTACGCGATCATTTAAAGTGGTGCAATATGTGTTCGGGCTAGTCGAATGGGATGCTGCGGCCCACACTCTCTAGCAGCAACCCATTGACCGATCTCCAGTAGACACCCAACCGTGAACAGCTCCACAACATATGTAGGAAACCCGCCCCCGGCTCACTACATCTAGGGCACACTGCGTCAGTACGGTGAAAATACCGATTGATTAACTCCGGCGTGAGGTAAGCTCTGTGCACGATAAATAACTGAATTTGGCGGAACCGCAAGTTTCGGGGTATAGGCACCGGGCCCTTGAGTATCCTTTCCCACTCCCTGTCCTCTAGCGGTCTTCCCAGGTCCAGATCCCACTTAGCGCGGAGGCGGTCCAGGCTGATGGACGACAGCTCCCTCAGTGAAGCTGCAAACCAGCGGATCAAGTGCCCTCCCCTCCCCATGACATGCAAGTATTGCATTTTTTTTTTTTGAAAAACCTTTATTGTGCACATTTGCATCATCTTACAATACACAGTCACCGTCCAGGCGGCGAAGCAGTTAAGCAAAGCGTACGCTTCCAGATGTTAGAACACAGCCATTCAGCCGACAACCCGGGGGTCCGGCGGCGTTGTACAGGGTAGCATGCGTACAGAAGGGAGGTGCGTGCGTTGTGAAGAGAGTAGGTGTGTGGCACTGTTTATGTGCGTTTGATTTTTTGTGGTGTCCCAGGTGCATGTTATCGGTGACAGAGGATGGCGCCGTGATCCAGCCCACTCCACGGTTGCGCCGGCTGTCACCCAGGCCCCGATCCGGATACCTATTGGACGCCGTTGTTACCCCAAAGTGTAAAGGCCGCCGGGCAACCGAGCGCCAGCATCACGCTCAGAATGTGGGCCGAAGCGCGGCAAGGATGTTGCAGTATAGCTCACAGCGACCTATATGGCAGCGCATAGATCCGGCGAGTCTAGTATGCAGATTCGTAGTCCATATCTATCCCGTGTATGTATGGCAATAGTATGTGTTAAGGTTAGGGTTGTGAACTCAAGTAGGGTCAAGGGGAAGGGGGAAAAAGGGAGGGGGAGATCATTCTGCGGTAGAGCAGGAGGGTCATCATCTGCCAAGCTGGGCACAGCGGGACTGCGTAGCATGCGCGGGAAGCCGCGGGCCAGGGGAGGGGGAAAAAGGAAAGAGGGCCTTCAAGAAGGCTGGAATTCCCCAGCGTCCGTGCCCGCACCCGCCCACCCTGTGTGTAGGGTGCCCCCCCGCACCAGAGAAGGAGGGGCCCGGCAGGGCAAATCGGCCACGCCCCCCCGTCCGACCCCCCATCCGGACAGTGCGAACGCCCCCGCAGGCCGTGGCAGCAGCTAACCCCGTGTGTGTGGTATAGCTGCGTAGCGAGCACCTCCCAGCGGCAGTCCCATGCAGGGTGGCAGTGTGGGGCATCAGGGGTAATCAGGGGTAAGCAGGGGGGGGCAAGAGCCATCCCCCTAGCAGTCCCGGGGCCGCCGCCACCTGGCCAGCAGGGGAGCGACAAACCCCAGGGATTCAGGTTATCCCCCTGTCCTGGCAAGCCCTCTGGAATGTCACGAGGAGATCATCCCAAAGTTGGGTGATGGGGAACTTCCGGAGCCCTGCAGTTTCCTCGCGAAGAAGCACTGCGCTCTCTGCCTGCGCCCAATTAACAAAAGAGGCTCTCCAATGTCGAACGTGTGGGGGGGCGGTTGCCTTCCAATGCTTGGTGAGCAAGCGTTTGGCCGTTATAAGGCCCATGTCCCAAAAGCGTGCCTGTACTTTATTGTCTTTTGTGCGCCGATAGAGCCCTAGTATGCATGCTTCCCATGTATGCGGGAGCCGTCCATCAGCGCCGTGCGCGAGCAGTGTCAGTACGGCGTCCCAATATGTCTGTACCTCTGGGCAGTGCCATAGCATATGTAAGAGGTCCGCTCCCGGTAGTAAGCACCGCGGGCAGGTTGCATCTGTCCTCGCAAAGTACCTGTTAATTTTTTCGGGCGTGAGGTATGCGCGCTGTAGTATGTAGTACTGTATAATTTTAAAGCGGGGATTGCGTGGGATGTTCGTCGGGCCGGTCAGTATCAGTGCCCATTCTTTGTCCGTCCAGCCTCTTCCCCTATCTGTCGCCCAGCACTCCCTCAGCGTTAATGTGGATGGCCGCGAGTGCGCCTGTAGTGCCTGCGCCAGCCAGTGTACGATGTGCGCGCCATGGCCCATAACATGTAGGTATTGCATGAAGGCATGCACCGGAGGCTCCACTGTCATGTCGCCCCAGGAAGCAGTGAGTGTGTGCAGGAGGGAGGCGTGTAGGAGGAACTGTCCCGCCGGGAGAGTCGTGTCTTCAGCCAAGTTGGCGAACGTGAGCAATTCGCCATCCGCATATAAATCGCTCAGTGTGTCCACCCCCGCCTGATCCCAGCCAGCCAAGTGGGCCTCCGTGAGCGGTCCCGTCGGGCCAGGCATACCCAAGAGCGGCATGCTCGGGGCATAAGGCTTAGTAGCACGTGTGAGACGAAGGCTCCTCAGGAAGCATCTGCGTGCCACTGCCAAGTAGATCTGGGAAGGGCAGGGTGTGCGGGTTATCGGGTGAAACAGCGCATTAATTTGCGTTTGTGTCCATGTAGCCGAATGCTTGGCAGTGTCCTCGAGTTGCCTGCCGCTCAGCCATCCCGCCACCCACTGCATCTGTGCCGCGAGATAGTACAATTCCAGGTTAGGAACCGCCAAGCCCCCTGAGTCTGTGGGCATATATAATTTAGCCAGCGCCACTCGCGGCCTCCCCCTGTTCCAGATGAGGGAACGCAGCAGCACCTCTAGGTCACGAAAGAGCCTGACGGGCACATACAGAGGCATATTCGCAAAATAATAGAGTAGGCGAGGCAGCACAATCATTTTGGTCAGTGCCACGCGGCTGGGCACGTTAAGGGGTAGGGTGTTCCAGAAGCTAATCTGCGCTCGGACAGAAGCGATCGCTCGGCAGAGGTTCCCTTCCAGGATATCTGCCGGTGTTCTGTATATCCGTATCCCTAGGTATCGGAAAGTGGTGGGATGCCATTGCAGTCTGTCCCCTCCCAGCCGGATGTCACATTCAGGTACGTCTGGGCTAAAGGGGTATGCCCCCGACTTGGCCCAATTAACTCTCAGGCCCGACATTCCCTCAAAGTTGCGGAAGATGTCGGCAAGGGAGGCGGGGATGGCAGCTATGTCCCTGACGTACAGCAGCAAATCGTCTGCATACAGTGACACTGCGTGCAAGCCATCTGCCAGCGGGATTCCCCACTCCAGCCCGTGTGTTCTGAGAGTCATGGCCAGTGGCTCCATGGCCAGTGAGAACAGCAATGGCGACAATGGGCAGCCCTGGCGGGTGCCTCTGCGGACTCGGATGGTAGCTGAGAGGAGGTGGCCCGTGCGGACTCAGACTGTCGGTCTGCCGTAAAGCAGATCAATCATGGCCCGGTATACCCCCCAGTTGATACTTCTCTGTAACCGCCCGCAGGTACGGCCACTCCACTGAATCGAAAGCTTTCTCCAGATCCAATATCAGGCATCCCGCTCTCGGCCAGTGCTGCGTAGCGTATTCCTGTACCCGGAAGAGGCGGCGTATGTTGTAGGAAGTGTGGCGTGTGGGGACAAACCCATTTTGGTCGCGGTGTACTAGGGTGGGCACATGGGGGGCCAGTCTTCTGGCCAAAGTAGAAGCCAGGATTTTATAATCTGTGTTCAGTAGTGCCAACGGGCGGTAAGAGCCAACCTGTGTACTATCCTTGCCCGGTTTAAGAATAGATACTAGCATGGCCTCATTTAATGATGGGGGTAAAGCGGCATCTTCCGCTGCCGCGGTATACATCCTCAGCAGCTCCGGAATGAGAACATCTGAGCTGGCCTTGTACAGCTCCGCCGGCAGTCCATCCGGGCCCGGCGTTTTGCCATTTGACAAATTAAAGATGGCTTCTCGGAGCTCGTCTGGCTCCAGTGGGGCACCCAGCTCGTCCTGTTGCGCAATAGTTAGTTGTGGCATTTGCAGGGGGGAGAGGTAGTCAGCTATAGCCGGAGGAGGGACCGCCAAGCGGGAGCGATACAGCTCTTCATAATGAGCCGTGAAGGCATCGTGGATACCAAGCTGCGTGTATACCAGTTCCCCCCCCCCGTCCGCACAGCCGCTACCGGGATCGAGCGGGTCTCCTGAGAGATCAGCCACGCTAAAAGCTTGCCAGGTCTGTCGCCAAGGTGATGTGTTCTCGCCGAATGCGCGGCATAATTCACGTTTCGGAGTCGCTCTAAAAGGCGTGCATGTTCCGTGCGGGCCTCGTGTAGCGGGCTCTCGTCGCCAGCCACAGCCCCTTCCTCCCGTAGCAGTAAGTCCGACTCTAATCTAGTTAAGTCCCTCTCCAATTGATGCCTCATGTGTCCCTGCGCATGCAAGCAGTGTCCCCGAAGCACTACCTTGAAGGCGTCCCACTCCATCTGCGGAGTGGACGCCGTGCCAGCATTATCCTCGAAGTATTGCGCGGCGCGTGTAAGCAAGTTGTCCCGGAAAACCGCGTCTAGTAGCAGCGCAGGCTGCAGGCGCCAAGTGGGCACAGGAGGGTGCGGGCGTGCCCAGGTTATTGACATGAAGTGTGGGTTGTGATCTGAGTGCGTGCGGCCCATGTATTGCGTGTCCGTCACGTGGGGTAAGAGGCCATGAACCGGTCCAGTCGGACATGTAAGTCGTGAGCGCCAGAGTAGTAGGAATACGTCCGCGTCCCTGGGTTGCGCTGTCACCAAACATCGTGTAGGTCCCATTGCGCGGCCCATTCCAGTAGTGCTTTTGTGGCTCCCTGTGTAGAGGCATTAGCTGGGGGCGGGAAGGAGCGGTCCAGTGTCGTATCTAGAGTGCAATTATAGTCGCCCCCTATTATCCACGATGTTGCGTGCCAGGGTGCCATGACCGTTGAGAGCCGCGCCAGGAAGCTACCCTGATCTACATTGGGAGAGTAGAGGGATACCAGTGTGAGAGACCGGCCATCTAATCTGCCCTGCGCAGCCGCATATCTGCCCTCCCGGTCCACTGCCACCTCCGTGGTTTCCCAAGGAGTCCCAGGGCGGACCCATATCAGTGTTCCGCGAGCGTAGGAGGAATACTCCGTAGCATATAGCTGCCCTCGCCATCTACGGCGCAATGCCTGCACCTCGGCTCCGTTCAAATGGGTTTCTTGGAGTAGCGCTATGTTGATTTTGTGTCGCTTTAGGTATGAGTATATATGGTAGCTTCTGGCTGGCGTGTGCATTCCTCTGACGTTCCAGGTGCATATTTGTACATTAGCCATAGCTGTTATGTGTGTGTGTGCGCCTCCCCCCCTCCCAAGGCGCGGCCCCCCGCCTAAGGGCCCCCCAGCCCCAGCAGTCCGCTTCAGCCATGCAGCCAATGTGAGTGTCGTATATGCAGTACCATGATCTCCAGCAGGGTAGTGGGATAGGGAAAAAGGGGAATGCAAAAGGCCTTAACATGGCAACAAAGTCCAAAATACCAAAAGGTCGGCCGCACAACAGGTCGCCGTCCAAACACTCAAGTGAGCTCGCAAACTATACAGTCTAAGGGGGTGCTTGTGGTTACGTTCTAATAGTAATCAAAACAGTGCAGTCTTGGATGTGCCCGGTGTCTCTCCCGGGTGTGGTGTGCAAGCCCCCGCTGGCCAGCGGACGTCCAGTGTCTCTTGTTCCATGCCGTGGCAGCTGTGCGCCCAGATATCAGTCAAGGGCGGGCAAAGGTGCCAGGGGGGGGCAAGTCCCCCCCTAGCCAGGCCAAGTCGCAGCAGGCTTGCAGTGAAACGCCGCGGGGCACACCCTTGTTTCTGCATGAGTCGCATGAGGATAAGTAGAAAAAGTACTTACAGTGGCTAGCTCCGTGCTCCAGCCCCCCAGGGCAGCGTCAGTGTGAGCGTCAGCAGGCCCAGGACAGCTCTAGGGTCAGGCGGGGCAACCAGGCAGGAGCCCGGGCGGGTTCGCGCCATGCGGCAGATATCAGACCGGTCCCAAACTCCGTCAGCCAAAGAGTTCCACCGTCTGCGGCGTGACCTCCGGGGGTCCCCCAGAGCTCTGCGTGTCCAGGAGTCCATAAATCGCCTCATCGTCCGTTGAAGACGCTGCCGGGCAGGCGCCCGGGTGGAGCGACGGCGCCGGGGAATTGCTGATTGCCGCCACCTTGCGCAAGGCATCCTGTTGTTCCTGGTGGACTAGGGCCGCCGGCGGGGAGCAGCGCACTGCCTCCCCGAGCAGCGGCGGCGTGGGCGACCTTCGGCGACGTTGCCTCCCCGAACCTCTGGACCTCTCCATCGTGGTAGTTCCCGGCGCCCTTCGCGGCGCGTCAGGCATTCCTCCATCCAACCAGGCCTCAGCCTCCTTAGGGCTCATGAAGAAGTGCGTTTTGTCACGTACCACTACTCGTAATTTGGCCGGGAAAAGTAGCGAGTACTTGAGGTCCGCTTCGCGCAGCCTTCTTTTTACAGCCAGGAAGGAATGCCTCTGTCTCTGCACTCTTGCAGTGTAGTCCGGGAAGAACATCACCGCAGCGTTGTCTATGGTGACTTCCCCTAGGTTCCTTGCTTCGCGCAGTATCGTGTCCCGGTCTCGGTAGTTGAGTACTCGAAGGAGGAATGGTCTGGGGTTAGAGCCCGGGGGGAGCGGCCGTGTGGGTACGCGGTGGGCTCTCTCCACCACAAAGTAGGGGGAAAGCGTGCCGTCCGGCAGCAGGTCTCGCAACCAGTCCTCAGCCTTACGGGCGAGATCCACTCCTTCCCATTTCTCCGGGATGCCCACGAGGCGGATGTTGTTTCTCCGTGCCCGTCCCTCCGCATCCTCGGCCCTGCCCTCCAAGAGTTCCATTCTGTTTAGGAGGTCTTGCACCTTTTTGTCCGTCTGTACCGTCAGTGGTTCAATCACCGCCACCTTATCTTCCAGGGTCTTGGTGCGATCTTGCAACTTCTTGTGATCAGCTCGGAGGTGGGTCAGATCTATCGCCACGCCATCGATTCTGGTCTCCAGAGAGGTGCGCGTCTGTTGCAGCGATTCTTCCATCCGTTCCATGGCCGCCAAGACGCTGTCCAGTTTTGCCGCCACGTGGTCGGTATCCATCCTGAGTGCCGCTTTCGTTTGCTTCCCCTTTGTCGCTGCAGGTCCCGATCCAGTACGTGTTTGCGCCCCTCCAGGCATGGAGCTGGTGGCGCGCGCAAGGTAGCGGCTCCCGACGTTGTTGGGCAGGGGCCCGTCGCTCGTGGTAGGTCACCCCAGCGCCTCCGGGGTCGCCGTTGCGGGCCCCGCGTCGTCTCGCCGCTCCAAGCCGTCGGGCCGCACGCAGCGCGTCCCGGCCGTCGCGGATCCAGAGGCTCCGATCAGCGCAGGGCACATGCCTCCCCCCAAAGGGTCAGGGCGCGGTTGTGGCTCCTATCCGCTCCGGGCTCGCGTAGCTTCGTCGCAGCGGACAGGGCCGCAGGTGGTGCGCTGTATTGGTCTGTGGGATCCAGGCCGGTGTCCCGGTAGCACGCTCTGTGTCCTCAAGGAGCGGTGGCGCGTGCGGCTGAGTCCAACAGCGTCGCATCCCTCATCCAGGGCAATTTCACTCTCAGAGTCTAAAGGCTGGTGTGAAACCAGTAGGAGAGAAGCCGGACTGTAGTGCAGCAGCGGCTAGGCCGGAGCGGGGGGAGGGGGAGGCGAATCCCCTGCGTCCCGTCGCAGTTCCAAGGATCCCTATCTCCTCCGTGGATTCCTGTTCCTCCCCAATGGTATCGCAATCCCGCAGCAGTTGAGGGGCAGCTGCTTGTAAGCAATAGTTGTACGTCAGGTCCCGTCTTCTCTCTGGCTCTACCCCGCCGGCCCCCGGGCCCCCGTCCGCCAACTCACTCACATGCCGGGTGTCCCAGATGGCGTCCGCGTGGCCGCTCCAGGCCGTTCCCAGCCCACCGTCGTCGTCTGACGGCTCCCCAGGGGGGAGGGGGGGCCTCCAGGCGCCCCCGGTCACGATGCCCGTCTCGCGGGGGCTCCTCGGCAACGGCCGTGGGCCTCCTCGTAGGCCGCAGATCAAGGCCTGGTGAGTCGCCCAGAGCCGCGGGCTCACGTAAGCGTCGTCTCCAGATGCGGGCTCACCAACACGGCTCCAGGCTCGCCGTCGGTGCCGGTGCTGCACGCTACCTCCGATGCGTCCCAAATTCAGCCAGGGCATTCAGCAGGTGTCGGAGCAGGTCCGCCGGCAGTGTCGGGCCGCGGAAAGGAGTTTTCAACGGATAAAAGACCCGGGGTAGGGAGGCTCAGGCGGGAGCTCTACCCGGGCATGTCCGCTCTCGTTGCATGTTAAGCCACGCCCCCCATGACATGCAAGTATTGCATGGTCAGATGCAGGGTGGGTTCCGAGGCCATATATCCCCACTGGGCGGTCATGCTCGCTATCAGCGAGCGATGCGTCAGGAACCCCCCGGGCGGGAGCCCGTCCTCCGATACCAGGGTCTCGTATGGTATGAGCTCGCCCTCCCGGTACAAATCTCCCAACGTGCGCACATCAGCTCCCCACCAATCCACCAGCATGGGGGCCGTGAGCACCCCTCCTCCACCAGGGGAGCCCTCCAGCGGTATTGCCGGCGCATACGGGACAATAGTACGCGTGAGGAACAAGGCCCTCCAGAAACACCTGTGCGCCACTTCCAGAAGGAGTGGTAGCGGGCGCGCGATCCTGTGAAGAGGATGGAAGGACCTGGTTATTCGCTCCAGGGAGTAAGGCGCCAACCCAGAGGCCGTGTCATCCCTGCCCCTATCAGCTAGCCAGCGGGCCACCCATTGTAATTGAGCGGCCAGGTAGTAGTGCTCAAAGCAGGGGGCGGCTAGACCACCTCTGTCTGTAGGTAGATACAACTTCGCGAGCGCCAGCCTGTGTCTGGCATTACCCGAGACAAAGTCCCGCAGCAGCTGATTAAGCTTACCAAAAAATGTGGGGGAAATATACATCGGAAGGTTGGCGAAGTAATACAGGAGGCGGGGGAGCATGACCATTTTGGCCAGCGCCACCCTGCCCGTGATCGTCAGTGGGAGTGCGCTCCAGAAGCGTACCTGCGACCTGAGCGCCGCGACCGCCCTCCCCAGATTCCCATCGAAGAGGTCGGCCGGGCAACGGTAAATTTGGATCCCCAAGTAGCGGAAGGTGTCTTCCTTCCATTGGACCAGCGTGCCATCCAGGCAGTATCTCTGATCGTCAATACCGGCGCTAAAGGCATACAGGCATGATTTGGCTGCGTTCACACGTAGCCCCGAGATGGCGGCGAACGTCCTCAGCAGCCGCGGCAGCTCCTCCGGGACACGCCCCACATCTAGCACATAGACCAGCAGGTCATCAGCGTAGAGCGACATGTGGTGGACAGTATCCCCCAACTGTATACCATCTCCCAGGGTCGCCCGCACAGCCACAGCCAGAGGCTCAATTGCCAGGGCGAACAGGAGCAGGGAGAGCGGGCACCCCTGGCGGGTGCCTCGGCCCACCGGTATCGCCTCCGAGACGTGAGGGCCCAGACGGACACGGACCGTGGGTCGCCTGTATAACAGGTCGACCATCTTCAGGAATGCCCGGTCCAACCCAAATCGCAGCAGCACCTCGGCTTAGTAACCCCACTCCAGACTGTCAAATGCCTTCTCTAAGTCCAAGATGAGGCACCCCGCCCTGGGCCACCTGTGCACTGCCTCAGTTGCTACCCTGAAGTATCGCCGAATGTTCAGGGACGTTGACCGTGCCGGGACAAAGCCATTCTGGTCGGTGTGACCCAGATGGGGGACCACCGGCGCCAGCCGCTCCGCCAGCACTTTGGCGAGGATTTTGTAATCCACATTCAGCATCGCTAAGGGACGGTAGGAGCCCAGCTCTGTGTGGTCTCTGTCAGGCTTAGGCAGGGAGACCAGGAACGCCTCCCGCATAGAAGGAGGGAGCGACCCCACCTCAAGTGCTTTATTGTAGAGCTCTCTCAGCAGCGGCGCGAGGGACTCGCGGTATGCTTTGTAATATTCCGCGGGCAGGCCATCCGGCCCCGGCATCTTCCCAGATGCCATTGATTGAATTGCCTCCCCTATTTCCTCCAGAGAGAGAGGCCCGGCGAGTTCCCCATTGTGTGCCGCCGTGACCTCGGGGAGCTGGATAGAGGCCAGAAAGTCCCCAAGAAGCTGCGGGGGGCCAGTTCCCCTCGCTTTGTACAGTTGCCTATAGTGGTCAGCAAAGGCCCGGTGTATTTCACGCTGTGTGTGGACTAGCGTGCCATCCTCGCTGCGGATCGTTCCTATAGGGGCACGTCGGTCCTCCTGCCATATGAGCCAGGCCAGGAGGCGGCCCGCCCTGTCCGCCCTAGCGTGCGTCCTGGCTGTGTGCGCAGCGTAGTTGTGGCACCGGAGCCGCTCCAGGAGGTCCGCGTGCCTTTCCCGAAGGTCTGCCAGGGTGTGTGTGTGCCGACCCCCTCCTTCTCCCTCCCTCTCATGCCGCAGGAGTTCATTCTCCAGGCTTGTCAGAGAGTCCGAGAGGCCCCTGCGTATGTTCCAGGTGGCCCCCAGGCAGTGGCCGCGAATGGTCGCCTTATGGGCCTCCCACTCCACCAGTGTATCACTCGCAGTCCCTTCGTTTGCTTCAAAGTATGCCAGAATGGCCGTGCCAAGGGAAGATCTAAATTCCGGGTCCTCAAGCGCGCTCGGCTGAAGCCGCCAGGTGGGCACCGGCTGCCGTTCCACGACCCAGCTAAGCTGGAACCACAAGGGGTTATGATCGGAGTGCGTTCGGCCCAGATATTCAGAACGCGCTATAAGCGGGAGTAGCGACTGCGAGCCCACCAACCTATCCAGCCGGACGTGTAGATCGTGCACCGCCGAATAATAAGAATATATCCTGTCTCTCGGGTGGAGGGTGCGCCACAGGTCCTGTAGCGCCCAGTGCGCAAGCCAGTCTCCCAGCGCCCGAGCGTTGGACTCCACCATCGCAGCACGCAGGGGAGGGAAGGATCTGTCCAGCTGGACATCTAGCACCATATTAAAGTCCCCTCCCAGCAGCCAGGGGAGCCCCGCATGAGGGTGCAGGATTTGTGTCAGGCGTTCCAGGAAGGACGGCTGATCCACATTGGGCGCGTATATCGACCCCAGCAAGATCTCCTGCCCGTTCAATTTTCCCCGCACCAGCGTGTACCTGCCCTCACCGTCCACCACCACCTCCTCGCACCGGAAGGGGACCCCCGCTCGCACCCATATCAATGTGCCGCGCGCATGCGCCGAATAAGTGGTGCCATATGTGTGCCCTCTCCATCGCCTGGAAAGCCTACCCACTTCTAGCTGTGACATATGCATCTCCTGTAGGAGGGCGATCCCAACAGAGTGGCGTTGTAAGTACGAGAAGATGGAGTAGCGCTTTGACGGTGTGTGCATGCCCCGTATATTCCAAGTCACAACATTAGTGTGCGTCATCGTGAAGGTGGGAAAGCCAGCCGGGCTGGAAGTAGAGCGTCCGCACCCGGGGAGGAGGATGAGGGGCCGGCCACACGACCCAGGGGAACATATAAATGCGCTGCCATGTGAACAGTGTAACTGCTGTGAACAGTAGAACAAAAGGGACGTATTCCCAACGGGGCATCCGTCCAAACTGTAAAGAAACTAATTAACAATGCAATGTGTCAGTACAGTGTCTGATGGGGTACGCGCGGGAGTGTCGACTAGTTGGCACAATTTCCCCCCTCCCCAGTCACCTCTAAGTGGAGGGAAAAGCAGCAGCATATCTAGCATGAAACTGTCGCGCTGTCCGGGCTCGAGGGCGCGGTAGTAGGGACCCCCACTGTAACATCCAGCGGCACGCGCCACAGGCGAGCCGCCCTGCACTGCCGGGCGCCCCCCACGCTAAGCCTATGCCCTTTGTGTAAGAACTCCCTCTCCCTCAGGTCCCCGCCCCTCCTCCAGGTGCACAGTTGCAGGACAATTGCGTGGGCATACCCACCCCGCGTGGCTCCCACCTCAGTGCGGTGCAGCAGTGTCCCATCACACAATCAAGTCAGCAGTCTGTGGGGTCACCACCGGTAGCGCCAGTTCCTCCGAAATCACCGTGGACGGGGACGAGGCACCACTGGTCCCCGGGGCACTGCACGCTCCAGTCTCCATGCAGTCTCCACTGGGTGGCGTCCCCAGAGTCGCCACCGCGTCAAGGACCTCCTGTCGCTCCACTCTGATCCACTCAGGGCTAGGCGCCACCAGCCCCATCCGCATCTGCTGTCGGGCTCCCCGCCTCCTGCGCCTCCTGGGTCCTCTCTCCGGGCGGCCATCAGGCGCCGCGCCCGCGGGTCTCTCCCCCGTCCATTGCCCCGTCTCCTCCAGCCAGTCCCAGACATCCGCCGGGGAGTCGAAGAAGCGGGTCCCCTCCTTTGCCACCACTCGCAGACGGGCCGGGAACAGCAGGGAGTAGGGCAGCGCCAGTTCCCGAAGTTGCCTCTTCACCGCCAAGTAGTTGCTCCTGCGCCATTGCACCGCCGCGGTGTAGTCGGGGAAGAACATGACGCGACTACTGCCAACCGTCGGGTCTCCAGATTTGCGTGTTTCACTCAGGACCGCGTCTCGGTCGCGATAGTTCAGGAGCCTGAAGAGGAACGGGCGGGGCGGGGCTCCTGGTTTGGGTTGCTGCGCCGGCACCCTGTGCGCTCGTTCTACCACAAAGTGTTGGGATAGTGCCCCTTGCGGCAAGAGGTCCTTCAGCCAGCGCTCTATATACTGCTCCGGGTTCCTTCCTTCCACGCCCTCTGGAAGTCCCATGACGCGTACATTATTGCGACGGGAGCGCCCTTCTGCTTCATCGACCCGGTCTTCAAGTGCATTAACCCTGTCCAACACATCCTGCAGCGCAGCCCCATGGCTCTGGGTGATTGGCTGGAGCTCCCGAAGCGTCTGGCCCTGGACCGTGACCCTCTCAGCCAGCTTGCGGTGGTCCGCATGGAGTAGCATGAAGTCGGAGGTGACCTTGTCAATCCTGACTTCTAAGGACTCTCTCGTCTGCTCCAGGCTGGCGCTGAGTTTCTCCACCGCCGCAAGCATGATGTCCATCTTGGTCGACAGGGCCGTCGATTGCGGCTCCACGTCCCCCCCTGGACGGGACTGCGTGGTGTCCAGGCTCCCTGTGCGTGACTGTCCCTGCTGCGTTTTGTCACGGAGCCGGCCCATCACGTATTGTTGAGCCGTCGGCATCCGCAGGCTGTTTCCTGGTGTCGCGAGCGCGGCTCGGTGGCCGCACCTCTGCTCCTATACGTTGCACCCCTCTGCGCGGCCACCAGTGCGGGCAAGCAGCAGGCCCCAAAGTCCGCAGGGCTCCTGGGCCAGTGTGTCGTGCCCCTCTCCCCAGGTCAGCACTCCACTGCCCTCCTTTCCGGAATGTGTCAGTCGGTGGGGTCCCCTGCGGCTCCCCTCGCTGGCGCCGGCCGCGACCAGCCACACTTCCACCCGTCACTCTCCAGCCGCTCCGGGTACGCCCGACCGGCACCCGCCGAAGGCTCCCGTGGCTCCCTTCAACGGCGCCTGCTGCGTTTAGGCTGGCGCCTTCCCAATGTCGCCGGGAACACCCGACCAGTGCCCGCCGGCAGTCTGCTGGGCCCCCGGGCATGTGGAATGTCACTGATCCAGCACTCCGGCTACCGGGGACGTCCGGGGGGGCCCCCCCACGCCCAGCGCGCCTCACTCAGCCGCCCAGAGGTTCTCCTGCTGCCCGGGCGCCAGGGCTCCACTGTTGTTCTCCACGGTGGGCACCCTCTCCCAGGGGGCCGCCGCCGGCTCTCCCAAGATGGCGTCCCTCGCAAGATGGCGCCTGCCACCGCCCGCATCAGTCCACAGGCTCCCGGCAGCAGGCGTCCCCACCCTCCGGAACCTTCGGGCTGTCAAGTCGCTTCTTCACTCTGCCTCTGTGTCCCTGAGTCAGCCGCTCCGCTCCACCTCTCCTGAAGCGCACCTGCCCAGGCGCGAGCACAGGCCGTCGCTCTCCCCGCAACGGTA
Organism: Triturus cristatus; assembly: GCF_964204655.1. NCBI lineage: Eukaryota > Metazoa > Chordata > Amphibia > Caudata > Salamandridae > Triturus > Triturus cristatus. The sequence continues at coordinate 1,222,053,524 of NC_140590.1, read as the reverse complement.
GCGCAGACCGCTCCGCAGGCTCCGCAGCCCCCAGCAGCTCACTGTTCGTCGTGGCGCCTCAGCACTCGTCACCTCCGCGGGGCCCACGACGTCCCAGAGCCCCCAGCTCTCTGTCCGCCGTGTCCGGGCTGCAGGTCTCACTGCATGCGGGCTGCTCAGGCCAGGCGCGTCGCTCCCCCAGGGCTCAGCTCCGCCCGCCGCCGTCACCGGAGTCCTCACAGGCCGCGACAGGCCACCGCAGCGCAGCCCAGGCCGCCGCCACCACTCCTCCATGCTCCACCACAGCAGGCCCTCCGCCGCACCGCAGTCTCCAGTCGGGAGCCCCCACCGCAATCACATGGGGTCTCGGAGATCACTCCGCTCCCCGTCCTCCGCTCGCCTGACTCGTCTTCAAGCCGGCGGCCACCGCTAGCGATCAGCTCCGCCGCGCGGGCCGCCTCGCGGGTCCCGTCCAGAGGCGACCACCCCATGGCTCCCGGGCCTCAGGGATCGTCCCCGCCGCCGTCCCGCACCCGACCAGCGCTGTACGGGCCAGAGCTGCCCACTTCCCAGGAGAACTGACAGGATTAAGCGGGGGTAACGGCCGGAGCCTCAAGCACTGGCGTCCGCCATGTTCCGAGGAGAAACACTTTTAAAGGCCGCAGAGTGAGTAAATTGGCAATTTTCATTCACTTTTACCCATTTCTCAAATCTTGTGTTTAAGGCCCCTGGAAGCATGAAAATCACTTTAAACATCTCATTTTATCTTTAAAAGTGATTTTCCAAGTACAAATGTGAATTGTAGTTCAAAGACGCAACATTTGAAAACAGACCATTTTTTTAGTTTCTGAAGCATGTCGTAAGGGGGGGTGGTTATCTCTTTCATCAAAAATCGGACGTTTTTAATTGAACAATAAAGGCCTACAAATGTTATTTAATTCACTTTCTGGGGTGGAGAAAAACTTTTTAAGGCCTCAGAGTGAATAAATTGCCCATTTCCATTCACATTTACCCATTCCTCAAATCTTGTGTTTAGGGCCCCTGGAAGCTTGAAAATCACTTTAAACATCTAATTTTATCTTTAAAAGTGATTTTCCACGTACAAATGTGAATTGTAGTTCAAAGAGGCAACATTTGAAAACGGACCATTTTTTACGTTTCTGAAGCATGTCGTAAGTGGGGGTGGTTATCTCTTGCATCAAAAATCGGACGTTTTTGATTGAACAATAAAGGCCTACAAATGTTATTTAATTCACTTTCTGGGGTGGAGAAAAACTTTTTAAGGCCTCAGAGTAAATAAATTGGCCATTTCCATTCACAATTACCCATTCCTCAAATCTCGTGTTTAAGGCCCCTGGAAGCATGAAAATCACTTTAAACATCTCATTTTATCTTTAAAAGTGATTTTCCACGTACAAATGTGAATTGTAGTTCAAAGAGGCAACATTTGAAAACGGACCATTTTTTACGTTTCTGAAGCATGTCGTAAGGGGGGGTGGTTATCTCTTTCGTTAAAAATCGGGCGTTTTCGCTTGAACAATAAAGGCCTACAAATGTTATTTAGTTCACTTCCCGTGGAGGAGAAACACTTTTTAAGGCCGCAGAGTGAGTAAATTGGCCATATTCATTCACTTTTACCCATTACTCAAATCTTGTGTTTAAGGCCCCTGGAAGCATGAAAATCACTTTAAACATCTCATTTTATCTTTAAAAGTGATTTTCCACGTACAAATGTGAATTGTAGTTCAAAGAGGCAACATTTGAAAACAGACCATTTTTTTAGTTTCTGAAGCATGTCGAAAGTGGGGGTGGTTATCTCTTGCATCAAAAATCGGGCGTTTTCGCTTGAACAATAAAGGCCTACAAATGGTATTTAGTTCACTTCCTGTGGAGGAGAAACACTTTTTAAGGCCGCAGAGTGAGTAAATTGGCCATATTCATTCACTTTTACCCATTACTCAAATCTTGTGTTTAAGGCCCCTGGAAGCATGAAAATCACTTTAAACATCTCATTTTATCTTTAAAAGTGATTTTCCACGTACAAATGTGAATTGTAGTTCAAAGAGGCAACATTTGAAAACAGACCATTTTTTTAGTTTCTGAAGCATGTCGAAAGTGGGGGTGGTTATCTCTTGCATCAAAAATCGGGCGTTTTCGCTTGAACAATAAAGGCCTACAAATGTTATTTAGTTCACTTCCTGTGGAGGAGAAACACTTTTTAAGGCCGCAGAGTGAGTAAATTGGCCATATTCATTCACTTTTACCCATTCCTCAAATCTTGTGTTTAAGGCCCCTGGAAACATGAAAATCACTTTAAACATCTCATTTTATCTTTAAAAGTGATTTTCCACGTACAAATGTGAATTGTAGTTCGAAGAGGCAACATTTGAAAACAGACCATTTTTTTAGTTTCTGAAGCATGTAGTAAGGGGGGGTGGTTATCTCTTTATTCAAAAATCGGACGTTTTTAATTGAACAATAAAGGCCTACAAATGTTATTTAATTCACTTTCTGGGGTGGAGAAAAACTTTTTAAGGCCTCAGAGTGAATGAATTGGCCATTTCCATTCACAATTACCCATTCCTCAAATCTTGTGTTTAGGGCCCCTGGAAGCTTGAAAATCACTTTAAACATCTAATTTTATCTCTAAAAGTGATTATCCACGTACAATTGTGAATTGTCGTTTAAAGACGCAACATTTGAAAATGGACCATTTTTTTCGTTTCTGAAGCATGTCGTAAGGGGGGTGGTTATCTCTTTTGTCAAAAATCGGGTGTTTTCGCTTGAACAATAAAGGCCTCCAAATGTTATTTTATTCACTTCCCGTGGAGGAGAAACACTTTTTAAGGCCGCAGAGTGAGTAAATTGGCCATTTTCATTCACTTTTACCCATTCCTCAAATCTCGTGTTTAAGGCCCCTGGAAGCATGAAAATCACTTTAAACATCTAATTTTATCTCTAAAAGTGATTATCCACGTACAAATGTGAATTGTAGTTCAAAGAGGCAACATTTGAAAACAGACCATTTTTTTAGTTTCTGAAGCATGTCGTAAGGGGGGGGTGGTTATCTCTTTCATCAAAAATCGGACGTTTTTAATTGAACAATAAAGGCCTACAAATGTTATTTAATTCACTTTCTGGGTTGGAGAAAAACTTTTTAAGGCCTCAGAGTGAATAAATTGCCCATTTCCATTCACATTTACCCATTCCTCAAATCTTGTGTTTAGGGCCCCTGGAAGCTTGAAAATCACTTTAAACATCTAATTTTATCTTTAAAAGTGATTTTCCACGTACAAATGTGAATTGTAGTTCAAAGAGGCAACATTTGAAAACGGACCATTTTTTACGTTTCTGAAGCATGTCGTAAGTGGGGGTGGTTATCTCTTGCATCAAAAATCGGACGTTTTTGATTGAACAATAAAGGCCTACAAATGTTATTTAATTCACTTTCTGGGGTGGAGAAATTTTTTTTAATGCCTCAGAGTGAATAAATTGGCCATTTTCATTCACATTTACCCATACCTTAAGGCATGTGTTTAGGGCCCCAGGAAGCTTGAAAATCACTTTAAACATCTAATTTTATCTTTAAAAGTGATTATCCACGTACAAATGTGAATTGTAGTTCAAAGAGGCAACATTTGAAAATGGACCATTTTTTTCGTTTCTGAAGCATGTCGTAAGGGGGGTGGTTATCTCTTTCACCAAAAAACAGGCGTTTTTGATTGAACAATAAAGGCCTCCAAATGTTACTTAATTCACTTCCCGTGGAGGAGAAACACTTTTTAAGGCCGCAGAGTGAGTAAATTGGCCATTTTCATTCACTTTTACCCATTTCTCAAATCTTGTGTTTAAGGCCCCTGGAAGCATGAAAATCACTTTAAACATCTCATTTTATCTTTAAAAGTGATTTTCCACGTACAAATGTGAATTGTAGTTCAAAGAGGCAACATTTGAAAACAGACCATTTTTTTAGTTTCTGAAGCATGTCGTAAGGGGGGGTGGTTATCTCTTTCATCAAAAATCGGACGTTTTTAATTGAACAATAAAGGCCTACAAATGTTATTTAATTCACTTTCTGGGGAGGAGAAAAACTTTTTAAGGCCTCAGAGTGAATAAATTGGCCATTTCCATTCACAATTACCCATTCCTCAAATCTTGTGTTTAGGGCCCCTGGAAGCTTGAAAATCACTTTAAACATCTAATTTTATCTCTAAAAGAGATTATCCACGTACAAATGTGAATTGTCGTTTAAAGACGCAACATTTGAAAATGGACCATTTTTTTCGTTTCTAAAGCATGTCGTAAGGGGGGGTGGTTATCTCTTTCACCAAAAAAAAGGCGTTTTTGATTGAACAATAAAGGCCTCCAAATGTTATTTTATTCACTTCCCGTGGAGGAGAAACACTTTTTAAGGCCGCAGAGTAAGTAAATTGGCCATTTTCATTCACTTTTACCCATTCCTCAAATCTCGTGTTTAAGGCCCCTGGAAGCATGAAAATCACTTTAAACATCTCATTTTATCTTTAAAAGTGATTTTTCACGTACAAATGTGAATTGTAGTTCAAAGAGGCAACATTTGAAAACAGACCATTTTTTTAGTTTCTGAAGCATGTCGTAAGGGGGGGTGGTTATCTCTTTCATCAAAAATCAGACGTTTTTAATTGAACAATAAAGGCCTACAAATGTCATTTAATTCACTTTCTGGGGTGGAGAAAAACTTTTTAAGGCCTCAGAGTGAATAAATTGGCCATTTCCATTCACATGTACCCATTCCTCAAATCTTGTGTTTAGGGCCCATGGAAGCTTGAAAATCACTTTAAACATCTAATTTTATCTCTAAAAGTGATTATCCACTTACAAATGTGAATTGTAGTTCAAAGAGGCAACATTTGAAAACGGACCATTTTTTACGTTTCTGAAGCATGTCGTAAGGGGGGGTGGTTATATCTTTCGTCAAAAATCGGGCGTTTTCGCTTGAACAATAAAGGCCTACAAATGTTATTTAGTTCACTTCCCGTGGAAGAGAAACCCTTTTTAAGGCCGCAGACTGAGTAAATTAGCCATATTCATTCACTTTTACCCATTCCTCAAATCTTGTGTTTAAGGCCCCTGGAAGCATGAAAATCACTTTAAACATCTCATTTTATCTTTAAAAGTGATTTTCCACGTACAAATGTGAATTGTAGTTCAAAGAGGCAACATTTGAAAACAGACCACTTTTTTAGTTTCTGAAGCATGTCGTAAGGGGGGGTGGTTATCTCTTTCATCAAAAATCAGATGTTTTTGATTGAACAATAAAGGCCTCCAAATGTTATTTTATTCACTTCCCGTGGAGGAGAAACACATTTTAAGGCCGCAGAGTGTGTAAATTGGCCATTTTCATTCACTTTTACCCATTCCTCAAATCTCGTGTTTAAGGCCCCTGGAAGCATGAAAATCACTTTTAACATCTCATTTTATCTTTAAAAGTGATTTTCCATGTACAAATGTGAATTGTAGTTCAAAGAGGCAACATTTGAAAACGGACTATTTTTTACGTTTCTGAAGCATGTCGTAAGGGGGGGTGGTTATCTCTTTCGTTAAAAATCGGGCGTTTTCGCTTGAACAATAAAGGCCTACAAATGTTATTTAGTTCACTTCCCGTGGAGGAGAAACACTTTTTAAGGCCGCAGAGTGAGTAAATTGGCCATATTCATTCACTTTTACCCATTCCTCAAATCTTGTGTTTAAGGCCCCTGGAAGCATGAATATCACTTTAAACATCTCATTTTATCTTTAAAAGTGATTTTCCATGTACAAATGTGAATTGTAGTTCAAAGAGGCAACATTTGAAAACAGACCATTTTTTTAGTTTCTGAAGCATGTCGTAAGGGGGAGTGGTTATCTCTTTCATCAAAAATCGAACGTTTTTAATTGAACAATAAAGGCCTCCAAATGTTATTTAGTTCACTTCCCGTGGAGGAGAAACACTTTTTAAGGCCGCAGAGTGAGTAAATTGGCCATTTTCATTCACTTTTACCCATTCCTCAAATCTCGTGTTTAAGGCCCCTGGAAGCATGAAAATCACTTTAAACATCTCATTTTATCTTTAAAAGTGATTTTTCACGTACAAATGTGAATTGTAGTTCAAAGAGGCAACATTTGAAAACAGACCATTTTTTTAGTTTCTGAAGCATGTCGTAAGGGGGGTGGTTATCTCTTTCATCAAAAATCAGACGTTTTTAATTGAACAATAAAGGCCTCCAAATGTTATTTAATTCACTTCCCGTGGAGGAGAAACACTTTTTAAGGCCGCAGAGTGAGTAAATTGGCCATATTCATTCACTTTTACCCATTCCTAAAATCTTGTGTTTAAGGCCCCTGGAAGCATGAAAATCACTTTAAACATCTCATTTTATCTTTAAAAGTGATTTTCCACGTACAAATGTGAATTGTAGTTCAAAGAGGCAACATTTGAAAACAGACCATTTTTTTAGTTTCTGAAGCATGTCGTAAGGGGGGGTGGTTATCTCTTTCATCAAAAATCGGACGTTTTTGATTGAACAATAAAGGCCTACAAATGATATTTAATTCACTTTCTGGGGTGGAGAAAAAAAATTTAACGCCTCACTTTAAACATCTCATTTTATCTTTAAAAGTGATGTTTCTGAAGCATGTCGTAAGGGGGAGTGGTTATCTCTTTCATCAAAAATCGAACGTTTTTAATTGAACAATAAAGGCCTCCAAATGTTATTTAGTTCACTTCCCGTGGAGGAGAAAATTGAGTGAGTGAGTAAATTGGCCATTTTCATTCACTTTTACCCATTCCTCAAATCTTGTGTTTAGGGCCCCTGGAAACTTGAAAATCACTTTAAACATCTAATTTTATCTCTACAAGTGATTATCCACGTACAATGTTAATTGTAGTTCAAAGACGCAACATTTGAAAATGAACCATTTGTTAGTTTCAGAAGCATGCCGTAAGGGGGGGTGGTTATCTCTTTCACCAAAAAACAGGTGTTTTTGATTGAACAATAAAGGCCTCCAAATGTTATTTTATTCACTTCCCGTGGAGGAGAAACACTTTTTAAGGCCGCAGAGTGAGTAAATTGGCCATTTTCATTCACTTTTACCCATTCCTCAAATCTCGTGTTTAATAAGGGTGGGCGTAGTTCGCGAAGTAGACCTTCGCGAAGCTATGCAAAGTGAAGTTCGCACTACGCGAGCTACGCGTAGCACTTCGCGAACTGCGAAGTAACATGTTCGCACTGTGCAAGATGTTGTTTTCAATGATTGCACAGTGCGGACAAGCAACCGGCACTGTGCAATCATTGAAAATGGCATCTTGCACAGTGCGAGCTGTAGTTTTCTGCTGCTCGAGTAGATTTTTCCTCAAGCTGCAGCTTTCTCAACGCGAACTGGTAGTTTCTCATCGCGAGCGGTCGCGAGCATACGCGACCCCTCGCAATGAGAAACCGGACCTTCTCGCGTTGGGAATCTCGCCGGGAGGTTTATTTTCCATGCTCGCGATCGCGAACAAGGAAAAAGTCTCGCCAGGATGTCATTTTGCTTGCTCGCGGTCGCCAACTTGACGTTGAGGACCGCGAGCAAGCAAAAAATGACCGCAGCACTACGCAACACTACGCTACGCGTGTTCGCACTGTGCTACGTGCAGTTCGCGTAGCGCGAAGTAGCGCGAACTTCGCAAACTACGCGAGCGTAGCGTAGTGCTTCGCCCAGGCCTAGTGTTTAAGGCCCCTGGAAGCATGAAAATCACTTTAAACATCTCATTTTATCTTTAAAAGTGATTTTTCACGTACAAATGTGAATTGTAGTTCAAAGAGGCAACATTTGAAAACAGACCATTTTTTTAGTTTCTGAAGCATGTCGTAAGGGGGGGTGGTTATCTCTTTCATCAAAAATCAGACGTTTTTAATTGAACAATAAAGGCCTCCAAATGTTATTTAATTCACTTCCCGTGGAGGAGAAACACTTTTTAAGGCCGCAGAGTGAGTAAATTGGCCACATTCATTCACTTTTACCCATTCCTCAAATCTTGTGTTTAAGGCCCCTGGAAGCATGAAAATCACTTTAAACATCTCATTTTATCTTTAAAAGTGATTTTCCACGTACAAATGTGAATTGTAGTTCAAAGAGGCAACATTTGAAAACAGACCATTTTTTTAGTTTCTGAAGCATGTCGTAAGGGGGGGTGGTTATCTCTTTCATCAAAAATCGGACGTTTTTGATTGAACAATAAAGGCCTACAAATGATATTTAATTCACTTTCTGGGGTGGAGAAAAATTTTTTAAGGCCTCAGAGTGAGTAAATTGGCCATTTTCATTCACTTTTACCCATTCCTCAAATCTTGTGTTTAGGGCCCCTGGAAACTTGAAAATCACTTTAAACATCTAATTTTATCTCTACAAGTGATTATCCACGTACAATGTTAATTGTAGTTCAAAGACGCAACATTTGAAAATGAACCATTTGTTAGTTTCAGAAGCATGTCGTAAGGGGGGGTGGTTATCTCTTTCACCAAAAAACAGGTGTTTTTGATTGAACAATAAAGGCCTCCAAATGTTATTTTATTCACTTCCAGTGGAGGAGAAACACTTTTTAGGGCCGCAGAGTGAGTAAATTGGCCATTTTCATTCACTTTTACCCATTCCTCAAATCTCGTGTTTAAGGCCCCTGGAAGCATGAAAATCACTTTAAACGTCTCATTTTATCTTTCAAAGTGATTTTCCACGTACAAATGTGAATTGTAGTTCAAAGAGGCAACATTTGAAAACGGACCATTTTTTTCGTTTCTGAAGCATGTCGTAAGGGGGGGTGGTTATCTCTTTCACCAAAAAACAGGCCTTTTTGATGGAACAATAAAGGCCTTCAAATGTTATTTAATTCACTTCCCGTGGAGGAGAAACACTTTTTAAGGCCGCAGAGTGAATAAATTGGCCATTTCCATTCACATTTACCCATTCCTCAAATCTTGTGTTTAGGGCCCCTGGAAGCTTGAAAATCACTTTAAACATCTAATTTTATCTCTAAAAGTGATTATCCACGTACAAATGTGAATTGTAGTTCAAAGAGGCAACATTTGAAAACAGACCATTTTTTACGTTTCTGAAGCATGTCGTAAGGGGGGGTGCTTATCTCTTTCGTCAAAAATTGGGTGTTTTCGCTTGAACAATAAAGGCCTACAAATGTTATTTAGTTCACTTCCCGTGGAGGAGAAACACTTTTTAAGGCCGCAGAGTGAGTAAATTGGCCATATTCATTCACTTTTACCCATTCCTCAAATCTTGTGTTTAAGGCCCCTGGAAGCATGAAAATCACTTTAAACATCTCATTTTATCTTTAAAAGTGATTTTCCACGTACAAATGTGAATTGTAGTTCAAAGAGGCAACATTTGAAAACAGACCATTTTTTTTAGTTTCTGAAGCATGTCGTAAGGGGGGGTGGTTATCTCTTTCATCAAAAATCGGATGTTTTTAATTGAACAATAAAGGCCTACAAATGTTATTTAATTCACTTTCTGGGGTGGAGAAAAACTTTTTATGGCCTCAGAGTGAATAAATTGGCCATTTTCATTCACATTTACCCATTCCTCAAATCTTGTGTTTAGGGCCCCTGGAAGCTTGAAAATCACTTTAAACATCTAATTTTATCTCTAAAAGTGATTATCCACGTACAAATGTGAATTGTCGTTTAAAGACGCAACATTTGAAAATAGACCATTTTTTTAGTTTCTGAAGCATGTCGTAAGGGGGGGTGGTTATCTCTTTCATCAAAAATGGGACGTTTTTTATTGAACAATAAAGGCCTACAAATGATATTTAATTCACTTTCTGGGGTGGAGAAAAAAATGTTAAGGCCTCAGAGTGAGTAAATTGGCCATTTTCATTCACTTTTACCCATTCCTCAAATCTTGTGTTTTGGGCCCCTGGAAGCTTGAAAATCACTTTAAACATCTAATTTTATCTCTAAAAGTGATTATCCACGTACAAATGTGAATTGTAGTTCAAAGAGGCAACATTTGAAAACGGACCACTTTTTTACGTTTCTGAAGCATGTCGTAAGGGGGGGTGGTTATCTCTTTCGTCAAAAATCGGGTGTTTTCGCTTGAACAATAAAGGCCTACAAATGGTATTTAGTTCACTTCCCGTGGAGGAGAAACACTTTTTAAGGCCGCAGACTGAGTAAATTAGCCATATTCATTCACTTTTACCCATTCCTCAAATCTTGTGTTTAAGGCCCCTGGAAGCATAAAAATCATTTTAAACATCTCATTTTATCTTTAAAAGTGATTTTCCACGTACAAATGTGAATTGTAGTTCAAAGAGGCAACATTTGAAAACAGACCATTTTTTTAGTTTCTGAAGCATGTCGTAAGGGGGGGTGGTTATCTCTTTCATCAAAAATCGGACGTTTTTGATTGAACAATAAAGGCCTCCAAATGTTATTTAGTTCACTTCCCGTGGAGGAGAAACACTTTTTAAGGCCGCAGAGTGAGTAAATTGGCCATATTCATTCACTTTTACCCATTACTCAAATCTTGTGTTTAAGGCCCCTGGAAGCATGAAAATCACTTTAATCATCTCATTTTATCTTTAAAAGTGATTTTCCACGTACAAATGTGAATTGTAGTTCAAAGAGGCAACATTTGAAAACAGACCATTTTTTTAGTTTCTGAAGCATGTCGTAAGGGGGAGTGGTTATCTCTTTCATCAAAAATCGAACGTTTTTAATTGAACAATAAAGGCCTCCAAATGTTATTTAGTTCACTTCCCGTGGAGGAGAAACACTTTTTAAGGCCGCAGAGTGAGTAAATTGGCCATATTCATTCACTTTTACCCATTACTCAAATCTTGTGTTTAAGGCCCCTGGAAGCATGAAAATCACTTTAAACATCTCATTTTATCTTTAAAAGTGATTTTCCACGTACAAATGTGAATTGTAGTTCAATGAGGCAACATTTGAAAACAGACCATTTTTTTAGTTTCTGAAGCATGTCGAAAGTGGGGGTGGTTATCTCTTGCATCAAAAATCGGACGTTTTTGATTGAACAATAAAGGCCTACAAATGTTATTTAATTCACTTTCTGGGGTGGAGAAAAACTTTTTAAGGCCTCAGAGTGAATAAATTGGCCATTTTCATTCACATTTACCCATTCCTCAAATCTTGTGTTTAGGGCCCCTGGAAGCTTGAAAATCACTTTAAACATCTAATTTCATCTCTAAAAGTGATTTTCCATGTACAAATGTGAATTGTCGATTAAAGACGCAACATTTGAAAATGGACCATTTTTTTCGTTTCGGAAGCATGTCTTAAGGGGGGGTGGTTATCTCTTTCACCAAGAAAAAGGCGTTTTTGATTTAACAAAAAAGGCCTCCAAATGTTATTTTATTCACTTCCCGTGGAGGAGAAACACTTTTTAAGGCCGCAGAGTGAGTAAATTGGCCATTTTCATTCACTTTTACCCATTTCTCAAATCTTGTGTTTAAGGCCCCTGGAAGCATGAAAATCACTTTAAACATCTAGTTTTATCTCTAAAAGTGATTATCCACTTACAAATGTGAATTGTAGTTCAAAGAGGCAACATTTGAAAACGGACCATTTTTTACGTTTCTGAAGCATGTCGTAAGGGGGGGTGGTTATATCTTTCGTCAAAAATCGGGCGTTTTCGCTTGAACAATAAAGGCCTACAAATGTTATTTAGTTCACTTCCCGTGGAGGAGAAACACTTTTTAAGGCCGCAGACTGAGTAAATTAGCCATATTCATTCACTTTTACCCATTCCTCAAATCTTGTGTTTAAGGCCCCTGGAAGCATGAAAATCACTTTAAACATCTCATTTTATCTTTAAAAGTGATTTTCCACGTACAAATGTGAATTGTAGTTCAAAGAGGCAACATTTGAAAACAGACCATTTTTTTAGTTTCTGAAGCATGTCGTAAGGGGGAGTGGTTATCTCTTTCATCAAAAATCGGACGTTTTTGATTGAACAATAAAGGCCTCCAAATGTTATTTTATTCACTTCCCGTGGAGGAGAAACACATTTTAAGGCCGCAGAGTGTGTAAATTGGCCATTTTTAATTCACTTTTACCCATTCCTCAAATCTCGTGTTTAAGGCCCCTGGAAGCATGAAAATCACTTTAAACATCTCATTTTATCTTTAAAAGTGATTTTCCATGTACAAATGTGAATTGTAGTTCAAAGAGGCAACATTTGAAAACGGACTATTTTTTACGTTTCTGAAGCATGTCATAAGGGGGGGTGGTTATCTCTTTCGTTAAAAATCGGGCGTTTTCGCTTGAACAATAAAGGCCTACAAATGTTATTTAGTTCACTTCCCGTGGAGGAGAAACACTTTTTAAGGCCGCAGAGTGAGTAAATTGGCCATATTCATTCACTTTTACTCATTCCTCAAATCTTGTGTTTAAGGCCCCTGGAAGCATGAAAATCACTTTAAACATCTCATTTTATCTTTAAAAGGGATTTTCCACGTACAAATGTGAATTGTAGTTCAAAGAGGCAACATTTGAAAACAGACCATTTTTTTAGTTTCTGAAGCATGTCGTAAGGGGGAGTGGTTATCTCTTTCATCAAAAATCGAACGTTTTTAATTGAACAATAAAGGCCTCCAAATGTTATTTAGTTCACTTCCCGTGGAGGAGAAACACTTTTTAAGGCCGCAGAGTGAGTAAATTGGCCATATTCATTCACTTTTACCCATTACTCAAATCTTGTGTTTAAGGCCCCTGGAAGCATGAAAATCACTTTAAACATCTCATTTTATCTTTAAAAGTGATTTTCCACGTACAAATGTGAATTGTAGTTCAAAGAGGCAACATTTGAAAACAGACCATTTTTTTAGTTTCTGAAGCATGTCGTAAGGGGGGGTGGTTATCTCTTTCATCAAAAATCGGATGTTTTTGATTGAACAATAAAGGCCTACAAATGTTATTTTATTCACTTCCCGTGGAGGAGAAACACATTTTAAGGCCGCAGAGTGTGTAAATTGGCCATTTTCATTCACTTTTACCCATTCCTCAAATCTCGTGTTTAAGGCCCCTGGAAGAATGAAAATCACTTTAAACATCTCATTTTATCTTTAAAAGTGATTTTCCATGTACAAATGTGAATTGTAGTTCAAAGAGGCAACATTTGAAAACGGACTATTTTTTACGTTTCTGAAGCATGTCGTAAGGGGGGGTGGTTATCTCTTTCGTTAAAAATCGGGCGTTTTCGCTTGAACAATAAAGGCCTACAAATGTTATTTAGTTCACTTCCCGTGGAGGAGAAACACTTTTTAAGGCCGCAGAGTGAGTAAATTGGCCATATTCATTCACTTTTACCCATTCCTCAAATCTTGTGTTAAAGGCCCCTGGAAGCATGAAAATCACTTTAAACATCTCATTTTATCTTTAAAAGTGATTTTCCACGTACAAATGTGAATTGTAGTTCAAAGAGGCAACATTTGAAAACAGACCATTTTTTTAGTTTCTGAAGCATGTCGTAAGGGGGGGTGGTTATCTCTTTCATCAAAAATCGGACGTTTTTAATTGAACAATAAAGGCCTCCAAATGTTATTTAGTTCACTTCCCGTGGAGGAGAAACACTTTTTAAGGCCGCAGAGTGAGTAAATTGGCCATTTTCATTCACTTTTACCGATTCCTCAAATCTCGTGTTTAAGGCCCCTGGAAGCATGAAAATCACTTTAAACATCTCATTTTATCTTTAAAAGTGATTTTCCACGTACAAATGTGAATTGTAGTTCAAAGAGGCAACATTTGAAAACAGACCATTTTTTTAGTTTCTGAAGCATGTCGTAAAAGGGGGGGTGGTTATCTCTTTCATCAAAATTCAGACGTTTTTAATTGAACAATAAAGGCCTACAGATGTTATTTAATTCACTTTCTGGGGTGGAGAAAAACTTTTTAAGGCCTCAGAGTGAATAAATTGGCCATTTTCATTCACATTTACCCATTCCTCAAATCTTGTGTTTAGGGCCCCTGGAAGCTTGAAAATCACTTTAAACATCTAATTTCATCTCTAAAAGTGATTTTCCACGTACAAATGTGAATTGTCGATTAAAGACGCAACATTTGAAAATGGACCATTTTTTTCGTTTCGGAAGCTTGTCTTAAGGGGGGGTGGTTATCTCTTTCACCAAGAAAAAGGCGTTTTTGATTTAACAAAAAAGGCCTCCAAATGTTATTTTATTCACTTCCCGTGGAGGAGAAACACTTTTTAAGGCCGCAGAGTGAGTAAATTGGCCATTTTCATTCACTTTTACCCATTCCTCAAATCTCGTGTTTAAGGCACCTGGAAGCATGAAAATCACTTTAAACATCTAATTTTATCACTAAAAGTGATTATCCACGTACAAATGTGAATTGTAGTTCAAAGAGGCAACATTTGAAAACAGACCATTTTTTTAGTTTCTGCAGCATGTCGTAAGGGGGGGTGGTTATCTCTTTCATCAAAAATCGGACGTTTTTAATTGAACAATAAAGGCCTACAAATGTTATTTAATTCACTTTCTGGGGTGGAGAAAAACTTTTTAAGGCCTCAGAGTGAATAAATTGGCCATTTCCATTCACATTTACCCATTCCTCAAATCTTGTGTTTAGGGCCCCTGGAAGCTTGAAAATCACTTTAAACATCTAATTTTATCTCTAAAAGTGATTATCCACGTACAAATGTGAATTGTAGTTCAAAGAGGCAACATTTGAAAACGGACCATTTTTTACGTTTCTGAAGCATGTCGTAAGGGGGGGTGGTTATCTCTGTCATCAAAAATCGGGCGTTTTCGCTTGAACAATAAAGGCCTACAAATGTTATTTAGTTCACTTCCCGTGGAGGAGAAACACTTTTTAAGGCCGCAGACTGAGTAAATTAGCCATATTCATTCACTTTTACCCATTCCTCAAATCTTGTGTTTAAGGCCCCTGGAAGCATGAAAATCACTTTAAACATCTCATTTTATCTTTAAAAGTGATTTTCCACGTACAAATATGAATTGTAGTTCAAAGAGGCAACATTTGAAAACAGATCATTTTTTTAGTTTCTGAAGCATGTCGTAAGGGGGGGTGGTTATCTCTTTCATCAAAAATCGGACGTTTTTGATTGAACAATAAAGGCCTCCAAATGTTATTTTATTCACTTCCCGTGGAGGAGAAACACTTTTTAAGGCCGCAGAGTGTGTAAATTGGCCATTTTCATTCACTTTTACCCATTCCTCAAATCTCGTGTTTAAGGCCCCTGGAAGCATGAAAATCACTTTAAACATCTCATTTTATCTTTAAAAGTGATTTTCCACGTACAAATGTGAATTGTAGTTCAAAGAGGCAACATTTGAAAACGGACCATTTTTTACGTTTCTGAAGCATGTCGTAAGGGGGGTGGTTATCTCTTTCGTTAAAAATCGGGCGTTTTCGCTTGAACAATAAAGGCCTACAAATGTTATTTAGTTCACTTCCCGTGGAGGAGAAACACTTTTTAAGGCCGCAGAGTGAGTAAATTGGCCATATTCATTCACTTTTACCCATTCCTCAAATCTTGTGTTTAAGGCCCCTGGAAGCATGAAAATCCCTTTAAACATCTCATTTTATCTTTAAAAGTGATTTTCCACGTACAAATGTGAATTGTAGTTCAAAGAGGCAACATTTGAAAACAGACCTTTTTTTAGTTTCTGAAGCATGTCGTAAGGGGGGGTGGTTATCTCTTTCATCAAAAATCGGACGTTGTTAATTGAACAAAAAAGGCCTCCAAATGTTATTTAGTTCACTTCCCGTGGAGGAGAAACACTTTTTAAGGCCGCAGAGTGAGTAAATTGGCCATATTCATTCACTTTTACCCATTACTCAAATCTTGTGTTTAAGGCCCCTGGAAGCATGAAAATCACTTTAAACATCTCATTTTATCTTTAAAAGTGATTTTCCACGTACAAATGTGAATTGTAGTTCAAAGAGGCAACATTTGAAAACGGACCATTTTTTACGTTTCTGAAGCATGTCGTAAGGGGGGGTGGTTATCTCTTTCGTTAAAAATCGGGCGTTTTCGCTTGAACAATAAAGGCCTACAAATGTTATTTAGTTCACTTCCCGTGGAGGAGAAACACTTTTTAAGGCCGCAGAGTGAGTAAATTGGCCATATTCATTCACTTTTACCCATTCCTCAAATCTTGTGTTTAAGGCCCCTGGAAGCATGAAAATCCCTTTAAACATCTCATTTTATCTTTAAAAGTGATTTTCCACGTACAAATGTGAATTGTAGTTCAAAGAGGCAACTTTTGAAAACAGACCTTTTTTTAGTTTCTGAAGCATGTCGTAAGGGGGGGTGGTTATCTCTTTCATCAAAAATCGGACGTTGTTAATTGAACAAAAAAGGCCTCCAAATGTTATTTAGTTCACTTCCCGTGGAGGAGAAACACTTTTTAAGGCCGCAGAGTGAGTAAATTGGCCATATTCATTCACTTTTACCCATTACTCAAATCTTGTGTTTAAGGCCCCTGGAAGCATGAAAATCACTTTAAACATCTCATTTTATCTTTAAAAGTGATTTTCCACGTACAAATGTGAATTGTAGTTCAAAGAGGCAACATTTGAAAACGGACCATTTTTTACGTTTCTGAAGCATGTCGTAAGGGGGGGTGGTTATCTCTTTCGTTAAAAATCGGGCGTTTTCGCTTGAACAATAAAGGCCTACAAATGTTATTTAGTTCACTTCCCGTGGAGGAGAAACACTTTTTAAGGCCGCAGAGTGAGTAAATTGGCCAAATTCATTCACTTTTACCCATTCCTCAAATCTTGTGTTTAAGGCCCCTGGAAGCATGAAAATCCCTTTAAACATCTCATTTTATCTTTAAAAGTGATTTTCCACGTACAAATGTGAATTGTAGTTCAAAGAGGCAACATTTGAAAACAGACCATTTTTTTAGTTTCTGAAGCATGTCGTAAGGGGGGGTGGTTATCTCTTTCATCAAAAATCGGACGTTTTTAATTGAACAATAAAGGCCTCCAAATGTTATTTAGTTCACTTCCCGTGAAGGAGAAACACTTTTTAAGGCCGCAGAGTGAGTAAATTGGCCATATTCATTCACTTTTACCCATTACTCCAATCTTGTGTTTAAGGCCCCTGGAAGCATGAAAATCACTTTAAACATCTCATTTTATCTTTAAAAGTGATTTTCCACGTACAAATGTGAATTGTAGTTCAAAGAGGCAACATTTGAAAACAGACCATTTTTTTAGTTTCTGAAGCATGTCGAAAGTGGGGGTGGTTATCTCTTGCATCAAAAATCGGGCGTTTTCGCTTGAACAATAAAGGCCTACAAATGTTATTTAGTTCACTTCCTGTGGAGGAGAAACACTTTTTAAGGCCGCAGAGTGAGTAAATTGGCCATATTCATTCACTTTTACCCATTCCTCAAATCTTGTGTTTAAGGCCCCTGGAAACATGAAAATCACTTTAAACATCTCATTTTATCTTTAAAAGTGATTTTCCACGTACAAATGTGAATTGTAGTTCGAAGAGGCAACATTTGAAAACAGACCATTTTTTTAGTTTCTGAAGCATGTCGTAAGTGGGGGTGGTTATCTCTTGCATCAAAAATAGGACGTTTTTGATTGAACAATAAAGGCCTACAAATGTTATTTAATTCACTTTCTGGGGTGGAGAAATTTTTTTTAAGGCCTCAGAGTGAATAAATTGGCCATTTTCATTCACATTTACCCATACCTTAAGGCTTGTGTTTAGGGCCCCTGGAAGCTTGAAAATCACTTTAAACGTCAATTTTTTTCTCTAAAAGTGATTATCCATGTACAAATGTGAATTGTAGTTCAAAGAGGCAACATTTGAAAACGGACTATTTTTTACGTTTCTGAAGCATGTCGTAAGGGGGGGTGGTTATCTCTTTTGTTAAAAATCGGGCGTTTTCGCTTGAACAATAAAGGCCTACAAATGTTATTTAGTTCACTTCCCGTGGAGGAGAAACACTTTTTAAGGCCGCAGAGTGAGTAAATTGGCCATATTCATTCACTTTTACCCATTCCTCAAATCTTGTGTTAAAGGCCCCTGGAAGCATGAAAATCACTTTAAACATCTCATTTTATCTTTAAAAGTGATTTTCCACGTACAAATGTGAATTGTAGTTCAAAGAGGCAACATTTGAAAACAGACCATTTTTTTAGTTTCTGAAGCATGTCGTAAGGGGGGGTGGTTATCTCTTTCATCAAAAATCGGACGTTTTTAATTGAACAATAAAGGCCTACAAATGTTATTCAATTCATTTCTGGGGAGGAGAAAAACTTTTTAAGGCCTCAGAGTGAATAAATTGGCCATTTCCATTCACAATTACCCATTCCTCAAATCTCGTGTTTAAGGCCCCTGGAAGCATGAAAATCACTTTTAACATCTCATTTTATCTTTAAAAGTGATTTTCCATGTACAAATGTGAATTGTAGTTCAAAGAGGCAACATTTGAAAACGGACTATTTTTTACGTTTCTGAAGCATGTCGTAAGGGGGGGTGGTTATCTCTTTCGTTAAAAATCAGGCGTTTTCGCTTGAACAATAAAGGCCTACAAATGTTATTTAGTTCACTTCCCGTGGAGGAGAAACACTTTTTAAGGCCGCAGAGTGAGTAAATTGGCCATATTCATTCACTTTTACCCATTCCTCAAATCTTGTGTTTAAGGCCCCTGGAAGCATGAATATCACTTTAAACATCTCATTTTATCTTTAAAAGTGATTTTCCATGTACAAATGTGAATTGTAGTTCAAAGAGGCAACATTTGAAAACAGACCATTTTTTTAGTTTCTGAAGCATGTCGTAAGGGGGAGTAGTTATCTCTTTCATCAAAAATCGAACGTTTTTAATTGAACAATAAAGGCCTCCAAATGTTATTTAGTTCACTTCACGTGGAGGAGAAACACTTTTTAAGGCCGCAGAGTGAGTAAATTGGCCATTTTCATTCACTTTTACCCATTCCTCAAATCTCGTGTTTAAGGCCCCTGGAAGCATGAAAATCACTTTAAACATCTCATTTTATCTTTAAAAGTGATTTTTCACGTACAAATGTGAATTGTAGTTCAAAGAGGCAACATTTGAAAACAGACCATTTTTTTAGTTTCTGAAGCATGTCGTAAGGGGGGGTGGTTATCTCTTTCATCAAAAATCAGACGTTTTTAATTGAACAAAAAGGCCTCCAAATGTTATTTAATTCACTTCCCGTGGAGGAGAAACACTTTTTAAGGCCGCAGAGTGAGTAAATTGGCCATATTCATTCACTTTTACCCATTCCTCAAATCTTGTGTTTAAGGCCCCTGGAAGCATGAAAATCACTTTAAACATCTCATTTTATCTTTAAAAGTGATTTTCCACGTACAAATGTGAATTGTAGTTCAAAGAGGCAACATTTGAAAACAGACCATTTTTTTAGTTTCTGAAGCATGTCGTAAGGGGGGGTGGTTATCTCTTTCATCAAAAATCGGATGTTTTTGATTGAACAATAAAGGCCTACAAATGATATTTAATTCACTTTCTGGGGTGGAGAAAAAATTTTTAAGGCCTCAGAGTGAGTAAATTGGCCATTTTCATTCACTTTTACCCATTCCTCAAATCTTGTGTTTAGGGCCCCTGGAAACTTGAAAATCACTTTAAACATCTAATTTTATCTCTACAAGTGATTATCCATGTACAATGTTAATTGTAGTTCAAAGATGCAACATTTGAAAATGAACCATTTGTTAGTTTCAGAAGCATGTCGTAAGGGGGGGTGGTTATCTCTTTCACCAAAAAACAGGTGTTTTTGATTGAACAATAAAGGCCTCCAAATGTTATTTTATTCACTTCCCGTGGAGGAGAAACACTTTTTAAGGCCGCAGAGTGAGTAAATTGGCCATTTTCATTCACTTTTACCCATTCCTCAAATCTCGTGTTTAAGGCCCCTGGAAGCATGAAAATCACTTTAAACGTCTCATTTTATCTTTCAAAGTGATTTTCCACGTACAAATGTGAATTGTAGTTCAAAGAGGCAACATTTGAAAACGGACCATTTTTTTCGTTTCTGAAGCATGTCGTAAGGGGGGGTGGTTATCTCTTTCACCAAAAACCATGCCTTTTTGATTGAACAATAAAGGCCTCCAAATGTTATTTAATTCACTTCCCGCGGAGGAGAAACACTTTTTAAGGACGCAGAGTGAGTAAATTGGCCATTTTCATTCACTTTTACCCATTTCTCAAATCTTGTGTTTAAGGCCCCTGGAAGCATGAAAATCACTTTAAACTTCTCATTTTATCTTTAAAAGTGATTTTCCACGTACAAATGTGAATTGTAGTTCAAAGAGGCAACATTTGAAAACGGACCATTTTTTACGTTTCTGAAGCATGTCGTAAGGGGGGGTGGTTATCTCTTTCGTCAAAAATCGGGCGTTTTCGCTTGAACAATAAAGGCCTACAAATGTTATTTAGTTCACTTCCCGTGGAGGAGAAACACTTTTTAAGGCCGTAGACTGAGTAAATTGGCCATATTCATTCACTTTTACCCATTCCTCAAATCTTGTGTTTAAGGCCCCTGGAAGCATGAAAATCACTTTAAACATCTCATTTTATCTTTAAAAGTGATTTTCCACGTACAAATGTGAATTGTAGTTCAAAGAGGCAACATTTGAAAACAGACAATTTTTTTAGTTTCTGAAGCATGTCGTAAGGGGGGGTGGTTGTCTCTTTCATCAAAAATGGGACGTTTTTGATTGAACAATAAAGGCCTACAAATGATATTTAATTCACTTTCTGGGGTGGAGAAAAAATTTTTAAGGCCTCAGAGTGAGTAAATTGGCCATTTTCATTCACTTTTACCCATTCCTCAAATCTTGTGTTTAGGGCCCCTGGAAGCTTGAAAATCACTTTAAACATCTAATTTTATCTCTAAAAGTGATTATCCACGTACAAATGTGAATTGTAGTTCAAAGAGGCAACATTTGAAAACGGACCATTTTTTACGTTTCTGAAGCATGTCGTAAGGGGGGGGTGGTTATCTCTTTCGTCAAAAATCGGGTGTTTTCGCTTGAACAATAAAGGCCTACAAATGGTATTTAGTTCACTTCCCGTGGAGGAGAAACACTTTTTAAGGCCGCAGACTGAGTAAATTAGCCATATTCATTCACTTTTACCCATTCCTCAAATCTTGTGTTTAAGGCCCCTGGAAGCATAAAAATCATTTTAAACATCTCATTTTATCTTTAAAAGTGATTTTCCACGTACAAATGTGAATTGTAGTTCAAAGAGGCAACATTTGAAAACAGACCATTTTTTTAGTTTCTGAAGCATGTCGTAAGGGGGGGTGGTTATCTCTTTCATCAAAAATCGGACGTTTTTGATTGAACAATAAAGGCCTCCAAATGGTATTTTATTCACTTCCCGTGGAGGAGAAACACTTTTTAAGGCCACAGAGTGAGTAAATTGGCCATTTTCATTCACTTTTACCCATTTCTAAAATCTTGTGTTTAGGGCCCCTGGAAGCTTGAAAATCACTTTAAACATCTAATTTTATCTCTGAAAGTGATTATCCACGTACACTGTTAATTGTAGTTCAAAGAGGCAACATTTGAAAACAGACCATTTTTTTAGTTTCAGAAGCATGTCGTAAGGGGGGTGGTTATCTCTTTCACCAAAAAACAGGCGTTTTTGATTGAACAATAAAGGCCTCCAAATGTTATTTTATTCACTTCCCGTGGAGGAGAAACACTTTTTAAGGCCACAGAGTGAGTAAATTGGCCATTCTCATTCACTTTTACCCATTCCTCAAATCTCGTGTTTAAGGCCCCTGGAAGCATGAAAATCACTTTACACATCTCATTTTATCTTTAAAAGTGATTTTCCACGTACAAATGTGAATTGTAGTTCAAAGAGGCAACATTTGAAAACGGACCATTTTTATTGTTTCTGAAGCATGTCGTAAGGGGGGGTGGTTATCTCTTTTGTCAAAAATCGGGCGTTTTCGCTTGAACAAGAAAGGCCTACAAATGTTATTTAATTCACTTCCCTTGGAGGAGAAAAACTTTTTAAGGCCTCAGAATGAGTAAATTGGCCATTTTCATTCACTTTCACCCATTTCTCAAATCTTGTGTTTAGGGCCCCTGGAAGCTTGAAAATCACTTTAAACATCTCATTTTCTCTAAAAGTGATTATCCACGTACAATGTTAATTGTAGTTGAAAGACGCAACATTTGAAAATAGACCATTTTTTTAGTTTCAGAAGCATGTCGTAAGGGGGGCGGTTATCTCTTTCATCAAAAATCGGGCGTTTTCGCTTGAACAATAAAGGCCTACAAATGTTATTTAATTCACTTCCCGTTGAGGAGAAACACTTTTTAAGGCCTCAGAATGAGTAAATTGGTCATTTTCATTCACTTTTACCCATTCCTCAAATCTCATGTTTAAGGCACCTGGAAGCATGAAAATCACTTTAAACATCTCATTTCATCTTTAAAAGTGATTTTCCACGTACAAATGTGAATTGTAGTTCAAAGAGGCAACATTTGAAAACGGACCATTTTTTTAGTTTCTGAAGCATGTCGTAAGGGGGGTGGTTATCTCTTTCGTCCAAAATCGGGCATTTTCACTTGAACAATAAAGGCCTACAAATGTTATTTAATTCACTTCCCGCGGAGGAGAAACACTTTTTAAGGCCTCAGCATGAGTAAATTGGTCATTTTCATTCACTTTTACCCATTCCTCAAATCTTGTGTTTAAGGCCCCTGGAAGCATGAAAATCACTTTAAACATCTCATTTTATCTTTTAAAGTGATTTTCCACGTACAAATGTGAATTGTAGTTCAAAGAGGCAACATTTGAAAACGGACCATTTTTTTTGTTTCTGAAGCATGTCATAAGGGGGGGTGGTTCTCTCTTTCGTCAAAAATCGGGCATTTTTGCTTGAACAATAAAGGCCTACAAATGTTATTTAGTTCACTTCCCTTGGAGGAGAAACACTTTTTAAGGCCTCAGAATGAGTAAAGTGGCCATTTTCATTCACTTTTACCCATTTCTCAAATCTTGTGTTTAGGGCCCCTGGAAGCTTGAAAATCACTTTAAACATCTCATTTTCTCTAAAAGTGATTATCCACGTACAATGTTAATTGTAGTTGAAAGACGCAACATTTGAAAATAGACCATTTTTTTAGTTTCAGAAGCATGTCGTAAGGGGGGCGGTTATCTCTTTCATCAAAAATCGGGCGTTTTCGCTTGAACAATAAAGGCCTACAAATGTTATTTAATTCACTTCCCTTGGAGGAGAAACACTTTTTAAGGCCTCAGAATGAGTAAAGTGGCCATTTTCATTCACATTTACCCATTCCTCAAATCTTGTGTTTAGGGCCTCTGGAAGCTTGAAAATCACTTTAAACATCTAATTTTATCTCTAAAAGTGATTATCCACGTACAAATGTGAACTGTAGTTCAAAGAGGCAACATTTGAAAACGGACCATTTTTTTCGTTTCTGAAGCATGTCGTAAGGGGGGGTGGTTATCTCTTTCACCAAAAAACAGGCGTTTTTGATTGAACAATAAAGGCCTCCAAATGGTATTTTATTCACTTCACGTGGAGGAGAAACACTTTTTAAGGCCGCAGAGTGAGTAAATTGGCCATTTTCATTCACTTTTACCCATTTCTCAATTCTTGTGTTTAGGGCCCCTGAAAGCTTGAAAATCACTTTAAACATCTAATTTTATCTCTAAAAGTGATTGTCCACGTACAATGTTAATTGTAGTTGAAAGACGCAACATTTGAAAATGGACCATTTTTAAAGTTTCAGAAGCATGTCGTAAGGGGTGATGGTTATCTCTTTCGTCAAAAATCGGGCGTTTTCGCTTGAACAACAAAGGCCTAAAAATGTTATTTTATTCACTTCCCGTGGAGGAGAAACACTTTTTAAGGCCGCAGAGTGAGTAAATTGGCCATT
The DNA here is from genome assembly GCF_964204655.1 of Triturus cristatus. Lineage (NCBI taxonomy): Eukaryota > Metazoa > Chordata > Amphibia > Caudata > Salamandridae > Triturus > Triturus cristatus. The sequence continues at coordinate 1,222,029,591 of NC_140590.1, read as the reverse complement.
TTCATTCACTTTTACCCATTCCTCAAATCTCGTGTTTAAGGCCCCTGGAAGCATGAAAATCACTTTAAACATCACATTTTATCTTTAAAAGTGATTTTCCACGTACAAATGTGAATTGTAGTTCAAAGAGGCAACATTTGAAAACGGACCATTTTTTTGTTTCTGAAGCATGTCGTAGGGGGGTGGTTATCTATTTCGTCAAAAATTGGGCGTTTTCGCATGAACAATAAAGGCCTAAAAATGTTATTTAATTCACTTCCCTTGGAGGAGAAAAACTTTTTAAGGCCTCAGAATGAGTAAATTGGTCATTTTCATTCACTTTTACCCATTCCTCAAATCTTGTGTTTAGGGCCCCTGGAAGCTTGAAAATCACTTTAAACATCTAATTTTATCTCTAAAAGTGATTATCCACGTACAAATGTGAACTGTAGTTCAAAGAGGCAACATTTGAAAATGGACCATTTTTTTTGTTTCTGAAGCATGTCGTAAGGGGGGGTGGTTATCTCTTTCACCAAAAAACAGGCGTTTTTGATTGAACAATAAAGGCCTCCAAATGTTATTTTATTCACTTCACGTGGAGGAGAAACACTTTTTAAGGCCGCAGAGTGAGTAAATTGGCCATTTTCATTCACTTTTACCCATTTCTCAATTCTTGTGTTTAGGGCCCCTGAAAGCTTGAAAATCACTTTAAACATCTAATTTTATCTCTAAAAGTGATTGTCCACGTACAATGTTAATTGTAGTTGAAAGACGCAACATTTGAAAATGGACCATTTTTAAAGTTTCAGAAGCATGTCGTAAGGGGTGGTGGTTATCTCTTTCGTCAAAAATCGGGCGTTTTCGCTTGAACAACAAAGACCTAAAAATGTTATTTTATTCACTTCCCGTGGAGGAGAAACACTTTTTAAGGCCGCAGAGTGAGTAAATTGGCCATTTTCATTCACTTTTACCCATTCCTCAAATCTCGTGTTTAAGGCCCCTGGAAGCACGAAAATCACTTTAAACATCACATTTTATCTTTAAAAGTGATTTTCCACGTACAAATGTGAATTGTAGTTCAAAGAGGCAACATTTGAAAACGGACCATTTTTTTGTTTCTGAAGCATGTCGTAGGGGGGTGGTTATCTATTTCGTCAAAAATTGGGCGTTTTCGCATGAACAATAAAGGCCTAAAAATGTTATTTAATTCACTTCCCTTGGAGGAGAAAAACTTTTTAAGGCCTCAGAATGAGTAAATTGGTCATTTTCATTCACTTTTACCCATTCCTCAAATCTTGTGTTTAGGGCCCCTGGAAGCTTGAAAATCACTTTAAACATCTAATTTTATCTCTAAAAGTGATTATCCACGTACAAATGTGAACTGTAGTTCAAAGAGGCAACATTTGAAAATGGACCATTTTTTTTGTTTCTGAAGCATGTCGTAAGGGGGGGTGGTTATCTCTTTCACCAAAAAACAGGCGTTTTTGATTGAACAATAAAGGCCTCCAAATGTTATTTTATTCACTTCACGTGGAGGAGAAACACTTTTTAAGGCCGCAGAGTGAGTAAATTGGCCATTTTCATTCACTTTTACCCATTTCTCAATTCTTGTGTTTAGGGCCCCTGAAAGCTTGAAAATCACTTTAAACATCTAATTTTATCTCTAAAAGTGATTGTCCACGTACAATGTTAATTGTAGTTGAAAGACGCAACATTTGAAAATGGACCATTTTTAAAGTTTCAGAAGCATGTCGTAAGGGGTGGTGGTTATCTCTTTCGTCAAAAATCGGGCGTTTTCGCTTGAACAACAAAGACCTAAAAATGTTATTTTATTCACTTCCCGTGGAGGAGAAACACTTTTTAAGGCCGCAGAGTGAGTAAATTGGCCATTTTCATTCACTTTTACCCATTCCTCAAATCTCGTGTTTAAGGCCCCTGGAAGCATGAAAATCACTTTAAACATCACATTTTATCTTTAAAAGTGATTTTCCACGTACAAATGTGAATTGTAGTTCAAAGAGGCAACATTTGAAAACGGACCATTTTTTTGTTTCTGAAGCATGTCGTAGGGGGGTGGTTATCTATTTCGTCAAAAATTGGGCGTTTTCGCTTGAACAATAAAGGCCTAAAAATGTTATTTAATTCACTTCCCTTGGAGGAGAAAAACTTTTTAAGGCCTCAGAATGAGTAAATTGGTCATTTTCATTCACTTTTACCCATTCCTCAAATCTTGTGTTTAGGGCCCCTGGAAGCTTGAAAATCACTTTAAACATCTAATTTTATCCCTAAAAGTGATTATCCACGTACAAATGTGAATTGTAGTTCAAAGACGCAACATTTGAAAATGGACCATTTTTTTCGTTTCTGAAGCATGTCGTAAGGGGGTGGTTATCTCTTTCACCAAAAAACGGGCGTTTTTGATTGAACAGTAAAGGCCTCCAAATGTTATTTTATTCACTTCCGGTGGAGGAGAAACACTTTTTAAGGCCGCAGAGTGAGTAAATTGGCCATTTTCATTCACTTTTACCCATTTCTAAAATCTTGTGTTTAGGGCCCCTGGAAGCTTGAAAATCACTTTTAACATCTAATTTTATCTCTGAAAGTGATTATCCACGTACAATGTTAATTGTAGTTCAAAGAAGTAACATTTGAAAATGAACCATTTTTTTTAGTTTCAGAAGCATGTCGTAAGGGGGGTGGTTATCTCTTTCATCAAAAATCAGGCGTTTTCGCTTGAACAATAAAGGCCTCCACATGTTATTTAATTCACTTCCCGTGGAGGAGAAACACATTTTAAGGCCGCAGAGTGAGTAAATTGGTCATTTTCATTCACTTTTACCCATTTCTCAAATCTTGTGTTTAGGGCCCCTGGAAGCTTGAAAATCACTTTAAACATCTCATTTTATCTCTAAAAGTGATTATCAACATACAAATGTGAATTGTAGTTCAAAGACGCATCATTTGAAAATGGACCATTTTTTTTCGTTTCTGAAGCATGTCGTAAGGGGGTGGTTATCTCTTTCACCAAAAAACGGGCGTTTTTGATTGAACAGTAAAGGCCTCCAAATGTTATTTTATTCACTTCCGGTGGAGGACAAACACTTTTTTAGGCCGCAGAGTGAGTAAATTGGCCATTTTCATTCACTTTTACCCATTCCTCAAATCTCGTGTTTAAGGCCCTTGGAAGCATGAAAATCACTTTAAACATCTCATTTTATCTTTAAAAACGATTTTCCACATACAAATGTGAATTGTAGTTCAAAGAGGCAACATTTGAAAATGGACCATTTTTTTTGTTTCTGAAGCATGTCGTAAGGGGGGGGTGGTTATCTCTTTTGTCAAAAATTGAGCGTTTTCGCTTGAACAATAAAGGCCTCAAAATGTTATTTAATTCACTTCCCGTGGAGCACTTTTGAAGGCCTCAGAGTTAGTAAATTGGCCATTTTCATTCACTTTTACCCATGTCTCAAATCGTGTGTTTAGGGCCACTGGAAGCTTGAAAATCACTTTAAACATCTAATTTTATCTCTAAAAGTGATGATCCACGTACAAATGTGAATTGTAGTTCAAAAAGGCAACATTTGAAAACGGACCATTTTTTTGTTTCTGAAGCATGTCGTAAGGGGCGGTGGTTATCTCTTTTGTCAAAAATTGGGCGTTTTCGCTTGAACAATAAAGGCCTACAAATGTTATTTAATTCACTTCCCTTGGAGAAGAAACACTTTTTAAGGCCTCAGAATGAGTAAATTGGCCATTTTCATTCACTTTTACCCATTCCTCAAATCTTGTGTTTAAGGCCCCTGGAAGCATGAAAATCACTTTAAATATCTCATTTTATCTTTAAAAGTGATTTTCCACGTACAAATGTGAATTGTAGCTCAAAGAGGCAACATTTGAAAATGGACCATTTTTTTTGTTTCTGAAGCATGTCGTAAGGGGGGGTGGTTATCTCTTTCACCAAAAAACAGGCGTTTTTGATTGAACAATAAAGGCCTCCAAATGTTATTTTATTCATTTCCGGTGGAGGAGAAACACTTTTTAAGGCCGCAGAGTGAGTAAATTGGCCATTTTCATTCACGTTTACCCATTTCTCAAATCTTGCGTTTAGGGCCTCTGGAAGCTTAAAAATGACTTTAAACATCACATTTTATCTCTAAAAGTGATTATCCACGTACAATGTTAATTGTAGTTCAAAGACGCAACATTTGAAAATGAACCATTTTTTTTAGTTTCAGAAGCATGTCGTAAGGGGGGTGGTTATCTCTTTCATCAAAAATCAGGCGTTTTCGCTTGAACAATAAAGGCCTCCACATGTTATTTAATTCACTTCCCGTGGAGGAGAAACACTTTTTAAGGCCTCAGAGTGAGTAAATTGGCCATTCTCATTCACTTTTACCCATTCCTCAAATCTCGTGTTTAAGGCCCCTGGAAGCATGAAAATCACTTTAAACATCTCATTTTATCTTTAAAAGTGATTTTCCACGTACAAATGTGATTTGTAGTTCAAAGAGGCAACATTTGAAAACTGACCATTTTTATTGTTTCTGAAGCATGTCGTAAGGGGGGGGTGGTTATCTCTTTTGTCAAAAATCGGGCGTTTTCGCTTGAACAAGAAAGGCCTACAAATGTTATTTAATTCACTTCCCTTGGAGGAGAAAAACTTTTTAAGGCCTCAGAATGAGTAAATTGGCCATTTTCATTCACTTTTACCCATTTCTCAAATCTTGTGTTTAGGGCCCCTGGAAGCTTGAAAATCACTTTAAACATCTCATTTTCTCTAAAAGTGACAATGTTAATTGTAGTTGAAAGACGCAACATTTGAAAATAGACCATTTTTTTAGTTTCAGAAGCATGTCGTAAGGGGGGCGGTTATCTCTTTCATCAAAAATCGGGCGTTTCGCTTGAACAATAAAGGCCTCCAAATGTTATTTTATTCACTTCCCGTTGAGGAGAAACACTTTTTAAGGCCGCAGAGTGAGTAAATTGGCCATTTTCATTCACTTTTACCCATTTCTCAATTCTTGTGTTTAGGGCCCCTGAAAGCTTGAAAATCACTTTAAACATCTAATTTTATCTCTAAAAGTGATTGTCCACGTACAATGTTAATTGTAGTTGAAAGACGCAACATTTGAAAATGGACCATTTTTAAAGTTTCAGAAGCATGTCGTAAGGGGTGGTGGTTATCTCTTTCGTCAAAAATCGGGCGTTTTCGCTTGAACAACAAAGGCCTAAAAATGTTATTTTATTCACTTCCCGTGGAGGAGAAACACTTTTTAAGGCCGCAGAGTGAGTAAATTGGCCATTTTCATTCACTTTTACCCATTCCTCAAATCTCGTGTTTAAGGCCCCTGGAAGCATGAAAATCACTTTAAACATCACATTTTATCTTTAAAAGTGATTTTCCACGTACAAATGTGAATTGTAGTTCAAAGAGGCAACATTTGAAAACGGACCATTTTTTTGTTTCTGAAGCATGTCGTAGGGGGGTGGTTATCTATTTCGTCAAAAATTGGGCGTTTTCGCTTGAACAATAAAGGCCTAAAAATGTTATTTAATTCACTTCCCTTGGAGGAGAAAAACTTTTTAAGGCCTCAGAATGAGTAAATTGGTCATTTTCATTCACTTTTACCCATTCCTCAAATCTTGTGTTTAGGGCCCCTGGAAGCTTGAAAATCACTTTAAACATCTAATTTTATCTCTAAAAGTGATTATCCACGTACAAATGTGAATTGTAGTTCAAAGATGCAACATTTGAAAATGGACCATTTTTTTTCGTTTCTGAAGCATGTCGTAAGGGGGTGGTTATCTCTTTCACCAAAAAACGGGCGTTTTTGATTGAACAGTAAAGGCCTCCAAATGGTATTTTATTCACTTCCGGTGGAGGAGAAACACTTTTTAAGGCCGCAGAGTGAGTAAATTGGCCATTTTCATTCACGTTTACCCATTTCTCAAATCTTGCGTTTAGGGCCTCTGGAAGCTTAAAAATGACTTTAAACATCACATTTTATCTCTAAAAGTGATTATCCACGTACAATGTTAATTGTAGTTCAAAGACGCAACATTTGAAAATGAACCATTTTTTTTAGTTTCAGAAGCATGTCGTAAGGGGGGTGGTTATCTCTTTCATCAAAAATCAGGTGTTTTTGATTGAACAATAAAGGCCTCCACATGTTATTTAATTCACTTCCCGTGGAGGAGAAACACTTTTTAAGGCCTCAGAGTGAGTAAATTGGCCATTTTCATTCACTTTTACCCATTTCTAAAATCTTGTGTTTAGGGCCCCTGGAAGCTTGAAAATCACTTTTAACATCTAATTTTATCTCTGAAAGTGATTATCCACGTACAATGTTAATTGTAGTTCAAAGAAGTAACATTTGAAAATGAACCATTTTTTTTAGTTTCAGAAGCATGTCGTAAGGGGGGTGGTTATCTCTTTCATCAAAAATCAGGCGTTTTCGCTCGAACAATAAAGGCCTCCACATGTTATTTAATTCACTTCCCGTGGAGGAGAAACACATTTTAAGGCCGCAGAGTGAGTAAATTGGTCATTTTCATTCACTTTTACCCATTTCTCAAATCTTGTGTTTAGGGCCCCTGGAAGCTTGAAAATCACTTTAAACATCTAATTTTTTCTCTAAAAGTGATTATCCACGTACAATGTTAATTGGAGTTGAAAGACGCAACATTTGAAAATGGACCATTTTTTTCATTTCTGAAGCGTCGCGTAAGGGGGGGTAGTTATCTCTTTCATCAAAAAACAGGGGTTTTTGATTGAACAATAAAGGCCTCCAAACGTTATTTTATTCACTTCCCGTGGAGGAGAAACACTTTATAAGGCCGCAGAGTGAGTAAATTGGCCATTTTCATTCACTTTTACCCATTCCTCAGATCTCATGTTTAAGGCTCCTGGAAGCATGAAAATCACTTTAAACATCTCATTTCATCTTTAAAAGTGATTTTCCACGTACAAATGTGAATTGTAGTTCAAAGAGGCAACATTTGAAAGCGGACCATTTTTTTAGTTTCGGAAGCATGTCGTAAGGGGGGTGGTTATCTCTTTCGTCAAAAATCAGGCGTTTTCGCTTGAACAATAAAGGCCTAAAAATGTTATTTAATTCACTTCCCTTGGAGGAGAAAAACTTTTTAAGGCCTCAGAATGAGTAAATTGGTCATTTTCATTCACTTTTACCCATTCCTCAAATCTTGTGTTTAGGGCCCCTGGAAGCTTGAAAATCACTTTAAACGTCTAATTTTATCTCTAAAAGTGATTATCCACGTACAAATGTGAATTGTAGTTCAAAGACGCAACATTTGAAAATGAACCATTTTTTTTCGTTTCTGAAGCATGTCGTAAGGGGGGTGGTTATCTCTTTCACCAAAAAACGGGCGTTTTTGATTGAACAGTAAAGGCCTCCAAATGTTATTTTATTCACTTCCGGTGGAGGAGAAACACTTTTTAAGGCCGCAGAGTGAGTAAATTGGCCATTTTCATTCACGTTTACCCATTTCTCAAATCTTGCGTTTAGGGCCCCTGGAAGCTTAAAAATGACTTTAAACATCTCATTTTATCTCTAAAAGTGATTATCCATGTACAATGTTAATTGTAGTTCAAAGACGCAACATTTGAAAATGAAACATTTTTTTTAGTTTCAGAAGCATGTCGTAAGGGGGGTGGTTATCTCTTTCATCAAAAATCAGGCGTTTTCGCTTGAATAATAAAGGCCTCCACATGTTATTTAATTCACTTCCCGTGGAGGAGAAACACTTTTTAAGGCCTCAGAGTGAGTAAATTGGCCATTTTCATTCACTTTTACCCATTTCTAAAATCTTGTGTTTAGGGCCCCTGGAAGCTTGAAAATCACTTTAAACATCTAATTTTATCTCTGAAAGTGATTATCCACGTACAATGTTAATTGTAGTTCAAAGAAGTAACATTTGAAAATGAACCATTTTTTTTAGTTTCAGAAGCATGTCGTAAGGGGGGTGGTTATCTCTTTCACCAAAAAACAGGCATTTTTGATTGAACAATAAAGGCCTCCAAATGTTACTTTATTTACTTCCCGTGGAGGAGAAACACATTTTAAGGCCGCAGAGTGAGTAAATTGGCCATTTTCATTCACTTTTACCCATTTCTCAAATCTTGTGTTTAGGGCCCCCGGAAGCTTGAAAATCACTTTAAACATCTCATTTTATCTCTAAAAGTGATTATCAACATACAAATGTGAATTGTATTTCAAAGACGCAACATTTGAAAATGGACCACTTTTTTCGTTTCTGAAGCATGTCGTAAGGGGGGGTGGTTATCTCTTTCACCAAAAAACGGACGTTTTTGATTGAACAATAAAGGCCTCCAAATGTTATTTTATTCACATCCCGTGGAGGAGAAACACTTTTTAAGGCCGCAGAGTGAGTAAATTGGCCATTTTCTTTTTTTTTTTTTTTTTTTTTAAAAACCTTTATTAGCATTTCAACCAATAACAAGTATGGGCCTACAACCCCCCGGGGCCGGCCGCTAAGCAGTCAGAGCAACAGAGATCCAATGTTAACACAGGCAGCACCTCGGGGAGCAAAATCTCCATGCTAATATATTCTCGGCCAGTGAACGGCGCAAGTAGGACACCAGGATGAAGAAGGCTTTCATTTTATAATAGGGAAAGACGAAAGGATCAGGTGCCAAACAATTTCCCAGCAGCGACAAATGGCAGGCAGAATAACAAACGTAAACAATAAACGGCAATCTATCGAGTCAATGGCACTAAAACAGGAAGTGCAGGATGTAAAGGAGTATCATGACCAGTTGCGCCTGCAGTCCCATGCCCTAAAGCCCAGAAAACACCCCGGAAATTGTGGCACACATGAAAAAGCAGTGATTCACAACCAAGGAGTTGTACCACGCTGATCCCAGAAAAGAAAAACAAAGAAGAAGCAGAGAAGAAAAAGGAGGCCATGGAAAAAAAGGGGTAAAGACTACAGAATCCCCTTCCCCCAACCCCCCACCCTGCACCTCTGCAGATGAGTACGGCCCCCCCCCCCCCAGCAGTGTGCCTGTCGCCCTGGAACCAGACCCGAAATATAGAAGAACAGAGAAAAGGAAGTAAGAAAAGAACCCCACCAGACGGGGGGTAGAGAAAGTATTAATAAACTGGAGGAGGGCCTTCAAAACACACCCCCGGCTGCTCCCTCCCGCACGGTAAGTTTTCCCCAAAGCAAACAGTAAGCAGCACAAAATCGACCACGTCAAAGAAAGATGGGGAACATTATGCACCTATTATACTAATAGCTATGCCATGAGAGCACGCAACCCCTGAGCCCGCCCGTCTACTAGATGACCACCCCTGAAGGATCAGCCTTATCCTTGACCACTCCTTGCAAATCTGCCCATGCCTACCCCTCGACCCAGCGCCATGTCCAGTGTTACAAGGTAAAGGAGTGTCCAAAAACGACCGGGAAGCGACGCACACAGGTGGGGTGGAAGTCTCTGAGTACCAACACAGTCCGCATCATGGAGGGACGTCTTTCCCAGTGCTGCCCCAGGATCTGCACTGCACACCAGGTCCAGGAAGGCGGAATCAGCCAAAGTAGACAACTGTTGCTTGAATTTTCCCTGGGTCGCCGGAGGCCGTGCACGGGACGAGGCCACCACCTCCCACTCAGGTCCAATACCTCCGGAACAGATCAGCCCCACAGCCAGCCGATCACACGGTAGCATACTGACCGGAGTGTCCAGCCGTTCACTAATCTCAGGGGTGGCCGCGACATTGTCCTCCTGTGTGTAGTGTGGGAAGTCCCTGTGTACCTGAGAACAGGCAGGCCGCAACTGTCCCAACGCTGATGCCACACCATCAAGCTTACTCCCCAAGACCCCGACGCCATGGACCAAAGTGGAATGAAGGGCACCGAGAGCCTCGAGGAGGTCGCCGTACCCCAGCACAGCTCTCTGCGATCGCTCCGCCACACTCCCAAAAGTCACACACTCCCAATCCTGCTGTGGCCCGGTGGACAGGATGGTAGGCTTCATCACAACAAGATGGCCGCCGTGTAGTCCCGACCCGTATTGGGACCGGGACCCAGGGACAAGCGCCTCAAGGTCCACGTCGCTGGAAACAGGGTTCCGGGGGCAGGCAAAAATTTATCCGTTGTGTGGTCACGGGCAACAGTCGTCCCCACCACGGACCAGCGCCCGCGAAAATCCGGGAGCGGCCCGCAAGAATCAGGGCGAGTTACGGGCGGCGTCCGGGCAGTTCACCGTCAAAGGCAGGGGCAATCACCGGAGAATCTTAGAATTGCCACCCCGGGCATGCACTCGGTCCGCTACGCTTAGCGGTAGGAACAACCACGGCGAAATGTAGGCCGAGGTTTGCACCGCTCCGGTGGTCCGACTCCACCCAGTCACCACAGGCCGCTGTTGTTGAACTGCCACCCGGCCAAGGCGTCCACTCGAGGTCCTGGCTCCAGGGCTGCACGGGCCGCAAATTTCAAATGCACATTTTTCCGGCTGTACCGCCGCCAGAAACTTCGGAGTCACACGATCGGGTGCCACTCTCATTCACAAACACGAGCGCATAGCGCAGGCTGAGGATCTCATGCAGGATATCCGTGCGGGATGCGGAGGTTCACGGAGCCGGGAGTCTACGCTGCCGTCCCGGTCGCCATCTTGGCTCCTCCCCCAAAAATTGGCCATTTTCATTCACTTTTACCCATTCCTCAAATCTTGTGTTTAGGGCCCCTGGAAGCTTGAAAATCACTTTAAACATCTCATTTTATCTTTAAAAGTGATTTTCCACGTACAAATGTGAATTGTAGTTAAAAGAGGCAACATTTGAAAACGGACCATTTTTTACGTTTCTGAAGCATGTCGTAAGGGGGGTGGTTATCTCTTTCGTTAAAAATCGGGCGTTTTCGCTTGAACAATAAAGGCCTACAAATGTGATTTAGTTCACTTCCCGTGGAGGAGAAACACTTTTTAAGGCCGCAGAGTGAGTAAATTGGCCATATTCATTCACTTTTACCCATTCCTCAAATCTTGTGTTTAAGGCCCCTGGAAGCATGAAAATCACTTTAAACATCTCATTTTATCTTTAAAAGTGATTTTCCACGTACAAATGTGAATTGTAGTTCAAAGAGGCAACATTTGAAAACAGACCATTTTTTTAATTTCTGAAGCATGTCGTAAGGGGGGGTGGTTATCTCTTTCATCAAAAATCGGACGTTTTTGATTGAACAATAAAGGCCTACAAATGTTATTTAATTCACTTTCTGGGGTGGAGAAAAACTTTTTAAGGCCTCAGAGTGAATAAATTGGCTATTTTCATTCACATTTACCCATTCCTCAAATTTTGTGTTTAGGGCCCCTGGAAGCATGAAAATCACTTTAAACATCTCATTTTATCTTTAAAAGTGATTTTCCACGTACAAATGTGAATTGGAGTTCAAAGAGGCAACATTTGAAAACAGACCATTTTTTTAGTTTCTGAAGCATGTCATAAGGGGGGGTGGTTATCTCTTTCATCAAAAATCGGACGTTTTTGATTGAACAATAAAGGCCTACAAATGTTATTTAGTTCACTTCCCGTTCAGGAGAAACACTTTTTAAGGCCGCAGAGTGAGTAAATTGGCCATATTCATTCACTTTTACCCATTCCTCAAATCTTGTGTTTAGGGCCCCTGGAAGCTTGAAAATCACTTTAAACATCTCATTTTATCTTTAAAAGTTATTTTCCACGTACAAATGTGAATTGTAGTTCAAAGAGGCAACATTTGAAAACTGACCATTTTTTTTGTTTCTGAAGCATGTCGTAAGGGGGGGTGGTTCTCTTTTTTGTCAAAAATCGGGCGTTTTCGCTTGAACAATAAAGGCCTACAAATGTTATTTAATTCACTTCCCTTGGAGGAGAAAAACTTTTTAAGGCATCAGAATGAGTAATTTGGCCATATTCATTCACTTTTACCCATTCCTCAAATCTTGTGTTTAAGGCCCCTGGAAGCATGAAAATCACTTTAAACATCTCATTTTATCTTTAGAAGTGATTTTCCACGTACAAATGTGAATTGTAGTTCAAAGAGGCAACATTTGAAAACGGACCATTTTTTTTGTTTCTGAAGCATGTCGTAAGGGGGGGTGGTTCTCTCTTTCGTCAAAAATCGGGCGTTTTCGCTTGAACAATAAAGGCCTACAAATGTTATTTAATTCACTTCCCTTGGAGGAGAAACACTTTTTAAGGCCTCAGAATGAGTAAATTGGCCATTTTCATTCACTTTTACCCATTTCTCAAATCTTGTGTTTAGGGCCCCTGGAAGCTTGAAAATCACTTTAAACATCTCATTTTCTCTAAAAGTGACAATGTTAATTGTAGTTGAAAGACGCAACATTTGAAAATAGACCATTTTTTTAGTTTCAGAAGCATGTCGTAAGGGGGGCGGTTATCTCTTTCATCAAAAATCGGGCGTTTCGCTTGAACAATAAAGGCCTCCAAATGTTATTTTATTCACTTCCCGTTGAGGAGAAACACTTTTTAAGGCCGCAGAGTGAGTAAATTGGCCATTTTCATTCACTTTTACCCATTTCTCAATTCTTGTGTTTAGGGCCCCTGAAAGCTTGAAAATCACTTTAAACATCTAATTTTATCTCTAAAAGTGATTGTCCACGTACAATGTTAATTGTAGTTGAAAGACGCAACATTTGAAAATGGACCATTTTTAAAGTTTCAGAAGCATGTCGTAAGGGGTGGTGGTTATCTCTTTCGTCAAAAATCGGGCGTTTTCGCTTGAACAACAAAGGCCTAAAAATGTTATTTTATTCACTTCCCGTGGAGGAGAAACACTTTTTAAGGCCGCAGAGTGAGTAAATTGGCCATTTTCATTCACTTTTACCCATTCCTCAAATCTCGTGTTTAAGGCCCCTGGAAGCATGAAAATCACTTTAAACATCACATTTTATCTTTAAAAGTGATTTTCCACGTACAAATGTGAATTGTAGTTCAAAGAGGCAACATTTGAAAACGGACCATTTTTTTGTTTCTGAAGCATGTCGTAGGGGGGTGGTTATCTATTTCGTCAAAAATTGGGCGTTTTCGCTTGAACAATAAAGGCCTAAAAATGTTATTTAATTCACTTCCCTTGGAGGAGAAAAACTTTTTAAGGCCTCAGAATGAGTAAATTGGTCATTTTCATTCACTTTTACCCATTCCTCAAATCTTGTGTTTAGGGCCCCTGGAAGCTTGAAAATCACTTTAAACATCTAATTTTATCTCTAAAAGTGATTATCCACGTACAAATGTGAATTGTAGTTCAAAGATGCAACATTTGAAAATGGACCATTTTTTTTCGTTTCTGAAGCATGTCGTAAGGGGGTGGTTATCTCTTTCACCAAAAAACGGGCGTTTTTGATTGAACAGTAAAGGCCTCCAAATGGTATTTTATTCACTTCCGGTGGAGGAGAAACACTTTTTAAGGCCGCAGAGTGAGTAAATTGGCCATTTTCATTCACGTTTACCCATTTCTCAAATCTTGCGTTTAGGGCCTCTGGAAGCTTAAAAATGACTTTAAACATCACATTTTATCTCTAAAAGTGATTATCCACGTACAATGTTAATTGTAGTTCAAAGACGCAACATTTGAAAATGAACCATTTTTTTTAGTTTCAGAAGCATGTCGTAAGGGGGGTGGTTATCTCTTTCATCAAAAATCAGGTGTTTTCGATTGAACAATAAAGGCCTCCACATGTTATTTAATTCACTTCCCGTGGAGGAGAAACACTTTTTAAGGCCTCAGAGTGAGTAAATTGGCCATTTTCATTCACTTTTACCCATTTCTAAAATCTTGTGTTTAGGGCCCCTGGAAGCTTGAAAATCACTTTTAACATCTAATTTTATCTCTGAAAGTGATTATCCACGTACAATGTTAATTGTAGTTCAAAGAAGTAACATTTGAAAATGAACCATTTTTTTTAGTTTCAGAAGCATGTCGTAAGGGGGGTGGTTATCTCTTTCATCAAAAATCAGGCGTTTTCGCTCGAACAATAAAGGCCTCCACATGTTATTTAATTCACTTCCCGTGGAGGAGAAACACATTTTAAGGCCGCAGAGTGAGTAAATTGGTCATTTTCATTCACTTTTACCCATTTCTCAAATCTTGTGTTTAGGGCCCCTGGAAGCTTGAAAATCACTTTAAACATCTAATTTTTTCTCTAAAAGTGATTATCCACGTACAATGTTAATTGGAGTTGAAAGACGCAACATTTGAAAATGGACCATTTTTTTCATTTCTGAAGCGTCGCGTAAGGGGGGGTAGTTATCTCTTTCATCAAAAAACAGGGGTTTTTGATTGAACAATAAAGGCCTCCAAACGTTATTTTATTCACTTCCCGTGGAGGAGAAACACTTTATAAGGCCGCAGAGTGAGTAAATTGGCCATTTTCATTCACTTTTACCCATTCCTCAGATCTCATGTTTAAGGCTCCTGGAAGCATGAAAATCACTTTAAACATCTCATTTCATCTTTAAAAGTGATTTTCCACGTACAAATGTGAATTGTAGTTCAAAGAGGCAACATTTGAAAGCGGACCATTTTTTTAGTTTCGGAAGCATGTCGTAAGGGGGGTGGTTATCTCTTTCGTCAAAAATCAGGCGTTTTCGCTTGAACAATAAAGGCCTAAAAATGTTATTTAATTCACTTCCCTTGGAGGAGAAAAACTTTTTAAGGCCTCAGAATGAGTAAATTGGTCATTTTCATTCACTTTTACCCATTCCTCAAATCTTGTGTTTAGGGCCCCTGGAAGCTTGAAAATCACTTTAAACGTCTAATTTTATCTCTAAAAGTGATTATCCACGTACAAATGTGAATTGTAGTTCAAAGACGCAACATTTGAAAATGAACCATTTTTTTTCGTTTCTGAAGCATGTCGTAAGGGGGGTGGTTATCTCTTTCACCAAAAAACGGGCGTTTTTGATTGAACAGTAAAGGCCTCCAAATGTTATTTTATTCACTTCCGGTGGAGGAGAAACACTTTTTAAGGCCGCAGAGTGAGTAAATTGGCCATTTTCATTCACGTTTACCCATTTCTCAAATCTTGCGTTTAGGGCCCCTGGAAGCTTAAAAATGACTTTAAACATCTCATTTTATCTCTAAAAGTGATTATCCATGTACAATGTTAATTGTAGTTCAAAGACGCAACATTTGAAAATGAAACATTTTTTTTAGTTTCAGAAGCATGTCGTAAGGGGGGTGGTTATCTCTTTCATCAAAAATCAGGCGTTTTCGCTTGAATAATAAAGGCCTCCACATGTTATTTAATTCACTTCCCGTGGAGGAGAAACACTTTTTAAGGCCTCAGAGTGAGTAAATTGGCCATTTTCATTCACTTTTACCCATTTCTAAAATCTTGTGTTTAGGGCCCCTGGAAGCTTGAAAATCACTTTAAACATCTAATTTTATCTCTGAAAGTGATTATCCACGTACAATGTTAATTGTAGTTCAAAGAAGTAACATTTGAAAATGAACCATTTTTTTTAGTTTCAGAAGCATGTCGTAAGGGGGGTGGTTATCTCTTTCACCAAAAAACAGGCATTTTTGATTGAACAATAAAGGCCTCCAAATGTTACTTTATTTACTTCCCGTGGAGGAGAAACACATTTTAAGGCCGCAGAGTGAGTAAATTGGCCATTTTCATTCACTTTTACCCATTTCTCAAATCTTGTGTTTAGGGCCCCCGGAAGCTTGAAAATCACTTTAAACATCTCATTTTATCTCTAAAAGTGATTATCAACATACAAATGTGAATTGTATTTCAAAGACGCAACATTTGAAAATGGACCACTTTTTTCGTTTCTGAAGCATGTCGTAAGGGGGGGTGGTTATCTCTTTCACCAAAAAACGGACGTTTTTGATTGAACAATAAAGGCCTCCAAATGTTATTTTATTCACATCCCGTGGAGGAGAAACACTTTTTAAGGCCGCAGAGTGAGTAAATTGGCCATTTTCTTTTTTTTTTTTTTTTTTTTTTTAAAAACCTTTATTAGCATTTCAACCAATAACAAGTATGGGCCTACAACCCCCCGGGGCCGGCCGCTAAGCAGTCAGAGCAACAGAGATCCAATGTTAACACAGGCAGCACCTCGGGGAGCAAAATCTCCATGCTAATATATTCTCGGCCAGTGAACGGCGCAAGTAGGACACCAGGATGAAGAAGGCTTTCATTTTATAATAGGGAAAGACGAAAGGATCAGGTGCCAAACAATTTCCCAGCAGCGACAAATGGCAGGCAGAATAACAAACGTAAACAATAAACGGCAATCTATCGAGTCAATGGCACTAAAACAGGAAGTGCAGGATGTAAAGGAGTATCATGACCAGTTGCGCCTGCAGTCCCATGCCCTAAAGCCCAGAAAACACCCCGGAAATTGTGGCACACATGAAAAAGCAGTGATTCACAACCAAGGAGTTGTACCACGCTGATCCCAGAAAAGAAAAACAAAGAAGAAGCAGAGAAGAAAAAGGAGGCCATGGAAAAAAAGGGGTAAAGACTACAGAATCCCCTTCCCCCAACCCCCCACCCTGCACCTCTGCAGATGAGTACGGCCCCCCCCCCCCCAGCAGTGTGCCTGTCGCCCTGGAACCAGACCCGAAATATAGAAGAACAGAGAAAAGGAAGTAAGAAAAGAACCCCACCAGACGGGGGGTAGAGAAAGTATTAATAAACTGGAGGAGGGCCTTCAAAACACACCCCCGGCTGCTCCCTCCCGCACGGTAAGTTTTCCCCAAAGCAAACAGTAAGCAGCACAAAATCGACCACGTCAAAGAAAGATGGGGAACATTATGCACCTATTATACTAATAGCTATGCCATGAGAGCACGCAACCCCTGAGCCCGCCCGTCTACTAGATGACCACCCCTGAAGGATCAGCCTTATCCTTGACCACTCCTTGCAAATCTGCCCATGCCTACCCCTCGACCCAGCGCCATGTCCAGTGTTACAAGGTAAAGGAGTGTCCAAAAACGACCGGGAAGCGACGCACACAGGTGGGGTGGAAGTCTCTGAGTACCAACACAGTCCGCATCATGGAGGGACGTCTTTCCCAGTGCTGCCCCAGGATCTGCACTGCACACCAGGTCCAGGAAGGCGGAATCAGCCAAAGTAGACAACTGTTGCTTGAATTTTCCCTGGGTCGCCGGAGGCCGTGCACGGGACGAGGCCACCACCTCCCACTCAGGTCCAATACCTCCGGAACAGATCAGCCCCACAGCCAGCCGATCACACGGTAGCATACTGACCGGAGTGTCCAGCCGTTCACTAATCTCAGGGGTGGCCGCGACATTGTCCTCCTGTGTGTAGTGTGGGAAGTCCCTGTGTACCTGAGAACAGGCAGGCCGCAACTGTCCCAACGCTGATGCCACACCATCAAGCTTACTCCCCAAGACCCCGACGCCATGGACCAAAGTGGAATGAAGGGCACCGAGAGCCTCGAGGAGGTCGCCGTACCCCAGCACAGCTCTCTGCGATCGCTCCGCCACACTCCCAAAAGTCACACACTCCCAATCCTGCTGTGGCCCGGTGGACAGGATGGTAGGCTTCATCACAACAAGATGGCCGCCGTGTAGTCCCGACCCGTATTGGGACCGGGACCCAGGGACAAGCGCCTCAAGGTCCACGTCGCTGGAAACAGGGTTCCGGGGGCAGGCAAAAATTTATCCGTTGTGTGGTCACGGGCAACAGTCATCCCCACCACGGACCAGCGCCCGCGAAAATCCGGGAGCGGCCCGCAAGAATCAGGGCGAGTTACGGGCGGCGTCCGGGCAGTTCACCGTCAAAGGCAGGGGCAATCACCGGAGAATCTTAGAATTGCCACCCCGGGCATGCACTCGGTCCGCTACGCTTAGCGGTAGGAACAACCACGGCGAAATGTAGGCCGAGGTTTGCACCGCTCCGGTGGTCCGACTCCACCCAGTCACCACAGGCCGCTGTTGTTGAACTGCCACCCGGCCAAGGCGTCCACTCGAGGTCCTGGCTCCAGGGCTGCACGGGCCGCAAATTTCAAATGCACATTTTTCCGGCTGTACCGCCGCCAGAAACTTCGGAGTCACACGATCGGGTGCCACTCTCATTCACAAACACGAGCGCATAGCGCAGGCTGAGGATCTCATGCAGGATATCCGTGCGGGATGCGGAGGTTCACGGAGCCGGGAGTCTACGCTGCCGTCCCGGTCGCCATCTTGGCTCCTCCCCCAAAAATTGGCCATTTTCATTCACTTTTACCCATTCCTCAAATCTTGTGTTTAGGGCCCCTGGAAGCTTGAAAATCACTTTAAACATCTCATTTTATCTTTAAAAGTGATTTTCCACGTACAAATGTGAATTGTAGTTAAAAGAGGCAACATTTGAAAACGGACCATTTTTTACGTTTCTGAAGCATGTCGTAAGGGGGGTGGTTATCTCTTTCGTTAAAAATCGGGCGTTTTCGCTTGAACAATAAAGGCCTAAAAATGTGATTTAGTTCACTTCCCGTGGAGGAGAAACACTTTTTAAGGCCGCAGAGTGAGTAAATTGGCCATATTCATTCACTTTTACCCATTCCTCAAATCTTGTGTTTAAGGCCCCTGGAAGCATGAAAATCACTTTAAACATCTCATTTTATCTTTAAAAGTGATTTTCCACGTACAAATGTGAATTGTAGTTCAAAGAGGCAACATTTGAAAACAGACCATTTTTTTAATTTCTGAAGCATGTCGTAAGGGGGGGTGGTTATCTCTTTCATCAAAAATCGGACGTTTTTGATTGAACAATAAAGGCCTACAAATGTTATTTAATTCACTTTCTGGGGTGGAGAAAAACTTTTTAAGGCCTCAGAGTGAATAAATTGGCTATTTTCATTCACATTTACCCATTCCTCAAATTTTGTGTTTAGGGCCCCTGGAAGCATGAAAATCACTTTAAACATCTCATTTTATCTTTAAAAGTGATTTTCCACGTACAAATGTGAATTGGAGTTCAAAGAGGCAACATTTGAAAACAGACCATTTTTTTAGTTTCTGAAGCATGTCATAAGGGGGGGTGGTTATCTCTTTCATCAAAAATCGGACGTTTTTGATTGAACAATAAAGGCCTACAAATGTTATTTAGTTCACTTCCCGTTCAGGAGAAACACTTTTTAAGGCCGCAGAGTGAGTAAATTGGCCATATTCATTCACTTTTACCCATTCCTCAAATCTTGTGTTTAGGGCCCCTGGAAGCTTGAAAATCACTTTAAACATCTCATTTTATCTTTAAAAGTTATTTTCCACGTACAAATGTGAATTGTAGTTCAAAGAGGCAACATTTGAAAACTGACCATTTTTTTTGTTTCTGAAGCATGTCGTAAGGGGGGGTGGTTCTCTTTTTTGTCAAAAATCGGGCGTTTTCGCTTGAACAATAAAGGCCTACAAATGTTATTTAATTCACTTCCCTTGGAGGAGAAAAACTTTTTAAGGCATCAGAATGAGTAATTTGGCCATATTCATTCACTTTTACCCATTCCTCAAATCTTGTGTTTAAGGCCCCTGGAAGCATGAAAATCACTTTAAACATCTCATTTTATCTTTAGAAGTGATTTTCCACGTACAAATGTGAATTGTAGTTCAAAGAGGCAACATTTGAAAACGGACCATTTTTTTTGTTTCTGAAGCATGTCGTAAGGGGGGGTGGTTCTCTCTTTCGTCAAAAATCGGGCGTTTTCGCTTGAACAATAAAGGCCTACAAATGTTATTTAATTCACTTCCCTTGGAGGAGAAACACTTTTTAAGGCCTCAGAATGAGTAAAGTGGCCATTTTCATTCACATTTACCCATTCCTCATATCTTGTGTTTAGGGCCCCTGGAAGCTTGAAAATCACTTTAAACATCTAATTTTATCTCTAAAAGTGATTATCCACGTACAAATGTGAACTGTAGTTCAAACAGGCAACATTTGAAAATGGACCATTTTTTTCGTTTCTGAAGCATGTCGTAAGGAGGGGTGGTTATCTTTTTCATCGAAAAACAGGCGTTTTTGATTGTACAATAAAGGCCTCCACATTTTATTTTATTCACTTACCGTGGAGGAGAAACACTTTTTAAGGCCGCAGAGTGAATAAATTGGCCATTTTCATTCACTTTTACCCATTTCTCAAATCTTGTGTTTAGGGCCCCTGGAAGCTTGAAAATCACTTTAAACATCTCATTTTATCTCTAAAAGTGATTATCCACGTACAATGTTAATTGTAGTTCAAAGACTCAACATTTGAAAATGAACCATTTTTTTAGTTTCAGAAGCATGTCGTAAGGGGGGGTGGTTATCTCTTTCATCAAAAATCAGGCGTTTTCGCTTGAACAATAAAGGCCTCGAAATGTTATTTAATTCACTTCCCGTGGAGGAGAAACACTTTTTAAGGCCTCAGAGTGAGTAAATTGGCCATTTTCATTCACTTTTACCCATGTCTCAAATCTTGTATTTAGGGCCCCTGGAAGCTTGAAAATCACTTTAAACATCTAATTTTTTCTCTAAAAGTGATTATCCACGTACAATGTTAATTGGAGTTGAAAGACGCAACATTTGAAAATGGACCATTTTTTTCATTTCTGAAGCGTCGTGTAAGGGGGGGTAGTTATCTCTTTCATCAAAAAACAGGGGTTTTTGATTGAACAATAAAGGCCTCCAAACGTTATTTTATTCACTTCCCGTGGAGGAGAAACACTTTATAAGGCCGCAGAGTGAGTAAATTGGCCATTTTCATTCACTTTTACCCATTCCTCAGATCTCATGTTTAAGGCTCCTGGAAGCATGAAAATCACTTTAAACATCTCATTTCATCTTTAAAAGTGATTTTCCACGTACAAATGTGAATTGTAGTTCAAAGAGGCAACATTTGAAAGCGGACCATTTTTTTAGTTTCGGAAGCATGTCGTAAGGGGGTGGTTATCTCTTTCGTCAAAAATCGGGCGTTTTCACTTGAACAATAAAGGCCTACAAATGTTATTTAATTCACTTCACGTGGAGGAGAAACACTTTTTAAGGCCTCAGAATGAGTAAATTGGTCATTTTCATTCACTTTTACCCATTCCTCAAATCTTGTGTTTAAGGCCCCTGGAAGCATGAAAATCACTTAAAACATCTCATTTCATCTTTAAAAGTGATTTTCCACGTACAAATGTGAATTGTAGTTCAAAGAGGCAACATTTGAAAACGGACCATTTTTTTAGTTCGGAAGCATGTCGTAAGGGGGGTGGTTATCTCTTTCGTCAAAAATCGGGCGTTTTCACTTGAACAATAAAGGCCTACAAATGTTATTTAATTTACTTCCCGTGGAGGAGAAACACTTTTTAAGGCCTCAGAATGAGTAAAATGGTCATTTTCATTCACTTTTACCCATTCCTCAAATCTTGTGTTTAAGGCCCCTGGAAGCATGAAAATCACTTTAAACATCTCATTTTATCTTTAAAAGTGATTTTCCACGTACAAATGTGAATTGTAGTTCAAAGAGGCAACATTTGAAAACGGACCATTTTTTTTTGTTTTTGAAGCATGTCGTAAGGGGGGGTGGTTCTCTCTTTCGTCAAAAATCGGGCGTTTTCGCTTGAACAATAAAGGCCTACAAATGTTATTTAATTCACTTCCCGTGGAGGAGAAACACTTTTTAAGGCCTCAGAATGAGTAAAATGGTCATTTTCATTCACATTTACCCATTCCTCAAATCTTGTGTTTAGGGCCCCTGGAAGCTTGAAAATCACTTTAAACATCTAATTTTATCTCTAAAAGTGATTATCCACGTACAAATGTGAACTGTAGTTCAAAGAAGCAACATTTGAAAATGGACCATTTTTTTCGTTTCTGAAGCATGTCGTAAGGGGGGGTGGTTATCTCTTTCACCGAAAAACAGGCGTTTTTGATTGAACAATAAAGGCCTCCAAATTTTATTTTATTCACTTCCCGTGGAGGAGAAACACTTTTTAAGGCCTCAGAGTGAGTAAATTGGCCATTTTCATTCACTTTTACCCATGTCTCAAATCTTGTATTTAGGGCCCCTGGAAGCTTGAAAATCACTTTAAACATCTAATTTTTTCTCTAAAAGTGATTATCCACGTACAATGTTAATTGGAGTTGAAAGACGCAACATTTGAAAATGGACCATTTTTTTCATTTCTGAAGCGTCGTGTAAGGGGGGGTAGTTATCTCTTTCATCAAAAAACAGGGGTTTTTGATTGAACAATAAAGGCCTCCAAACGTTATTTTATTCACTTCCCGTGGAGGAGAAACACTTTATAAGGCCGCAGAGTGAGTAAATTGGCCATTTTCATTCACTTTTACCCATTCCTCAGATCTCATGTTTAAGGCTCCTGGAAGCATGAAAATCACTTTAAAAATCTCATTTCATCTTTAAAAGTGATTTTCCACGTACAAATGTGAATTGTAGTTCAAAGAGGCAACATTTGAAAGCGGACCATTTTTTTAGTTTCGGAAGCATGTCGTAAGGGGGGTGGTTATCTCTTTCGTCAAAAATCGGGCGTTTTCACTTGAACAATAAAGGCCTACAAATGTTATTTAATTCACTTCACGTGGAGGAGAAACACTTTTTAAGGCCTCAGAATGAGTAAATTGGTCATTTTCATTCACTTTTACCCATTCCTCAAATCTTGTGTTTAAGGCCCCTGGAAGCATGAAAATCACTTAAAACATCTCATTTCATCTTTAAAAGTGATTTTCCACGTACAAATGTGAATTGTAGTTCAAAGAGGCAACATTTGAAAACGGACCATTTTTTTAGTTCGGAAGCATGTCGTAAGGGGGGTGGTTATCTCTTTCGTCAAAAATCGGGCGTTTTCACTTGAACAATAAAGGCCTACAAATGTTATTTAATTTACTTCCCGTGGAGGAGAAACACTTTTTAAGGCCTCAGAATGAGTAAAATGGTCATTTTCATTCACTTTTACCCATTCCTCAAATCTTGTGTTTAAGGCCCCTGGAAGCATGAAAATCACTTTAAACATCTCATTTTATCTTTAAAAGTGATTTTCCACGTACAAATGTGAATTGTAGTTCAAAGAGGCAACATTTGAAAACGGACCATTTTTTTTTGTTTTTGAAGCATGTCGTAAGGGGGGTGGTTCTCTCTTTCGTCAAAAATCGGGCGTTTTCGCTTGAACAATAAAGGCCTACAAATGTTATTTAATTCACTTCCCGTGGAGGAGAAACACTTTTTAAGGCCTCAGAATGAGTAAAATGGTCATTTTCATTCACATTTACCCATTCCTCAAATCTTGTGTTTAGGGCCCCTGGAAGCTTGAAAATCACTTTAAACATCTAATTTTATCTCTAAAAGTGATTATCCACGTACAAATGTGAACTGTAGTTCAAAGAAGCAACATTTGAAAATGGACCATTTTTTTCGTTTCTGAAGCATGTCGTAAGGGGGGGTGGTTATCTCTTTCACCGAAAAACAGGCGTTTTTGATTGAACAATAAAGGCCTCCAAATTTTATTTTATTCACTTCCCGTGGAGGAGAAACACTTTTTAAGGCCGCAGAGTGAATAAATTGGCCATTTTCATTCACTTTTACCCATTTCTCAAATCTTGTGTTTAGGGCCCCTGGAAGCTTGAAAATCACTTCAAACATCTCATTTTATCTCTAAAAGTGATTATCCACGTACAATGTTAATTGTAGTTCAAAGACTCAACATTTGAAAATGAACAATTTTTTTAAGTTTCAGAAGCATGTCGTAAGGGGGGGTGGTTATCTCTTTCATCAAAAATCAGGCGTTTTCGCTTGAACAATAAAGGCCTCGAAATGTTATTTAATTCACTTACCGTGGAGGAGAAACACTTTTTTCTAAGGCCTCAGAGTGAGTAAATTGACCATTTTCATTCACTTTTACCCATGTCTCAAATCTAGTGTTAAGGACCCCTGGAAGCTTGAAAATCACTTTAAACATCTAATTTTTCTCTCTAAAAGTGATGATCCACGTACAAATGTGAATTGTAGTTAAAAAAAGGCAACATTTGAAAACGGACCATTTTTTTGTTTCTGAAGCATGTCGTAAGGGGGGGTGGTTATCGCTTTTGTCAAAAATCGGGCGTTTTCGCTTGAACAATAAAGGCCTACAAATGGTATTTAGTTCACTTCCCGTGGAGGAGAAACACTTTTTAAGGCCGCAGAGTGAGTAAATTGGCCATATTCATTCACATTTACCCATTCCTCAAATCATGTGTTTAGGGCCCCTGGAAGATTGAAAATCACTTTAAACATCTAATTTTATCTCTAAAAGTGATTATCCACGTACAATGTTAATTGGAGTTGAAAGACGCAACATTTGAAAATGGACCATTTTTTTCGTTTCTGAAGCATCGCGTAAGGGGGGGTGGTTATCTCTTTCATAAAAAAACAGGGGTTTTTGATTGAACAATAAAGGCCTCCAAACTTTATTTTATTCACTTCCCGTGGAGGAGAAACACTTTATAAGGCCGCAGAGTGAATAAATTGGCCATTTTCATTCACTTTTACCCATTTCTCAAATCTTGTGTTTAGGGCCCCTGGAAGCTTGAAAATCACTTTAAACATCTCATTTTATCTCTAAAAGTGATTTTCCACGTACAAATGTGAATTGTAGTTCAAAGAGGCAACATTTGAAAACGGACCATTTTTTTGTTTCTGAAGCATGTCGTAAGGGGGGGTGGTTATCTCTTTCGTCAAAAATCGGACGTTTTTGATTGAACAATAAAGGCCTACAAATGTTATTTAGTTCACTTCCCGTTCAGGAGAAACACTTTTTAAGGCCGCAGAGTGAGTAAATTGGCCATTTAAATTCACTTTTACCTATTCCTCAAATCTCGTGTTTAAGGCCCCTGGAAGCATGAAAATCACTTTAAACATCTCATTTTATCTTTAGAAGTGATTTTCCACGTACAAATGTGAATTGTAGTTCAAAGAGGCAACATTTGAAAATGGACCATTTTTTTTGTTTCTGAAGCATGTCGTAAGGGGGGGTGGTTATCTCTTTTGTCAAAACTCGGGCGTTTTTGCTTGAACAATAAAGGCCTATAAATGTTATTTAATTCACTTCCCTTGGAGGAGAAACACTTTTTAAGGCCTCAGAATGAGTACATTGGTCATTTTCATTCACTTTTACCCATTCCTCAAATCTTGTGTTTAAGGCCCCTGGAAGCATGAAAATCACTTTAAACATCTCATTTTATCTTTAAAAGTGATTTTCCACGTACAAATGTGAATTGTAGTTCAAAGAGGCAACATTTGAAAACGGACCATTTTTTTGTTTCTGAAGCATGTCGTAAGGGGGGGTGGTTCTCTCTTTCGTCAAAAATCGGGCGTTTTCGCGTGAACAATAAAGGCCTACAAATGTTATTTAATTCACTTCCCTTGGAGGAGAAATACTTTTTAAGGCCTCAGAATGAGTAAAGTGGCCATTTTCATTCACATTTACCCATTCCTCAAATCTTGTGTTTAGGGCCCCTTAAAGCTTGAAAATCACTTCAAACATCTAATTTTATCTCTAAAAGTGATTATCCACGTACAAATGTGAACTGTAGTTCAAAGAGGCAACATTTGAAAATGGACCATTTTTTTCGTTTCTGAAGCATGTCGTAAGGAGGGGTGGTTATCTTTTTCATCGAAAAACAGGCCTTTTTGATTGTACAATAAAGGCCTCCAAATTTTATTTTATTCACTTCCCGTGGAGGAGAAACACTTTTTAAGGCCGCAGAGTGAATAAATTGGCAATTTTCATTCACTTTTACCCATGTCTCAAATCTTGTGTTTAGGGCCCCTGGAAGCTTGAAAATCACTTTAAACATCTAATTTTTTCTCTAAAAGTGATGATCCAAGTACAAATGTGAATTGTAGTTCAAAAAGGCAACATTTGAAAACGGACCATTTTTTTGTTTCTGAAGCATGTCGTAAGGGGGGGTGGTTATCTCTTTCGTCAAAAATCGGGCGTTTTCGCTTGAACAAGAAAGGCCTACAAATGTTATTTAATTCACTTCCCTTGGAGGAGAAAAACTTTTTAAGGCCTCAGAATGAGTAAATTGGTCATTTTCATTCACTTTTACCCATTCCTCAAATCTTGTGTTTAGGGCCCCTGGAAGCTTGAAAATCACTTTAAACATCTAATTTTATCTCTAAAAGTGATTATCCACGTACAAATGTGAATTGTAGTTCAAAGATGCAACATTTGAAAATGGACCATTTTTTTTCGTTTCTGAAGCATGTCGTAAGGGGGTGGTTATCTCTTTCACCAAAAAACGGGCGTTTTTGATTGAACAGTAAAGGCCTCCAAATGGTATTTTATTCACTTCCGGTGGAGGAGAAACACTTTTTAAGGCCGCAGAGTGAGTAAATTGGCCATTTTCATTCACATTTACCCATTTCTCAAATCTTGCGTTTAGGGCCTCTGGAAGCTTAAAAATGACTTTAAACATCACATTTTATCTCTAAAAGTGATTATCCACGTACAATGTTAATTGTAGTTCAAAGACGCAACATTTGAAAATGAACCATTTTTTTTAGTTTCAGAAGCATGTCGTAAGGGGGGTGGTTATCTCTTTCATCAAAAATCAGGTGTTTTCGATTGAACAATAAAGGCCTCCACATGTTATTTAATTCACTTCCCGTGGAGGAGAAACACTTTTTAAGGCCTCAGAGTGAGTAAATTGGCCATTTTCATTCACTTTTACCCATTTCTAAAATCTTGTGTTTAGGGCCCCTGGAAGCTTGAAAATCACTTTTAACATCTAATTTTATCTCTGAAAGTGATTATCCACGTACAATGTTAATTGTAGTTCAAAGAAGTAACATTTGAAAATGAACCATTTTTTTTAGTTTCAGAAGCATGTCGTAAGGGGGGTGGTTATCTCTTTCATCAAAAATCAGGCGTTTTCGCTCGAACAATAAAGGCCTCCACATGTTATTTAATTCACTTCCCGTGGAGGAGAAACACATTTTAAGGCCGCAGAGTGAGTAAATTGGTCATTTTCATTCACTTTTACCCATTTCTCAAATCTTGTGTTTAGGGCCCCTGGAAGCTTGAAAATCACTTTAAACATCTCATTTTATCTCTAAAAGTGATTATCAACATACAAATGTGAATTGTAGTTCAAAGACGCAACATTTGAAAATCGACCATTTTTTTCGTTTCTGAAGCATGTCGTAAGGGGGGGTGGTTATCTCTTTCACCAAAAAACAGGCGTTTTTGCTTGAACAATAAAGGCCTCGAAATGTTATTTAATTCACTTCCCGTGGAGCAGAAACACTTTTGAAGGCCTCAGAGTTAGTAAATTGGCCTTTTTCATTCACTTTTACCCATGTCTCAAATCGTGTGGTTAGGGCCCCTGGAAGCTTGAAAATCACTTTAAACATCTAATTTTATCTCTAAAAGTGATGATCCACGTACAAATGTGAATTGTAGTTCAAAAAGGCAACATTTGAAAACGGACCATTTTTTTGTTTCTGAAGCATGTCGTAAGGGGGGTGGTTATCTCTTTCATCAAAAATCGGGCGTTTTCGCTTGAACAATAAAGGCCCACAAATGTTATTTAGTTCACTCCCCGTGAGGACAAACACTTTTTTAGGCCGCAGAGTGAGTAAATTGGCCATTTTCATTCACTTTTACCCATTCCTCAAATCTCGTGTTTAAGGCCCCTGGAAGCATGAAAATCACTTTAAACATCTCATTTTATCTTTAAAAACGATTTTCCACATACAAATGTGAATTGTAGTTCAAAGAGGCAACATTTGAAAATGGACCATTTTTTTTCTTTCTGAAGCATGTCGTAAGGGGGGGTGGTTATCTCTTTTGTCAAAAATTGGGCGTTTTCGCTTGAACAATAAAGGCCTACAAATGTTATTTAATTCACTTCCCTTGGAGGAGAAACACTTTTTAAGGCCTCAGAATGAGTAAATTGGAAATTTTCATTCACTTTTACCCATTCCTCAAATCTTGTGTTTAGGGCCCCTGGAAGCTTGAAAATCACTTTAAACATCTCATTTTATCTCTAAAAGTGATTATCAACATACAAATGTGAATTGTAGTTCAAAGACGCAACATTTGAAAATGGACCATTTTTTTCGTTTCTGAAGCATGTCGTAAGGGGGGGGTGGTTATCTCTTTCACCAAAAAACGGACGTTTTTGATTGAACAATAAAGGCCTCCAAATGGTATTTTATTCACTTCCCGTGGAGGAGAAACACTTTTTAAGACCGCAGAGTGAGTAAATTGGCCATTCTCATTCACTTTTACCCATTCCTCAAATCTCGTGTTTAAGGCCCCTGGAAGCATGAAAATCACTTTAAACATCTCATTTTATCTTTAAAAGTGATTTTCCACGCACAAATGTGAATTGTAGTTCAAAGAGGCAACATTTGAAAACAGACCATTTTTTTAGTTTCTGAAGCATGTCGTAAGGGGGGTGGTTATCTCTTTCATAAAAAATCGAACGTTTTTAATTGAACAATAAAGACCTACAAATGTTATTTAATTCACTTTCTGGGGTGGAGAAAAACTTTTTAAGGCCTCAGAGTGAATAAATTGGCCATTTTCATTCACATTTACCCATTCCTCAAATCTTGTGTTTAGGGCCCCTGGAAGCTTGAAAATCACTTTAAACATCTCATTTTATCTTTAAAAGTGATTTTCCACGTACAAATGTGAATTGTAGTTCAAAGAGGCAACATTTGAAAACGGACCATTTTTTTTGTTTCTGAAGCATGTCATAAGGGGTGGTGGTTCTCTCTTTCATCAAAAATCGGGCATTTTTGCTTGAACAATAAAGGCCTACAAATGTTATTTAGTTCACTTCCCTTGGAGGAGAAACACTTTTTAAGGCCTCAGAATGAGTAAAGTGGCCATTTTCATTCACATTTACCCATTCCTCAAATCTTGTGTTTAGGGCCTCTGGAAGCTTGAAAATCACTTTAAACATCTAATTTTATCTCTAAAAGTGATTATCCACGTACAAATGTGAACTGTAGTTCAAAGAGGCAACATTTGAAAATGGACCATTTTTTTAGTTTCTGAAGCATGTCATAAGGGGGGGTGGTTATCTCTTTCACCAAAAAACAGGCGTTTTTGATTGAACAATAAAGGCCTCCAAAGGGTATTTTATTCACTTCCCGTGGAGGAGAAACACTTTTTAAGGCCGCAGAGTGAATAAATTGGCCATTTTCATTCACGTTTACCCATTCCTCAAATCTTGTGTTTAGGGCCCCTGGAAGCTTGAAAATCACTTTAAACATCTCATTTTATCTCTAAAAGTGATTATCCACGTACAATGTTAATTGTAGTTCAAAGACTCAACATTTGAAAATGAACCATTTTTTTAGTTTCAGAAGTATGTCGTAAGGGGGGGGTTATCTCTTTCATCAAAAATCAGGCGTTTTTGCTTGAACAATAAAGGCCTCGAAATGTTATTTAATTCACTTCCCTTGGAGGAGAAACACTTTTTAAGGCCTCAGAATGAGTAAAGTGGCCATTTTCATTCACATTTACCCATTCCTCATATCTTGTGTTTAGGGCCCCTGGAAGCTTGAAAATCACTTTAAACATCTAATTTTATTTCTAAAAGTGATGATCCACGTACAAATGTGAATTGTAGTTCAAAAAGGCAACATTTGAAAATGGACCATTTTTTTCGTTTCTGAAGCATGTCGTAAGGGGGGGTGGTTATCTCTTTCGTCAAAAATCGGGCGTTTTTGATTGTACAATAAAGGCCTCCACATTTTATTTTATTCACTTCCCGTGGAGGAGAAACACTTTTTAAGGCCGCAGAGTGAATAAATTGGCCATTTTCATTCACTTTTACCCATTTCTCAAATCTTGTGTTTAGGGCCCCTGGAAGCTTGAAAATCACTTTAAACATCTCATTTTATCTCTAAAAGTGATTATCCACGTACAATGTTAATTGTAGTTCAAAGACTCAACATTTGAAAATGAACCATTTTTTTAGTTTCAGAAGCATGTCGTAAGGGGGGGTGGTTATCTCTTTCTTCAAAAATCAGGCGTTTTCGCTTGAACAATAAAGGCCTCGAAATGTTATTTAATTCACTTCCCGTGGAGGAGAAACACTTTTTAAGGCCTCAGAGTGAGTAAATTGGCCATTTTCATTCACTTTTACCCATGTCTCAAATCTTGTATTTAGGGCCCCTGGAAGCTTGAAAATCACTTTAAACATCTAATTTTTTCTCTAAAAGTGATTATCCACGTACAATGTTAATTGGAGTTGAAAGACGCAACATTTGAAAATGGACCATTTTTTTCATTTCTGAAGCGTCGCGTAAGGGGGGGTAGTTATCTCTTTCATCAAAAAACAGGGGTTTTTGATTGAACAATAAAGGCCTCCAAACGTTATTTTATTCACTTCCCGTGGAGGAGAAACACTTTATAAGGCCGCAGAGTGAGTAAATTGGCCATTTTCATTCACTTTTACCCATTCCTCAGATCTCATGTTTAAGGCTCCTGGAAGTATGAAAATCACTTTAAACATCTCATTTCATCTTTAAAAGTGATTTTCCACGTACAAATGTGAATTGTAGTTCAAAGAGGCACCATTTGAAAGCGGACCATTTTTTTAGTTTCGGAAGCATGTCGTAAGGGGGGTGGTTATCTCTTTCGTCAAAAATCGGGCGTTTTCACTTGAACAATAAAGGCCTACAAATGTTATTTAATTCACTTCCCTTGGAGGAGAAAAACTTTTTAAGGCCTCAGAATGAGTAAATTGGTCATTTTCATTCACTTTTACCCATTCCTCAAATCTTGTGTTTAGGGCCCCTGGAAGCTTGAAAATCACTTTAAACGTCTAATTTTATCTCTAAAAGTGATTATCCACGTACAAATGTGAATTGTAGTTCAAAGACGCAACATTTGAAAATGAACCATTTTTTTCGTTTCTGAAGCATGTCGTAAGGGGGGTAGTTATCTCTTTCACCAAAAAACGGGCGTTTTTGATTGAACAGTAAAGGCCTCCAAATGTTATTTTATTCACTTCCGGTGGAGGAGAAACACTTTTTAAGGCCGCAGAGTGAGTAAATTGGCCATTTTCATTCACGTTTACCCATTTCTCAAATCTTGCGTTTAGGGCCCCTGGAAGCTTAAAAATGACTTTAAACATCTCATTTTATCTCTAAAAGTGATTATCCATGTACAATGTTAATTGTAGTTCAAAGACGCAACATTTGAAAATGAAACATTTTTTTTAGTTTCAGAAGCATGTCGTAAGGGGGGTGGTTATCTCTTTCATCAAAAATCAGGCGTTTTCGCTTGAATAATAAAGGCCTCCACATGTTATTTAATTCACTTCCCGTGGAGGAGAAACACTTTTTAAGGCCTCAGAGTGAGTAAATTGGCCATTTTCATTCACTTTTACCCATTTCTAAAATCTTGTGTTTAGGGCCCCTGGAAGCTTGAAAATCACTTTAAACATCTAATTTTATCTCTGAAAGTGATTATCCACGTACAATGTTAATTGTAGTTCAAAGAAGTAACATTTGAAAATGAACCATTTTTTTTAGTTTCAGAAGCATGTCGTAAGGGGGGTGGTAATCTCTTTCACCAAAAAACAGGCATTTTTGATTGAACAATAAAGGCCTCCAAATGTTACTTTATTCACTTCCCGTGGAGGAGAAACACATTTTAAGGCCGCAGAGTGAGTAAATTGGCCATTTTCATTCACTTTTACCCATTTCTCAAATCTTGTGTTTAGGGCCCCTGGAAGCTTGAAAATCACTTTAAACATCTCATTTTATCTCTAAAAGTGATTATCAACATACAAATGTGAATTGTATTTCAAAGACGCAACATTTGAAAATGGACCACTTTTTTCGTTTCTGAAGCATGTCGTAAGGGGGGGTGGTTATCTCTTTCACCAAAAAACGGACGTTTTTGATTGAACAATAAAGGCCTCCAAATGTTATTTTATTCACATCCCGTGGAGGAGAAACACTTTTTAAGGCCGCAGAGTGAGTAAATTGGCCATTTTCTTTTTTTTTTTTTTTTTTTTAAAAACCTTTATTAGCATTTCAACCAATAACAAGTATGGGCCTACAACCCCCCGGGGCCGGCCGCTAAGCAGTCAGAGCAACAGAGATCCAATGTTAACACAGGCAGCACCTCGGGGAGCAAAATCTCCATGCTAATATATTCTCGGCCAGTGAACGGCGCAAGTAGGACACCAGGATGAAGAAGGCTTTCATTTTATAATAGGGAAAGACGAAAGGATCAGGTGCCAAACAATTTCCCAGCAGCGACAAATGGCAGGCAGAATAACAAACGTAAACAATAAACGGCAATCTATCGAGTCAATGGCGCTAAAACAGGAAGTGCAGGATGTAAAGGAGTATCATGACCAGTTGCGCCTGCAGTCCCATGCCCTAAAGCCCAGAAAACACCCCGGAAATTGTGGCACACATGAAAAAGCAGTGATTCACAACCAAGGAGTTGTACCACGCTGATCCCAGAAAAGAAAAACAAAGAAGAAGCAGAGAAGAAAAAGGAGGCCATGGAAAAAAAGGGGTAAAGACTACAGAATCCCCTTCCCCCAACCCCCCACCCTGCACCTCTGCAGATGAGTACGGCCCCCCCCCCCCCCCAGCAGTGTGCCTGTCGCCCTGGAACCAGACCCGAAATATAGAAGAACAGAGAAAAGGAAGTAAGAAAAGAACCCCACCAGACGGGGGGGTAGAGAAAGTATTAATAAACTGGAGGAGGGCCTTCAAAACACACCCCCGGCTGCTCCCTCCCGCACGGTAAGTTTTCCCCAAAGCAAACAGTAAGCAGCACAAAATCGACCACGTCAAAGAAAGATGGGGAACATTATGCACCTATTATACTAATAGCTATGCCATGAGAGCACGCAACCCCTGAGCCCGCCCGTCTACTAGATGACCACCCCTGAAGGATCAGCCTTATCCTTGACCACTCCTTGCAAATCTGCCCATGCCTACCCCTCGACCCAGCGCCATGTCCAGTGTTACAAGGTAAAGGAGTGTCCAAAAACGACCGGGAAGCGACGCACACAGGTGGGGTGGAAGTCTCTGAGTACCAACACAGTCCGCATCATGGAGGGACGTCTTTCCCAGTGCTGCCCCAGGATCTGCACTGCACACCAGGTCCAGGAAGGCGGAATCAGCCAAAGTAGACAACTGTTGCTTGAATTTTCCCTGGGTCGCCGGAGGCCGTGCACGGGACGAGGCCACCACCTCCCACTCAGGTCCAATACCTCCGGAACAGATCAGCCCCACAGCCAGCCGATCACACGGTAGCATACTGACCGGAGTGTCCAGCCGTTCACTAATCTCAGGGGTGGCCGCGACATTGTCCTCCTGTGTGTAGTGTGGGAAGTCCCTGTGTACCTGAGAACAGGCAGGCCGCAACTGTCCCAACGCTGATGCCACACCATCAAGCTTACTCCCCAAGACCCCGACGCCATGGACCAAAGTGGAATGAAGGGCACCGAGAGCCTCGAGGAGGTCGCCGTACCCCAGCACAGCTCTCTGCGATCGCTCCGCCACACTCCCAAAAGTCACACACTCCCAATCCTGCTGTGGCCCGGTGGACAGGATGGTAGGCTTCATCACAACAAGATGGCCGCCGTGTAGTCCCGACCCGTATTGGGACCGGGACCCAGGGACAAGCGCCTCAAGGTCCACGTCGCTGGAAACAGGGTTCCGGGGGCAGGCAAAAATTTATCCGTTGTGTGGTCACGGGCAACAGTCGTCCCCACCACGGACCAGCGCCCGCGAAAATCCGGGAGCGGCCCGCAAGAATCAGGGCGAGTTACGGGCGGCGTCCGGGCAGTTCACCGTCAAAGGCAGGGGCAATCACCGGAGAATCTTAGAATTGCCACCCCGGGCATGCACTCGGTCCGCTACGCTTAGCGGTAGGAACGACCACGGCGAAATGTAGGCCGAGGTTTGCACCGCTCCGGTGGTCCGACTCCACCCAGTCACCACAGGCCGCTGTTGTTGAACTGCCACCCGGCCAAGGCGTCCACTCGAGGTCCTGGCTCCAGGGCTGCACGGGCCGCAAATTTCAAATGCACATTTTTCCGGCTGTACCGCCGCCAGAAACTTCGGAGTCACACGATCGGGTGCCACTCTCATTCACAAACACGAGCGCATAGCGCAGGCTGAGGATCTCATGCAGGATATCCGTGCGGGATGCGGAGGTTCACGGAGCCGGGAGTCTACGCTGCCGTCCCGGTCGCCATCTTGGCTCCTCCCCCAAAAATTGGCCATTTTCATTCACTTTTACCCATTCCTCAAATCTTGTGTTTAGGGCCCCTGGAAGCTTGAAAATCACTTTAAACATCTCATTTTATCTTTAAAAGTGATTTTCCACGTACAAATGTGAATTGTAGTTAAAAGAGGCAACATTTGAAAACGGACCATTTTTTACGTTTCTGAAGCATGTCGTAAGGGGGGTGGTTATCTCTTTCGTTAAAAATCGGGCGTTTTCGCTTGAACAATAAAGGCCTACAAATGTGATTTAGTTCACTTCCCGTGGAGGAGAAACACTTTTTAAGGCCGCAGAGTGAGTAAATTGGCCATATTCATTCACTTTTACCCATTCCTCAAATCTTGTGTTTAAGGCCCCTGGAAGCATGAAAATCACTTTAAACATCTCATTTTATCTTTAAAAGTGATTTTCCACGTACAAATGTGAATTGTAGTTCAAAGAGGCAACATTTGAAAACAGACCATTTTTTAAGTTTCTGAAGCATGTCGTAAGGGGGGGTGGTTATCTCTTTCATCAAAAATCGGACGTTTTTGATTGAACAATAAAGGCCTACAAATGTTATTTAATTCACTTTCTGGGGTGGAGAAAAACTTTTTAAGGCCTCAGAGTGAATAAATTGGCTATTTTCATTCACATTTACCCATTCCTCAAATTTTGTGTTTAGGGCCCCTGGAAGCATGAAAATCACTTTAAACATCTCATTTTATCTTTAAAAGTGATTTTCCACGTACAAATGTGAATTGGAGTTCAAAGAGGCAACATTTGAAAACAGACCATTTTTTTAGTTTCTGAAGCATGTCATAAGGGGGGGTGGTTATCTCTTTCATCAAAAATCGGACGTTTTTGATTGAACAATAAAGGCCTACAAATGTTATTTAGTTCACTTCCCGTTCAGGAGAAACACTTTTTAAGGCCGCAGAGTGAGTAAATTGGCCATATTCATTCACTTTTACCCATTCCTCAAATCTTGTGTTTAGGGCCCCTGGAAGCTTGAAAATCACTTTAAACATCTCATTTTATCTTTAAAAGTTATTTTCCACGTACAAATGTGAATTGTAGTTCAAAGAGGCAACATTTGAAAACTGACCATTTTTTTTGTTTCTGAAGCATGTCGTAAGGGGGGGTGGTTCTCTTTTTTGTCAAAAATCGGGCGTTTTCGCTTGAACAATAAAGGCCTACAAATGTTATTTAATTCACTTCCCTTGGAGGAGAAAAACTTTTTAAGGCATCAGAATGAGTAATTTGGCCATATTCATTCACTTTTACCCATTCCTCAAATCTTGTGTTTAAGGCCCCTGGAAGCATGAAAATCACTTTAAACATCTCATTTTATCTTTAGAAGTGATTTTCCACGTACAAATGTGAATTGTAGTTCAAAGAGGCAACATTTGAAAATGGACCATTTTTTTTGTTTCTGAAGCATGTCGTAAGGGGGGGTGGTTCTCTCTTTCGTCAAAAATCGGGCGTTTTCGCTTGAACAATAAAGGCCTACAAATGTTATTTAATTCACTTCCCTTGGAGGAGAAACACTTTTTAAGGCCTCAGAATGAGTAAAGTGGCCATTTTCATTCACATTTACCCATTCCTCATATCTTGTGTTTAGGGCCCCTGGAAGCTTGAAAATCACTTTAAACATCTAATTTTATCTCTAAAAGTGATTATCCACGTACAAATGTGAACTGTAGTTCAAACAGGCAACATTTGAAAATGGACCATTTTTTTCGTTTCTGAAGCATGTCGTAAGGAGGGGTGGTTATCTTTTTCATCGAAAAACAGGCGTTTTTGATTGTACAATAAAGGCCTCCACATTTTATTTTATTCACTTACCGTGGAGGAGAAACACTTTTTAAGGCCGCAGAGTGAATAAATTGGCCATTTTCATTCACTTTTACCCATTTCTCAAATCTTGTGTTTAGGGCCCCTGGAAGCTTGAAAATCACTTTAAACATCTCATTTTATCTCTAAAAGTGATTATCCACGTACAATGTTAATTGTAGTTCAAAGACTCAACATTTGAAAATGAACCATTTTTTTAGTTTCAGAAGCATGTCGTAAGGGGGGGTGGTTATCTCTTTCATCAAAAATCAGGCGTTTTCGCTTGAACAATAAAGGCCTCGAAATGTTATTTAATTCACTTCCCGTGGAGGAGAAACACTTTTTAAGGCCTCAGAGTGAGTAAATTGGCCATTTTCATTCACTTTTACCCATGTCTCAAATCTTGTATTTAGGGCCCCTGGAAGCTTGAAAATCACTTTAAACATCTAATTTTTTCTCTAAAAGTGATTATCCACGTACAATGTTAATTGGAGTTGAAAGACGCAACATTTGAAAATGGACCATTTTTTTCATTTCTGAAGCGTCGTGTAAGGGGGGGTAGTTATCTCTTTCATCAAAAAACAGGGGTTTTTGATTGAACAATAAAGGCCTCCAAACGTTATTTTATTCACTTCCCGTGGAGGAGAAACACTTTATAAGGCCGCAGAGTGAGTAAATTGGCCATTTTCATTCACTTTTACCCATTCCTCAGATCTCATGTTTAAGGCTCCTGGAAGTATGAAAATCACTTTAAACATCTCATTTCATCTTTAAAAGTGATTTTCCACGTACAAATGTGAATTGTAGTTCAAAGAGGCACCATTTGAAAGCGGACCATTTTTTTAGTTTCGGAAGCATGTCGTAAGGGGGGTGGTTATCTCTTTCGTCAAAAATCGGGCGTTTTCACTTGAACATTAAAGGCCTACAAATGTTATTTAATTCACTTCACGTGGAGGAGAAACACTTTTTAAGGCCTCAGAATGAGTAAATTGGTCATTTTCATTCACTTTTACCCATTCCTCAAATCTTGTGTTTAAGGCCCCTGGAAGCATGAAAATCACTTAAAACATCTCATTTCATCTTTAAAAGTGATTTTCCACGTACAAATGTGAATTGTAGTTCAAAGAGGCAACATTTGAAAACGGACCATTTTTTTAGTTCGGAAGCATGTCGTAAGGGGGGTGGTTATCTCTTTCGTCAAAAATCGGGCGTTTTCACTTGAACAATAAAGGCCTACAAATGTTATTTAATTTACTTCCCGTGGAGGAGAAACACTTTTTAAGGCCTCAGAATGAGTAAAATGGTCATTTTCATTCACTTTTACCCATTCCTCAAATCTTGTGTTTAAGGCCCCTGGAAGCATGAAAATCACTTTAAACATCTCATTTTATCTTTAAAAGTGATTTTCCACGTACAAATGTGAATTGTAGTTCAAAGAGGCAACATTTGAAAACGGACCATTTTTTTTTGTTTTTGAAGCATGTCGTAAGGGGGGGTGGTTCTCTCTTTCGTCAAAAATCGGGCGTTTTCGCTTGAACAATAAAGGCCTACAAATGTTATTTAATTCACTTCCCGTGGAGGAGAAACACTTTTTAAGGCCTCAGAATGAGTAAAATGGTCATTTTCATTCACATTTACCCATTCCTCAAATCTTGTGTTTAGGGCCCCTGGAAGCTTGAAAATCACTTTAAACATCTAATTTTATCTCTAAAAGTGATTATCCACGTACAAATGTGAACTGTAGTTCAAAGAAGCAACATTTGAAAATGGACCATTTTTTTCGTTTCTGAAGCATGTCGTAAGGGGGGGTGGTTATCTCTTTCACCGAAAAACAGGCGTTTTTGATTGAACAATAAAGGCCTCCAAATTTTATTTTATTCACTTCCCGTGGAGGAGAAACACTTTTTAAGGCCTCAGAGTGAGTAAATTGGCCATTTTCATTCACTTTTACCCATGTCTCAAATCTTGTATTTAGGGCCCCTGGAAGCTTGAAAATCACTTTAAACATCTAATTTTTTCTCTAAAAGTGATTATCCACGTACAATGTTAATTGGAGTTGAAAGACGCAACATTTGAAAATGGACCATTTTTTTCATTTCTGAAGCGTCGTGTAAGGGGGGGTAGTTATCTCTTTCATCAAAAAACAGGGGTTTTTGATTGAACAATAAAGGCCTCCAAACGTTATTTTATTCACTTCCCGTGGAGGAGAAACACTTTATAAGGCCGCAGAGTGAGTAAATTGGCCATTTTCATTCACTTTTACCCATTCCTCAAATCTTGTGTTTAAGGCCCCTGGAAGCATGAAAATCACTTTAAACATCTCATTTTATCTTTAGAAGTGATTTTCCACGTACAAATGTGAATTGTAGTTCAAAGAGGCAACATTTGAAAATGAACAATTTTTTTTAGTTTCAGAAGCATGTCGTAAGGGGGGGTGGTTATCTCTTTCATCAAAAATCAGGCGTTTTCGCTTGAACAATAAAGGCCTCGAAATGTTATTTAATTCACTTACCGTGGAGGAGAAACACTTTTTTCTAAGGCCTCAGAGTGAGTAAATTGACCATTTTCATTCACTTTTACCCATTTCTCAAATCTTGTGTTTAGGGCCCCTGGAAGCTTGAAAATCACTTTAAACATCTCATTTTATCTCTAAAAGTGATTATCCACGTACAATGTTAATTGTAGTTCAAAGACTCAACATTTGAAAATGAACCATTTTTTTAGTTTCTGAAGCATGTCGTAAGGGGGGGTGGTTATCTCTTTCATCAAAAATCAGGCGTTTTTGCATGAACAATAAAGGCCTCGAAATGTTATTTACTTCACTTCTCGTGGAGGAGAAACACTTTTTAAGGCCTCAGAGTGAGTAAATTGGCCATTTTCATTCACTTTTACCCATGTCTCAAATCTTTTGTTTAGGGCCCCTGGAAGCTTGAAAATCACTTTAAACATCTAATTTTATCTCTAAAAGTGATGATCCACGTACAAATGTGAATTGTAGTTCAAAAAGGCAACATTTGAAAACGGACCATTTTTTTGTTTCTGAAGCATGTCGTAAGGGGGGGTGGTTATCTCTTTCGTCAAAAATCGGACGTTTTTGATTGAACAATAAAGGCCTACAAATGTTATTTAGTTCACTTCCCGTTCAGGAGAAACACTTTTTAAGGCCGCAGAGTGAGTAAATTGGCCATTTAAATTCACTTTTACCTATTCCTCAAATCTCGTGTTTAAGGCCCCTGGAAGCATGAAAATCACTTTAAACATCTCATTTTATCTTTAAAAGTGATTTTCCACGTACAAATGTGAATCGTAGTTCAAAGAGGCAACATTTGAAAACGGACCATTTTTTTGTTTCTGAAGCATGTCGTAAGGGGGGGTGGTTCTCTCTTTCGTCAAAAATCGGGCGTTTTCGCGTGAACAATAAAGGCCTACAAATGTTATTTAATTCACTTCCCTTGGAGGAGAAATACTTTTTAAGGCCTCAGAATGAGTAAAGTGGCCATTTTCATTCACATTTACCCATTCCTCAAATCTTGTGTTTAGGGCCCCTGGAAGCTTGAAAATCACTTCAAACATCTAATTTTATCTCTAAAAGTGATTATCCACGTACAAATGTGAACTGTAGTTCAAAGAGGCAACATTTGAAAATGGACCATTTTTTTCGTTTCTGAAGCATGTCGTAAGGAGGGGTGGTTATCTTTTTCATCGAAAAACAGGCCTTTTTGATTGTACAATAAAGGCCTCCAAATTTTATTTTATTCACTTCCCGTGGAGGAGAAACACTTTTTAAGGCCGCAGAGTGAATAAATTGGCAATTTTCATTCACTTTTACCCATGTCTCAAATCTTGTGTTTAGGGCCCCTGGAAGCTTGAAAATCACTTTAAACCTCTAATTTTTTCTCTAAAAGTGATGATCCAAGTACAAATGTGAATTGTAGTTCAAAAAGGCAACATTTGAAAACGGACCATTTTTTTGTTTCTGAAGCATGTCGTAAGGGGGGGTGGTTATCTCTTTCGTCAAAAATCGGGCGTTTTCGCTTGAACAAGAAAGGCCTACAAATGTTATTTAGTTCACTTCCCGTGGAGGAGAAACACTTTTAAAGGCCTCAGAGTTAGTAAATTGGCCATTTTGATTCACTTTTACCCATGTCTCAAATCTTGTGTTTAGGGCACCTGGAAGCTTGAAAATCACTTTAAACATCTCATTTTATCTTTAAAAGTGATTTTCCACGTACAAATGTGAATTGGAGTTCAAAGAGGCAACGTTTGAAAACAGACCATTTTTTTAGTTTCTGAAGCATGTCATAAGGGGGGGTGGTTATCTCTTTCATCAAAAATCGGACGTTTTTGATTGAACAATAAAGGCCTACAAATGTTATTTAATTCACTTCTCTTGGAGGAGAAACACTTTTTAAGGCCTCAGAATGAGTAAAGTGGCCATTTTGATTCACATTTACCCATTCCTCAAATCTTGTGTTTAGGGCCCCTGGAAGCTTGAAAATCACTTTTAACATCTAATTTTATCTCTGAAAGTGATTATCCACGTACAAATGTGAACTGTAGTTCAAAGAAGCAACATTTGAAAATGGACCATTTTTTTCGTTTCTGAAGCATGTCGTAAGGGGGGGTGGTTATCTCTTTCACCACAAAACAGGCGTTTTTGATTGAACAATAATGGCCTCCAAATGTTATTTTATTCACTTCCCGTGGAGGAGAAACACTTTTTAAGGCCGCAGAGTGAATAAATTGGCCATTTTCATTCACTTTTACCCATTTCTCAAATCTTGTGTTTAGGGCCCCTGGAAGCTTGAAAATCACTTTAAACATCTCATTTTATCTCTAAAAGTGATTATCCACGTACAATGTTAATTGTAGTTCAAAGACTCAACATTTGAAAATGAACCATTTTTTTAGTTTCAGAAGCATGTCGTAAGGGGGGGTGGTTATCTCTTTCATCAAAAATCAGGCGTTT
Organism: Triturus cristatus; assembly: GCF_964204655.1. NCBI lineage: Eukaryota > Metazoa > Chordata > Amphibia > Caudata > Salamandridae > Triturus > Triturus cristatus. The sequence continues at coordinate 1,221,988,586 of NC_140590.1, read as the reverse complement.
TCGCTTGAACAATAAAGGCCTCCAAATGTTATTTAATTCACTTACCGTGGAGGAGAAACACTTTTTAAGGCCTCAGAGTGAGTAAATTGACCATTTTAATTCACTTTTACCCATGTCTCAAATCTTGTGTTGAGGGCCCCTGGAAGCTTGAAAATCACTTTACACATCTAATTTTTCTCTCTAAAAGTGATGATCCACGTACAAATGTGAATTGTAGTTCAAAAAGGCAACATTTGAAAACGGACCATTTTTTTGTTTCTGAAGCATGTCGTAAGGGGGGGTGGTTATCGCTTTCGTCAAAAATCGGGCGTTTTCGCTTGAACAATAAAGGCCTATAAATGTTATTTAGTTCACTTCCCGTGGAGGAGAAACACTTTATAAGGCCGCAGAGTGAGTAAATTGGCCATTTTCATTCACTTTTACCCATTCCTCAAATCATGTGTTTAGGGCCTCTGGAAGCTTGAAAATCACTTTAAACATCTAATTTTATCTCTAAAAGTGATTTTCCACGTACAAATGTGAATTGTAGTTCAAAGAGGCAACATTTGAAAACAGACCATTTTTTTAGTTTCTGAAACATGTCGTAAGGGGGGTGGTTATCTCTTTCACCAAAAAACAGGCGTTTTTGATTGAACAATAAAGGCCTCCAAACGTTATTTTATTCACTTCCCGTGGAGGAGAAACACTTTATAAGGCCGCAGAGTGAGTAAATTGGCCATTTTCATTCACTTTTACCCATTCCTCATGTTTAAGGCCCCTGGAAGCATGAAAATCACTTTAAACATCTCATTTTATCTTTAGAAGTGATTTTCCCCGTACAAAAGTGAATTGTAGTTCAAAGAGGCAACATTTGAAAACGGACCATTTTTTTGTTTCTGAAGCATGTCGTAAGGGGGGGTGGTTATCTCTTTCGTAAAAAATCGGGCGTTTTCGCTTGAACAATAAAGGCCTACAAATGTTATTTAGTTCACTTCCCGTGGAGGAGAAACACTTTTAAAGGCCTCAGAGTTAGTAAATTGGCCATTTTCATTCACTTTTACCCATGTCTCAAATCTTGTGTTTAGGGCCCCTGGAAGCTTGAAAATCACTTTAAACATCTCATTTTATCTTTAAAAGTGATTTTCCACGTACAAATGTGAATTGGAGTTCAAAGAGGCAACATTTGAAAACAGACCATTTTTTTTAGTTTCTGAAGCATGTCATAAGGGGGGGTGGTTATCTCTTTCATCAAAAATCGGACGTTTTTGATTGAACAATAAAGGCCTACAAATGTTATTTAGTTCACTTCCCGTTCAGGAGAAACACTTTTTAAGGCCGCAGAGTGAGTAAATTGGCCATATTCATTCACTATTACCCATTCCTCAAATCTTGTGTATAGGGCCCCTGGAAGCTTGAAAATCACTTTAAACATCTCATTTTATCTTTAAAAGTGATTTTCCACGTACAAATGTGAATTGTAGTTCAAAGAGGCAACATTTGAAAACGGACCATTTTTTTTGTTTCTGAAGCATGTCGTAAGGGGGGGTGGTTCTGTCTTTCGTCAAAAATCGGGCATTTTCGCGTGAACAATAAAGGCCTCAAAATGTTATTTAATTCACTTCCCGTGGAGGAGAAACACTTTTAAAGGCCTCAGAGTTAGTAAATTGGCCATTTTCATTCACTTTTACCCATGTCTCAAATCTTTTGTTTAGGGCCCCTGGAAGCTTGAAAATCACTTTAAACATCTAATTTTATCTCTAAAAGTGATGATCCACGTACAAATGTGAATTGTAGTTCAAAAAGGCAACATTTGAAAACGGACCATTTTTTTGTTTCTGAAGCATGTCGTAAGGGGGGGTGGTTATCTCTTTCGTCAAAAATCGGACGTTTTTGATTGAACAATAAAGGCCTACAAATGTTATTTAGTTCACTTCCCGTTCAGGAGAAACACTTTTTAAGGCCGCAGAGTGAGTAAATTGGCCATTTAAATTCACTTTTACCTATTCCTCAAATCTCGTGTTTAAGGCCCCTGGAAGCATGAAAATCACTTTAAACATCTCATTTTATCTTTAGAAGTGATTTTCCACGTACAAATGTGAATTGTAGTTCAAAGAGGCAACATTTGAAAATGGACCATTTTTTTTGTTTCTGAAGCATGTCGTAAGGGGGGGTGGTTATCTCTTTTGTCAAAACTCGGGCGTTTTTGCTTGAACAATAAAGGCCTATAAATGTTATTTAATTCACTTCCCTTGGAGGAGAAACACTTTTTAAGGCCTCAGAATGAGTACATTGGTCATTTTCATTCACTTTTACCCATTCCTCAAATCTTGTGTTTAAGGCCCCTGGAAGCATGAAAATCACTTTAAACATCTCATTTTATCTTTAAAAGTGATTTTCCACGTACAAATGTGAATTGTAGTTCAAAGAGGCAACATTTGAAAACGGACCATTTTTTTTGTTTCTGAAGCATGTCGTAAGGGGGGGGTGGTTCTCTCTTTCGTCAAAAATCGGGCGTTTTCGCGTGAACAATAAAGGCCTACAAATGTTATTTAATTCACTTCCCTTGGAGGAGAAATACTTTTTAAGGCCTCAGAATGAGTAAAGTGGCCATTTTCATTCACATTTACCCATTCCTCAAATCTTGTGTTTAGGGCCCCTGGAAGCTTGAAAATCACTTCAAACATCTAATTTTATCTCTAAAAGTGATTATCCACGTACAAATGTGAACTGTAGTTCAAAGAGGCAACATTTGAAAATGGACCATTTTTTTCGTTTCTGAAGCATGTCGTAAGGAGGGGTGGTTATCTTTTTCATCGAAAAACAGGCCTTTTTGATTGTACAATAAAGGCCTCCAAATTTTATTTTATTCACTTCCGGTGGAGGAGAAACACTTTTTAAGGCCGCAGAGTGAATAAATTGGCCATTTTCATTCACTTTTACCCATGTCTCAAATCTTGTGTTTAGGGCCCCTGGAAGCTTGAAAATCACTTTAAACATCTAATTTTTTCTCTAAAAGTGATGATCCAAGTACAAATGTGAATTGTAGTTCAAAAAGGCAACATTTGAAAACGGACCATTTTTTTGTTTCTGACGCATGTCGTAAGGGGGGGTGGTTATCTCTTTCGTCAAAAATCGGGCGTTTTCGCTTGAACAAGAAAGGCCTACAAATGTTATTTAGTTCACTTCCCGTGGAGGAGAAACACTTTTAAAGGCCTCAGAGTTAGTAAATTGGCCATTTTGATTCACTTTTACCCATGTCTCAAATCTTGTGTTTAGGGCACCTGGAAGCTTGAAAATCACTTTAAACATCTCATTTTATCTTTAAAAGTGATTTTCCACGTACAAATGTGAATTGGAGTTCAAAGAGGCAACATTTGAAAACAGACCATTTTTTTAGTTTCTGAAGCATGTCATAAGGGGGGTGGTTATCTCTTTCACCAAAAAACAGGCGTTTTTGATTGAACAATAATGGCCTCCAAATGTTATTTTATTCACTTCCCGTGGAGGAGAAACACTTTTTAAGGCCGCAGAGTGAATAAATTGGCCATTTTCATTCACTTTTACCCATTTCTCAAATCTTGTGTTTAGGGCCCCTGGAAGCTTGAAAATCACTTTAAACATCTCATTTTATCTCTAAAAGTGATTATCCACGTACAATGTTAATTGTAGTTCAAAGACTCAACATTTGAAAATGAACCATTTTTTTAGTTTCAGAAGCATGTCGTAAGGGGGGTTGGTTATCTCTTTCATCAAAAATCAGGCGTTTTCGCTTGAACAATAAAGGCCTCCAAATGTTATTTAATTCACTTACCGTGGAGGAGAAACACTTTTTAAGGCCTCAGAGTGAGTAAATTGACCATTTTCATTCACTTTTACCCATGTCTCAAATCTTGTGTTGAGGGCCCCTGGAAGCTTGAAAATCACTTTACACATCTAATTTTTCTCTCTAAAAGTGATGATCCACGTACAAATGTGAATTGTAGTTCAAAAAGGCAACATTTGAAAACGGACCATTTTTTTGTTTCTGAAGCATGTCGTAAGGGGGGGTGGTTATCGCTTTCGTCAAAAATCGGGCGTTTTCGCTTGAACAATAAAGGCCTATAAATGTTATTTAGTTCACTTCCCGTGGAGGAGAAACACTTTATAAGGCCGCAGAGTGAGTAAATTGGCCATTTTCATTCACTTTTACCCATTCCTCAAATCATGTGTTTAGGGCCTCTGGAAGCTTGAAAATCACTTTAAACATCTAATTTTATCTCTAAAAGTGATTTTCCACGTACAAATGTGAATTGTAGTTCAAAGAGGCAACATTTGAAAACAGACCATTTTTTTAGTTTCTGAAACATGTCGTAAGGGGGGTGGTTATCTCTTTCACCAAAAAACAGGCGTTTTTGATTGAACAATAAAGGCCTCCAAACGTTATTTTATTCACTTCCCGTGGAGGAGAAACACTTTATAAGGCCGCAGAGTGAGTAAATTGGCCATTTTCATTCACTTTTACCCATTCCTCATGTTTAAGGCCCCTGGAAGCATGAAAATCACTTTAAACATCTCATTTTATCTTTAGAAGTGATTTTCCCCGTACAAAAGTGAATTGTAGTTCAAAGAGGCAACATTTGAAAACGGACCATTTTTTTGTTTCTGAAGCATGTCGTAAGGGGGGGTGGTTATCTCTTTCGTCAAAAATCGGGCGTTTTCGCTTGAACAATAAAGGCCTACAAATGTGATTTAGTTCACTTCCCGTGGAGGAGAAACACTTTTTAAGGCCGCAGAGTGAGTAAATTGGCCATATTCATTCACTTTTACCCATTCCTCAAATCTTGTGTTTAGGGCCCCTGGAAGCTTGAAAATCACTTTAAACATCTCATTTTATCTTTAAAAGTGATTTTCCACGTACAAATGTGAATTGGAGTTCAAAGAGGCAACATTTGAAAACAGACCATTTTTTTTAGTTTCTGAAGCATGTCATAAGGGGGGGTGGTTATCTCTTTCATCAAAAATCGGACGTTTTTGATTGAACAATAAAGGCCTACAAATGTTATTTAGTTCACTTCCCGTTCAGGAGAAACACTTTTTAAGGCCGCAGAGTGAGTAAATTGGCCATATTCATTCACTATTACCCATTCCTCAAATCTTGTGTTTAGGGCCCCTGGAAGCTTGAAAATCACTTTAAACATCTCATTTTATCTTTAAAAGTGATTTTCCACGTACAAATGTGAATTGTAGTTCAAAGAGGCAACATTTGAAAACGGACCATTTTTTTTGTTTCTGAAGCATGTCGTAAGGGGGGGTGGTTCTGTCTTTCGTCAAAAATCGGGCATTTTCGCGTGAACAATAAAGGCCTCAAAATGTTATTTAATTTACTTCCCGTGGAGGAGAAACACTTTTAAAGGCCTCAGAGTTAGTAAATTGGCCATTTTCATTCACTTTTACCCATGTCTCAAATCTTGTGTTTAGGGCCCCTGGAAGCTTGAAAATCACTTTAAACATCTAATTTTATATCTAAAAGTGATGATCCACGTACAAATGTGAATTGTAGTTCAAAAAGGCAACATTTGAAAACGGACCATTTTTTTGTTTCTGAAGCATGTCGTAAGGGGGGGTGGTTATCTCTTTCGTCAAAAATCAGGCGTTTTCGCTTGAACAATAAAGGCCTACAAATGTTATTTAGTTCACTTTCCGTGGAGGAGAAACACCTTTTAAGGCCGCAGAGTGAGTAAATTGGCCATTTTCATTCACTTTTACCCATTCCTCAAATCTCGAGTTTAAGGCCCCTGGAAGCATGAAAATCACTTTAAACATCTCATTTTATCTTTAGAAGTGATTTTCCACGTACAAATGTGAATTGTAGTTCAAAAGAGGCAACATTTGAAACTGGACCATTTTTTTAGTTTATGAAGCATGTCGTAAGGGGGGGTGGTTCTCTCTTTCGTCAAAAATCGGGCGTTTTCGCTTGAACAATAAAGGCCTACAAATGTTATTTAATTCACTTCCCTTGGAGGAGAAAAACGTTTTAAGGCCTCAGAATGAGTAAATTGGCCATATTCATTCACTTTTACCCATTCCTCAAATCTTGTGTTTAAGGCCCCTGGAAGCATGAAAATCACTTTAAACATCTCATTTTATCTTTAAAAGTGATTTTCCACGTACAAATGTGAATTGTAGTTCAAAGAGGCAACATTTGAAAACAGACCATTTTTTTTAGTTTCTGAAGCATGTCGTAAGGGGGGGTGGTTATCTCTTTCATCAAAAATCGGACGTTTTTAATTGAACAATAAAGGCCTCCAAATGTTATTTAGTTCACTTCCCGTGGAGGAGAAACACTTTTTAAGGCCGCAGAGTGAGTAAATTGGCCATTTTCATTCACTTTTACCCATTCCTCAAATCTCGTGTTTAAGGCCCCTGGAAGCATGAAAATCACTTTAAACATCTCATTTTATCTTTAGAAGTGCTTTTCGACGTACAAATGTGAATTGTAGTTCAAAGAGGCAACATTTGAAAATGGACCATTTTTTTTGTTTCTGAAGCATGTCGTAAGGGGGGGTGGTTATCTCTTTTGTCAAAACTCGGGCGTTTTTGCTTGAACAATAAAGGCCTCGAAATGTTATTTAATTCACTTCCCGTGGAGGAGAAACACTTTTTAAGGCCTCAGAGTGAGTAAATTGGCCATTTTCATTCACTTTTACCCATGTCTCAAATCTTGTGTTTAGGGCCCCTGGAAGCTTGAAAATCACTTTAAACATCTAATTTTTTCTCTAAAAGTGATGATCCAAGTACAAATGTGAATTGTAGTTCAAAAAGGCAACATTTGAAAACGGACCATTTTTTTGTTTCTGAAGCATGTCGTAAGGGGGGGTGGTTATCTCTTTCGTCAAAAATCGGGCGTTTTCGCTTGAACAATAAAGGCCTACAAATGTTATTTAGTTCACTTCCCGTGGAGGAGAAACACTTTTAAAGGCCTCAGAGTTAGTAAATTGGACATTTTGATTCACTTTTACCCATGTCTCAAATCTTGTGTTTAGGGCACCTGGAAGCTTGAAAATCACTTTAAACAGCTCATTTTATCTTTGAAAGTGATTTTCCACGTACAAATGTGAATTGGAGTTCAAAGAGGCAACATTTGAAAACAGACCATTTTTTTAGTTTCTGAAGCATGTCATAAGGGGGGTGGTTATCTCTTTCACCAAAAAACAGGCGTTTTTGATTGAACAATAATGGCCTCCAAATGTTATTTTATTCACTTCCCGTGGAGGAGAAACACTTTTTAAGGCCGCAGAGTGAATAAATTGGCCATTTTCATTCACTTTTACCCATTTCTCAAATCTTGTGTTTAGGGCCCCTGGAAGCTTGAAAATCACTTTAAACATCTCATTTTATCTCTAAAAGTGATTATCCACGTACAATGTTAATTGTAGTTCAAAGACTCAACATTTGAAAATGAACCATTTTTTTAGTTTCAGAAGCATGTCGTAAGGGGGGTTGGTTATCTCTTTCATCAAAAATCAGGCGTTTTCGCTTGAACAATAAAGGCCTCCAAATGTTATTTAATTCACTTACCGTGGAGGAGAAACACTTTTTAAGGCCTCAGAGTGAGTAAATTGACCATTTTCATTCACTTTTACCCATGTCTCAAATCTTGTGTTGAGGGCCCCTGGAAGCTTGAAAATCACTTTACACATCTAATTTTTCTCTCTAAAAGTGATGATCCACGTACAAATGTGAATTGTAGTTCAAAAAGGCAACATTTGAAAACGGACCATTTTTTTGTTTCTGAAGCATGTCGTAAGGGGGGGTGGTTATCGCTTTCGTCAAAAATCGGGCGTTTTCGCTTGAACAATAAAGGCCTATAAATGTTATTTAGTTCACTTCCCGTGGAGGAGAAACACTTTATAAGGCCGCAGAGTGAGTAAATTGGCCATTTTCATTCACTTTTACCCATTCCTCAAATCATGTGTTTAGGGCCTCTGGAAGCTTGAAAATCACTTTAAACATCTAATTTTATCTCTAAAAGTGATTTTCCACGTACAAATGTGAATTGTAGTTCAAAGAGGCAACATTTGAAAACAGACCATTTTTTTAGTTTCTGAAACATGTCGTAAGGGGGGTGGTTATCTCTTTCACCAAAAAACAGGCGTTTTTGATTGAACAATAAAGGCCTCCAAACGTTATTTTATTCACTTCCCGTGGAGGAGAAACACTTTATAAGGCCGCAGAGTGAGTAAATTGGCCATTTTCATTCACTTTTACCCATTCCTCATGTTTAAGGCCCCTGGAAGCATGAAAATCACTTTAAACATCTCATTTTATCTTTAGAAGTGATTTTCCCCGTACAAAAGTGAATTGTAGTTCAAAGAGGCAACATTTGAAAACGGACCATTTTTTTGTTTCTGAAGCATGTCGTAAGGGGGGGTGGTTATCTCTTTCGTCAAAAATCGGGCGTTTTCGCTTGAACAATAAAGGCCTACAAATGTGATTTAGTTCACTTCCCGTGGAGGAGAAACACTTTTTAAGGCCGCAGAGTGAGTAAATTGGCCATATTCATTCACTTTTACCCATTCCTCAAATCTTGTGTTTAGGGCCCCTGGAAGCTTGAAAATCACTTTAAACATCTCATTTTATCTTTAAAAGTGATTTTCCACGTACAAATGTGAATTGGAGTTCAAAGAGGCAACATTTGAAAACAGACCATTTTTTTTAGTTTCTGAAGCATGTCATAAGGGGGGGTGGTTATCTCTTTCATCAAAAATCGGACGTTTTTGATTGAACAATAAAGGCCTACAAATGTTATTTAGTTCACTTCCCGTTCAGGAGAAACACTTTTTAAGGCCGCAGAGTGAGTAAATTGGCCATATTCATTCACTATTACCCATTCCTCAAATCTTGTGTTTAGGGCCCCTGGAAGCTTGAAAATCACTTTAAACATCTCATTTTATCTTTAAAAGTGATTTTCCACGTACAAATGTGAATTGTAGTTCAAAGAGGCAACATTTGAAAACGGACCATTTTTTTTGTTTCTGAAGCATGTCGTAAGGGGGGGTGGTTCTGTCTTTCGTCAAAAATCGGGCATTTTCGCGTGAACAATAAAGGCCTCAAAATGTTATTTAATTTACTTCCCGTGGAGGAGAAACACTTTTAAAGGCCTCAGAGTTAGTAAATTGGCCATTTTCATTCACTTTTACCCATGTCTCAAATCTTGTGTTTAGGGCCCCTGGAAGCTTGAAAATCACTTTAAACATCTAATTTTATATCTAAAAGTGATGATCCACGTACAAATGTGAATTGTAGTTCAAAAAGGCAACATTTGAAAACGGACCATTTTTTTGTTTCTGAAGCATGTCGTAAGGGGGGGTGGTTATCTCTTTCGTCAAAAATCAGGCGTTTTCGCTTGAACAATAAAGGCCTACAAATGTTATTTAGTTCACTTTCCGTGGAGGAGAAACACCTTTTAAGGCCGCAGAGTGAGTAAATTGGCCATTTTCATTCACTTTTACCCATTCCTCAAATCTCGAGTTTAAGGCCCCTGGAAGCATGAAAATCACTTTAAACATCTCATTTTATCTTTAGAAGTGATTTTCCACGTACAAATGTGAATTGTAGTTCAAAAGAGGCAACATTTGAAACTGGACCATTTTTTTAGTTTATGAAGCATGTCGTAAGGGGGGGTGGTTCTCTCTTTCGTCAAAAATCGGGCGTTTTCGCTTGAACAATAAAGGCCTACAAATGTTATTTAATTCACTTCCCTTGGAGGAGAAAAACGTTTTAAGGCCTCAGAATGAGTAAATTGGCCATATTCATTCACTTTTACCCATTCCTCAAATCTTGTGTTTAAGGCCCCTGGAAGCATGAAAATCACTTTAAACATCTCATTTTATCTTTAAAAGTGATTTTCCACGTACAAATGTGAATTGTAGTTCAAAGAGGCAACATTTGAAAACAGACCATTTTTTTTAGTTTCTGAAGCATGTCGTAAGGGGGGGTGGTTATCTCTTTCATCAAAAATCGGACGTTTTTAATTGAACAATAAAGGCCTCCAAATGTTATTTAGTTCACTTCCCGTGGAGGAGAAACACTTTTTAAGGCCGCAGAGTGAGTAAATTGGCCATTTTCATTCACTTTTACCCATTCCTCAAATCTCGTGTTTAAGGCCCCTGGAAGCATGAAAATCACTTTAAACATCTCATTTTATCTTTAGAAGTGCTTTTCGACGTACAAATGTGAATTGTAGTTCAAAGAGGCAACATTTGAAAATGGACCATTTTTTTTGTTTCTGAAGCATGTCGTAAGGGGGGGTGGTTATCTCTTTTGTCAAAACTCGGGCGTTTTTGCTTGAACAATAAAGGCCTCGAAATGTTATTTAATTCACTTCCCGTGGAGGAGAAACACTTTTTAAGGCCTCAGAGTGAGTAAATTGGCCATTTTCATTCACTTTTACCCATGTCTCAAATCTTGTGTTTAGGGCCCCTGGAAGCTTGAAAATCACTTTAAACATCTAATTTTTTCTCTAAAAGTGATGATCCAAGTACAAATGTGAATTGTAGTTCAAAAAGGCAACATTTGAAAACGGACCATTTTTTTGTTTCTGAAGCATGTCGTAAGGGGGGGTGGTTATCTCTTTCGTCAAAAATCGGGCGTTTTCGCTTGAACAATAAAGGCCTACAAATGTTATTTAGTTCACTTCCCGTGGAGGAGAAACACTTTTAAAGGCCTCAGAGTTAGTAAATTGGACATTTTGATTCACTTTTACCCATGTCTCAAATCTTGTGTTTAGGGCACCTGGAAGCTTGAAAATCACTTTAAACAGCTCATTTTATCTTTGAAAGTGATTTTCCACGTACAAATGTGAATTGGAGTTCAAAGAGGCAACATTTGAAAACAGACCATTTTTTTAGTTTCTGAAGCATGTCATAAGGGGGGGTGGTTATCTCTTTCATCAAAAATCGGACGTTTTTGATTGAACAATAAAGGCCTACAAATGTTATTTAATTCACTTCTCTTGGAGGAGAAACACTTTTTAAGGCCTCAGAATGAGTAAAGTGGCCATTTTCATTCACATTTACCCATTTCTCAAATCTTGTGTTTAGGGCCCCTGAAAGCTTGAAAATCACTTTAAACATCTAATTTTATCTCTGAAAGTGATTATCCACGTACAAATGTGAACTGTAGTTCAAAGAGGCAACATTTGAAAATGGACCATTTTTTTCGTTTCTGAAGCATGTCGTAAGGGGGGGTGGTTATCTCTTTCACCAAAAAACAGGCGTTTTTGATTGAACAATAATGGCCTCCAAATGTTATTTTATTCACTTCCCGTGGAGGAGAAACACTTTTTAAGGCCGCAGAGTGAATAAATTGGCCATTTTCATTCACTTTTACCCATTTCTCAAATCTTGTGTTTAGGGCCCCTGGAAGCTTGAAAATCACTTTAAACATCTCATTTTATCTCTAAAAGAGATTATCCACGTACAATGTTAATTGTAGTTCAAAGACTCAACATTTGAAAATGAACCATTTTTTTAGTTTCAGAAGCATGTCGTAAGGGGGGGTGGTTATCTCTTTCATCAAAAATCAGGCGTTTTCGCTTGAACAATAAAGGCCTCGAAATGTTATTTAATTCACTTACCGTGGAGGAGAAACACTTTTTAAGGCCTCAGAGTGAGTAAATCGACCATTTTCATTCACTTTTACCCATGTCTCAAATCTTGTGTTAAGGGCCCCTGGAAGCTTGAAAATCACTTTAAACATCTAATTTTTCTCTCTAAAAGTGATGATCCACGTACAAATGTGAATTGTAGTTCAAAAAGGCAACATTTGAAAACGGACCATTTTTTTGTTTCTGAAGCATGTCGTAAGGGGGGGTGGTTATCGCTTTCGTCAAAAATCGGGCGTTTTCGCTTGAACAATAAAGGCCTACAAATGTTATTTAGTTCACTTCCCGTGGAGGAGAAACACTTTTTAAGGCCGCAGAGTGAATAAATTGGCCATTTTCATTCACTTTTACCCATTTCTCAAATCTTGTGTTTAGGGCCCCTGGAAGCTTGAAAATCACTTTAAACATCTCATTTTATCTCTAAAAGTGATTATCCACGTACAATGTTAATTGTAGTTCAAAGACTCAACATTTGAAAATGAACCATTTTTTTAGTTTCAGAAGCATGTCGTAAGGGGGGTTGGTTATCTCTTTCATCAAAAATCAGGCGTTTTCGCTTGAACAATAAAGGCCTCCAAATGTTATTTAATTCACTTACCGTGGAGGAGAAACACTTTTTAAGGCCTCAGAGTGAGTAAATTGACCATTTTCATTCACTTTTACCCATGTCTCAAATCTTGTGCTGAGGGCCCCTGGAAGCTTGAAAATCACTTTACACATCTAATTTTTCTCTCTAAAAGTGATGATCCACGTACAAATGTGAATTGTAGTTCAAAAAGGCAACATTTGAAAACGGACCATTTTTTTGTTTCTGAAGCATGTCGTAAGGGGGGGTGGTTATCGCTTTCGTCAAAAATCGGGCGTTTTCGCTTGAACAATAAAGGCCTATAAATGTTATTTAGTTCACTTCCCGTGGAGGAGAAACACTTTATAAGGCCGCAGAGTGAGTCAATTGGCCATTTTCATTCACTTTTACCCATTCCTCAAATCATGTGTTTAGGGCCTCTGGAAGCTTGAAAATCACTTTAAACATCTAATTTTATCTCTAAAAGTGATTTTCCACGTACAAATGTGAATTGTAGTTCAAAGAGGCAACATTTGAAAACAGACCATTTTTTTAGTTTCTGAAACATGTCGTAAGGGGGGTGGTTATCTCTTTCACCAAAAAACAGGCGTTTTTGATTGAACAATAAAGGCCTCCAAACGTTATTTTATTCACTTCCCGTGGAGGAGAAACACTTTATAAGGCCGCAGAGTGAGTAAATTGGCCATTTTCATTCACTTTTACCCATTCCTCATGTTTAAGGCCCCTGGAAGCATGAAAATCACTTTAAACATCTCATTTTATCTTTAGAAGTGATTTTCCCCGTACAAAAGTGAATTGTAGTTCAAAGAGGCAACATTTGAAAACGGACCATTTTTTTGTTTCTGAAGCATGTCGTAAGGGGGGGTGGTTATCTCTTTCGTCAAAAATCGGGCGTTTTCGCTTGAACAATAAAGGCCTACAAATGTGATTTAGTTCACTTCCCGTGGAGGAGAAACACTTTTTAAGGCCGCAGAGTGAGTAAATTGGCCATATTCATTCACTTTTACCCATTCCTCAAATCTTGTGTTTAGGGCCCCTGGAAGCTTGAAAATCACTTTAAACATCTCATTTTATCTTTAAAAGTGATTTTCCACGTACAAATGTGAATTGGAGTTCAAAGAGGCAACATTTGAAAACAGACCATTTTTTTTAGTTTCTGAAGCATGTCATAAGGGGGGTGGTTATCTCTTTCATCAAAAATCGGACGTTTTTGATTGAACAATAAAGGCCTACAAATGTTATTTAGTTCACTTCCCGTTCAGGAGAAACACTTTTTAAGGCCGCAGAGTGAGTAAATTGGCCATATTCATTCACTATTACCCATTCCTCAAATCTTGTGTTTAGGGCCCCTGGAAGCTTGAAAATCACTTTAAACATCTCATTTTATCTTTAAAAGTGATTTTCCACGTACAAATGTGAATTGTAGTTCAAAGAGGCAACATTTGAAAACGGACCATTTTTTTTGTTTCTGAAGCATGTCGTAAGGGGGGGTGGTTCTGTCTTTCGTCAAAAATCGGGCATTTTCGCGTGAACAATAAAGGCCTCAAAATGTTATTTAATTTACTTCCTGTGGAGGAGAAACACTTTTAAAGGCCTCAGAGTTAGTAAATTGGCCATTTTCATTCACTTTTACCCATGTCTCAAATCTTGTGTTTAGGGCCCCTGGAAGCTTGAAAATCACTTTAAACATCTAATTTTATATCTAAAAGTGATGATCCACGTACAAATGTGAATTGTAGTTCAAAAAGGCAACATTTGAAAACGGACCATTTTTTTGTTTCTGAAGCATGTCGTAAGGGGGGGTGGTTATCTCTTTCGTCAAAAATCAGGCGTTTTCGCTTGAACAATAAAGGCCTACAAATGTTATTTAGTTCACTTTCCGTGGAGGAGAAACACCTTTTAAGGCCGCAGAGTGAGTAAATTGGCCATTTTCATTCACTTTTACCCATTCCTCAAATCTCGAGTTTAAGGCCCCTGGAAGCATGAAAATCACTTTAAACATCTCATTTTATCTTTAGAAGTGATTTTCCACGTACAAATGTGAATTGTAGTTCAAAAGAGGCAACATTTGAAAATGGACCATTTTTTTAGTTTATGAAGCATGTCGTAAGGGGGGGTGGTTCTCTCTTTCGTCAAAAATCGGGCGTTTTCGCTTGAACAATAAAGGCCTACAAATGTTATTTAATTCACTTCCCTTGGAGGAGAAAAACGTTTTAAGGCCTCAGAATGAGTAAATTGGCCATATTCATTCACTTTTACCCATTCCTCAAATCTTGTGTTTAAGGCCCCTGGAAGCATGAAAATCACTTTAAACATCTCATTTTATCTTTAAAAGTGATTTTCCACGTACAAATGTGAATTGTAGTTCAAAGAGGCAACATTTGAAAACAGACCATTTTTTTTAGTTTCTGAAGCATGTCGTAAGGGGGGGTGGTTATCTCTTTCATCAAAAATCGGACGTTTTTAATTGAACAATAAAGGCCTCCAAATGTTATTTAGTTCACTTCCCGTGGAGGAGAAACACTTTTTAAGGCCGCAGAGTGAGTAAATTGGCCATTTTCATTCACTTTTACCCATTCCTCAAATCTCGTGTTTAAGGCCCCTGGAAGCATGAAAATCACTTTAAACATCTCATTTTATCTTTAGAAGTGCTTTTCGACGTACAAATGTGAATTGTAGTTCAAAGAGGCAACATTTGAAAATGGACCATTTTTTTTGTTTCTGAAGCATGTCGTAAGGGGGGGTGGTTATCTCTTTTGTCAAAACTCGGGCGTTTTTGCTTGAACAATAAAGGCCTCGAAATGTTATTTAATTCACTTCCCGTGGAGGAGAAACACTTTTTAAGGCCTCAGAGTGAGTAAATTGGCCATTTTCATTCACTTTTACCCATGTCTCAAATCTTGTGTTTAGGGCCCCTGGAAGCTTGAAAATCACTTTAAACATCTAATTTTTTCTCTAAAAGTGATGATCCAAGTACAAATGTGAATTGTAGTTCAAAAAGGCAACATTTGAAAACGGACCATTTTTTTGTTTCTGAAGCATGTCGTAAGGGGGGGTGGTTATCTCTTTCGTCAAAAATCGGGCGTTTTCGCTTGAACAATAAAGGCCTACAAATGTTATTTAGTTCACTTCCCGTGGAGGAGAAACACTTTTAAAGGCCTCAGAGTTAGTAAATTGGACATTTTGATTCACTTTTACCCATGTATCAAATCTTGTGTTTAGGGCACCTGGAAGCTTGAAAATCACTTTAAACAGCTCATTTTATCTTTGAAAGTGATTTTCCACGTACAAATGTGAATTGGAGTTCAAAGAGGCAACATTTGAAAACAGACCATTTTTTTAGTTTCTGAAGCATGTCATAAGGGGGGGTGGTTATCTCTTTCATCAAAAATCGGACGTTTTTGATTGAACAATAAAGGCCTACAAATGTTATTTAATTCACTTCTCTTGGAGGAGAAACACTTTTTAAGGCCTCAGAATGAGTAAAGTGGCCATTTTCATTCACATTTACCCATTTCTCAAATCTTGTGTTTAGGGCCCCTGAAAGCTTGAAAATCACTTTAAACATCTAATTTTATCTCTGAAAGTGATTATCCACGTACAAATGTGAACTGTAGTTCAAAGAGGCAACATTTGAAAATGGACCATTTTTTTCGTTTCTGAAGCATGTCGTAAGGGGGGGTGGTTATCTCTTTCACCAAAAAACAGGCGTTTTTGATTGAACAATAATGGCCTCCAAATGTTATTTTATTCACTTCCCGTGGAGGAGAAACACTTTTTAAGGCCGCAGAGTGAATAAATTGGCCATTTTCATTCACTTTTACCCATTTCTCAAATCTTGTGTTTAGGGCCCCTGGAAGCTTGAAAATCACTTTAAACATCTCATTTTATCTCTAAAAGAGATTATCCACGTACAATGTTAATTGTAGTTCAAAGACTCAACATTTGAAAATGAACCATTTTTTTAGTTTCAGAAGCATGTCGTAAGGGGGGGTGGTTATCTCTTTCATCAAAAATCAGGCGTTTTCGCTTGAACAATAAAGGCCTCGAAATGTTATTTAATTCACTTACCGTGGAGGAGAAACACTTTTTAAGGCCTCAGAGTGAGTAAATCGACCATTTTCATTCACTTTTACCCATGTCTCAAATCTTGTGTTAAGGGCCCCTGGAAGCTTGAAAATCACTTTAAACATCTAATTTTTCTCTCTAAAAGTGATGATCCACGTACAAATGTGAATTGTAGTTCAAAAAGGCAACATTTGAAAACGGACCATTTTTTTGTTTCTGAAGCATGTCGTAAGGGGGGGGTGGTTATCGCTTTCGTCAAAAATCGGGCGTTTTCGCTTGAACAATAAAGGCCTACAAATGTTATTTAGTTCACTTCCCGTGGAGGAGAAACACTTTTTAAGGCCGCAGAGTGAATAAATTGGCCATTTTCATTCACTTTTACCCATTTCTCAAATCTTGTGTTTAGGGCCCCTGGAAGCTTGAAAATCACTTTAAACATCTCATTTTATCTCTAAAAGAGATTATCCACGTACAATGTTAATTGTAGTTCAAAGACTCAACATTTGAAAATGAACCATTTTTTTAGTTTCTGAAGCATGTCGTAAGGGGGGGGTGGTTATCGCTTTCGTCAAAAATCGGGCATTTTCGCGTGAACAATAAAGGCCTCAAAATGTTATTTAATTCACTTCCCGTGGAGGAGAAACACTTTTAAAGGCCTCAGAGTTAGTAAATTGGCCATTTTCATTCACTTTTACCCATGTCTCAAATCTTGTGTTTAGGGCCCCTGGAAGCTTGAAAATCACTTTAAACATCTAATTTTATATCTAAAAGTGATGATCCACGTACAAATGTGAATTGTAGTTCAAAAAGGCAACATTTGAAAACGGACCATTTTTTTGTTTCTGAAGCATGTCGTAAGGGGGGGTGGTTCTCTCTTTCGTCAAAAATCGGGCGTTTTCGCTTGAACAATAAAGGCCTACAAATGTTATTTAATTCACTTCCCTTGGAGGAGAAAAACGTTTTAAGGCCTCAGAATGAGTAAATTGGCCATATTCATTCACTTTTACCCATTCCTCAAATCTTGTGTTTAAGGCCCCTGGAAGCATGAAAATCACTTTAAACATCTCATTTTATCTTTAAAAGTGATTTTCCACGTACAAATGTGAATTGTAGTTCAAAGAGGCAACATTTGAAAACAGACCATTTTTTTTAGTTTCTGAAGCATGTCGTAAGGGGGGGTGGTTATCTCTTTCATCAAAAATCGGACGTTTTTAATTGAACAATAAAGGCCTCCAAATGTTATTTCGTTCACTTCCCGTGGAGGAGAAACACTTTTTAAGGCCGCAGAGTGAGTAAATTGGCCATTTTCATTCACTTTTACCCATTCCTCAAATCTCGTGTTTAAGGCCCCTGGAAGCATGAAAATCACTTTAAACATCTCATTTTATCTTTAGAAGTGATTTTCCACGTACAAATGTGAATTGTAGTTCAAAGAGGCAACATTTGAAAATGGACCATTTTTTTTGTTTCTGAAGCATGTCGTAAGGGGGGGTGGTTATCTCTTTTGTCAAAACTCGGGCGTTTTTGCTTGAACAATAAAGGCCTCGAAATGTTATTTAATTCACTTCCCGTGGAGGAGAAACACTTTTTAAGGCCTCAGAGTGAGTAAATTGGCCATTTTCATTCACTTTTACCCATGTCTCAAATCTTGTGTTTAGGGCCCCTGGAAGCTTGAAAATCACTTTAAACATCTAATTTTTTCTCTAAAAGTGATGATCCAAGTACAAATGTGAATTGTAGTTCAAAAAGGCAACATTTGAAAACGGACCATTTTTTTGTTTCTGAAGCATGTCGTAAGGGGGGGTGGTTATCTCTTTCGTCAAAAATCGGGCGTTTTCGCTTGAACAAGAAAGGCCTACAAATGTTATTTAGTTCACTTCCCGTGGAGGAGAAACACTTTTAAAGGCCTCAGAGTTAGTAAATTGGACATTTTGATTCACTTTTACCCATGTCTCAAATCTTGTGTTTAGGGCACCTGGAAGCTTGAAAATCACTTTAAACAGCTCATTTTATCTTTGAAAGTGATTTTCCACGTACAAATGTGAATTGGAGTTCAAAGAGGCAACATTTGAAAACAGACCATTTTTTAATTTCTGAAGCATGTCTTAAGGGGGGGTGGTTATCTCTTTCATCAAAAATCGGACGTTTTTGATTGAACAATAAAGGCCTACAAATGTTATTTAATTCACTTCTCTTGGAGGAGAAACACTTTTTAAGGCCTCAGAATGAGTAAAGTGGCCATTTTCATTCACATTTACCCATTCCTCAAATCTTGTGTTTAGGGCCCCTGGAAGCTTGAAAATCACTTTAAACATCTAATTTTATCTCTGAAAGTGATTATCCACGTACAAATGTGAACTGTAGTTCAAAGAGGCAACATTTGAAAATGGACCATTTTTTTCGTTTCTGAAGCATGTCGTAAGGGGGGGTGGTTATCTCTTTCACCAAAAAACAGGCGTTTTTGATTGAACAATAATGGCCTCCAAATGTTATTTTATTCACTTCCCGTGGAGGAGAAACACTTTTTAAGGCCGCAGAGTGAATAAATTGGCCATTTTCATTCACTTTTACCCATTTCTCAAATCTTGTGTTTAGGGCCCCTGGAAGCTTGAAAATCACTTTAAACATCTCATTTTATCTCTAAAAGAGATTATCCACGTACAATGTTAATTGTAGTTCAAAGACTCAACATTTGAAAATGAACCATTTTTTTAGTTTCAGAAGCATGTCGTAAGGGGGGGTGGTTATCTCTTTCATCAAAAATCAGGCGTTTTCGCTTGAACAATAAAGGCCTCGAAATGTTATTTAATTCACTTACCGTGGAGGAGAAACACTTTTTAAGGCCTCAGAGTGAGTAAATCGACCATTTTTATTCACTTTTACCCATGTCTCAAATCTTGTGTTAAGGGCCCCTGGAAGCTTGAAAATCACTTTAAACATCTAATTTTTCTCTCTAAAAGTGATGATCCACGTACAAATGTGAATTGTAGTTCAAAAAGGCAACATTTGAAAACGGACCATTTTTTTGTTTCTGAAGCATGTCGTAAGGGGGGGGTGGTTATCGCTTTCGTCAAAAATCGGGCGTTTTCGCTTGAACAATAAAGGCCTACAAATGTTATTTAGTTCACTTCCCGTGGAGGAGAAACACTTTTTAAGGCCGCAGAGTGAATAAATTGGCCATTTTCATTCACTTTTACCCATTTCTCAAATCTTGTGTTTAGGGCCCCTGGAAGCTTGAAAATCACTTTAAACATCTCATTTTATCTCTAAAAGAGATTATCCACGTACAATGTTAATTGTAGTTCAAAGACTCAACATTTGAAAATGAACCATTTTTTTAGTTTCTGAAGCATGTCGTAAGGGGGGGGTGGTTATCGCTTTCGTCAAAAATCGGGCATTTTCGCGTGAACAATAAAGGCCTCAAAATGTTATTTAATTCACTTCCCGTGGAGGAGAAACACTTTTAAAGGCCTCAGAGTTAGTAAATTGGCCATTTTCATTCACTTTTACCCATGTCTCAAATCTTGTGTTTAGGGCCCCTGGAAGCTTGAAAATCACTTTAAACATCTAATTTTATATCTAAAAGTGATGATCCACGTACAAATGTGAATTGTAGTTCAAAAAGGCAACATTTGAAAACGGACCATTTTTTTGTTTCTGAAGCATGTCGTAAGGGGGGGTGGTTCTCTCTTTCGTCAAAAATCGGGCGTTTTCGCTTGAACAATAAAGGCCTACAAATGTTATTTAATTCACTTCCCTTGGAGGAGAA
The DNA here is from genome assembly GCF_964204655.1 of Triturus cristatus. NCBI lineage: Eukaryota > Metazoa > Chordata > Amphibia > Caudata > Salamandridae > Triturus > Triturus cristatus. Next base: position 1,221,968,540 of record NC_140590.1, on the reverse strand, counting down.
AAACGTTTTAAGGCCTCAGAATGAGTAAATTGGCCATATTCATTCACTTTTACCCATTCCTCAAATCTTGTGTTTAAGGCCCCTGGAAGCATGAAAATCACTTTAAACATCTCATTTTATCTTTAAAAGTGATTTTCCACGTACAAATGTGAATTGTAGTTCAAAGAGGCAACATTTGAAAACAGACCATTTTTTTTAGTTTCTGAAGCATGTCGTAAGGGGGGGTGGTTATCTCTTTCATCAAAAATCGGACGTTTTTAATTGAACAATAAAGGCCTCCAAATGTTATTTCGTTCACTTCCCGTGGAGGAGAAACACTTTTTAAGGCCGCAGAGTGAGTAAATTGGCCATTTTCATTCACTTTTACCCATTCCTCAAATCTCGTGTTTAAGGCCCCTGGAAGCATGAAAATCACTTTAAACATCTCATTTTATCTTTAGAAGTGATTTTCCACGTACAAATGTGAATTGTAGTTCAAAGAGGCAACATTTGAAAATGGACCATTTTTTTTGTTTCTGAAGCATGTCGTAAGGGGGGGTGGTTATCTCTTTTGTCAAAACTCGGGCGTTTTTGCTTGAACAATAAAGGCCTCGAAATGTTATTTAATTCACTTCCCGTGGAGGAGAAACACTTTTTAAGGCCTCAGAGTGAGTAAATTGGCCATTTTCATTCACTTTTACCCATGTCTCAAATCTTGTGTTTAGGGCCCCTGGAAGCTTGAAAATCACTTTAAACATCTAATTTTTTCTCTAAAAGTGATGATCCAAGTACAAATGTGAATTGTAGTTCAAAAAGGCAACATTTGAAAACGGACCATTTTTTTGTTTCTGAAGCATGTCGTAAGGGGGGGTGGTTATCTCTTTCGTCAAAAATCGGGCGTTTTCGCTTGAACAAGAAAGGCCTACAAATGTTATTTAGTTCACTTCCCGTGGAGGAGAAACACTTTTAAAGGCCTCAGAGTTAGTAAATTGGACATTTTGATTCACTTTTACCCATGTCTCAAATCTTGTGTTTAGGGCACCTGGAAGCTTGAAAATCACTTTAAACAGCTCATTTTATCTTTGAAAGTGATTTTCCACGTACAAATGTGAATTGGAGTTCAAAGAGGCAACATTTGAAAACAGACCATTTTTTAATTTCTGAAGCATGTCTTAAGGGGGGGTGGTTATCTCTTTCATCAAAAATCGGACGTTTTTGATTGAACAATAAAGGCCTACAAATGTTATTTAATTCACTTCTCTTGGAGGAGAAACACTTTTTAAGGCCTCAGAATGAGTAAAGTGGCCATTTTCATTCACATTTACCCATTCCTCAAATCTTGTGTTTAGGGCCCCTGGAAGCTTGAAAATCACTTTAAACATCTAATTTTATCTCTGAAAGTGATTATCCACGTACAAATGTGAACTGTAGTTCAAAGAGGCAACATTTGAAAATGGACCATTTTTTTCGTTTCTGAAGCATGTCGTAAGGGGGGGTGGTTATCTCTTTCACCAAAAAACAGGCGTTTTTGATTGAACAATAATGGCCTCCAAATGTTATTTTATTCACTTCCCGTGGAGGAGAAACACTTTTTAAGGCCGCAGAGTGAATAAATTGGCCATTTTCATTCACTTTTACCCATTTCTCAAATCTTGTGTTTAGGGCCCCTGGAAGCTTGAAAATCACTTTAAACATCTCATTTTATCTCTAAAAGAGATTATCCACGTACAATGTTAATTGTAGTTCAAAGACTCAACATTTGAAAATGAACCATTTTTTTAGTTTCAGAAGCATGTCGTAAGGGGGGGTGGTTATCTCTTTCATCAAAAATCAGGCGTTTTCGCTTGAACAATAAAGGCCTCGAAATGTTATTTAATTCACTTACCGTGGAGGAGAAACACTTTTTAAGGCCTCAGAGTGAGTAAATCGACCATTTTCATTCACTTTTACCCATGTCTCAAATCTTGTGTTAAGGGCCCCTGGAAGCTTGAAAATCACTTTAAACATCTAATTTTTCTCTCTAAAAGTGATGATCCACGTACAAATGTGAATTGTAGTTCAAAAAGGCAACATTTGAAAACGGACCATTTTTTTGTTTCTGAAGCATGTCGTAAGGGGGGGTGGTTATCGCTTTCGTCAAAAATCGGGCGTTTTCGCTTGAACAATAAAGGCCTACAAATGTTATTTAGTTCACTTCCCGTGGAGGAGAAACACTTTTTAAGGCCGCAGAGTGAGTAAATTGGCCATATTCATTCACATTTACCCATTCCTCAAATCATGTGTTTAGGGCCCCTGGAAGATTGAAAATCACTTTAAACATCTAATTTTATCTCTAAAAGTGATTATCCACGTACAATGTTAATTGGAGTTGAAAGACGCAACATTTGAAAATGGACCATTTTTTTCGTTTCTGAAGCATCGCGTAAGGGGGGGTGGTTATCTCTTTCATAAAAAAACAGGGGTTTTTGATTGAACAATAAAGGCCTCCAAACGTTATTTTATTCACTTCCCGTGGAGGAGAAACACTTTATAAGGCCGCAGAGTGAGTAAATTGGCCATTTTCATTCACTTTTACCCATTCCTCATGTTTAAGTCCCCTGGAAGCATGAAAATCACTTTAAACATCTCATTTTATCTTTAGAAGTGATTTTCCCCGTACAAAAGTGAATTGTAGTTCAAAGAGGCAACATTTGAAAACGGACCATTTTTTTAGTTTCGGAAGCATGTCGTAAGGGGGGTGGTTATCTCTTTTGTCAAAAATCGGGCTTTTTCACTTGAACAATAAAGGCCTACAAATGTTATTTAATTCACTTCCCGTGGAGGAGAAACACTTTTTAAGGCCTCAGAATGAGTAAATTAGTCATTTTCATTCACTTTTACCCATTCCTCAAATCTTGTGTTTAAGGCCCCTGGAAGAATGAAAATCACTTTAAACATCTCATTTTATCTTTAAAAGTGATTTTCCACGTACAAATGTGAATTGTAGTTCAAAGAGGCAACATTTGAAAACGGACCATTTTTTTTGTTTCTGAAGCATGTCGTAAGGGGGGGTGGTTATCTCTTTTGTCAAAAATCGGGCGTTTTCGCTTGAACAATAAAGGCCTACAAATGTTATTTAATTCACTTCCCTTGGAGGAGAAACACTTTTTAAGGCCTCAGAATGAGTAAAGTGGCCATTTTCATTCACATTTACCCATTCCTCAAATCTTGTGTTTTGGGCCCCTGGAAGCTTGAAAATCACTTTAAACATCTAATTTTATCTCTAAAAGTGATTATCCACGTACAAATGTGAACTGTAGTTCCAAGAGGCAACATTTGAAAATGGACCATTTTTTTCGTTTCTGAAGCATGTCGTAAGGGGGGGTGGTTATCTCTTTCACCGAAAAACAGGCGTTTTTGATTGAACAATAAAGGCCTCCAAATTTTATTTTGTTCACTTCCCGTGGAGGAGAAACACTTTTTAAGGCCGCAGAGTGAATAAATTGGCCATTTTCATTCACTTTTACCCATTTCTCAAATCTTGTGTTTAGTGCCCCTGGAAGCTTGAAAATCACTTTAACATCTCATTTTATCTCTAAAAGTGATTATCCACGTACAATGTTAATTGTAGTTCAAAGACTCAACATTTGAAAATGAACCATTTTTTTAGTTTCTGAAGCATGTCGTAAGGGGGGGTGGTTATCTCTTTCATCAAAAATCAGGCGTTTTCGCTTGAACAATAAAGGCCTCGAAATGTTATTTAATTCACTTCCCGTGGAGGAGAAACACTTTTTAAGGCCTCAGAGTGAGTAAATTGGCCATTTTCATTCACTTTTACCCATGTCTCAAATCTTTTGTTTAGGGCGCCTGGAAGCTTGAAAATCACTTTAAACATCTCATTTTATCTTTAGAAGTGATTTTCCACGTACAAATGTGAATTGTAGTTCAAAAGAGGCAACATTTGAAACTGGACCATTTTTTTAGTTTATGAAGCATGTCGTAAGGGGGGGTGGTTCTCTCTTTCGTCAAAAATCGGGCGTTTTCGCTTGAACAATAAAGGCCTACAAATGTTATTTAATTCACCTCCCTTGGAGGAGAAAAACTTTTTAAGGCCTCAGAATGAGTAAATTGGCCATATTCATTCACTTTTACCCATTCCTCAAATCTTGTGTTTAAAGCCCCTGGAAGCATGAAAATCACTTTAAACATCTCATTTTATATTTAAAAGTGATTTTCCACGTACAAATGTGAATTGTAGTTCAAAGAGGCAACATTTGAAAACGGACCATTTTTTTGTTTCTGAAGCATGTCGTAAGGGGGGGTGGTTATCTCTTTCGTCAAAAATCGGGCGTTTTCGCTTGAACAATAAAGGCCTACAAATGTTATTTAGTTCACTTTCCGTGGAGGAGAAACACCTTTTAAGGCCGCAGAGTGAGTAAATTGGCCATTTTCATTCACTTTTACCCATTCCTTAAATCTCGAGTTTAAGGCCCCTGGAAGCATGAAAATCACTTTAAACATCTCATTTTATCTTTAGAAGTGATTTTCCACGTACAAATGTGAATTGTAGTTCAAAGAGGCAACATTTGAAAATGGACCATTTTTTTTGTTTCTGAAGCATGTCATAAGGGGGGGTGGTTATCTCTTTCATCAAAAATCAGGCGTTTACCCATTCCTCAAATCTTGTGTTTAAGGCCCCTGGAAGCATGAAAATCACTTTAAACATCTCATTTTATCTTTAAAAGTGATTTTCCACGTACAAATGTGAATTGTAGTTCAAAGACTCAACATTTGAAAATGAACCATTTTTTTTGTTTCAGAAGCATGTCGTAAGGGGGGTGGTTCTCTCTTTCGTCAAAAATCGGGCGTTTTCGCTTGAACAATAAAGGCCTACAAATGTTATTTAATTCACTTCCCTTGGAGGAGAAACACTTTTTAAGGCCTCAGAATGAGTAAAGTGGCCATTTTCATTCACATTTACCCATTCCTCAAATCTTGTGTTTAGGGCCCCTGGAAGCTTGAAAATCACTTTAAACATGTAATTTTATCTCTAAAAGTGATTATCCACGTACTAATGTGAACTGTAGTTCAAAGAGGCAACATTTGAAAATGGACCATTATTTTCAATTCTGAAGCATGTCGTAAGGGGGCGTGGTTATCTCTTTCACCAAAAAACAGGCGTTTTTGATTGAACAATAAAGGCCTCCAAATGTTATTTTATTCACTTCCCGTGTAGGAAAAACACTTTTTAAGGCCGCAGGGTGAATAAATTGGCCATTTTCATTCACGTTTACCCATTTCTCAAATCTTGTGTTTAGGGCCCCTGGAAGCTTGAAAATCAGTTTTAACATCTCATTTTATCTCTAAAAGTGATTATCCACGTACAAATGTGAATTGTAGTTCAAAGAGGCAACATTTGAAAACGGACCATTTTTTACGTTTCTGAAGCATGTCGTAAGGGGGGGTGGTTATCTCTTTTGTCAAAAATCGGGCGTTTTTGCTTGAACAATAAAGGCCTACAAATGTTATTTAGTTCACTTCCCGTGGAGGAGAAACACTTTTTAAGGCCGCAGAGTGAGTAAATTGGCCATATTCATTCACTTTTACCCATTCCTCAAATCTTGTGTTTAGGGCCCCTGGAAGCTTGAAAATCACTTTAAACATCTAATTTTTTCTCTAAAAGTGATGATCCAAGTACAAATGTGAATTGTAGTTCAAAAAGGCAACATTTGAAAACGGACCATTTTTTTGTTTCTGAAGCATGTCGTAAGGGGGGGTGGTTATCTCTTTCGTCAAAAATCAGGCGTTTTCGCTTGAACAATAAAGGGCTACAAATGTTATTTAATTCACTTCCCTTTGAGGAGAAACACTTTTTAAGGCCTCAGAATGAGTAAAGTGGCCATTTTCATTCACATTTACCCATTCCTCAAATCTTGTGTTTAGGGCCCCTGGAAGCTTGAAAATCACTTTAAACATCTAATTTTATCTCTAAAAGTGGTTATCCACGTACAAATGTGAACTGTAGTTCAAAGAGGCAACATTTGAAAATTGACCATTTTTTTCGTTTCTGAAGCATGTCGTAAGGGGGGGTGGTTATCTCTTTCACCAAAAAACAGGTGTTTTTGATTGAACAATAAAGGCCTCCAAATGGTTTTTTATTCACTTCCCGTGGAGGAGAAACACTTTTTAAGGCCGCAGAGTGAGTAAATTGGCCATTTTCATTCACTTTTACCTATTCCTCAAATCTCGTGTTTAAGGCCCCTGGAAGCATGAAAATCAATTTAAACATCTCATTTTATCTTTAGAAGTGATTTTCCACGTACAAATGTGAATTGTAGTTCAAAGAGGCAACATTTGAAAATGGACCATTTTTTTTGTTTCTGAAGCATTTCGTAAGGAGGGGTGGTTATCTTTTTCATCGAAAAACAGGCGTTTTTGATTGTACAATAAAGGCCTCCACATTTTATTTTATTCACTTCCCGTGGAGGAGAAACACTTTTTAAGGCCGCAGAGGGAATAAATTGGCCATTTTCATTCACTTTTACCCATTTCTCAAATCTTGTGTTTAGGGCCCCTGGAAGCTTGAAAATCACTTTAAACATCTCATTTTATCTATAAAAGTGATTATCCACGTACAATGTTAATTGTAGTTCAAAGACTCAACATTTGAAAATGAACCATTTTTTTTGTCTTAGAAGCATGTCGTAAGGGGGGTGGTTATCTCTTTCATCAAAAATCTGGCGTTTTCGCTTGAACAATAAAGGCGTCGAAATGTTATTTAATTCACTTCCCGTGGAGGAGAAACACTTTTTAAGGCCTCAGAGTGAGTAAATTGGCCATTTTCATTCACTTTTACCCATGTCTCAAATCTTGTATTTAGGGCCCCTGGAAGCTTGAAAATCACTTTAAACATCTCATTTCATCTTTAAAAGTGATTTTCCACGTACAAATGTGAATTGTAGTTCAAAGAGGCAACATTTGAAAACAGACTATTTTTTTCATTTCTGAAGCATGTCGTAAGGGGGGTGGTTATCTCTTTCACCAAAAAAAAGGCGTTTTTCATTGAACAATAAAGGCCTACAAATGTTATTTAATTCACTTCCCTTGGAGGAGAAACACTTTTTAAGGCTTCAGAATGAGTAAAGTGGCCATTTTCATTCACTTTTACCCATTTCTCAAATCTTGTGTTTAGGGCCCCTGGAAGCTTGAAAATCACTTTAAACATCTCATTTTATCTCTAAAAGTGATTATCCACGTACAATGTTAATTGGAAATGAAAGACGCAACATTTGAAAATGGACCATTTTTTTCGTTTCTGAAGCATCGCGTAAGGGGGGGTGGTTATCTCTTTCATCAAAAAACAGGGGTTTTTGATTGAACAATAAAGGCCTCCAAACGTTATTTTATTCACTTCCCGTGGAGGAGAAACACTTTATAAGGCCGCAGAGTGAGTAAATTGGCCATTTTCATTCACTTTTACCCATTCTTCAGATCTCATGTTTAAGGCCCCTGGAAGCATGAAAATCACTTTAAACATCTCATTTCATCTTTAAAAGTGATTTTCCACGTACAAATGTGAATTGTAGTTCAAAGAGGCAACATTTTATAAGCGGACCATTTTTTTAGTTTCGGGAGCATGTCGTAATGGGGGTGGTTATCTCTTTCGTCAAAAATCGGGCGTTTTCACTTGAACAATAAAGGCCTACAAATGTTATTTAATTCACTTCCCGTGGAGGAGAAACACTTTTTAAGGCCTCAGAATGAGTAAATTGGTCATTTTCATTCACTTTTACCCATTCCTCAAATCTTGTGTTTAAGGCCCCTGGAAGCATGAAAATCACTTTAAACATCTCATTTCATCTTTAAAAGTGATTTTCCACGGACAAATGTGAATTGTAGTTCAAAGAGGCAACATTTGAAAACGGACCATTTTTTTAGTTTCGGAAGCATGTCGTAAGGGGGGTGGTTATCTCTTTCGTCAAAAATGGGGCGTTTTCATTTGAACAATAAAGGCCCACAAATGTTATTTAATTCACTTCCCGTGGAGGAGAAACACTTTTTAAGGCCTCAGAATGAGTAAATTGGTCATTTTCATTCACTTTTACCCATTCCTCAAATCTTGTGTTTAAGGCCCCTGGAAGCATGAAAATCACTTTAAACATCTCATTTTATCTTTAAAAGTGATTTTCCACGTACAAATGTGAATTGTAGTTCAAAGAGGCAACATTTGAAAATGGACCATTTTTTTCGTTTCTGAAGCATTTCGTAAGGGGGGTGGTTATCTCTTTCACCAAAAAACAGGCGTTTTTGATTGAACAATAATGGCCTCCAAATGTTATTTTATTCACTTCCCGTGGAGGAGAAACACTTTTTAAGGCCGCAGAGTGAATAAATTGGCCATTTTCATTCACGTTTACCCATTTCTCAAATATTGTGTTTAGGGCCCCTGAAAGCTTGAAAATCACTTTAAGCATTTCATATTATCTCTAAAACTGATTATCCACGTACAATGTTAATTGTAGTTCAAAGACTCAACATTTGAAAATGAACCATTTTTTTAGTTTCAGAAGCATGTCGTAAGGGGGGGTGGTTATCTCTTTCATCAAAAATCAGGCGTTTTTGCTTGAACAATAAAGGCCTCCAAATGTTATTTTATTCACTTCCCGTGGAGGAGAAACACTTTTTAAGGCCGCAGAGTGAGTAAATTGGCCATTTTCATTCACTTTTACCCATTCCTCAAATCTCGTGTTTAAGGCCCCTGGAAGCATGAAAATCACTTTAAACATCTCAGTTTATCTTTAAAAGTGATTTTCCACGTACAAATGTGAATTGTAGTTCAAAGAGGCAACATTTGAAAACGGACCATTTTTTTCGTTTCTGAAGCATGTCGTAAGGGGGGGTGGTTATCTCTTTCACCAAAAAACAGCCGTTTTTGATTGAACAATAAAGGCCTCCAAATGTTATTTAATTCACTTCCCTTGGAGGAGAAACACTTTTTAAGGCCTCAGAATGAGTAAAGTGGCCATTTTCATTCACATTTACCCATTCCTCAAATCTTGTGTTTAGGGCCCCTGGAAGCTTGAAAATCACTTTAAACATCTAATTTTATCTCTAAAAGTGGTTATCCACGTACAAATGTGAACTGTAGTTCAAAGAGGCAACATTTGAAAATTGACCATTTTTTTAGTTTCTGAAGCATGTCGTAAGGGGGGGTGGTTATCTCTTTCACCAAAAAACAGGTGTTTTTGATTGAACAATAAAGGCCTCCAAATGTTATTTTATTCACTTCCCGTGGAGGAGAAACACTTTTTAAGGCCGCAGAGTGAGTAAATTGGCCATTTTCATTCACTTTTACCCATTCCTCAAATCTCGTGTTTAAGGCCCCTGGAAGCATGAAAATCAATTTAAACATCTCATTTTATCTTTAGAAGTGATTTTCCACGTACAAATGTGAATTGTAGTTCAAAGAGGCAACATTTGAAAATGGACCATTTTTTTTGTTTCTGAAGCATTTCGTAAGGAGGGGTGGTTATCTTTTTCATCGAAAAACAGGCGTTTTTGATTGTACAATAAAGGCCTCCACATTTTATTTTATTCACTTCCCGTGGAGGAGAAACACTTTTTAAGGCCGCAGAGTGAATAAATTGGCCATTTTCATTCACTTTTACCCATTTCTCAAATCTTGTGTTTAGGGCCCCTGGAAGCTTGAAAATCACTTTAAACATCTCATTTTATCTATAAAAGTGATTTTCCACGTACAATGTTAATTGTAGTTCAAAGACTCAACATTTGAAAATGAACCATTTTTTTTGTTTTAGAAGCATTTCGTAAGGAGGGGTGGTTATCTTTTTCATCGAAAAACAGGCGTTTTTGATTGTACAATAAAGGCCTCCACATTTTATTTTATTCACTTCCCGTGGAGGAGAAACACTTTTTAAGGCCGCAGAGTGAATAAATTGGCCATTTTCATTCACTTTTACCCATGTCTCAAATCTTGTATTTAGGGCCCCTGGAAGCTTGAAAATCACTTTAAACATCTAATTTCATCTTTAAAAGTGATTTTCCACGTACAAATGTGAATTGTAGTTCAAAGAGGCAACATTTGAAAACAGACGATTTTTTTCGTTTCTGAAGCATGTCGTAAGGGGGGTGGTTATCTCTTTCACCAAAAAAAAGGCGTTTTTGATTGAACAATAAAGGCCTACAAATGTTATTTAATTCACTTCCCTTGGAGGAGAAACACTTTTTAAGGCTTCAGAATGAGTAAAGTGGCCATTTTCATTCACTTTTACCCATTTTTCAAATCTTGTGTTTAGGGCCCCTGGAAGCTTGAAAATCACTTTAAACATCTCATTTTATCTCTAAAAGTGATTATCCACGTACAATGTTAATTGGAAATGAAAGACGCAACATTTGAAAATGGACCATTTTTTTCGTTTCTGAAGCATCGCGTAAGGGGGGGTGGTTATCTCTTTCATCAAAAAACAGGGGTTTTTGATTGAACAATAAAGGCCTCCAAACGTTATTTTATTCACTTCCCGTGGAGGAGAAACACTTTATAAGGCCGCAGAGTGAGTAAATTGGCCATTTTCATTCACTTTTACCCATTCCTCAGATCTCATGTTTAAGGCCCCTGGAAGCATGAAAATCACTTTAAACATCTCATTTCATCTTTAAAAGTGATTTTCCACGTACAAATGTGAATTGTAGTTCAAAGAGGCAACATTTTATAAACGGACCATTTTTTTAGTTTCGGGAGCATGTCGTAATGGGGGTGGTTATCTCTTTCGTCAAAAATCGGGCGTTTTCACTTGAACAATAAAGGCCTACAAATGTTATTTAATTCACTTCCCGTGGAGGAGAAACACTTTTTAAGGCCTCAGAATGAGTAAATTGGTCATTTTCATTCACTTTTACCCATTCCTCAAATCTTGTGTTTAAGGCCCCTGGAAGCATGAAAATCACTTTAAACATCTCATTTCATCTTTAAAAGTGATTTTCCACGTACAAATGTGAATTGTAGTTCAAAGAGGCAACATTTGAAAACGGACCATTTTTTTAGTTTCGGAAGCATGTCGTAAGGGGGGTGGTTATCTCTTTCGTCAAAAATGGGGCGTTTTCATTTGAACAATAAAGGCCCACAAATGTTATTTAATTCACTTCCCGTGGAGGAGAAACACTTTTTAAGGCCTCAGAATGAGTAAATTGGTCATTTTCATTCACTTTTACCCAATCCTCAAATCTTGTGTTTAAGGCCCCTGGAAGCATGAAAATCACTTTAAACATCTCATTTTATCTTTAAAAGTGATTTTCCACGTACAAATGTGAATTGTAGTTCAAAGAGGCAACATTTGAAAATGGACCATTTTTTTCGTTTCTGAAGCATTTCGTAAGGGGGGTGGTTATCTCTTTCACCAAAAAACAGGCGTTTTTGATTGAACAATAATGGCCTCCAAATGTTATTTTATTCACTTCCCGTGGAGGAGAAACACTTTTTAAGGCCGCAGAGTGAATAAATTGGCCATTTTCATTCACGTTTACCCATTTCTCAAATATTGTGTTTAGGGCCCCTGAAAGCTTGAAAATCACTTTAAGCATTTCATATTATCTCTAAAAGTGATTATCCACGTACAATGTTAATTGTAGTTCAAAGACTCAACATTTGAAAATGAACCATTTTTTTAGTTTCAGAAGCATGTCGTAAGGGGGGGTGGTTATCTCTTTCATCAAAAATCAGGCGTTTTTGCTTGAACAATAAAGGCCTCCAAATGTTATTTTATTCACTTCCCGTGGAGGAGAAACACTTTTTAAGGCCGCAGAGTGAGTAAATTGGCCATTTTCATTCACTTTTACCCATTCCTCAAATCTTGTGTTTAAGGCCCCTGGAAGCATGAAAATCACTTTAAACATCTCAGTTTATCTTTAAAAGTGATTTTCCACGTACAAATGTGAATTGTAGTTCAAAGAGGCAACATTTGAAAACGGACCATTTTTTTCGTTTCTGAAGCATGTCGTAAGGGGGGTGGTTATCTCTTTCGTCAAAAATGGGGCGTTTTCATTTGAACAATAAAGGCCCACAAATGTTATTTAATTCACTTCCCGTGGAGGAGAAACACTTTTTAAGGCCTCAGAATGAGTAAATTGGTCATTTTCATTCACTTTTACCCAATCCTCAAATCTTGTGTTTAAGGCCCCTGGAAGCATGAAAATCACTTTAAACATCTCATTTTATCTTTAAAAGTGATTTTCCACGTACAAATGTGAATTGTAGTTCAAAGAGGCAACATTTGAAAATGGACCATTTTTTTCGTTTCTGAAGCATTTCGTAAGGGGGTGGTTATCTCTTTCACCAAAAAACAGGCGTTTTTGATTGAACAATAATGGCCTCCAAATGTTATTTTATTCACTTCCCGTGGAGGAGAAACACTTTTTAAGGCCGCAGAGTGAATAAATTGGCCATTTTCATTCACGTTTACCCATTTCTCAAATATTGTGTTTAGGGCCCCTGAAAGCTTGAAAATCACTTTAAGCATTTCATATTATCTCTAAAAGTGATTATCCACGTACAATGTTAATTGTAGTTCAAAGACTCAACATTTGAAAATGAACCATTTTTTAGTTTCAGAAGCATGTCGTAAGGGGGGGTGGTTATCTCTTTCATCAAAAATCAGGCGTTTTTGCTTGAACAATAAAGGCCTCCAAATGTTATTTTATTCACTTCCCGTGGAGGAGAAACACTTTTTAAGGCCGCAGAGTGAGTAAATTGGCCATTTTCATTCACTTTTACCCATTCCTCAAATCTTGTGTTTAAGGCCCCTGGAAGCATGAAAATCACTTTAAACATCTCAGTTTATCTTTAAAAGTGATTTTCCACGTACAAATGTGAATTGTAGTTCAAAGAGGCAACATTTGAAAACGGACCATTTTTTTCGTTTCTGAAGCATGTCGTAAGGGGGGGTGGTTATCTCTTTCACCAAAAAACAGCCGTTTTTGATTGAACAATAAAGGCCTCCAAATGTTATTTAATTCACTTCCCGTGGAGGAGAAACACTTTTTAAGGCCGCAGAGTGAATAAATTGGCCATTTTCATTCACTTTTACCCATTTCTCAAATCTTGTGTTTTGGGCCCCTGGAAGCTTGAAAATCACTTTAAACATCTCATTTTATCTCTAAAAGTGATTATCCACGTACAATGTTAATTGTAGTTCAAAGACTCAACATTTGAAAATGAACAATTTTTTTAGTTTCAGAAGCATGTCGTAAGGGGGGGTGGTTATCTCTTTAATCAAAAATCAGGCGTTTTCGCTTGAACAATAAATGCCTCGAAATGTTATTTAATTCACTTCCCGTGGAGGAGAAACACTTTTTAAGGCCTCAGAGTGAGTAAATTGGCCATTTTCATTCACTTTTACCCATGTCTCAAATCTTGTGTTTAGGGCCCCTGGAAGCTTGAAAATCACTTTAAACATTTCATATTATCTCTAAAAGTGATTATCCACGTACAATGTTAATTGTAGTTCAAAGACTCAACATTTGAAAATGAACCATTTTTTTAGTTTCAGAAGCATGTCGTAAGGGGGGGTGGTTATCTCTTTCATCAAAAATCAGGCGTTTTTGCTTGAACAATAAAGGCCTCCAAATGTTATTTTATTCACTTCCCGTGGAGGAGAAACACTTTTTAAGGCCGCAGAGTGAGTAAATTGGCCATTTTCATTCACTTTTACCCATTCCTCAAATCTCGTGTTTAAGGCCCCTGGAAGCATGAAAATCACTTTAAACATCTCAGTTTATCTTTAAAAGTGATTTTCCACGTACAAATGTGAATTGTAGTTCAAAGAGGCAACATTTGAAAACGGACCATTTTTTTCGTTTCTGAAGCATGTCGTAAGGGGGGGTGGTTATCTCTTTCACCAAAAAACAGCCGTTTTTGATTGAACAATAAAGGCCTCCAAATGTTATTTAATTCACTTCCCGTGGAGGAGAAACACTTTTTAAGGCCGCAGAGTGAATAAATTGGCCATTTTCATTCACTTTTACCCATTTCTCAAATCTTGTGTTTAGGGCCCCTGGAAGCTTGAAAATCTCTTTAAACATCTCATTTTATCTCTAAAAGTGATTATCCACGTACAATGTTAATTGTAGTTCAAAGACTCAACATTTGAAAATGAACAATTTTTTTAGTTTCAGAAGCATGTCGTAAGGGGGGGTGGTTATCTCTTTAATCAAAAATCAGGCGTTTTCGCTTGAACAATAAAGGCCTCGAAATGTTATTTAATTCACTTCCCGTGGAGGAGAAACACTTTTTAAGGCCTCAGAGTGAGTAAATTGGGCATTTTCATTCACGTTCACCCATTTCTCAAATCTTGTGTTTAGGGCCCCTGGAAGCTTGAAAATCAGTTTAAACATCTCATTTTATCTCTAAAAGTGATTATCCACTTACATTGTACATTGTAGTTCAAAGACTCAACATTTCAAAATGAACCATTTTTTTTGTTTCTGAAGCATGTCGTAAGGGGGGTGGTTCTCTCTTTCGTCAAAAATAGGGCATTTTCGCTTGAACAATAAAGGCCTACAAATGTTATTTAATTCACTTCCCTTGGAGGAGAAACACTTTTTAAGGCCTCAGAATGAGTAAAGTGGCCATTTTCATTCACATTTACCCATTCCTCAAATCTTGTGTTTAGGGCCCCTGGAAGCTTGAAAATCACTTTAAACATCTAATTTTATCTCTAAAAGTGATTATCCACGTACTAATGTGAACTGTAGTTCAAAGAGGCAACATTTGAAAATGGACCATTTTTTTCGTTTCTGAAGCATGTCGTAAGGGGGGGTGGTTCTCTCTTTCACCAAAAAACAGGCGTTTTTGATTGAACAATAAAGGCCTACAAATGTTATTTAATTCACTTCCCTTGGAGGAGAAAAACTTTTTAAGGCCTCAGAATGAGTAAATTGGCCATATTCATTCACTTTTACCCATTCCTCAAATCTTGTGTTTAAGGCCCCTGGAAGCATGAAAATCACTTTAAACATCTCATTTTATCTTTAAAAGTGATTTTCCACATACAAATGTGAATTGTAGTTCAAAGAGGCAACATTTGAAAACGGACCATTTTTTTTATTTCTGAAGCATGTCGTAAGGGGGGGTGGTTCTCTCTTTCGTCAAAAATCGGGCGTTTTCGCGTGAACAATAAAGGCCTCGAAATGTTATTTAATTCACTTCCCGTGCAGGAGAAACACTTTTTAAGGCCTGAGAGTGAGTAAATTGGCCATTTTCATTCACTTTTACCCATGTCTCAAATCTTGTGTTTAGGGCCCCTGGAAGCTTGAAAATCACTTTAAACATCTAATTTTTTCTCTAAAAGTGATGATCCACGTACAAATGTGAATTGTAGTTCAAAAAGGCAACATTTGAAAACGGACCATTTTTTTGTTTCTGAAGCATGTCATAAGGGGGGGTGGTTATCTCTTTCGTCAAAAATCGGGCGTTTTCACTTGAACAATAAAGGCCTACAAATGTTATTTAATTCACTTCCCGTGGAGGAGAAACACTTTTTAAGGCCTCAGAGTGAGTAAATTGGCCATTTTCATTCACTTTTACCCATGTCTCAAATCTTGTATTTAGGGCCCCTGGAAGCTTGAAAATCACTTTAAACATCTAATTTTCTCTCTAAAAGTGATTATCCACGTACAATGTTAATTGGAGTTGAAAGACGCAACATTTGAAAATGGACCATTTTTTTCTTTTCTGAAGCATCGCGTAAGGGGGGGTGGTTATCTCTTTCATCAAAAAACAGGGGTTTTTGATTGAACAATAAAGGCCTCCAAACGTTATTTTATTCACTTCCCGTGGAGGAGAAACACTTTATAAGGCCGCAGAGTGAGTAAATTGGCCATTTTCATTCACTTTTACCCATTCCTCAGATCTCATGTTTAAGGCTCCTGGAAGCATGAAAATCACTTTAAACATCTCATTTCATCTTTAAAAGTGATTTTCCACGTACAAATGTGAATTGTAGTTCAAAGAGGCAACATTTGAAAACGGACCATTTTTTTAGTTTCGGAAGCATGTCGTAAGGGTGGTGTTTATCTCTTTCGTCAAAAATCGGGCGTTTTCACTTGAACAATAAAGGCCTACAAATGTTATTTAATTCACTTCCCGTGGAGGAGAAACACTTTTTAAGGCCTCAGAATGAGTAAATTGGTCATTTTCATTCACTTTTACCCATTCCTCAAATCTTGTGTTTAAGGCCCCTGGAAGCATGAAAATCACTTTAAACATCTCATTTCATCTTTTAAAGTGATTTTCCACGTACAAATGTGAATTGTAGTTCAAAGAGGCAACATTTGAAAACGGACCATTTTTTTAGTTTCGGAAGCATGTCGTAAGGGGGGTGGTTATCTCTTTCGTCAAAAATCGGGCGTTTTCACTTGAACAATAAAGGCCTATAAATGTTATTTAATTCACTTCCCTTGGAGGAGAAACACTTTTTAAGGCCTCAGAATGAGTAAATTGGTCATTTTCATTCACTTTTACCCATTCCTCAAATCTTGTGTTTAAGGCCCCTGGAAGCATGAAAATCACTTTAAACATCTCATTTTATCTTTAAAAGTGATTTTCCACGTACAAATGTGAATTGTAGTTCAAAGAGGCAACATTTGAAAACGGACCTTTTTTTTGTTTCTGAAGCATGTCGTAAGGGGGGGTGTTTCTCTCTTTCGTCAAAAATCGGGCGTTTTCGCGTGAACAATAAAGGCCTACAAATGTTATTTAATTCACTTCCCTTGGAGGAGAAACACTTTTTAAGGCCTCAGAATGAGTAAAGTGGCCATTTTCATTCACATTTACCCATTCCTCAAATCTTGTGTTTTGGGCCCCTGGAAGCATGAAAATCACTTTAAGCATCTCATTTTATCTCTAAAAGTGATTATCCACGTACAAATGTGAACTGTAGTTCAAAGAGGCAACATTTGAAAATGGACCATTTTTTTCGTTTCTGAAGCATGTCGTAAGGAGTGGTGGTTATCTTTTTCATCGAAAAACAGGCCTTTTTGATTGTACAATAAAGGCCTCCAAATTTTATTTTATTCACTTCCCATGGAGGAGAAACTTTTTCAGGCCGCAGAGTGAATAAATTGGCCATTTTCATTCACTTTTACCCATTTCTCAAATCTTGTGTTTAGGGCCTCTGTAAAGCTTGAAAATCACTTTAAACATCTCATTTTATCTCTAAAAGTGATTATCCACGTACAATGTTAATTGTAGTTCAAAGAGTTTAGTTTCAGAAGCATGTCGTAAGGGGGGGTGGTTATCTCTTTCATCAAAAATCAGGCGTTTTCGCTTGAACAATAAAGGCCTCGAAATGTTATTTAATTCACTTCCCGTGGAGGAGAAACACTTTTTAAGGCCTCAGAGTGAGTAAATTGGCCATTTTCATTCACTTTTACCCATGTCTCAAATCTTGTGTTTAGGGCCCCCGGAAGCTTGAAAATCACTTTAAACATCTAATTTTTTCTCTAAAAGTGATGATCCAAGTACAAATGTGAATTGTAGTTCAAAAAGGCAACATTTGAAAACGGACCATTTTTTTGTTTCTGAAGCATGTCGTAAGGGGGGGTGGTTATCTCTTTCGTCAAAAATCGGGCGTTTTCGCTTGAACAATAAAGGCCTACAAATGTTATTTAGTTCACTTCCCGTGGAGAAGAAACACTTTTAAAGGCATCAGAGTTAGTAAATTGGCCATTTTCATTCACTTTTACCCATGTCTCAAATCTTTTGTTTAGGGCCCCTGGAAGCTTGAAAATCACTTTAAACATCTCATTTTATCTTTAAAAGTGATTTTCCACGTACAAATGTGAATTGGAGTTCAAAGAGGCAACATTTGAAAACAGACCATTTTGTTACTTTCTGAAGCATGTCATAAGGGGGGGTGGTTATCTCTTTCATAAAAAATCGGACGTTTTTGATTGAACAATAAAGGCCTACAAATGTTATTTAGTTCACTTCCCGTTCAGGAGAAACACTTTTTAAGGCCGCAGAGTGAGTAAATTGGCCATATTCATTCACTTTTACCCATTCCTCAAATCTTGTGTTTAGGGCCCCTGGAAGCTTGAAAATCACTTTAAACATCTCATTTTATCTTTAAAAGTTATTTTGCACGTACAAATGTGAATTGTAGTTCAAAGAGGCAACATTTGAAAACTGACCATTGTTTTTTGTTTCTGAAGCATGTTGTAAGGGGGGGTGGTTCTCTCTTTCGTCAAAAATCGGGCGTTTTCGCTTGAACAATAAAGGCCTACAAATGTTATTTAATTCACTTCCCTTGGAGGAGAAACACTTTTTAAGGCCTCAGAATGAGTAAAGTGGCCATTTTCATTCACATTTACCCATTCCTCAAATCTTGTGTTTTGGGCCCCTGGAAGCATGAAAATCACTTTAAACATCTCATTTTATCTCTAAAAGTGATTATCCACGTACAAATGTGAAGTGTAGTTCAAAGAGGCAACATTTGAAAATGGACCATTTTTTTCGTTTCTGAAGCATGTCATAAGGAGGGGTGGTTATCTTTTTCATCGAAAAACAGGCGTTTTTGATTGTACAATAAAGGCCTCCACATTTTATTTTATTCACTTCCCGTGGAGGAGAAACACTTTTTAAGGCCGCAGAGTGAATAAATTGGCCATTTTCATTCACTTTTACCCATTTCTCAAATCTTGTGTTTAGGGCCCCTGGAAGCTTGAAAATCACTTTAAACATCTCATTTTATCTCTAAAAGTGATTATCCACGTACAATGTTAATTGTAGTTCAAAGACTCAACATTTGAAAATGAACCATTTTTTTAGTTTCAGAAGCATGTCGTAAGGGGGGGTGGTTATCTCTTTCATCAAAAATCAGGCGTTTTCGCTTGAACAATGAAGGCCTCGAAATGTTATTTAATTCACTTCCCGTGGAGGAGAAACACTTTTTAAGGCCTCAGAGTGAGTAAATTGGCCATTTTCATTCACTTTTACCCATGTCTCAAATCTTGTATTTAGGGCCCCTGGAAGCTTGAAAATCACTTTAAACATCTAATTTTTTCTCTAAAAGTGATTATCCACGTACAATGTTAATTGGAGTTGAAAGACGCAACATTTGAAAATGGACCATTTTTTTCATTTCTGAAGCGTCGCGTAAGGGGGGGTAGTTATCTCTTTCATCAAAAAACAGAGGTTTTTGATCGAACAATAAAGGCCTCCAAACGTTATTTTATTCACTTTCCGTGGAGGAGAAACACTTTATAAGGCCGCAGAGTGAGTAAATTGGCCATTTTCATTCACTTTTACCCATTCCTCAGATCTCATGTTTAAGGCTCCTGGAAGCATGAAAATCACTTTAAACATCTCATTTCATCTTTAAAAGTGATTTTCCACGTACAAATGTGAATTGTAGTTCAAAGAGGCAACATTTGAAAACAGACTATTTTTTTAGTTTCGGAAGCATGTCGTAAGGGGGGTGGTTATCTCTTTCACCAAAAAAAAGGCGTTTTTGATTGAACAATAAAGGCCTACAAATGTTATTTAATTCACTTCCCTTGGAGGAGAAACACTTTTTAAGGCTTCAGAATGAGTAAAGTGGCCATTTTCATTCACTTTTACCCATTTCTCAAATCTTGTGTTTAGGGCCCCTGGAAGCTTGAAAATCACTTTAAACATCTCATTTTATCTCTAAAAGTGATTATCCACGTACAATGTTAATTGGAAATGAAAGACGCAACATTTGGGAAAATGGACCATTTTTTTTGTTTCTGAAGCATCGCGTAAGGGGGGGTGGTTATCTCTTTCATCAAAAAACAGGGGTTTTTGATTGAACAATAAAGGCCTCCAAACGTTATTTTATTCACTTCCCGTGGAGGAGAAACACTTTATAAGGCCGCAGAGTGAGTAAATTGGCCATTTTCATTCACTTTTACCCATTCCTCAGATCTCATGTTTAAGGCCCCTGGAAGCATGAAAATCACTTTAAACATCTCATTTCATCTTTAAAAGTGATTTTCCACGTACAAATGTGAATTGTAGTTCAAAGAGGCAACATTTTATAAACGGACCATTTTTTTAGTTTCGGGAGCATGTCGTAATGGGGGTGGTTATCTCTTTCGTCAAAAATCGGGCGTTTTCACTTGAACAATAAAGGCCTACAAATGTTATTTAATTCACTTCCCGTGGAGGAAAAACACTTTTTAAGGCCTCAGAATGAGTAAATTGGTCATTTTCATTCACTTTTACCCATTCCTCAAATCTTGTGTTTAAGGCCCCTGGAAGCATGAAAATCACTTTAAACATCTCATTTCATCTTTTAAAGTGATTTTCCACGTACAAATGTGAATTGTAGTTCAAAGAGGCAACATTTGAAAACGGACCATTTTTTTAGTTTCGGAAGCATGTCGTAAGGGGTTGGTTATCTCTTTCGTCAAAAATGGGGCATTTTCATTTGAACAATAAAGGCCCACAAATGGTATTTAATTCACTTCCCGTGGAGGAGAAACACTTTTTAAGGCCTCAGAATGAGTAAATTGGTCATTTTCATTCACTTTTACCCATTCCTCAAATCTTGTGTTTAAGGCCCCTGGAAGCATGAAAATCACTTTAAACATCTCATTTTATCTTTAAAAGTGATTTTCCACGTACAAATGTGAATTGTAGTTCAAAGAGGCAACATTTGAAAATGGACCATTTTTTTTGTTTCTGAAGCATTTCGTAAGGGGGGTGGTTATCTCTTTCACCAAAAAACAGGCGTTTTTGATTGAACAATAATGGCCTCCAAATGTTATTTTATTCACTTCCCGTGGAGGAGAAACACTTTTTAAGGCCGCAGAGTGAATAAATTGGCCATTTTCATTCACGTTTACCCATTTCTCAAATATTGTGTTTAGGGCCCCTGAAAGCTTGAAAATCACTTTAAGCATTTCATATTATCTCTAAAAGTGATTATCCACGTACAATGTTAATTGTAGTTCAAAGACTCAACATTTGAAAATGAACCATTTTTTTAGTTTCAGAAGCATGTCGTAAGGGGGGGTGGTTATCTCTTTCATCAAAAATCAGGCGTTTTTGCTTGAACAATAAAGGCCTCCAAATGTTATTTTATTCACTTCCCGTGGAGGAGAAACACTTTTTAAGGCCGCAGAGTGAGTAAATTGGCCATTTTCATTCACTTTTACCCATTCCTCAAATCTCGTGTTTAAGGCCCCTGGAAGCATGAAAATCACTTTAAACATCTCAGTTTATCTTTAAAAGTGATTTTCCACGTACAAATGTGAATTGTAGTTCAAAGAGGCAACATTTGAAAACGGACCATTTTTTTCGTTTCTGAAGCATGTCGTAAGGGGGGGTGGTTATCTCTTTCACCAAAAAACAGCCGTTTTTGATTGAACAATAAAGGCCTCCAAATGTTATTTAATTCACTTCCCGTGGAGGAGAAACACTTTTTAAGGCCGCAGAGTGAATAAATTGGCCATTTTCATTCACTTTTACCCATTTCTCAAATCTTGTGTTTAGGGCCCCTGGAAGCTTGAAAATCACTTTAAACATCTCATTTTATCTCTAAAAGTGATTATCCACGTACAATGTTAATTGTAGTTCAAAGACTCAACATTTGAAAATGAACAATTTTTTTAGTTTCAGAAGCATGTCGTAAGGGGGGGTGGTTATCTCTTTAATCAAAAATCAGGCGTTTTCGCTTGAACAATAAATGCCTCGAAATGTTATTTAATTCACTTCCCATGGAGGAGAAACACTTTTTAAGGCCTCAGAGTGAGTAAATTGGCCATTTTCATTCACTTTTACCCATGTCGCAAATCTTGTGTTTAGGGCCCCTGGAAGCTTGAAAATCACTTTAAACATTTCATATTATCTCTAAAAGTGATTATCCACGTACAATGTTAATTGTAGTTCAAAGACTCAACATTTGAAAATGAACCATTTTTTTAGTTTCAGAAGCATGTCGTAAGGGGGGGTGGTTATCTCTTTCATCAAAAATCAGGCGTTTTTGCTTGAACAATAAAGGCCTCCAAATGTTATTTTATTCACTTCCCGTGGAGGAGAAACACTTTTTAAGGCCGCAGAGTGAGTAAATTGGCCATTTTCATTCACTTTTACCCATTCCTCAAATCTCGTGTTTAAGGCCCCTGGAAGCATGAAAATCACTTTAAACATCTCAGTTTATCTTTAAAAGTGATTTTCCACGTACAAATGTGAATTGTAGTTCAAAGAGGCAACATTTGAAAACGGACCATTTTTTTCGTTTCTGAAGCATGTCGTAAGGGGGGGTGGTTATCTCTTTCACCAAAAAACAGCCGTTTTTGATTGAACAATAGAGGCCTCCAAATGTTATTTAATTCACTTCCCGTGGAGGAGAAACACTTTTTAAGGCCGCAGAGTGAATAAATTGGCCATTTTCATTCACTTTTACCCATTTCTCAAATCTTGTGTTTAGGGGCCCTGGAAGCTTGAAAATCACTTTAAACATCTCATTTTATCTCTAAAAGTGATTATCCACGTACAATGTTAATTGTAGTTCAAAGACTCAACATTTGAAAATGAACAATTTTTTTAGTTTCAGAAGCATGTCGTAAGGGGGGGTGGTTATCTCTTTAATCAAAAATCAGGCGTTTTCGCTTGAACAATAAAGGCCTCGAAATTTTATTTAATTCACTTCCCGTGGAGGAGAAACACTTTTTAAGGCCTCAGAGTGAGTAAATTGGCCATTTTCATTCACTTTTACCCATGTCTCAAATCTTGTGTTTAGGGCCCCTGGAAGCTTGAAAATCACTTTAAACATCTAATTTTATCTCTAAAAGTGATGATCCACGTACAAATGTGAACTGTAGTTCAAAGAGGCAACATTTGAAAATGGACCATTTTTTTCGTTTCTGAAGCATGTCGTAAGGGGGGGTGGTTATCTCTTTCACCAAAAAACAGGCATTTTTGATTGAACAATAAAGGCCTCCAAATGTTATTTTATTCACTTCCCGTGGAGGAGAAACACTCTTAAGGCCGCAGAGTGAATAAATTCGCCATTTTCATTCACGTTCACCCATTTCTCAAATCTTGTGTTTAGGGCCCCTGGAAGCTTGAAAATCAGTTTAAACATCTCATTTTATCTCTAAAAGTGATTATACACTTACATTGTACATTGTAGTTCAAAGACTCAACATTTCAAAATGAACCATTTTTTTTGTTTCTGAAGCATGTCGTAAGGGGGGTGGTTCTCTCTTTCGTAAAAAATAGGGCATTTTCGCTTGAACAATAAAGGCCTACAAATGTTATTTAATTCACTTCCCTTGGAGGAGAAACACTTTTTAAGGCCTCAGAATGAGTAAAGTGGCCATTTTCATTCACATTTACCCATTCCTCAAATCTTGTGTTTTGGGCCCCTGGAAGCATGAAAATCACTTTAAGCATCTCATTTTATCTCTAAAAGTGATTATCCACGTACAAATGTGAACTGTAGTTCAAAGAGGCAACATTTGAAAATGGACCATTTTTTTCGTTTCTGAAGCATGTCGTAAGGAGTGGTGGTTATCTTTTTCATCGAAAAACAGGCCTTTTTGATTGTACAATAAAGGCCTCCAAATTTTATTTTATTCACTTCCCATGGAGGAGAAACACTTTTTCAGGCCGCAGAGTGAATAAATTGGCCATTTTCATTCACTTTTACCCATGTCTCAAATCTTGTGTTTAGGGCCCCTGGAAGCTTGAAAATCACTTTAAACATCTCATTTTATCTCTAAAAGTGATTATCCACGTACAATGTTAATTGTAGTTCAAAGACTCAACATTTGAAAATGAATAATTTTTTTAGTTTCAGAAGCATGTCGTAAGGGGGGGTGGTTATCTCTTTAATCAAAAATCAGGCGTTTTCGCTTGAACAATAAAGGCCTCGAAATTTTATTTAATTCACTTCCCGTGGAGGAGAAACACTTTTTAAGGCCTCAGAGTGAGTAAATTGGCCATTTTCATTCACTTTTACCCATGTCTCAAATCTTGTGTTTAGGGCCCCTGGAAGCTTGAAAATCACTTTAAACATCTAATTTTATCTCTAAAAGTGATGATCCACATACAAATGTGAACTGTAGTTCAAAGAGGCAACATTTGAAAATGGACCATTTTTTTCGTTTCTGAAGCATGTCGTAAGGGGGGGTGGTTATCTCTTTCACCAAAAAACAGGCATTTTTGATTGAACAATAAAGGCCTCCAAAGGTTATTTTATTCACTTCCCGTGGAGGAGAAACACTCTTAAGGCCGCAGAGTGAATAAATTCGCCATTTTAATTCACGTTCACCCATTTCTCAAATCTTGTGTTTAGGGCCCCTGGAAGCTTGAAAATCAGTTTAAACATCTCATTTTATCTCTAAAAGTGATTATCCACTTACATT
Source organism: Triturus cristatus (assembly GCF_964204655.1). Lineage (NCBI taxonomy): Eukaryota > Metazoa > Chordata > Amphibia > Caudata > Salamandridae > Triturus > Triturus cristatus. Next base: position 1,221,944,171 of record NC_140590.1, on the reverse strand, counting down.
GTACATTGTAGTTCAAAGACTCAACATTTCAAAATGAACCATTTTTTTTGTTTCTGAAGCATGTCGTAAGGGGGGTGGTTCTCTCTTTCGTCAAAAATAGGGCATTTTCGCTTGAACAATAAAGGCCTACAAATGTTATTTAATTCACTTCCCTTGGAGGAGAAACACTTTTTAAGGCCTCAGAATGAGTAAAGTGGCCATTTTCATTCACATTTACCCATTCCTCAAATCTTGTGTTTAGGGCCCCTGGAAGCTTGAAAATCACTTTAAACATCTAATTTTATCTCTAAAAGTGATTATCCACGTACTAATGTGAACTGTAGTTCAAAGAGGCAACATTTGAAAATGGACCATTTTTTTCGTTTCTGAAGCATGGGGGGGTGGTTCTCTCTTTCACCAAAAAACAGGCGTTTTTGATTGAACAATAAAGGCCTACAAATGTTATTTAATTCACTTCCCTTGGAGGAGAAAAACTTTTTAAGGCCTCAGAATGAGTAAATTGGCCATATTCATTCACTTTTACCCATTCCTCAAATCTTGTGTTTAAGGCCCCTGGAAGCATGAAAATCACTTTAAACATCTCATTTTATCTTTAAAAGTGATTTTCCACATACAAATGTGAATTGTAGTTCAAAGAGGCAACATTTGAAAACGGACCATTTTTTTTATTTCTGAAGCATGTCGTAAGGGGGGGTGGTTCTCTCTTTCGTCAAAAATCGGGCGTTTTCGCGTGAACAATAAAGGCCTCGAAATGTTATTTAATTCACTTCCCGTGCAGGAGAAACACTTTTTAAGGCCTGAGAGTGAGTAAATTGGCCATTTTCATTCACTTTTACCCATGTCTCAAATCTTGTGTTTAGGGCCCCTGGAAGCTTGAAAATCACTTTAAACATCTAATTTTTTCTCTAAAAGTGATGATCCACGTACAAATGTGAATTGTAGTTCAAAAAGGCAACATTTGAAAACGGACCATTTTTTTGTTTCTGAAGCATGTCATAAGGGGGGGTGGTTATCTCTTTCGTCAAAAATCGGGCGTTTTTACTTGAACAATAAAGGCCTACAAATGTTATTTAATTCACTTCCCGTGGAGGAGAAACACTTTTTAAGGCCTCAGAGTGAGTAAATTGGCCATTTTCATTCACTTTTACCCATGTCTCAAATCTTGTATTTAGGGCCCCTGGAAGCTTGAAAATCACTTTAAACATCTAATTTTCTCTCTAAAAGTGATTATCCACGTACAATGTTAATTGGAGTTGAAAGACGCAACATTTGAAAATGGACCATTTTTTTCTTTTCTGAAGCATCGCGTAAGGGGGGGTGGTTATCTCTTTCATCAAAAAACAGGGGTTTTTGATTGAACAATAAAGGCCTCCAAACGTTATTTTATTCACTTCCCGTGGAGGAGAAACACTTTATAAGGCCGCAGAGTGAGTAAATTGGCCATTTTCATTCACTTTTACCCATTCCTCAGATCTCATGTTTAAGGCTCCTGGAAGCATGAAAATCACTTTAAACATCTCATTTCATCTTTAAAAGTGATTTTCCACGTACAAATGTGAATTGTAGTTCAAAGAGGCAACATTTGAAAACGGACCATTTTTTTAGTTTCGGAAGCATGTCGTAAGGGTGGTGTTTATCTCTTTCGTCAAAAATCGGGCGTTTTCACTTGAACAATAAAGGCCTACAAATGTTATTTAATTCACTTCCCGTGGAGGAGAAACACTTTTTAAGGCCTCAGAATGAGTAAATTGGTCATTTTCATTCACTTTTACCCATTCCTCAAATCTTGTGTTTAAGGCCCCTGGAAGCATGAAAATCACTTTAAACATCTCATTTCATCTTTTAAAGTGATTTTCCACGTACAAATGTGAATTGTAGTTCAAAGAGGCAACATTTGAAAACGGACCATTTTTTTGTTTCTGAAGCATGTCGTAAGGGGGGGTGGTTATCTCTTTCGTCAAAAATCGGGCGTTTTCGCTTGAACAATAAAGGCCTACAAATGTTATTTAGTTCACTTTCCGTGGAGGAGAAACACCTTTTAAGGCCGCAGAGTGAGTAAATTGGCCATTTTCATTCACTTTTACCCATTCCTTAAATCTCGAGTTTAAGGCCCCTGGAAGCATGAAAATCACTTTAAACATCTCATTTTATCTTTAGAAGTGATTTTCCACGTACAAATGTGAATTGTAGTTCAAAGAGGCAACATTTGAAAATGGACCATTTTTTTTGTTTCTGAAGCATGTCATAAGGGGGGGTGGTTATCTCTTTCATCAAAAATCAGGCGTTTACCCATTCCTCAAATCTTGTGTTTAAGGCCCCTGGAAGCATGAAAATCACTTTAAACATCTCATTTTATCTTTAAAAGTGATTTTCCACGTACAAATGAGAATTGTAGTTCAAAGACTCAACATTTGAAAATGAACCATTTTTTTGTTTCAGAAGCATGTCGTAAGGGGGGTGGTTCTCTCTTTCGTCAAAAATCGGGCGTTTTCGCTTGAACAATAAAGGCCTACAAATGTTATTTAATTCACTTCCCTTGGAGGAGAAACACTTTTTAAGGCCTCAGAATGAGTAAAGTGGCCATTTTCATTCACATTTACCCATTCCTCAAATCTTGTGTTTAGGGCCCCTGGAAGCTTGAAAATCACTTTAAACATGTAATTTTATCTCTAAAAGTGATTATCCACGTACTAATGTGAACTGTAGTTCAAAGAGGCAACATTTGAAAATGGACCATTATTTTCAATTCTGAAGCATGTCGTAAGGGGGCGTGGTTATCTCTTTCACCAAAAAACAGGCGTTTTTGATTGAACAATAAAGGCCTCCAAATGTTATTTTATTCACTTCCCGTGTAGGAAAAACACTTTTTAAGGCCGCAGGGTGAATAAATTGGCCATTTTCATTCACGTTTACCCATTTCTCAAATCTTGTGTTTAGGGCCCCTGGAAGCTTGAAAATCAGTTTTAACATCTCATTTTATCTCTAAAAGTGATTATCCACGTACAAATGTGAATTGTAGTTCAAAGAGGCAACATTTGAAAACGGACCATTTTTTACGTTTCTGAAGCATGTCGTAAGGGGGGGTGGTTATCTCTTTTGTCAAAAATCGGGCGTTTTTGCTTGAACAATAAAGGCCTACAAATGTTATTTAGTTCACTTCCCGTGGAGGAGAAACACTTTTTAAGGCCGCAGAGTGAGTAAATTGGCCATATTCATTCACTTTTACCCATTCCTCAAATCTTGTGTTTAGGGCCCCTGGAAGCTTGAAAATCACTTTAAACATCTAATTTTTTCTCTAAAAGTGATGATCCAAGTACAAATGCGAATTGTAGTTCAAAAAGGCAACATTTGAAAACGGACCATTTTTTTGTTTCTGAAGCATGTCGTAAGGGGGGGTGGTTATCTCTTTCGTCAAAAATCAGGCGTTTTCGCTTGAACAATAAAGGGCTACAAATGTTATTTAATTCACTTCCCTTTGAGGAGAAACACTTTTTAAGGCCTCAGAATGAGTAAAGTGGCCATTTTCATTCACATTTACCCATTCCTCAAATCTTGTGTTTAGGGCCCCTGGAAGCTTGAAAATCACTTTAAACATCTAATTTTATCTCTAAAAGTGGTTATCCACGTACAAATGTGAACTGTAGTTCAAAGAGGCAACATTTGAAAATTGACCATTTTTTTCGTTTCTGAAGCATGTCGTAAGGGGGGGTGGTTATCTCTTTCACCAAAAAACAGGTGTTTTTGATTGAACAATAAAGGCCTCCAAATGGTTTTTTATTCACTTCCCGTGGAGGAGAAACACTTTTTAAGGCCGCAGAGTGAGTAAATTGGCCATTTTCATTCACTTTTACCTATTCCTCAAATCTCGTGTTTAAGGCCCCTGGAAGCATGAAAATCAATTTAAACATCTCATTTTATCTTTAGAAGTGATTTTCCACGTACAAATGTGAATTGTAGTTCAAAGAGGCAACATTTGAAAATGGACCATTTTTTTTGTTTCTGAAGCATTTCGTAAGGAGGGGTGGTTATCTTTTTCATCGAAAAACAGGCGTTTTTGATTGTACAATAAAGGCCTCCACATTTTATTTTATTCACTTCCCGTGGAGGAGAAACACTTTTTAAGGCCGCAGAGGGAATAAATTGGCCATTTTCATTCACTTTTACCCATTTCTCAAATCTTGTGTTTAGGGCCCCTGGAAGCTTGAAAATCACTTTAAACATCTCATTTTATCTATAAAAGTGATTATCCACGTACAATGTTAATTGTAGTTCAAAGACTCAACATTTGAAAATGAACCATTTTTTTTGTCTTAGAAGCATGTCGTAAGGGGGGTGGTTATCTCTTTCATCAAAAATCTGGCGTTTTCGCTTGAACAATAAAGGCGTCGAAATGTTATTTAATTCACTTCCCGTGGAGGAGAAACACTTTTTAAGGCCTCAGAGTGAGTAAATTGGCCATTTTCATTCACTTTTACCCATGTCTCAAATCTTGTATTTAGGGCCCCTGGAAGCTTGAAAATCACTTTAAACATCTCATTTCATCTTTAAAAGTGATTTTCCACGTACAAATGTGAATTGTAGTTCAAAGAGGCAACATTTGAAAACAGACTATTTTTTTCATTTCTGAAGCATGTCGTAAGGGGGGTGGTTATCTCTTTCACCAAAAAAAAGGCGTTTTTCATTGAACAATAAAGGCCTACAAATGTTATTTAATTCACTTCCCTTGGAGGAGAAACACTTTTTAAGGCTTCAGAATGAGTAAAGTGGCCATTTTCATTCACTTTTACCCATTTCTCAAATCTTGTGTTTAGGGCCCCTGGAAGCTTGAAAATCACTTTAAACATCTCATTTTATCTCTAAAAGTGATTATCCACGTACAATGTTAATTGGAAATGAAAGACGCAACATTTGAAAATGGACCATTTTTTTCGTTTCTGAAGCATCGCGTAAGGGGGGGTGGTTATCTCTTTCATCAAAAAACAGGGGTTTTTGATTGAACAATAAAGGCCTCCAAACGTTATTTTATTCACTTCCCGTGGAGGAGAAACACTTTATAAGGCCGCAGAGTGAGTAAATTGGCCATTTTCATTCACTTTTACCCATTCTTCAGATCTCATGTTTAAGGCCCCTGGAAGCATGAAAATCACTTTAAACATCTCATTTCATCTTTAAAAGTGATTTTCCACGTACAAATGTGAATTGTAGTTCAAAGAGGCAACATTTTATAAGCGGACCATTTTTTTAGTTTCGGGAGCATGTCGTAATGGGGGTGGTTATCTCTTTCGTCAAAAATCGGGCGTTTTCACTTGAACAATAAAGGCCTACAAATGTTATTTAATTCACTTCCCGTGGAGGAGAAACACTTTTTAAGGCCTCAGAATGAGTAAATTGGTCATTTTCATTCACTTTTACCCATTCCTCAAATCTTGTGTTTAAGGCCCCTGGAAGCATGAAAATCACTTTAAACATCTCATTTCATCTTTAAAAGTGATTTTCCACGGACAAATGTGAATTGTAGTTCAAAGAGGCAACATTTGAAAACGGACCATTTTTTTAGTTTCGGAAGCATGTCGTAAGGGGGGTGGTTATCTCTTTCGTCAAAAATGGGGCGTTTTCATTTGAACAATAAAGGCCCACAAATGTTATTTAATTCACTTCCCGTGGAGGAGAAACACTTTTTAAGGCCTCAGAATGAGTAAATTGGTCATTTTCATTCACTTTTACCCATTCCTCAAATCTTGTGTTTAAGGCCCCTGGAAGCATGAAAATCACTTTAAACATCTCATTTTATCTTTAAAAGTGATTTTCCACGTACAAATGTGAATTGTAGTTCAAAGAGGCAACATTTGAAAATGGACCATTTTTTTCGTTTCTGAAGCATTTCGTAAGGGGGGTGGTTATCTCTTTCACCAAAAAACAGGCGTTTTTGATTGAACAATAATGGCCTCCAAATGTTATTTTATTCACTTCCCGTGGAGGAGAAACACTTTTTAAGGCCGCAGAGTGAATAAATTGGCCATTTTCATTCACGTTTACCCATTTCTCAAATATTGTGTTTAGGGCCGCTGAAAGCTTGAAAATCACTTTAAGCATTTCATATTATCTCTAAAACTGATTATCCACGTACAATGTTAATTGTAGTTCAAAGACTCAACATTTGAAAATGAACCATTTTTTTAGTTTCAGAAGCATGTCGTAAGGGGGGGTGGTTATCTCTTTCATCAAAAATCAGTCGTTTTTGCTTGAACAATAAAGGCCTCCAAATGTTATTTTATTCACTTCCCGTGGAGGAGAAACACTTTTTAAGGCCGCAGAGTGAGTAAATTGGCCATTTTCATTCACTTTTACCCATTCCTCAAATCTCGTGTTTAAGGCCCCTGGAAGCATGAAAATCACTTTAAACATCTCAGTTTATCTTTAAAAGTGATTTTCCACGTACAAATGTGAATTGTAGTTCAAAGAGGCAACATTTGAAAACGGACCATTTTTTTCGTTTCTGAAGCATGTCGTAAGGGGGGGTGGTTATCTCTTTCACCAAAAAACAGCCGTTTTTGATTGAACAATAAAGGCCTCCAAATGTTATTTAATTCACTTCCCTTGGAGGAGAAACACTTTTTAAGGCCTCAGAATGAGTAAAGTGGCCATTTTCATTCACATTTACCCATTCCTCAAATCTTGTGTTTAGGGCCCCTGGAAGCTTGAAAATCACTTTAAACATCTAATTTTATCTCTAAAAGTGGTTATCCACGTACAAATGTGAACTGTAGTTCAAAGAGGCAACATTTGAAAATTGACCATTTTTTTAGTTTCTGAAGCATGTCGTAAGGGGGGGTGGTTATCTCTTTCACCAAAAAACAGGTGTTTTTGATTGAACAATAAAGGCCTCCAAATGTTATTTTATTCACTTCCCGTGGAGGAGAAACACTTTTTAAGGCCGCAGAGTGAGTAAATTGGCCATTTTCATTCACTTTTACCCATTCCTCAAATCTCGTGTTTAAGGCCCCTGGAAGCATGAAAATCAATTTAAACATCTCATTTTATCTTTAGAAGTGATTTTCCACGTACAAATGTGAATTGTAGTTCAAAGAGGCAACATTTGAAAATGGACCATTTTTTTTGTTTCTGAAGCATTTCGTAAGGAGGGGTGGTTATCTTTTTCATCGAAAAACAGGCGTTTTTGATTGTACAATAAAGGCCTCCACATTTTATTTTATTCACTTCCCGTGGAGGAGAAACACTTTTTAAGGCCGCAGAGTGAATAAATTGGCCATTTTCATTCACTTTTACCCATTTCTCAAATCTTGTGTTTAGGGCCCCTGGAAGCTTGAAAATCACTTTAAACATCTCATTTTATCTATAAAAGTGATTTTCCACGTACAATGTTAATTGTAGTTCAAAGACTCAACATTTGAAAATGAACCATTTTTTTTGTTTTAGAAGCATTTCGTAAGGAGGGGTGGTTATCTTTTTCATCGAAAAACAGGCGTTTTTGATTGTACAATAAAGGCCTCCACATTTTATTTTATTCACTTCCCGTGGAGGAGAAACACTTTTTAAGGCCGCAGAGTGAATAAATTGGCCATTTTCATTCACTTTTACCCATGTCTCAAATCTTGTATTTAGGGCCCCTGGAAGCTTGAAAATCACTTTAAACATCTAATTTCATCTTTAAAAGTGATTTTCCACGTACAAATGTGAATTGTAGTTCAAAGAGGCAACATTTGAAAACAGACGATTTTTTTCGTTTCTGAAGCATGTCGTAAGGGGGGTGGTTATCTCTTTCACCAAAAAAAAGGCGTTTTTGATTGAACAATAAAGGCCTACAAATGTTATTTAATTCACTTCCCTTGGAGGAGAAACACTTTTTAAGGCTTCAGAATGAGTAAAGTGGCCATTTTCATTCACTTTTACCCATTTTTCAAATCTTGTGTTTAGGGCCCCTGGAAGCTTGAAAATCACTTTAAACATCTCATTTTATCTCTAAAAGTGATTATCCACGTACAATGTTAATTGGAAATGAAAGACGCAACATTTGAAAATGGACCATTTTTTTCGTTTCTGAAGCATCGCGTAAGGGGGGGTGGTTATCTCTTTCATCAAAAAACAGGGGTTTTTGATTGAACAATAAAGGCCTCCAAACGTTATTTTATTCACTTCCCGTGGAGGAGAAACACTTTATAAGGCCGCAGAGTGAGTAAATTGTCCATTTTCATTCACTTTTACCCATTCCTCAGATCTCATGTTTAAGGCCCCTGGAAGCATGAAAATCACTTTAAACATCTCATTTCATCTTTAAAAGTGATTTTCCACGTACAAATGTGAATTGTAGTTCAAAGAGGCAACATTTTATAAACGGACCATTTTTTTAGTTTCGGGAGCATGTCGTAATGGGGGTGGTTATCTCTTTCGTCAAAAATCGGGCGTTTTCACTTGAACAATAAAGGCCTACAAATGTTATTTAATTCACTTCCCGTGGAGGAGAAACACTTTTTAAGGCCTCAGAATGAGTAAATTGGTCATTTTCATTCACTTTTACCCATTCCTCAAATCTTGTGTTTAAGGCCCCTGGAAGCATGAAAATCACTTTAAACATCTCATTTCATCTTTAAAAGTGATTTTCCACGTACAAATGTGAATTGTAGTTCAAAGAGGCAACATTTGAAAACGGACCATTTTTTTAGTTTCGGAAGCATGTCGTAAGGGGGGTGGTTATCTCTTTCGTCAAAAATGGGGCGTTTTCATTTGAACAATAAAGGCCCACAAATGTTATTTAATTCACTTCCCGTGGAGGAGAAACACTTTTTAAGGCCTCAGAATGAGTAAATTGGTCATTTTCATTCACTTTTACCCAATCCTCAAATCTTGTGTTTAAGGCCCCTGGAAGCATGAAAATCACTTTAAACATCTCATTTTATCTTTAAAAGTGATTTTCCACGTACAAATGTGAATTGTAGTTCAAAGAGGCAACATTTGAAAATGGACCATTTTTTTCGTTTCTGAAGCATTTCGTAAGGGGGGTGGTTATCTCTTTCACCAAAAAACAGGCGTTTTTGATTGAACAATAATGGCCTCCAAATGTTATTTTATTCACTTCCCGTGGAGGAGAAACACTTTTTAAGGCCGCAGAGTGAATAAATTGGCCATTTTCATTCACGTTTACCCATTTCTCAAATATTGTGTTTAGGGCCCCTGAAAGCTTGAAAATCACTTTAAGCATTTCATATTATCTCTAAAAGTGATTATCCACGTACAATGTTAATTGTAGTTCAAAGACTCAACATTTGAAAATGAACCATTTTTTAGTTTCAGAAGCATGTCGTAAGGGGGGGTGGTTATCTCTTTCATCAAAAATCAGGCGTTTTTGCTTGAACAATAAAGGCCTCCAAATGTTATTTTATTCACTTCCCGTGGAGGAGAAACACTTTTTAAGGCCGCAGAGTGAGTAAATTGGCCATTTTCATTCACTTTTACCCATTCCTCAAATCTTGTGTTTAAGGCCCCTGGAAGCATGAAAATCACTTTAAACATCTCAGTTTATCTTTAAAAGTGATTTTCCACGTACAAATGTGAATTGTAGTTCAAAGAGGCAACATTTGAAAACGGACCATTTTTTTAGTTTCGGAAGCATGTCGTAAGGGGGGTGGTTATCTCTTTCGTCAAAAATGGGGCGTTTTCATTTGAACAATAAAGGCCCACAAATGTTATTTAATTCACTTCCCGTGGAGGAGAAACACTTTTTAAGGCCTCAGAATGAGTAAATTGGTCATTTTCATTCACTTTTACCCATTCCTCAAATCTTGTGTTTTGGGCCCCTGGAAGCATGAAAATCACTTTAAGCATCTCATTTTATCTCTAAAAGTGATTATCCACGTACAAATGTGAACTGTAGTTCAAAGAGGCAACATTTGAAAATGGACCATTTTTTTCGTTTCTGAAGCATGTCGTAAGGAGTGGTGGTTATCTTTTTCATCGAAAAACAGGCCTTTTTGATTGTACAATAAAGGCCTCCAAATTTTATTTTATTCACTTCCCATGGAGGAGAAACTTTTTCAGGCCGCAGAGTGAATAAATTGGCCATTTTCATTCACTTTTACCCATTTCTCAAATCTTGTGTTTAGGGCCTCTGTAAAGCTTGAAAATCACTTTAAACATCTCATTTTATCTCTAAAAGTGATTATCCACGTACAATGTTAATTGTAGTTCAAAGAGTTTAGTTTCAGAAGCATGTCGTAAGGGGGGGTGGTTATCTCTTTCATCAAAAATCAGGCGTTTTCGCTTGAACAATAAAGGCCTCGAAATGTTATTTAATTCACTTCCCGTGGAGGAGAAACACTTTTTAAGGCCTCAGAGTGAGTAAATTGGCCATTTTCATTCACTTTTACCCATGTCTCAAATCTTGTGTTTAGGGCCCCCGGAAGCTTGAAAATCACTTTAAACATCTAATTTTTTCTCTAAAAGTGATGATCCAAGTACAAATGTGAATTGTAGTTCAAAAAGGCAACATTTGAAAACGGACCATTTTTTTGTTTCTGAAGCATGTCGTAAGGGGGGGTGGTTATCTCTTTCGTCAAAAATCGGGCGTTTTCGCTTGAACAATAAAGGCCTACAAATGTTATTTAGTTCACTTCCCGTGGAGAAGAAACACTTTTAAAGGCATCAGAGTTAGTAAATTGGCCATTTTCATTCACTTTTACCCATGTCTCAAATCTTGTGTTTAGGGCCCCTGGAAGCTTGAAAATCACTTTAAACATCTCATTTTATCTTTAAAAGTGATTTTCCACGTACAAATGTGAATTGGAGTTCAAAGAGGCAACATTTGAAAACAGACCATTTTGTTACTTTCTGAAGCATGTCATAAGGGGGGGTGGTTATCTCTTTCATAAAAAATCGGACGTTTTTGATTGAACAATAAAGGCCTACAAATGTTATTTAGTTCACTTCCCGTTCAGGAGAAACACTTTTTAAGGCCGCAGAGTGAGTAAATTGGCCATATTCATTCACTTTTACCCATTCCTCAAATCTTGTGTTTAGGGCCCCTGGAAGCTTGAAAATCACTTTAAACATCTCATTTTATCTTTAAAAGTTATTTTGCACGTACAAATGTGAATTGTAGTTCAAAGAGGCAACATTTGAAAACTGACCATTGTTTTTTGTTTCTGAAGCATGTTGTAAGGGGGGGTGGTTCTCTCTTTCGTCAAAAATCGGGCGTTTTCGCTTGAACAATAAAGGCCTACAAATGTTATTTAATTCACTTCCCTTGGAGGAGAAACACTTTTTAAGGCCTCAGAATGAGTAAAGTGGCCATTTTCATTCACATTTACCCATTCCTCAAATCTTGTGTTTTGGGCCCCTGGAAGCATGAAAATCACTTTAAACATCTCATTTTATCTCTAAAAGTGATTATCCACGTACAAATGTGAAGTGTAGTTCAAAGAGGCAACATTTGAAAATGGACCATTTTTTTCGTTTCTGAAGCATGTCATAAGGAGGGGTGGTTATCTTTTTCATCGAAAAACAGGCGTTTTTGATTGTACAATAAAGGCCTCCACATTTTATTTTATTCACTTCCCGTGGAGGAGAAACACTTTTTAAGGCCGCAGAGTGAATAAATTGGCCATTTTCATTCACTTTTACCCATTTCTCAAATCTTGTGTTTAGGGCCCCTGGAAGCTTGAAAATCACTTTAAACATCTCATTTTATCTCTAAAAGTGATTATCCACGTACAATGTTAATTGTAGTTCAAAGACTCAACATTTGAAAATGAACCATTTTTTTAGTTTCAGAAGCATGTCGTAAGGGGGGGTGGTTATCTCTTTCATCAAAAATCAGGCGTTTTCGCTTGAACAATGAAGGCCTCGAAATGTTATTTAATTCACTTCCCGTGGAGGAGAAACACTTTTTAAGGCCTCAGAGTGAGTAAATTGGCCATTTTCATTCACTTTTACCCATGTCTCAAATCTTGTATTTAGGGCCCCTGGAAGCTTGAAAATCACTTTAAACATCTAATTTTTTCTCTAAAAGTGATTATCCACGTACAATGTTAATTGGAGTTGAAAGACGCAACATTTGAAAATGGACCATTTTTTTCATTTCTGAAGCGTCGCGTAAGGGGGGGTAGTTATCTCTTTCATCAAAAAACAGAGGTTTTTGATCGAACAATAAAGGCCTCCAAACGTTATTTTATTCACTTTCCGTGGAGGAGAAACACTTTATAAGGCCGCAGAGTGAGTAAATTGGCCATTTTCATTCACTTTTACCCATTCCTCAGATCTCATGTTTAAGGCTCCTGGAAGCATGAAAATCACTTTAAACATCTCATTTCATCTTTAAAAGTGATTTTCCACGTACAAATGTGAATTGTAGTTCAAAGAGGCAACATTTGAAAACAGACTATTTTTTTAGTTTCGGAAGCATGTCGTAAGGGGGGTGGTTATCTCTTTCACCAAAAAAAAGGCGTTTTTGATTGAACAATAAAGGCCTACAAATGTTATTTAATTCACTTCCCTTGGAGGAGAAACACTTTTTAAGGCTTCAGAATGAGTAAAGTGGCCATTTTCATTCACTTTTACCCATTTCTCAAATCTTGTGTTTAGGGCCCCTGGAAGCTTGAAAATCACTTTAAACATCTCATTTTATCTCTAAAAGTGATTATCCACGTACAATGTTAATTGGAAATGAAAGACGCAACATTTGGGAAAATGGACCATTTTTTTTGTTTCTGAAGCATCGCGTAAGGGGGGGTGGTTATCTCTTTCATCAAAAAACAGGGGTTTTTGATTGAACAATAAAGGCCTCCAAACGTTATTTTATTCACTTCCCGTGGAGGAGAAACACTTTATAAGGCCGCAGAGTGAGTAAATTGGCCATTTTCATTCACTTTTACCCATTCCTCAGATCTCATGTTTAAGGCCCCTGGAAGCATGAAAATCACTTTAAACATCTCATTTCATCTTTAAAAGTGATTTTCCACGTACAAATGTGAATTGTAGTTCAAAGAGGCAACATTTTATAAACGGACCATTTTTTTAGTTTCGGGAGCATGTCGTAATGGGGGTGGTTATCTCTTTCGTCAAAAATCGGGCGTTTTCACTTGAACAATAAAGGCCTACAAATGTTATTTAATTCACTTCCCGTGGAGGAAAAACACTTTTTAAGGCCTCAGAATGAGTAAATTGGTCATTTTCATTCACTTTTACCCATTCCTCAAATCTTGTGTTTAAGGCCCCTGGAAGCATGAAAATCACTTTAAACATCTCATTTCATCTTTTAAAGTGATTTTCCACGTACAAATGTGAATTGTAGTTCAAAGAGGCAACATTTGAAAACGGACCATTTTTTTAGTTTCGGAAGCATGTCGTAAGGGGTTGGTTATCTCTTTCGTCAAAAATGGGGCATTTTCATTTGAACAATAAAGGCCCACAAATGGTATTTAATTCACTTCCCGTGGAGGAGAAACACTTTTTAAGGCCTCAGAATGAGTAAATTGGTCATTTTCATTCACTTTTACCCATTCCTCAAATCTTGTGTTTAAGGCCCCTGGAAGCATGAAAATCACTTTAAACATCTCATTTTATCTTTAAAAGTGATTTTCCACGTACAAATGTGAATTGTAGTTCAAAGAGGCAACATTTGAAAATGGACCATTTTTTTTGTTTCTGAAGCATTTCGTAAGGGGGGTGGTTATCTCTTTCACCAAAAAACAGGCGTTTTTGATTGAACAATAATGGCCTCCAAATGTTATTTTATTCACTTCCCGTGGAGGAGAAACACTTTTTAAGGCCGCAGAGTGAATAAATTGGCCATTTTCATTCACGTTTACCCATTTCTCAAATATTGTGTTTAGGGCCCCTGAAAGCTTGAAAATCACTTTAAGCATTTCATATTATCTCTAAAAGTGATTATCCACGTACAATGTTAATTGTAGTTCAAAGACTCAACATTTGAAAATGAACCATTTTTTTAGTTTCAGAAGCATGTCGTAAGGGGGGGTGGTTATCTCTTTCATCAAAAATCAGGCGTTTTTGCTTGAACAATAAAGGCCTCCAAATGTTATTTTATTCACTTCCCGTGGAGGAGAAACACTTTTTAAGGCCGCAGAGTGAGTAAATTGGCCATTTTCATTCACTTTTACCCATTCCTCAAATCTCGTGTTTAAGGCCCCTGGAAGCATGAAAATCACTTTAAACATCTCAGTTTATCTTTAAAAGTGATTTTCCACGTACAAATGTGAATTGTAGTTCAAAGAGGCAACATTTGAAAACGGACCATTTTTTTCGTTTCTGAAGCATGTCGTAAGGGGGGGTGGTTATCTCTTTCACCAAAAAACAGCCGTTTTTGATTGAACAATAAAGGCCTCCAAATGTTATTTAATTCACTTCCCGTGGAGGAGAAACACTTTTTAAGGCCGCAGAGTGAATAAATTGGCCATTTTCATTCACTTTTACCCATTTCTCAAATCTTGTGTTTAGGGCCCCTGGAAGCTTGAAAATCACTTTAAACATCTCATTTTATCTCTAAAAGTGATTATCCACGTACAATGTTAATTGTAGTTCAAAGACTCAACATTTGAAAATGAACAATTTTTTTAGTTTCAGAAGCATGTCGTAAGGGGGGGTGGTTATCTCTTTAATCAAAAATCAGGCGTTTTCGCTTGAACAATAAATGCCTCGAAATGTTATTTAATTCACTTCCCATGGAGGAGAAACACTTTTTAAGGCCTCAGAGTGAGTAAATTGGCCATTTTCATTCACTTTTACCCATGTCGCAAATCTTGTGTTTAGGGCCCCTGGAAGCTTGAAAATCACTTTAAACATTTCATATTATCTCTAAAAGTGATTATCCACGTACAATGTTAATTGTAGTTCAAAGACTCAACATTTGAAAATGAACCATTTTTTTAGTTTCAGAAGCATGTCGTAAGGGGGGGTGGTTATCTCTTTCATCAAAAATCAGGCGTTTTTGCTTGAACAATAAAGGCCTCCAAATGTTATTTTATTCACTTCCCGTGGAGGAGAAACACTTTTTAAGGCCGCAGAGTGAGTAAATTGGCCATTTTCATTCACTTTTACCCATTCCTCAAATCTCGTGTTTAAGGCCCCTGGAAGCATGAAAATCACTTTAAACATCTCAGTTTATCTTTAAAAGTGATTTTCCACGTACAAATGTGAATTGTAGTTCAAAGAGGCAACATTTGAAAACGGACCATTTTTTTCGTTTCTGAAGCATGTCGTAAGGGGGGGTGGTTATCTCTTTCACCAAAAAACAGCCGTTTTTGATTGAACAATAGAGGCCTCCAAATGTTATTTAATTCACTTCCCGTGGAGGAGAAACACTTTTTAAGGCCGCAGAGTGAATAAATTGGCCATTTTCATTCACTTTTACCCATTTCTCAAATCTTGTGTTTAGGGGCCCTGGAAGCTTGAAAATCACTTTAAACATCTCATTTTATCTCTAAAAGTGATTATCCACGTACAATGTTAATTGTAGTTCAAAGACTCAACATTTGAAAATGAACAATTTTTTTAGTTTCAGAAGCATGTCGTAAGGGGGGGTGGTTATCTCTTTAATCAAAAATCAGGCGTTTTCGCTTGAACAATAAAGGCCTCGAAATTTTATTTAATTCACTTCCCGTGGAGGAGAAACACTTTTTAAGGCCTCAGAGTGAGTAAATTGGCCATTTTCATTCACTTTTACCCATGTCTCAAATCTTGTGTTTAGGGCCCCTGGAAGCTTGAAAATCACTTTAAACATCTAATTTTATCTCTAAAAGTGATGATCCACGTACAAATGTGAACTGTAGTTCAAAGAGGCAACATTTGAAAATGGACCATTTTTTTCGTTTCTGAAGCATGTCGTAAGGGGGGGTGGTTATCTCTTTCACCAAAAAACAGGCATTTTTGATTGAACAATAAAGGCCTCCAAATGTTATTTTATTCACTTCCCGTGGAGGAGAAACACTCTTAAGGCCGCAGAGTGAATAAATTCGCCATTTTCATTCACGTTCACCCATTTCTCAAATCTTGTGTTTAGGGCCCCTGGAAGCTTGAAAATCAGTTTAAACATCTCATTTTATCTCTAAAAGTGATTATACACTTACATTGTACATTGTAGTTCAAAGACTCAACATTTCAAAATGAACCATTTTTTTTGTTTCTGAAGCATGTCGTAAGGGGGGTGGTTCTCTCTTTCGTAAAAAATAGGGCATTTTCGCTTGAACAATAAAGGCCTACAAATGTTATTTAATTCACTTCCCTTGGAGGAGAAACACTTTTTAAGGCCTCAGAATGAGTAAAGTGGCCATTTTCATTCACATTTACCCATTCCTCAAATCTTGTGTTTTGGGCCCCTGGAAGCATGAAAATCACTTTAAGCATCTCATTTTATCTCTAAAAGTGATTATCCACGTACAAATGTGAACTGTAGTTCAAAGAGGCAACATTTGAAAATGGACCATTTTTTTCGTTTCTGAAGCATGTCGTAAGGAGTGGTGGTTATCTTTTTCATCGAAAAACAGGCCTTTTTGATTGTACAATAAAGGCCTCCAAATTTTATTTTATTCACTTCCCATGGAGGAGAAACACTTTTTCAGGCCGCAGAGTGAATAAATTGGCCATTTTCATTCACTTTTACCCATGTCTCAAATCTTGTGTTTAGGGCCCCTGGAAGCTTGAAAATCACTTTAAACATCTCATTTTATCTCTAAAAGTGATTATCCACGTACAATGTTAATTGTAGTTCAAAGACTCAACATTTGAAAATGAATAATTTTTTTAGTTTCAGAAGCATGTCGTAAGGGGGGGTGGTTATCTCTTTAATCAAAAATCAGGCGTTTTCGCTTGAACAATAAAGGCCTCGAAATTTTATTTAATTCACTTCCCGTGGAGGAGAAACACTTTTTAAGGCCTCAGAGTGAGTAAATTGGCCATTTTCATTCACTTTTACCCATGTCTCAAATCTTGTGTTTAGGGCCCCTGGAAGCTTGAAAATCACTTTAAACATCTAATTTTATCTCTAAAAGTGATGATCCACATACAAATGTGAACTGTAGTTCAAAGAGGCAACATTTGAAAATGGACCATTTTTTTCGTTTCTGAAGCATGTCGTAAGGGGGGGTGGTTATCTCTTTCACCAAAAAACAGGCATTTTTGATTGAACAATAAAGGCCTCCAAAGGTTATTTTATTCACTTCCCGTGGAGGAGAAACACTCTTAAGGCCGCAGAGTGAATAAATTCGCCATTTTAATTCACGTTCACCCATTTCTCAAATCTTGTGTTTAGGGCCCCTGGAAGCTTGAAAATCAGTTTAAACATCTCATTTTATCTCTAAAAGTGATTATCCACTTACATTGTACATTGTAGTTCAAAGACTCAACATTTCAAAATGAACCATTTTTTTTGTTTCTGAAGCATGTCGTAAGGGGGGTGGTTCTCTCTTTCGTCAAAAATAGGGCATTTTCGCTTGAACAATAAAGGCCTACAAATGTTATTTAATTCACTTCCCTTGGAGGAGAAACACTTTTTAAGGCCTCAGAATGAGTAAAGTGGCCATTTTCATTCACATTTACCCATTCCTCAAATCTTGTGTTTAGGGCCCCTGGAAGCTTGAAAATCACTTTAAACATCTAATTTTATCTCTAAAAGTGATTATCCACGTACTAATGTGAACTGTAGTTCAAAGAGGCAACATTTGAAAATGGACCATTTTTTTCGTTTCTGAAGCATGGGGGGGTGGTTCTCTCTTTCACCAAAAAACAGGCGTTTTTGATTGAACAATAAAGGCCTACAAATGTTATTTAATTCACTTCCCTTGGAGGAGAAAAACTTTTTAAGGCCTCAGAATGAGTAAATTGGCCATATTCATTCACTTTTACCCATTCCTCAAATCTTGTGTTTAAGGCCCCTGGAAGCATGAAAATCACTTTAAACATCTCATTTTATCTTTAAAAGTGATTTTCCACATACAAATGTGAATTGTAGTTCAAAGAGGCAACATTTGAAAACGGACCATTTTTTTTATTTCTGAAGCATGTCGTAAGGGGGGGTGGTTCTCTCTTTCGTCAAAAATCGGGCGTTTTCGCGTGAACAATAAAGGCCTCGAAATGTTATTTAATTCACTTCCCGTGCAGGAGAAACACTTTTTAAGGCCTGAGAGTGAGTAAATTGGCCATTTTCATTCACTTTTACCCATGTCTCAAATCTTGTGTTTAGGGCCCCTGGAAGCTTGAAAATCACTTTAAACATCTAATTTTTTCTCTAAAAGTGATGATCCACGTACAAATGTGAATTGTAGTTCAAAAAGGCAACATTTGAAAACGGACCATTTTTTTGTTTCTGAAGCATGTCATAAGGGGGGGTGGTTATCTCTTTCGTCAAAAATCGGGCGTTTTTACTTGAACAATAAAGGCCTACAAATGTTATTTAATTCACTTCCCGTGGAGGAGAAACACTTTTTAAGGCCTCAGAGTGAGTAAATTGGCCATTTTCATTCACTTTTACCCATGTCTCAAATCTTGTATTTAGGGCCCCTGGAAGCTTGAAAATCACTTTAAACATCTAATTTTCTCTCTAAAAGTGATTATCCACGTACAATGTTAATTGGAGTTGAAAGACGCAACATTTGAAAATGGACCATTTTTTTCTTTTCTGAAGCATCGCGTAAGGGGGGGTGGTTATCTCTTTCATCAAAAAACAGGGGTTTTTGATTGAACAATAAAGGCCTCCAAACGTTATTTTATTCACTTCCCGTGGAGGAGAAACACTTTATAAGGCCGCAGAGTGAGTAAATTGGCCATTTTCATTCACTTTTACCCATTCCTCAGATCTCATGTTTAAGGCTCCTGGAAGCATGAAAATCACTTTAAACATCTCATTTCATCTTTAAAAGTGATTTTCCACGTACAAATGTGAATTGTAGTTCAAAGAGGCAACATTTGAAAACGGACCATTTTTTTAGTTTCGGAAGCATGTCGTAAGGGTGGTGTTTATCTCTTTCGTCAAAAATCGGGCGTTTTCACTTGAACAATAAAGGCCTACAAATGTTATTTAATTCACTTCCCGTGGAGGAGAAACACTTTTTAAGGCCTCAGAATGAGTAAATTGGTCATTTTCATTCACTTTTACCCATTCCTCAAATCTTGTGTTTAAGGCCCCTGGAAGCATGAAAATCACTTTAAACATCTCATTTCATCTTTTAAAGTGATTTTCCACGTACAAATGTGAATTGTAGTTCAAAGAGGCAACATTTGAAAACGGACCATTTTTTTGTTTCTGAAGCATGTCGTAAGGGGGGGTGGTTATCTCTTTCGTCAAAAATCGGGCGTTTTCGCTTGAACAATAAAGGCCTACAAATGTTATTTAGTTCACTTTCCGTGGAGGAGAAACACCTTTTAAGGCCGCAGAGTGAGTAAATTGGCCATTTTCATTCACTTTTACCCATTCCTTAAATCTCGAGTTTAAGGCCCCTGGAAGCATGAAAATCACTTTAAACATCTCATTTTATCTTTAGAAGTGATTTTCCACGTACAAATGTGAATTGTAGTTCAAAGAGGCAACATTTGAAAATGGACCATTTTTTTTGTTTCTGAAGCATGTCATAAGGGGGGGTGGTTATCTCTTTCATCAAAAATCAGGCGTTTACCCATTCCTCAAATCTTGTGTTTAAGGCCCCTGGAAGCATGAAAATCACTTTAAACATCTCATTTTATCTTTAAAAGTGATTTTCCACGTACAAATGAGAATTGTAGTTCAAAGACTCAACATTTGAAAATGAACCATTTTTTTGTTTCAGAAGCATGTCGTAAGGGGGGTGGTTCTCTCTTTCGTCAAAAATCGGGCGTTTTCGCTTGAACAATAAAGGCCTACAAATGTTATTTAATTCACTTCCCTTGGAGGAGAAACACTTTTTAAGGCCTCAGAATGAGTAAAGTGGCCATTTTCATTCACATTTACCCATTCCTCAAATCTTGTGTTTAGGGCCCCTGGAAGCTTGAAAATCACTTTAAACATGTAATTTTATCTCTAAAAGTGATTATCCACGTACTAATGTGAACTGTAGTTCAAAGAGGCAACATTTGAAAATGGACCATTATTTTCAATTCTGAAGCATGTCGTAAGGGGGCGTGGTTATCTCTTTCACCAAAAAACAGGCGTTTTTGATTGAACAATAAAGGCCTCCAAATGTTATTTTATTCACTTCCCGTGTAGGAAAAACACTTTTTAAGGCCGCAGGGTGAATAAATTGGCCATTTTCATTCACGTTTACCCATTTCTCAAATCTTGTGTTTAGGGCCCCTGGAAGCTTGAAAATCAGTTTTAACATCTCATTTTATCTCTAAAAGTGATTATCCACGTACAAATGTGAATTGTAGTTCAAAGAGGCAACATTTGAAAACGGACCATTTTTTACGTTTCTGAAGCATGTCGTAAGGGGGGGTGGTTATCTCTTTTGTCAAAAATCGGGCGTTTTTGCTTGAACAATAAAGGCCTACAAATGTTATTTAGTTCACTTCCCGTGGAGGAGAAACACTTTTTAAGGCCTCAGAATGAGTAAAGTGGCCATTTTCATTCACATTTACCCATTCCTCAAATCTTGTGTTTAGGGCCCCTGGAAGCTTGAAAATCACTTTAAACATCTAATTTTATCTCTAAAAGTGGTTATCCACGTACAAATGTGAACTGTAGTTCAAAGAGGCAACATTTGAAAATTGACCATTTTTTTCGTTTCTGAAGCATGTCGTAAGGGGGGGTGGTTATCTCTTTCACCAAAAAACAGGTGTTTTTGATTGAACAATAAAGGCCTCCAAATGGTTTTTTATTCACTTCCCGTGGAGGAGAAACACTTTTTAAGGCCGCAGAGTGAGTAAATTGGCCATTTTCATTCACTTTTACCTATTCCTCAAATCTCGTGTTTAAGGCCCCTGGAAGCATGAAAATCAATTTAAACATCTCATTTTATCTTTAGAAGTGATTTTCCACGTACAAATGTGAATTGTAGTTCAAAGAGGCAACATTTGAAAATGGACCATTTTTTTTGTTTCTGAAGCATTTCGTAAGGAGGGGTGGTTATCTTTTTCATCGAAAAACAGGCGTTTTTGATTGTACAATAAAGGCCTCCACATTTTATTTTATTCACTTCCCGTGGAGGAGAAACACTTTTTAAGGCCGCAGAGGGAATAAATTGGCCATTTTCATTCACTTTTACCCATTTCTCAAATCTTGTGTTTAGGGCCCCTGGAAGCTTGAAAATCACTTTAAACATCTCATTTTATCTATAAAAGTGATTATCCACGTACAATGTTAATTGTAGTTCAAAGACTCAACATTTGAAAATGAACCATTTTTTTTGTCTTAGAAGCATGTCGTAAGGGGGGTGGTTATCTCTTTCATCAAAAATCTGGCGTTTTCGCTTGAACAATAAAGGCGTCGAAATGTTATTTAATTCACTTCCCGTGGAGGAGAAACACTTTTTAAGGCCTCAGAGTGAGTAAATTGGCCATTTTCATTCACTTTTACCCATGTCTCAAATCTTGTATTTAGGGCCCCTGGAAGCTTGAAAATCACTTTAAACATCTCATTTCATCTTTAAAAGTGATTTTCCACGTACAAATGTGAATTGTAGTTCAAAGAGGCAACATTTGAAAACAGACTATTTTTTTCATTTCTGAAGCATGTCGTAAGGGGGGTGGTTATCTCTTTCACCAAAAAAAAGGCGTTTTTCATTGAACAATAAAGGCCTACAAATGTTATTTAATTCACTTCCCTTGGAGGAGAAACACTTTTTAAGGCTTCAGAATGAGTAAAGTGGCCATTTTCATTCACTTTTACCCATTTCTCAAATCTTGTGTTTAGGGCCCCTGGAAGCTTGAAAATCACTTTAAACATCTCATTTTATCTCTAAAAGTGATTATCCACGTACAATGTTAATTGGAAATGAAAGACGCAACATTTGAAAATGGACCATTTTTTTCGTTTCTGAAGCATCGCGTAAGGGGGGGTGGTTATCTCTTTCATCAAAAAACAGGGGTTTTTGATTGAACAATAAAGGCCTCCAAACGTTATTTTATTCACTTCCCGTGGAGGAGAAACACTTTATAAGGCCGCAGAGTGAGTAAATTGTCCATTTTCATTCACTTTTACCCATTCCTCAGATCTCATGTTTAAGGCCCCTGGAAGCATGAAAATCACTTTAAACATCTCATTTCATCTTTAAAAGTGATTTTCCACGTACAAATGTGAATTGTAGTTCAAAGAGGCAACATTTTATAAGCGGACCATTTTTTTAGTTTCGGGAGCATGTCGTAATGGGGGTGGTTATCTCTTTCGTCAAAAATCGGGCGTTTTCACTTGAACAATAAAGGCCTACAAATGTTATTTAATTCACTTCCCGTGGAGGAGAAACACTTTTTAAGGCCTCAGAATGAGTAAATTGGTCATTTTCATTCACTTTTACCCATTCCTCAAATCTTGTGTTTAAGGCCCCTGGAAGCATGAAAATCACTTTAAACATCTCATTTCATCTTTAAAAGTGATTTTCCACGGACAAATGTGAATTGTAGTTCAAAGAGGCAACATTTGAAAACGGACCATTTTTTTAGTTTCGGAAGCATGTCGTAAGGGGGGTGGTTATCTCTTTCGTCAAAAATGGGGCGTTTTCATTTGAACAATAAAGGCCCACAAATGTTATTTAATTCACTTCCCGTGGAGGAGAAACACTTTTTAAGGCCTCAGAATGAGTAAATTGGTCATTTTCATTCACTTTTACCCATTCCTCAAATCTTGTGTTTAAGGCCCCTGGAAGCATGAAAATCACTTTAAACATCTCATTTTATCTTTAAAAGTGATTTTCCACGTACAAATGTGAATTGTAGTTCAAAGAGGCAACATTTGAAAATGGACCATTTTTTTCGTTTCTGAAGCATTTCGTAAGGGGGGTGGTTATCTCTTTCACCAAAAAACAGGCGTTTTTGATTGAACAATAATGGCCTCCAAATGTTATTTTATTCACTTCCCGTGGAGGAGAAACACTTTTTAAGGCCGCAGAGTGAATAAATTGGCCATTTTCATTCACGTTTACCCATTTCTCAAATATTGTGTTTAGGGCCGCTGAAAGCTTGAAAATCACTTTAAGCATTTCATATTATCTCTAAAACTGATTATCCACGTACAATGTTAATTGTAGTTCAAAGACTCAACATTTGAAAATGAACCATTTTTTTAGTTTCAGAAGCATGTCGTAAGGGGGGGTGGTTATCTCTTTCATCAAAAATCAGTCGTTTTTGCTTGAACAATAAAGGCCTCCAAATGTTATTTTATTCACTTCCCGTGGAGGAGAAACACTTTTTAAGGCCGCAGAGTGAGTAAATTGGCCATTTTCATTCACTTTTACCCATTCCTCAAATCTCGTGTTTAAGGCCCCTGGAAGCATGAAAATCACTTTAAACATCTCAGTTTATCTTTAAAAGTGATTTTCCACGTACAAATGTGAATTGTAGTTCAAAGAGGCAACATTTGAAAACGGACCATTTTTTTCGTTTCTGAAGCATGTCGTAAGGGGGGGTGGTTATCTCTTTCACCAAAAAACAGCCGTTTTTGATTGAACAATAAAGGCCTCCAAATGTTATTTAATTCACTTCCCTTGGAGGAGAAACACTTTTTAAGGCCTCAGAATGAGTAAAGTGGCCATTTTCATTCACATTTACCCATTCCTCAAATCTTGTGTTTAGGGCCCCTGGAAGCTTGAAAATCACTTTAAACATCTAATTTTATCTCTAAAAGTGGTTATCCACGTACAAATGTGAACTGTAGTTCAAAGAGGCAACATTTGAAAATTGACCATTTTTTTAGTTTCTGAAGCATGTCGTAAGGGGGGGTGGTTATCTCTTTCACCAAAAAACAGGTGTTTTTGATTGAACAATAAAGGCCTCCAAATGTTATTTTATTCACTTCCCGTGGAGGAGAAACACTTTTTAAGGCCGCAGAGTGAGTAAATTGGCCATTTTCATTCACTTTTACCCATTCCTCAAATCTCGTGTTTAAGGCCCCTGGAAGCATGAAAATCAATTTAAACATCTCATTTTATCTTTAGAAGTGATTTTCCACGTACAAATGTGAATTGTAGTTCAAAGAGGCAACATTTGAAAATGGACCATTTTTTTTGTTTCTGAAGCATTTCGTAAGGAGGGGTGGTTATCTTTTTCATCGAAAAACAGGCGTTTTTGATTGTACAATAAAGGCCTCCACATTTTATTTTATTCACTTCCCGTGGAGGAGAAACACTTTTTAAGGCCGCAGAGTGAATAAATTGGCCATTTTCATTCACTTTTACCCATTTCTCAAATCTTGTGTTTAGGGCCCCTGGAAGCTTGAAAATCACTTTAAACATCTCATTTTATCTATAAAAGTGATTTTCCACGTACAATGTTAATTGTAGTTCAAAGACTCAACATTTGAAAATGAACCATTTTTTTTGTTTTAGAAGCATTTCGTAAGGAGGGGTGGTTATCTTTTTCATCGAAAAACAGGCGTTTTTGATTGTACAATAAAGGCCTCCACATTTTATTTTATTCACTTCCCGTGGAGGAGAAACACTTTTTAAGGCCGCAGAGTGAATAAATTGGCCATTTTCATTCACTTTTACCCATGTCTCAAATCTTGTATTTAGGGCCCCTGGAAGCTTGAAAATCACTTTAAACATCTAATTTCATCTTTAAAAGTGATTTTCCACGTACAAATGTGAATTGTAGTTCAAAGAGGCAACATTTGAAAACAGACGATTTTTTTCGTTTCTGAAGCATGTCGTAAGGGGGGTGGTTATCTCTTTCACCAAAAAAAAGGCGTTTTTGATTGAACAATAAAGGCCTACAAATGTTATTTAATTCACTTCCCTTGGAGGAGAAACACTTTTTAAGGCTTCAGAATGAGTAAAGTGGCCATTTTCATTCACTTTTACCCATTTTTCAAATCTTGTGTTTAGGGCCCCTGGAAGCTTGAAAATCACTTTAAACATCTCATTTTATCTCTAAAAGTGATTATCCACGTACAATGTTAATTGGAAATGAAAGACGCAACATTTGAAAATGGACCATTTTTTTCGTTTCTGAAGCATCGCGTAAGGGGGGGTGGTTATCTCTTTCATCAAAAAACAGGGGTTTTTGATTGAACAATAAAGGCCTCCAAACGTTATTTTATTCACTTCCCGTGGAGGAGAAACACTTTATAAGGCCGCAGAGTGAGTAAATTGTCCATTTTCATTCACTTTTACCCATTCCTCAGATCTCATGTTTAAGGCCCCTGGAAGCATGAAAATCACTTTAAACATCTCATTTCATCTTTAAAAGTGATTTTCCACGTACAAATGTGAATTGTAGTTCAAAGAGGCAACATTTTATAAACGGACCATTTTTTTAGTTTCGGGAGCATGTCGTAATGGGGGTGGTTATCTCTTTCGTCAAAAATCGGGCGTTTTCACTTGAACAATAAAGGCCTACAAATGTTATTTAATTCACTTCCCGTGGAGGAGAAACACTTTTTAAGGCCTCAGAATGAGTAAATTGGTCATTTTCATTCACTTTTACCCATTCCTCAAATCTTGTGTTTAAGGCCCCTGGAAGCATGAAAATCACTTTAAACATCTCATTTCATCTTTAAAAGTGATTTTCCACGTACAAATGTGAATTGTAGTTCAAAGAGGCAACATTTGAAAACGGACCATTTTTTTAGTTTCGGAAGCATGTCGTAAGGGGGGTGGTTATCTCTTTCGTCAAAAATGGGGCGTTTTCATTTGAACAATAAAGGCCCACAAATGTTATTTAATTCACTTCCCGTGGAGGAGAAACACTTTTTAAGGCCTCAGAATGAGTAAATTGGTCATTTTCATTCACTTTTACCCAATCCTCAAATCTTGTGTTTAAGGCCCCTGGAAGCATGAAAATCACTTTAAACATCTCATTTTATCTTTAAAAGTGATTTTCCACGTACAAATGTGAATTGTAGTTCAAAGAGGCAACATTTGAAAATGGACCATTTTTTTCGTTTCTGAAGCATTTCGTAAGGGGGGTGGTTATCTCTTTCACCAAAAAACAGGCGTTTTTGATTGAACAATAATGGCCTCCAAATGTTATTTTATTCACTTCCCGTGGAGGAGAAACACTTTTTAAGGCCGCAGAGTGAATAAATTGGCCATTTTCATTCACGTTTACCCATTTCTCAAATATTGTGTTTAGGGCCCCTGAAAGCTTGAAAATCACTTTAAGCATTTCATATTATCTCTAAAAGTGATTATCCACGTACAATGTTAATTGTAGTTCAAAGACTCAACATTTGAAAATGAACCATTTTTTTAGTTTCAGAAGCATGTCGTAAGGGGGGGTGGTTATCTCTTTCATCAAAAATCAGGCGTTTTTGCTTGAACAATAAAGGCCTCCAAATGTTATTTTATTCACTTCCCGTGGAGGAGAAACACTTTTTAAGGCCGCAGAGTGAGTAAATTGGCCATTTTCATTCACTTTTACCCATTCCTCAAATCTTGTGTTTAAGGCCCCTGGAAGCATGAAAATCACTTTAAACATCTCAGTTTATCTTTAAAAGTGATTTTCCACGTACAAATGTGAATTGTAGTTCAAAGAGGCAACATTTGAAAACGGACCATTTTTTTCGTTTCTGAAGCATGTCGTAAGGGGGGTGGTTATCTCTTTCGTCAAAAATGGGGCGTTTTCATTTGAACAATAAAGGCCCACAAATGTTATTTAATTCACTTCCCGTGGAGGAGAAACACTTTTTAAGGCCTCAGAATGAGTAAATTGGTCATTTTCATTCACTTTTACCCAATCCTCAAATCTTGTGTTTAAGGCCCCTGGAAGCATGAAAATCACTTTAAACATCTCATTTTATCTTTAAAAGTGATTTTCCACGTACAAATGTGAATTGTAGTTCAAAGAGGCAACATTTGAAAATGGACCATTTTTTTCGTTTCTGAAGCATTTCGTAAGGGGGTGGTTATCTCTTTCACCAAAAAACAGGCGTTTTTGATTGAACAATAATGGCCTCCAAATGTTATTTTATTCACTTCCCGTGGAGGAGAAACACTTTTTAAGGCCGCAGAGTGAATAAATTGGCCATTTTCATTCACGTTTACCCATTTCTCAAATATTGTGTTTAGGGCCCCTGAAAGCTTGAAAATCACTTTAAGCATTTCATATTATCTCTAAAAGTGATTATCCACGTACAATGTTAATTGTAGTTCAAAGACTCAACATTTGAAAATGAACCATTTTTTAGTTTCAGAAGCATGTCGTAAGGGGGGGTGGTTATCTCTTTCATCAAAAATCAGGCGTTTTTGCTTGAACAATAAAGGCCTCCAAATGTTATTTTATTCACTTCCCGTGGAGGAGAAACACTTTTTAAGGCCGCAGAGTGAGTAAATTGGCCATTTTCATTCACTTTTACCCATTCCTCAAATCTTGTGTTTAAGGCCCCTGGAAGCATGAAAATCACTTTAAACATCTCAGTTTATCTTTAAAAGTGATTTTCCACGTACAAATGTGAATTGTAGTTCAAAGAGGCAACATTTGAAAACGGACCATTTTTTTCGTTTCTGAAGCATGTCGTAAGGGGGGGTGGTTATCTCTTTCACCAAAAAACAGCCGTTTTTGATTGAACAATAAAGGCCTCCAAATGTTATTTAATTCACTTCCCGTGGAGGAGAAACACTTTTTAAGGCCGCAGAGTGAATAAATTGGCCATTTTCATTCACTTTTACCCATTTCTCAAATCTTGTGTTTTGGGCCCCTGGAAGCTTGAAAATCACTTTAAACATCTCATTTTATCTCTAAAAGTGATTATCCACGTACAATGTTAATTGTAGTTCAAAGACTCAACATTTGAAAATGAACAATTTTTTTAGTTTCAGAAGCATGTCGTAAGGGGGGGTGGTTATCTCTTTAATCAAAAATCAGGCGTTTTCGCTTGAACAATAAATGCCTCGAAATGTTATTTAATTCACTTCCCGTGGAGGAGAAACACTTTTTAAGGCCTCAGAGTGAGTAAATTGGCCATTTTCATTCACTTTTACCCATGTCTCAAATCTTGTGTTTAGGGCCCCTGGAAGCTTGAAAATCACTTTAAACATTTCATATTATCTCTAAAAGTGATTATCCACGTACAATGTTAATTGTAGTTCAAAGACTCAACATTTGAAAATGAACCATTTTTTTAGTTTCAGAAGCATGTCGTAAGGGGGGGTGGTTATCTCTTTCATCAAAAATCAGGCGTTTTTGCTTGAACAATAAAGGCCTCCAAATGTTATTTTATTCACTTCCCGTGGAGGAGAAACACTTTTTAAGGCCGCAGAGTGAGTAAATTGGCCATTTTCATTCACTTTTACCCATTCCTCAAATCTCGTGTTTAAGGCCCCTGGAAGCATGAAAATCACTTTAAACATCTCAGTTTATCTTTAAAAGTGATTTTCCACGTACAAATGTGAATTGTAGTTCAAAGAGGCAACATTTGAAAACGGACCATTTTTTTCGTTTCTGAAGCATGTCGTAAGGGGGGGTGGTTATCTCTTTCACCAAAAAACAGCCGTTTTTGATTGAACAATAAAGGCCTCCAAATGTTATTTAATTCACTTCCCGTGGAGGAGAAACACTTTTTAAGGCCGCAGAGTGAATAAATTGGCCATTTTCATTCACTTTTACCCATTTCTCAAATCTTGTGTTTAGGGCCCCTGGAAGCTTGAAAATCTCTTTAAACATCTCATTTTATCTCTAAAAGTGATTATCCACGTACAATGTTAATTGTAGTTCAAAGACTCAACATTTGAAAATGAACAATTTTTTTAGTTTCAGAAGCATGTCGTAAGGGGGGGTGGTTATCTCTTTAATCAAAAATCAGGCGTTTTCGCTTGAACAATAAAGGCCTCGAAATGTTATTTAATTCACTTCCCGTGGAGGAGAAACACTTTTTAAGGCCTCAGAGTGAGTAAATTGGGCATTTTCATTCACGTTCACCCATTTCTCAAATCTTGTGTTTAGGGCCCCTGGAAGCTTGAAAATCAGTTTAAACATCTCATTTTATCTCTAAAAGTGATTATCCACTTACATTGTACATTGTAGTTCAAAGACTCAACATTTCAAAATGAACCATTTTTTTTGTTTCTGAAGCATGTCGTAAGGGGGGTGGTTCTCTCTTTCGTCAAAAATAGGGCATTTTCGCTTGAACAATAAAGGCCTACAAATGTTATTTAATTCACTTCCCTTGGAGGAGAAACACTTTTTAAGGCCTCAGAATGAGTAAAGTGGCCATTTTCATTCACATTTACCCATTCCTCAAATCTTGTGTTTAGGGCCCCTGGAAGCTTGAAAATCACTTTAAACATCTAATTTTATCTCTAAAAGTGATTATCCACGTACTAATGTGAACTGTAGTTCAAAGAGGCAACATTTGAAAATGGACCATTTTTTTCGTTTCTGAAGCATGTCGTAAGGGGGGGTGGTTCTCTCTTTCACCAAAAAACAGGCGTTTTTGATTGAACAATAAAGGCCTACAAATGTTATTTAATTCACTTCCCTTGGAGGAGAAAAACTTTTTAAGGCCTCAGAATGAGTAAATTGGCCATATTCATTCACTTTTACCCATTCCTCAAATCTTGTGTTTAAGGCCCCTGGAAGCATGAAAATCACTTTAAACATCTCATTTTATCTTTAAAAGTGATTTTCCACATACAAATGTGAATTGTAGTTCAAAGAGGCAACATTTGAAAACGGACCATTTTTTTTATTTCTGAAGCATGTCGTAAGGGGGGGTGGTTCTCTCTTTCGTCAAAAATCGGGCGTTTTCGCGTGAACAATAAAGGCCTCGAAATGTTATTTAATTCACTTCCCGTGCAGGAGAAACACTTTTTAAGGCCTGAGAGTGAGTAAATTGGCCATTTTCATTCACTTTTACCCATGTCTCAAATCTTGTGTTTAGGGCCCCTGGAAGCTTGAAAATCACTTTAAACATCTAATTTTTTCTCTAAAAGTGATGATCCACGTACAAATGTGAATTGTAGTTCAAAAAGGCAACATTTGAAAACGGACCATTTTTTTGTTTCTGAAGCATGTCATAAGGGGGGGTGGTTATCTCTTTCGTCAAAAATCGGGCGTTTTCACTTGAACAATAAAGGCCTACAAATGTTATTTAATTCACTTCCCGTGGAGGAGAAACACTTTTTAAGGCCTCAGAGTGAGTAAATTGGCCATTTTCATTCACTTTTACCCATGTCTCAAATCTTGTATTTAGGGCCCCTGGAAGCTTGAAAATCACTTTAAACATCTAATTTTCTCTCTAAAAGTGATTATCCACGTACAATGTTAATTGGAGTTGAAAGACGCAACATTTGAAAATGGACCATTTTTTTCTTTTCTGAAGCATCGCGTAAGGGGGGGTGGTTATCTCTTTCATCAAAAAACAGGGGTTTTTGATTGAACAATAAAGGCCTCCAAACGTTATTTTATTCACTTCCCGTGGAGGAGAAACACTTTATAAGGCCGCAGAGTGAGTAAATTGGCCATTTTCATTCACTTTTACCCATTCCTCAGATCTCATGTTTAAGGCTCCTGGAAGCATGAAAATCACTTTAAACATCTCATTTCATCTTTAAAAGTGATTTTCCACGTACAAATGTGAATTGTAGTTCAAAGAGGCAACATTTGAAAACGGACCATTTTTTTAGTTTCGGAAGCATGTCGTAAGGGTGGTGTTTATCTCTTTCGTCAAAAATCGGGCGTTTTCACTTGAACAATAAAGGCCTACAAATGTTATTTAATTCACTTCCCGTGGAGGAGAAACACTTTTTAAGGCCTCAGAATGAGTAAATTGGTCATTTTCATTCACTTTTACCCATTCCTCAAATCTTGTGTTTAAGGCCCCTGGAAGCATGAAAATCACTTTAAACATCTCATTTCATCTTTTAAAGTGATTTTCCACGTACAAATGTGAATTGTAGTTCAAAGAGGCAACATTTGAAAACGGACCATTTTTTTAGTTTCGGAAGCATGTCGTAAGGGGGGTGGTTATCTCTTTCGTCAAAAATCGGGCGTTTTCACTTGAACAATAAAGGCCTATAAATGTTATTTAATTCACTTCCCTTGGAGGAGAAACACTTTTTAAGGCCTCAGAATGAGTAAATTGGTCATTTTCATTCACTTTTACCCATTCCTCAAATCTTGTGTTTAAGGCCCCTGGAAGCATGAAAATCACTTTAAACATCTCATTTTATCTTTAAAAGTGATTTTCCACGTACAAATGTGAATTGTAGTTCAAAGAGGCAACATTTGAAAACGGACCTTTTTTTTGTTTCTGAAGCATGTCGTAAGGGGGGGTGTTTCTCTCTTTCGTCAAAAATCGGGCGTTTTCGCGTGAACAATAAAGGCCTACAAATGTTATTTAATTCACTTCCCTTGGAGGAGAAACACTTTTTAAGGCCTCAGAATGAGTAAAGTGGCCATTTTCATTCACATTTACCCATTCCTCAAATCTTGTGTTTTGGGCCCCTGGAAGCATGAAAATCACTTTAAGCATCTCATTTTATCTCTAAAAGTGATTATCCACGTACAAATGTGAACTGTAGTTCAAAGAGGCAACATTTGAAAATGGACCATTTTTTTCGTTTCTGAAGCATGTCGTAAGGAGTGGTGGTTATCTTTTTCATCGAAAAACAGGCCTTTTTGATTGTACAATAAAGGCCTCCAAATTTTATTTTATTCACTTCCCATGGAGGAGAAACTTTTTCAGGCCGCAGAGTGAATAAATTGGCCATTTTCATTCACTTTTACCCATTTCTCAAATCTTGTGTTTAGGGCCTCTGTAAAGCTTGAAAATCACTTTAAACATCTCATTTTATCTCTAAAAGTGATTATCCACGTACAATGTTAATTGTAGTTCAAAGAGTTTAGTTTCAGAAGCATGTCGTAAGGGGGGGTGGTTATCTCTTTCATCAAAAATCAGGCGTTTTCGCTTGAACAATAAAGGCCTCGAAATGTTATTTAATTCACTTCCCGTGGAGGAGAAACACTTTTTAAGGCCTCAGAGTGAGTAAATTGGCCATTTTCATTCACTTTTACCCATGTCTCAAATCTTGTGTTTAGGGCCCCCGGAAGCTTGAAAATCACTTTAAACATCTAATTTTTTCTCTAAAAGTGATGATCCAAGTACAAATGTGAATTGTAGTTCAAAAAGGCAACATTTGAAAACGGACCATTTTTTTGTTTCTGAAGCATGTCGTAAGGGGGGGTGGTTATCTCTTTCGTCAAAAATCGGGCGTTTTCGCTTGAACAATAAAGGCCTACAAATGTTATTTAGTTCACTTCCCGTGGAGAAGAAACACTTTTAAAGGCATCAGAGTTAGTAAATTGGCCATTTTCATTCACTTTTACCCATGTCTCAAATCTTGTGTTTAGGGCCCCTGGAAGCTTGAAAATCACTTTAAACATCTCATTTTATCTTTAAAAGTGATTTTCCACGTACAAATGTGAATTGGAGTTCAAAGAGGCAACATTTGAAAACAGACCATTTTGTTACTTTCTGAAGCATGTCATAAGGGGGGGTGGTTATCTCTTTCATAAAAAATCGGACGTTTTTGATTGAACAATAAAGGCCTACAAATGTTATTTAGTTCACTTCCCGTTCAGGAGAAACACTTTTTAAGGCCGCAGAGTGAGTAAATTGGCCATATTCATTCACTTTTACCCATTCCTCAAATCTTGTGTTTAGGGCCCCTGGAAGCTTGAAAATCACTTTAAACATCTCATTTTATCTTTAAAAGTTATTTTGCACGTACAAATGTGAATTGTAGTTCAAAGAGGCAACATTTGAAAACTGACCATTGTTTTTTGTTTCTGAAGCATGTTGTAAGGGGGGGTGGTTCTCTCTTTCGTCAAAAATCGGGCGTTTTCGCTTGAACAATAAAGGCCTACAAATGTTATTTAATTCACTTCCCTTGGAGGAGAAACACTTTTTAAGGCCTCAGAATGAGTAAAGTGGCCATTTTCATTCACATTTACCCATTCCTCAAATCTTGTGTTTTGGGCCCCTGGAAGCATGAAAATCACTTTAAACATCTCATTTTATCTCTAAAAGTGATTATCCACGTACAAATGTGAAGTGTAGTTCAAAGAGGCAACATTTGAAAATGGACCATTTTTTTCGTTTCTGAAGCATGTCATAAGGAGGGGTGGTTATCTTTTTCATCGAAAAACAGGCGTTTTTGATTGTACAATAAAGGCCTCCACATTTTATTTTATTCACTTCCCGTGGAGGAGAAACACTTTTTAAGGCCGCAGAGTGAATAAATTGGCCATTTTCATTCACTTTTACCCATTTCTCAAATCTTGTGTTTAGGGCCCCTGGAAGCTTGAAAATCACTTTAAACATCTCATTTTATCTCTAAAAGTGATTATCCACGTACAATGTTAATTGTAGTTCAAAGACTCAACATTTGAAAATGAACCATTTTTTTAGTTTCAGAAGCATGTCGTAAGGGGGGGTGGTTATCTCTTTCATCAAAAATCAGGCGTTTTCGCTTGAACAATGAAGGCCTCGAAATTTTATTTAATTCACTTCCCGTGGAGGAGAAACACTTTTTAAGGCCTCAGAGTGAGTAAATTGGCCATTTTCATTCACTTTTACCCATGTCTCAAATCTTGTATTTAGGGCCCCTGGAAGCTTGAAAATCACTTTAAACATCTAATTTTTTCTCTAAAAGTGATTATCCACGTACAATGTTAATTGGAGTTGAAAGACGCAACATTTGAAAATGGACCATTTTTTTCATTTCTGAAGCGTCGCGTAAGGGGGGGTAGTTATCTCTTTCATCAAAAAACAGAGGTTTTTGATCGAACAATAAAGGCCTCCAAACGTTATTTTATTCACTTTCCGTGGAGGAGAAACACTTTATAAGGCCGCAGAGTGAGTAAATTGGCCATTTTCATTCACTTTTACCCATTCCTCAGATCTCATGTTTAAGGCTCCTGGAAGCATGAAAATCACTTTAAACATCTCATTTCATCTTTAAAAGTGATTTTCCACGTACAAATGTGAATTGTAGTTCAAAGAGGCAACATTTGAAAACAGACTATTTTTTTAGTTTCGGAAGCATGTCGTAAGGGGGGTGGTTATCTCTTTCACCAAAAAAAAGGCGTTTTTGATTGAACAATAAAGGCCTACAAATGTTATTTAATTCACTTCCCTTGGAGGAGAAACACTTTTTAAGGCTTCAGAATGAGTAAAGTGGCCATTTTCATTCACTTTTACCCATTTCTCAAATCTTGTGTTTAGGGCCCCTGGAAGCTTGAAAATCACTTTAAACATCTCATTTTATCTCTAAAAGTGATTATCCACGTACAATGTTAATTGGAAATGAAAGACGCAACATTTGGGAAAATGGACCATTTTTTTTGTTTCTGAAGCATCGCGTAAGGGGGGGTGGTTATCTCTTTCATCAAAAAACAGGGGTTTTTGATTGAACAATAAAGGCCTCCAAACGTTATTTTATTCACTTCCCGTGGAGGAGAAACACTTTATAAGGCCGCAGAGTGAGTAAATTGGCCATTTTCATTCACTTTTACCCATTCCTCAGATCTCATGTTTAAGGCCCCTGGAAGCATGAAAATCACTTTAAACATCTCATTTCATCTTTAAAAGTGATTTTCCACGTACAAATGTGAATTGTAGTTCAAAGAGGCAACATTTTATAAACGGACCATTTTTTTAGTTTCGGGAGCATGTCGTAATGGGGGTGGTTATCTCTTTCGTCAAAAATCGGGCGTTTTCACTTGAACAATAAAGGCCTACAAATGTTATTTAATTCACTTCCCGTGGAGGAAAAACACTTTTTAAGGCCTCAGAATGAGTAAATTGGTCATTTTCATTCACTTTTACCCATTCCTCAAATCTTGTGTTTAAGGCCCCTGGAAGCATGAAAATCACTTTAAACATCTCATTTCATCTTTTAAAGTGATTTTCCACGTACAAATGTGAATTGTAGTTCAAAGAGGCAACATTTGAAAACGGACCATTTTTTTAGTTTCGGAAGCATGTCGTAAGGGGTTGGTTATCTCTTTCGTCAAAAATGGGGCATTTTCATTTGAACAATAAAGGCCCACAAATGGTATTTAATTCACTTCCCGTGGAGGAGAAACACTTTTTAAGGCCTCAGAATGAGTAAATTGGTCATTTTCATTCACTTTTACCCATTCCTCAAATCTTGTGTTTAAGGCCCCTGGAAGCATGAAAATCACTTTAAACATCTCATTTTATCTTTAAAAGTGATTTTCCACGTACAAATGTGAATTGTAGTTCAAAGAGGCAACATTTGAAAATGGACCATTTTTTTTGTTTCTGAAGCATTTCGTAAGGGGGGTGGTTATCTCTTTCACCAAAAAACAGGCGTTTTTGATTGAACAATAATGGCCTCCAAATGTTATTTTATTCACTTCCCGTGGAGGAGAAACACTTTTTAAGGCCGCAGAGTGAATAAATTGGCCATTTTCATTCACGTTTACCCATTTCTCAAATATTGTGTTTAGGGCCCCTGAAAGCTTGAAAATCACTTTAAGCATTTCATATTATCTCTAAAAGTGATTATCCACGTACAATGTTAATTGTAGTTCAAAGACTCAACATTTGAAAATGAACCATTTTTTTAGTTTCAGAAGCATGTCGTAAGGGGGGGTGGTTATCTCTTTCATCAAAAATCAGGCGTTTTTGCTTGAACAATAAAGGCCTCCAAATGTTATTTTATTCACTTCCCGTGGAGGAGAAACACTTTTTAAGGCCGCAGAGTGAGTAAATTGGCCATTTTCATTCACTTTTACCCATTCCTCAAATCTCGTGTTTAAGGCCCCTGGAAGCATGAAAATCACTTTAAACATCTCAGTTTATCTTTAAAAGTGATTTTCCACGTACAAATGTGAATTGTAGTTCAAAGAGGCAACATTTGAAAACGGACCATTTTTTTCGTTTCTGAAGCATGTCGTAAGGGGGGGTGGTTATCTCTTTCACCAAAAAACAGCCGTTTTTGATTGAACAATAAAGGCCTCCAAATGTTATTTAATTCACTTCCCGTGGAGGAGAAACACTTTTTAAGGCCGCAGAGTGAATAAATTGGCCATTTTCATTCACTTTTACCCATTTCTCAAATCTTGTGTTTAGGGCCCCTGGAAGCTTGAAAATCACTTTAAACATCTCATTTTATCTCTAAAAGTGATTATCCACGTACAATGTTAATTGTAGTTCAAAGACTCAACATTTGAAAATGAACAATTTTTTTAGTTTCAGAAGCATGTCGTAAGGGGGGGTGGTTATCTCTTTAATCAAAAATCAGGCGTTTTCGCTTGAACAATAAATGCCTCGAAATGTTATTTAATTCACTTCCCATGGAGGAGAAACACTTTTTAAGGCCTCAGAGTGAGTAAATTGGCCATTTTCATTCACTTTTACCCATGTCGCAAATCTTGTGTTTAGGGCCCCTGGAAGCTTGAAAATCACTTTAAACATTTCATATTATCTCTAAAAGTGATTATCCACGTACAATGTTAATTGTAGTTCAAAGACTCAACATTTGAAAATGAACCATTTTTTTAGTTTCAGAAGCATGTCGTAAGGGGGGGTGGTTATCTCTTTCATCAAAAATCAGGCGTTTTTGCTTGAACAATAAAGGCCTCCAAATGTTATTTTATTCACTTCCCGTGGAGGAGAAACACTTTTTAAGGCCGCAGAGTGAGTAAATTGGCCATTTTCATTCACTTTTACCCATTCCTCAAATCTCGTGTTTAAGGCCCCTGGAAGCATGAAAATCACTTTAAACATCTCAGTTTATCTTTAAAAGTGATTTTCCACGTACAAATGTGAATTGTAGTTCAAAGAGGCAACATTTGAAAACGGACCATTTTTTTCGTTTCTGAAGCATGTCGTAAGGGGGGGTGGTTATCTCTTTCACCAAAAAACAGCCGTTTTTGATTGAACAATAGAGGCCTCCAAATGTTATTTAATTCACTTCCCGTGGAGGAGAAACACTTTTTAAGGCCGCAGAGTGAATAAATTGGCCATTTTCATTCACTTTTACCCATTTCTCAAATCTTGTGTTTAGGGGCCCTGGAAGCTTGAAAATCACTTTAAACATCTCATTTTATCTCTAAAAGTGATTATCCACGTACAATGTTAATTGTAGTTCAAAGACTCAACATTTGAAAATGAACAATTTTTTTAGTTTCAGAAGCATGTCGTAAGGGGGGGTGGTTATCTCTTTAATCAAAAATCAGGCGTTTTCGCTTGAACAATAAAGGCCTCGAAATTTTATTTAATTCACTTCCCGTGGAGGAGAAACACTTTTTAAGGCCTCAGAGTGAGTAAATTGGCCATTTTCATTCACTTTTACCCATGTCTCAAATCTTGTGTTTAGGGCCCCTGGAAGCTTGAAAATCACTTTAAACATCTAATTTTATCTCTAAAAGTGATGATCCACGTACAAATGTGAACTGTAGTTCAAAGAGGCAACATTTGAAAATGGACCATTTTTTTCGTTTCTGAAGCATGTCGTAAGGGGGGGTGGTTATCTCTTTCACCAAAAAACAGGCATTTTTGATTGAACAATAAAGGCCTCCAAATGTTATTTTATTCACTTCCCGTGGAGGAGAAACACTCTTAAGGCCGCAGAGTGAATAAATTCGCCATTTTCATTCACGTTCACCCATTTCTCAAATCTTGTGTTTAGGGCCCCTGGAAGCTTGAAAATCAGTTTAAACATCTCATTTTATCTCTAAAAGTGATTATACACTTACATTGTACATTGTAGTTCAAAGACTCAACATTTCAAAATGAACCATTTTTTTTGTTTCTGAAGCATGTCGTAAGGGGGGTGGTTCTCTCTTTCGTAAAAAATAGGGCATTTTCGCTTGAACAATAAAGGCCTACAAATGTTATTTAATTCACTTCCCTTGGAGGAGAAACACTTTTTAAGGCCTCAGAATGAGTAAAGTGGCCATTTTCATTCACATTTACCCATTCCTCAAATCTTGTGTTTTGGGCCCCTGGAAGCATGAAAATCACTTTAAGCATCTCATTTTATCTCTAAAAGTGATTATCCACGTACAAATGTGAACTGTAGTTCAAAGAGGCAACATTTGAAAATGGACCATTTTTTTCGTTTCTGAAGCATGTCGTAAGGAGTGGTGGTTATCTTTTTCATCGAAAAACAGGCCTTTTTGATTGTACAATAAAGGCCTCCAAATTTTATTTTATTCACTTCCCATGGAGGAGAAACACTTTTTCAGGCCGCAGAGTGAATAAATTGGCCATTTTCATTCACTTTTACCCATGTCTCAAATCTTGTGTTTAGGGCCCCTGGAAGCTTGAAAATCACTTTAAACATCTCATTTTATCTCTAAAAGTGATTATCCACGTACAATGTTAATTGTAGTTCAAAGACTCAACATTTGAAAATGAATAATTTTTTTAGTTTCAGAAGCATGTCGTAAGGGGGGGTGGTTATCTCTTTAATCAAAAATCAGGCGTTTTCGCTTGAACAATAAAGGCCTCGAAATTTTATTTAATTCACTTCCCGTGGAGGAGAAACACTTTTTAAGGCCTCAGAGTGAGTAAATTGGCCATTTTCATTCACTTTTACCCATGTCTCAAATCTTGTGTTTAGGGCCCCTGGAAGCTTGAAAATCACTTTAAACATCTAATTTTATCTCTAAAAGTGATGATCCACATACAAATGTGAACTGTAGTTCAAAGAGGCAACATTTGAAAATGGACCATTTTTTTCGTTTCTGAAGCATGTCGTAAGGGGGGGTGGTTATCTCTTTCACCAAAAAACAGGCATTTTTGATTGAACAATAAAGGCCTCCAAAGGTTATTTTATTCACTTCCCGTGGAGGAGAAACACTCTTAAGGCCGCAGAGTGAATAAATTCGCCATTTTAATTCACGTTCACCCATTTCTCAAATCTTGTGTTTAGGGCCCCTGGAAGCTTGAAAATCAGTTTAAACATCTCATTTTATCTCTAAAAGTGATTATCCACTTACATTGTACATTGTAGTTCAAAGACTCAACATTTCAAAATGAACCATTTTTTTTGTTTCTGAAGCATGTCGTAAGGGGGGTGGTTCTCTCTTTCGTCAAAAATAGGGCATTTTCGCTTGAACAATAAAGGCCTACAAATGTTATTTAATTCACTTCCCTTGGAGGAGAAACACTTTTTAAGGCCTCAGAATGAGTAAAGTGGCCATTTTCATTCACATTTACCCATTCCTCAAATCTTGTGTTTAGGGTCCCTGGAAGCTTGAAAATCACTTTAAACATCTAATTTTATCTCTAAAAGTGATTATCCACGTACTAATGTGAACTGTAGTTCAAAGAGGCAACATTTGAAAATGGACCATTTTTTTCGTTTCTGAAGCATGGGGGGGTGGTTCTCTCTTTCACCAAAAAACAGGCGTTTTTGATTGAACAATAAAGGCCTACAAATGTTATTTAATTCACTTCCCTTGGAGGAGAAAAACTTTTTAAGGCCTCAGAATGAGTAAATTGGCCATATTCATTCACTTTTACCCATTCCTCAAATCTTGTGTTTAAGGCCCCTGGAAGCATGAAAATCACTTTAAACATCTCATTTTATCTTTAAAAGTGATTTTCCACATACAAATGTGAATTGTAGTTCAAAGAGGCAACATTTGAAAACGGACCATTTTTTTTATTTCTGAAGCATGTCGTAAGGGGGGGTGGTTCTCTCTTTCGTCAAAAATCGGGCGTTTTCGCGTGAACAATAAAGGCCTCGAAATGTTATTTAATTCACTTCCCGTGCAGGAGAAACACTTTTTAAGGCCTGAGAGTGAGTAAATTGGCCATTTTCATTCACTTTTACCCATGTCTCAAATCTTGTGTTTAGGGCCCCTGGAAGCTTGAAAATCACTTTAAACATCTAATTTTTTCTCTAAAAGTGATGATCCACGTACAAATGTGAATTGTAGTTCAAAAAGGCAACATTTGAAAACGGACCATTTTTTTGTTTCTGAAGCATGTCATAAGGGGGGGTGGTTATCTCTTTCGTCAAAAATCGGGCGTTTTTACTTGAACAATAAAGGCCTACAAATGTTATTTAATTCACTTCCCGTGGAGGAGAAACACTTTTTAAGGCCTCAGAGTGAGTAAATTGGCCATTTTCATTCACTTTTACCCATGTCTCAAATCTTGTATTTAGGGCCCCTGGAAGCTTGAAAATCACTTTAAACATCTAATTTTCTCTCTAAAAGTGATTATCCACGTACAATGTTAATTGGAGTTGAAAGACGCAACATTTGAAAATGGACCATTTTTTTCTTTTCTGAAGCATCGCGTAAGGGGGGGTGGTTATCTCTTTCATCAAAAAACAGGGGTTTTTGATTGAACAATAAAGGCCTCCAAACGTTATTTTATTCACTTCCCGTGGAGGAGAAACACTTTATAAGGCCGCAGAGTGAGTAAATTGGCCATTTTCATTCACTTTTACCCATTCCTCAGATCTCATGTTTAAGGCTCCTGGAAGCATGAAAATCACTTTAAACATCTCATTTCATCTTTAAAAGTGATTTTCCACGTACAAATGTGAATTGTAGTTCAAAGAGGCAACATTTGAAAACGGACCATTTTTTTAGTTTCGGAAGCATGTCGTAAGGGTGGTGTTTATCTCTTTCGTCAAAAATCGGGCGTTTTCACTTGAACAATAAAGGCCTACAAATGTTATTTAATTCACTTCCCGTGGAGGAGAAACACTTTTTAAGGCCTCAGAATGAGTAAATTGGTCATTTTCATTCACTTTTACCCATTCCTCAAATCTTGTGTTTAAGGCCCCTGGAAGCATGAAAATCACTTTAAACATCTCATTTCATCTTTTAAAGTGATTTTCCACGTACAAATGTGAATTGTAGTTCAAAGAGGCAACATTTGAAAACGGACCATTTTTTTAGTTTCGGAAGCATGTCGTAAGGGGGGTGGTTATCTCTTTCGTCAAAAATCGGGCGTTTTCACTTGAACAATAAAGGCCTATAAATGTTATTTAATTCACTTCCCTTGGAGGAGAAACACTTTTTAAGGCCTCAGAATGAGTAAATTGGTCATTTTCATTCACTTTTACCCATTCCTCAAATCTTGTGTTTAAGGCCCCTGGAAGCATGAAAATCACTTTAAACATCTCATTTTATCTTTAAAAGTGATTTTCCACGTACAAATGTGAATTGTAGTTCAAAGAGGCAACATTTGAAAACGGACCTTTTTTTTGTTTCTGAAGCATGTCGTAAGGGGGGTGTTTCTCTCTTTCGTCAAAAATCGGGCGTTTTCGCGTGAACAATAAAGGCCTACAAATGTTATTTAATTCACTTCCCTTGGAGGAGAAACACTTTTTAAGGCCTCAGAATGAGTAAA
The DNA here is from genome assembly GCF_964204655.1 of Triturus cristatus. NCBI lineage: Eukaryota > Metazoa > Chordata > Amphibia > Caudata > Salamandridae > Triturus > Triturus cristatus. Next base: position 1,221,902,734 of record NC_140590.1, on the reverse strand, counting down.
GTGGCCATTTTCATTCACATTTACCCATTCCTCAAATCTTGTGTTTTGGGCCCCTGGAAGCATGAAAATCACTTTAAGCATCTCATTTTATCTCTAAAAGTGATTATCCACGTACAAATGTGAACTGTAGTTCAAAGAGGCAACATTTGAAAATGGACCATTTTTTTCGTTTCTGAAGCATGTCGTAAGGAGTGGTGGTTATCTTTTTCATCGAAAAACAGGCCTTTTTGATTGTACAATAAAGGCCTCCAAATTTTATTTTATTCACTTCCCATGGAGGAGAAACACTTTTTCAGGCCGCAGAGTGAATAAATTGGCCATTTTCATTCACTTTTACCCATTTCTCAAAACTTGTGTTTAGGGCCTCTGGAAGCTTGAAAATCACTTTAAACATCTCATTTTATCTCTAAAAGTGATTATCCACGTACAATATTAATTGTAGTTCAAAGAGTTTAGTTTCAGAAGCATGTCGTAAGGGGGGGTGGTTATCTCTTTCATCAAAAATCAGGCGTTTTCGCTTGAACAATAAAGGCCTCGAAATGTTATTTAATTCACTTCCCGTGGAGGAGAAACACTTTTTAAGGCCTCAGAGTGAGTAAATTGGCCATTTTCATTCACTTTTACCCATGTCTCAAATCTTGTGTTTAGGGCCCCCGGAAGCTTGAATATCACTTTAAACATCTAATTTTTTCTCTAAAAGTGATGATCCAAGTACAAATGTGAATTGTAGTTCAAAAAGGCAACATTTGAAAACGGACCATTTTTTTGTTTCTGAAGCATGTCGTAAGGGGGGGTGGGTATCTCTTTCGTCAAAAATCGGGCGTTTTCGCTTGAACAATAAAGGCCTACAAATGTTATTTAGTTCACTTCCCGTGGAGAAGAAACACTTTTAAAGGCATCAGAGTTAGTAAATTGGCCATTTTCATTCACTTTTACCCATGTCTCAAATCTTGTGTTTAGGGCCCCTGGAAGCTTGAAAATCACTTTAAACATCTAATTTTATCTTTAAAAGTGATTTTCCACGTACAAATGTGAATTGTAGTTCAAAGAGGCAACATTTGAAAACAGACCATTTTTTTAGTTTCTGAAGCATGTCGTAAGGGGGGGTGGTTATCTCTTTCATCAAAAATCGGACGTTTTTGATTGAACAATAAAGACCTCCAAATGTTATTTAATTCACTTCCCGTGGAGGAGAAACACTTTTTAAGGCAGCAGACTTGTTTTATTTTCTGACTGTAAATGACTATTGAATGTGAATTATCACTCTTGGATCTAAAAAAAGGGTGTTTAGAGTCATTTTAATGCCTGAAATTGGTCGAAATAGAAGCTTCTCAGTAGGAGAAAAAGTCTTTAAAAATGGCAAAATTGGACACATTGAGGCTTTACAAAGTAGTTATTCAAAATGAGGCCAAAAAAATCAATTTTCTGATGAAAAACGATGACCCGTGACCTTTCGAACTTTCTCAAGATGGTCAGAAATGGTAATTTTTGTAATGTTTTATTTTTTGACTGTAAATGACTATTGTATGTGAATTATCATTTTTGGAACTAAAATAAGTGTGTGTAAAATCATTCTAATGCCTGAAATTGGTCGAAATACAAAATTCTGAGTAGGAGAAAAAATCTGTAAAAATGGCAATTTTGGTCAATTTGAGGATTTAAAAAGTAGTTATTCAACATGAGGCACAATCCAAATGACATTTTGAATCCATTTTTCTACAGTCCAAAAAATCAATTTTGTGATGAAAAACGATGACCCGTGACCTGTCGAACTTTCTCCAGATCGTCAGAAATGGTAAGTTTTTTAATGTTCAATTTTTTTGACTGTAAATGACTATTGCATGTATATTATCACTTTTAGAACTAAAATAAGTGTGTTTAGAGCCATTTTAATGCCTGAAATTGGTTGAAATAAAGGCTTCAGAGTAGGAGAAAAAATCTGTAAAAATGGCAATTTTGGTCACTGTGAGGCTTTAAAAAGTAGTTATTCAACATGAGGCACAATCCAAATGACATTTTTAATCATTTTATTGACAGTCCGAAAAAACAATTTTCTGATGACAAACGATGACCCCGGACCTGTCGGACTATCTCCAGATGATCAGAAATTGTCATTTTTTAATATTTAATCATTTGACTGTAAAGGACTATTGCACGTGAATTATCACTTTTCAAACTAAATTAAGTGTGTTTAGAGTCATTTTCCTGCATGAAATTAGTCGAAAAAGAAGCTTCTGAGTAGGAGAATAAGTCTTTAAAAATTGCAAATGTGGACACATTGAGGCTTTACAAAGTAGGTTTTCAAAATGAGGCACAATCCAAATGACATTTTGAATCAATTTTTCTACAGTCCAAAAAACTCAAGTTTCTGATGAAAAACGATGACCTGTGGCCTGTTGAACTTTCTCAAGATGGTCAGAAATGGTAATTTTTTAATGTTTTATTTTTTGACTGTAAATGACTATTGCATGTGAATTATCACTTTTGGAACTAAAATAAGTGTGTTTAGAGTCATTTTAATGCCTGAAATTGGTCGAAATAGAAGCTTCTGAGTAGGAGACAAAATCTGTAAAAATGGCAATTTTGGTCAATTTGAGGCTTTAAAAAGTAGTTATTCAACATGAGACACAATCCAAATGACATTTTGAATCAATTTTTCTACAGTCCAAAAAATCAATTTTCTGATGAAAAACGATGACCCGTGCGTGACCTGTCGAACTTTCTCCAGATGGTCAGAAATTATAATTTTTTAATATTAAATTTTTTGACTATAAATGACTATTGCATGTGAATTATCACTTTTGGATCTAAAATAAGCGTGTTTAGAGTCATTTTAATGCCTGAAATTGGTCGAAATAGAAGCCTCTGAGTAGGAGAAAAATCTGTAAAAATGACAATTTTGTTCACATTGAGGCTTTCCAAAGTAGTTATTCAACATGAGGCACAAGGCAAATGACATTTTGAATCAATTTTTCAACAGTCCAAAAAATCAATTTTCTGATGAAAAACGATGACCCGTGACCTGTCGAACTTTCTCAAGATGGTCAGAAATGGTAATTTTTTTATGTTTTATTTTTTGAATGTAAATGATTATTGCATATGAATTATCACTTTTGGAACTAAAATAAGTGTGTTTAGAGTCATTTTAATCCCTGCAATTGGTTGAAATAAAAGCTTCTGAGTAGGAGAAATAATCTGTAAAAATGACAAATTTGTTCACATTGAGGCTTTAAAAAAGTAGTTATTCAACATGAGGCACAATCCAAATGACATTTTGAATCAATTTTTCTACAGTCCAAAAAATCAATCTTCTGATGAAAAACGATGACCCCTGACCTGTCGAACTTTCTCCAGATGGTCAGAAATGGAAATTTTTTAATATATATATTTTTTTAATCTAAATGACCATTGCATGTGAATTAGAACTCTTGGAACTAAAATAAGTGTTTAGAGTCATTCTAATGCCTGAAATTGGTCAAAATAGAATCTTCTGAGTAGGAGAAAAAGTCTGTAAAAATGGCAATTTTGGTCACATTGAGGCTTTACAAAGTAGTTATTCAACATGAGGCACAATCCAAATGTCATTTTGAATCAATTTTTCTACAGTCCACAAAATCAATTTTCTGAGGAAAAACGATGACCCGTGACATACGAACTTTCTCCAGATGGTCAGAAATTATTATTTTTTAATATTATTTTTTTTTAGTATAAATGACTATTGCATGTGAATTATCACTTTTGGATCTAAAATAAGTGTGTTTAGAGTCATTTTAATCCCTGAAATTGGTCGAAATAGAGGCTTCTGAGTAGGAGCAAAAAATCGGTAAAAATGACAATTTTGTTCACATTGAGGCTTTACAAAGTAGTTATTCAACATGAGGCACAATCCAAATGACAGTTTGAATACATTTTTGTACAGTCTAAAAAGTCAATTTTCTGATGAAAAACGATGACCCGTGACCTGTCGAACTTTCTCCAGATCGTCAGAAATGGTAATTTTTTAATGTTCCATTTTTTTGACTGTAAATGACTATTGCATGTATATTATCACTTTTGGAACTAAAATGAGTGTGTTTAGAGCCATGTTAATGCCTGAAATTGGTTGAAATAAAGGCTTCTGAGTAGGAGAAAAAATCTGTAAAAATGGCAATTTTGGTCACTGTAAGGCTTTAAAAAGTAGTTATTCAACATGAGACACAATCCAAATGACATTTTGAATCAATTTTTTTACAGTCCAAAAAATCAATTTTCTGATGAAAAACGATGACCCGTGACCTGTCGAACTTTCTCCAGATGGTCAGAAATTATATTTTTTTAATATTAAATTTTTTGACTATAAATGACTATTGCATGTGAATTATCACTTTTGGATCTAAAATAAGTGTGTTTAGAGTCATTTTAATGCCTGAAATTGGTCGAAATAGAAGCTTCTGAGTAGGAGAAAAATCTGTAAAAATGACAATTTTGTTCACATTGAGGCTTTCCAAAGTAGTTATTCAACATGAGGCACAAGGCAAATGACATTTTGAATCAATTTTTCAACAGTCCAAAAAATCAATTTTCTGATGAAAAACGATGACCTGTGACCTGTTGAACTTTCTCAAGATGGTCAGAAATGGTAATTTTTTAATGTTTTATTTTTTGACTGTAAATGACTATTGCATGTGAATTATCAATTTGGGAACTAAAATAAGTGTGTTTAGAGTCATTTTAATGCCTGAAATTGGTCGAAATAGAAGCTTCTGAGTAGGAGAAAAGATTTGTGAAAATTACAATTTTGTTCACATTGAGGCTTTCCAAAGGAGTTATTCAACATGACGCACAATCCAAATGACATTTTGAATCAATTTTTCTACAGTCCAAAAAATCTGTTTTTTGATGAAAAACGATGACCCATGACCTCTCGAACTTTCTCAAGATGGTCAGAAATGGTAATTTTTTAATATTTTATTTTTTGACTGTAAATGACTATTGCATGTGAATTATCACTTTTAGAACTAAATAAGGGTGTTTAGAGTAATTTTAATGCCTGAAATTGGTCGAAAAAGAAGCTTCTGAGTAGGAGAATAAGTCTTTAAAAATGGCAAATTTGGACACATTGAGGCTTTACAAAGTAGTTATTCAACATGAGGCACAATCCAAATGACATTTTGAATCAATTTTTCTACAGTCCAAAAAATCAATTTTCTGATGAAAAACGATGACCCGTGACCTGTCGAACTTTCTCCAGATGGTCAGAAATTACAATTTTTTAATATTAAATTTTTTGACTATAAATGACTATTGCATGTGATTTATCACTTTTGGATCTAAAATAAGTGTGTTTAGAGTCATTTTAATGCCTGAAATTGGTCGAAGTGGAAGCTTCTGAGTAGGAGAAAAAATCTGTAAAAATGACAATTTTGTTCACATTGAGGCTTTCCAAAGTAGTTATTCAACATGATGAAAAACGATGACCCGTGACCTGTCGAACTTTCTCAAGATGGTCAGAAATGGTAATTTTTGTAATGTTTTATTTTTTGACTGTAAATGACTATTGCATGTGAATTAAATTGGGAACTAAAATAAGTGTGTTTAGTGTCATTTTAATGCCTGAAATTGGTCGAAATAGAATCTTCTGAGTAGGAGAAAAAATCTGTAAAAATGGCAATTTTGGTCAATTTGAGGATTTAAAAAGTAGTTATTCAACATGAGGCACAATCCAAATGACATTTTGAATCAATTTTTCTACAGTCCAAAAAATCAATTTTCTGATAAAAAATGATGACCCGTGACCTGTCGAACTTTCTCCGGATGGTCAGAAATTGTAAGTTTTTTAATGTTCAATTTTTTTGACTGTAAATGACTATTGCATGTATATTATCACTTTTAGAACTAAAATAAGTGTGTTTAGAGCCATTTTAATGCCTGAAATTGGTTGAAATAAAGGCTTCAGAGTAGGAGAAAAAATCTGTAAAAATGGCAATTTTGGTCACTGTGAGGCTTTAAAAAGTAGTTATTCAACATGAGGCACAATCCAAATGACATTTTTAATCATTTTATTGACAGTCCGAAAAAAACATTTTCTGATGACAAACGATGACCCCGGACCTGTCTGACTATCTCCAGATGATCAGAAATTGTCATTTTTTAATATTTAATCATTTGACTGTAAAGGACTATTGCACGTGAATTATCACTTTTCAAACTAAATTAAGTGTGTTTAGAGTCATTTTCCTGCATGAAATTAGTCGAAAAAGAAGCTTCTGAGTAGGAGAATAAGTCTTTAAAAATGGCAAATGTGGACACATTGAGGCTTTACAAAATAGGTTTTCAAAATGAGGCACAATCCAAATGACATTTTGAATCAATTTTTCTACAGTCCAAAAAACTCAAGTTTCTGATGAAAAACGATGACCTGTGGCCTGTTGAACTTTCTCAAGATGGTCAGAAATGGTAATTTTTTAATGTTTTATTTTTTGACTGTAAATGACTATTGCATGTGAATTATCACTTTTGAAACTAAAATAAGTATGTTTAGAGTCATTTTAATGCCTGAAATTGGTCGAAATAGAAGCTTCTGAGTAGGAGAAAAAATCTGTAAAAATGGCAATTTTGGTCAATTTGAGGCTTTAAAAAGTAGTTATTCAACATGAGACACAATCCAAATGACATTTTGAATCAATTTTTCTACAGTCCAAAAAATCAATTTTCTGATAAAAAACGATGACCCGTGACCTGTCGAACTTTCTCCAGATGGTCAGAAATTATAATTTTTTAATATTAAATTTTTTGACTATAAATGACTATTGCATGTGAATTATCACTTTTGGATCTAAAATAAGTGTGTTTAGAGTCATTTTAATGCCTGAAATTGGTCGAAATAGAAGCTTCTGAGTAGGAGAAAAATCTGTAAAAATGACAATTTTGTTCACATTGAGGCTTTCCAAAGTAGTTATTCAACATGAGGCACAAGGCAAATGACATTTTGAATCAATTTTTCAACAGTCCAAAAAATAAATTTTCTGATGAAAAACGATGACCCGTGACCTGTCGAACTTTCTCAAGATGGTCAGAAATGGTAATTTTTTTATGTTTTATTTTTTGAATGTAAATGATTATTGCATGTGAATTATCACTTTTGGAACTAAAATAAGTGTGTTTAGAGTCATTTTAATCCCTGCAATTGGTTGAAATAAAAGCTTCTGAGTAGGAGAAAAAATCTGTAAAAATGACAAATTTGTTCACATTGAGGCTTTAAAAAAGTAGTTATTCAACATGAGGCACAATCCAAATGACATTTTGAATCAATTTTTCTACAGTCCAAAAAATCAATTTTCTGATGAAAAACGATGACTCCTGACCTGTCGAACTTTCTCCAGATGGTCAGAAATGGAAATTTTTTAATATATATATTTTTTTTATCTAAATGACCATTGCATGTGAATTAGAACTCTTGGAACTAAAATAAGTGTTTAGAGTCATTCTAATGCCTGAAATTGGTCAAAATAGAATCTTCTGAGTAGGAGAAAAAGTCTGTAAAAATGGCAATTTTGGTCACATTGAGGCTTTACAAAGTAGTTATTCAACATGAGGCACAATCCAAATGTCATTTTGAATCAATTTTTCTACAGCCCACAAAATCAATTTTCTGAGGAAAAACGATGACCCGTGACATGTCGAACTTTCTCCAGATGGTCAGAAATTATTATTTTTTAATATTAAATTTTTTGAGTATAAATGACTATTGCATGTGAATTATCACTTTTGGATCTAAAATAAGTGTGTTTAGAGTCATTTTAATCCCTGAAATTGGTCGAAATAGAGGCTTCTGAGTAGGAGCAAAACATCTGTAAAAATGACAATTTTGTTCACATTGAGGCTTTACAAAGTAGTTATTCAACATGAGGCACAATCCAAATGACAGTTTGAATACATTTTTCTACAGTCTAAAAAGTCAATTTTCTGATGAAAAACGATGATCCGTGACCTGTCGAACTTTCTCCAGATCGTCAGAAATGGTAATTTTTTAATGTTCAATTTTTTTGACTGTAATTGACTATTGCATGTATATTACCACTTTTGGAACTAAAATGAGTGTGTTTAGAGCCATGTTAATGCCTGAAATTGGTTGAAATAAAGGCTTCTGAGTAGGAGAAAAAATCTGTAAAAATGGCAATTTTGGTCACTGTGAGGCTTTAAAAAGTAGTTATTCAACATGAGGCACAATCCAAATGACATTTTGAATCATTTTTTCGACAGTCCGAAAAAACTATTTTCTGATGAAAAATGATGACCCGTGACCTGTCGAACTTTCTCAAGATGGTCAGAAATGGCAATTTTTTAATGTTTTATTTTTTGACTGTAAATGACTATTGCATGTGAATTATCACTTTTAGAACTAAAATAAGGGTGTGTAGAGTTATTTTAATGCCTGAAATTGGTCGAAAAATAAGCTTCTGAGTAGGAGAATAAGACTTTAAAAATGGCAAATGTGGACACATTGAGGCTTTACAAAGTAGTTATTCAAAATGAGGCACAATCCAAATGACATTTTGAATCAATTTTTCTACAGTCCAAAAAACTCAAGTTTCTGATGAAAAACGATGACCTGTGACCTGTTGAACTTTCTCAAGATGGTCAGAAATGGTAATTTTTTAATGTTTTATTTTTTGACTGTAAATGACTATTGCATGTGAATTATCAATTTGGGAACTAAAATAAGTGTGTAGAGTCATTTTAATGCCTGAAATTGGTCGAAATAGAAGCTTCTGAGTAGGAGAAAAAATTTGTAAAAATGACAATTTTGTTCACATTGAGGCTTTCCAAAGGAGTTATTCAACATGAGGCACAATCCAAATGACATTTTGAATCAATTTTTCTACAGTCCAAAAAATCTGTTTTTTGATGAAAAACGATGACCCGTGACCTCTCGAACTTTCTCAAGATGGTCAGAAATGGTAATTTTTTAATGTTTTATTTTTTGACTGTAAATGACTATTGCATGTGAATTATCACTTTTAGAACTAAAATAAGGGTGTTTAGAGTAATTTTAATGCCTGAAATTGCTCGAAAAAGAAGCTTCTGAGTAGGAGAATAAGTCTTTAAAAATGGCAAATTTGGACACATTGAGGCTTTACAAAGTAGTTATTCAACATGAGGCACAATCCAAATGACAGTTTGAATACATATTTCTACAGTCTAAAAAATCAATTTTTTGATGAAAAACGATGACCCGTGACCTGTCGAACTTTCTCCAGATCGTCAGAAATGGTACGTTTTTTAACGTTCAAGTTTTTTGGACTGTAAATGACTGTTGCATGTATATTATCTCTTTTGGAACTAAAATGAGTGTATTAAGAGCCATTTTAATGCCTGAGATTGGTTGAAATAAAGGCTTCTGAGTAGAAGAAAAAATCTGTAAAAATGGCAATTTTGGTCACTGTGAGGCTTTAAAAAGGAGTTATTCAACATGAGGCACAACCCAAATGACATTTTGAATAAATTTTTCGACAGTCCAAAAAATCAATTTTCTGATGAAAAACGATGACCCGTGACCTCTCGAACTTTCTCAAGATGGTCAGTAATGGTAATTTTTTAATGTTTTATTTTTTGACTGTAAATGACTATTGAATGTGAATTATCACTCTTGGATCTAAAATAAGGGTGTTTAGAGTCATTTTAATGCCTGAAATTGGTCGAAATAGAAGCTTCTCAGTAGGAGAAAAAGTCTTTAAAAATGGCAAATTTGGACACATTGAGGCTTTACAAAGTAGTTATTCAAAATGAGGCCAAAAAAATCAATTTTCTGATGAAAAACGATGACCCGTGACCTGTCGAACTTTCTCAAGAGGGTCAGAAATGGTAATTTTTGTAATGCTTTTTTTTTTACTGTAAATGACTATTGTATGTGAATTATCATTTTTGGATCTAAAATAAGTGTGTGTAAAATCATTCTAATGCCTGAAATTGGTCGAAATACAAAATTCTGAGTAGAAGAAAAAGTCTGTAAAAATGGCAATTTTGGTCACATTGAGGCTTTAAAAATTAGTTATTCAACATGAGGCACAATCCAAATGACATTTTGAATCAATTTTTCTATAGTCCAAAAAATCAATTTTCTGATGAAAAACGATGGCCCGTGGTGAACTGTCAAACTTTCTCCAGATGGTCAGAAATGGTAATTTTTTAATGTTTATGTTTTTTTGACTGTAGATGATACTTGCATGTGAATTATCACTTTTGGAACTAAAATAAGTGTGTTTAGAGTCATTTTAATGCCTGAAATTGGTCGAAATAGAAGCTTCTGAGTAGGAGAAAAAATCTGTAAAAATTGTAATTTTGGTCACTTTGAGGCTTTAAAAAGTAGTTATTCAACATGAGGCACAATCCTATTGACATTTTGAATCTTTTTGTACAGTCCAAAAAATACATTTTCAGATGACAAAAGATGACTTTGGACCGGTTAATCTTTCTCCAGATTGTCGGTAATGGTGATTTTTTAATGTTTGATTTTTTTACTGTAAATGAATATTCCATGTGAATTATCACTTTTGTACTAAAATAAGTGTGTTTAGAGGCATGTTCCTGCCTAAAATTTGTCAAAATAGAAGTTTTTGAGTAGAGAAAAAGTCTGTAAAAATGGCAATTTTGGTCACTGTGATCCTTTAAAAAGTGGTTATTTAGCATGAGGCATGATCCAATTGACATTTTGAATCACTTTTTGTACAGTCCAAAAAATACATTTTCTGATGACGAAAGATGACTTTGGACCTGTCGAACTTTCTCCAGATGGTCAGTAATGGTGATTTTGTAATATTTGATCTTTTGACAGTACATGAATATTCCATGTGAATTACAACTTTTGGTACTAAAATAAGTGTGTTTAGAGTCATTTTCTTGTCCAAAATAGGTCAAAATAGAAGTTTTTGAGTAGAAGGAAAATTCTGTAGAAATGGCAAATTTGGTCATTGTGAGGCTTTAACAAATGGATATTCAACTTAAGACGCAATCCAATTGACATTTTGAATAATGTTTGTACAGTCCAAAAAATAAATTTTCTGACGAAAACCGATGACCCCGGACCTGTATTTAGAGTCATTTTCCTGCCCGAAATCGGTCAAAATAGGAGATTGAAAATGAGGAAACATCCATAAAATTGGTAATTTTGGTCACTGTGAGGCTACCAAAAGTGGTTATTTAACATGAGACACAATCCAATTGACATTTTGAATCATTTTTTGTACAGTTAAAAAAATCAATTTTCTGATGAAAAACGATGACCTGTCGAACTTTCTCCAGATTGTCAGTAATGGTGTATATGTAATGTTTAATCTTTTGACTGTAAATGACTATTGCATGTGAATTATCAATTTAGTAACTAAAATAAGTGTGTTTAGTGTAAATTTTCTGCCCGAATATGGTCAAAATAGAAGCTTCGGAGTAGAGGAAAAGTCTGTAAAAATGGCAATTTTGGTCACTGTGTAGCTTTAAAAAGTGGTTATTCAACATGAGGCATGATCCTACTGACATTTTAAATCTTTTTTTGTACAGTCCAAAAAATCAATTTTCTAATGAAAAACGATGACCTGTCAAACTTTCTCCAGATGGTCAGTAATGGTGAATTCATAATGTACAATCTTTTGTCTGTAAATGACTATTGCATGTGAATTATCACTTTTGGAACTAAAATAAGTGTATTTAGTGTAATTTTTCTGCCCGAAATCGGTCAAAAGAGAAGCTTATGATTAGGAGGAAATATCCATAAAATTGGCAATTTTGGTCACTGTGAGGCTATAAAAAGTGGTTATTCAACATAAGGCACGATCCAATTGACATTTTAAATCACATTTTTACAGTCCAAAAATAAATTTTCTGATGAGAAACAATGACTTCGGACCTGTCAAACTATCTCCAGATGGTCAGAAATTGTCAGTTTTTTAATATTAAATTTTTTGACTATAAATGATTATTGCATGTGAATTATCACTTTTGGATCTAAAATAAGTGTGTTTAGAGTCATTTTAATGCTGAAATTGGTCGAAATAGAAGCTTCTGAGTAGGAGAAAAAATCTGTAAAAATGATAATTTTGTTCACATTGAGGCTTTCCAAAGTAGTTATTCAACATGAGGCACAAGGCAAATGACATTTTGAATCAATTTTTCAACAGTCCAAAAAATCAATTTTCTGATGAAAAACGATGACCCGTGACCTGTCGAACTTTCTCAAGATGGTCAGAAATGGTAATTTTTTAATATTTTATTTTTTGACGGTAAATGATTATTGCATGTGAATTATCACTTTTGGAACTAAAATAAGTGTGTTTAGAGTCATTTTAATCCCTGCAATTGGTTGAAATAAAAGCTTCTGAGTAGAAGAAAAAATCTGTAAAAATGACAAATTTGTTCACATTGAGGCTTTAAAAAAGTAGTTATTCAACATGAGGCACAATCCAAATGACATTTTGAATCAATTTTTCTACAGTCCAAAAAATCAATTTTCTGATGAAAAATGATGACCCCTGACCTGTCGAACTTTTTCCAGATGGTCAGAAATGGAAATTTTTTAATATATATATTTTTTTAATCTAAATGACCATTGCATGTGAATTAGAACTCTTGGAACTAAAATAAGTGTTTAGAGTCATTCTAATGCCTGAAATTGGTTAAAATAGAATCTTCTGAGTAGGAGAAAAAGTCTGTAAAAATGGCAATTTTGGTCACATTGAGGCTTTACAAAGTAGTTATTCAACATGAGGCACAATTCAAATGTCATTTTGAATCAATTTTTTTACAGTCCACAAAATCAATTTTTTGATGAAAAACGATGACCCGTGACCTGTCGAACTTTCTCCAGATGGTCAGAAATTATTATTTTTTAATATTAAATTTTTTGAGAATAAATGACTATTGCATGTGAATTATCACTTTTGGATCTAAAATAAGTGTATTTAGAGTCATTTTAATCCCTGAAATTGGTCGAAATAGAGGCTTCTGAGTAGGAGCAAAAAATCTGTAAAAATGACAATTTTGTTCACATTGAGGCTTTACAAAGTAGTTATTCAACATGAGGCGCAATACAAATGACAGTTTGAATACATTTTTCTACAGTCTAAAAAGTCAATTTTCTGATGAAAAACGATGACCCGTGACCTGTCGAACTTTCTCCAGATCGTCAGAAATGGTAATTTTTTTAATGTTCAATTTTTTTGACTGTAAATGACTATTGCATGTATATTATCACTTTTGGAACTAAAATGAGTGTGTTTAGAGCCATTTTAATGCCTGAAATTGGTTGAAATAAAGGCTTCTGAGTAGGAGAAAAAATCAGTGAAAATGGCAATTTTGGTCACTGTGAGGCTTTAAAAAGGAGTTATTCAACATGAGGCACAATCCAAATGACATTTTGAATCATTTTTTCGACAGTCCGAAAAAACTATTTTCTGATGAAAAATGATGACCCGTGACCTATCGAACTTTCTCAAGATGGTCAGAAATGGTAATTTTTTAATGTTTTATTTTTTGACTGTAAATGACTATTGCGTGAGAATTATCACTTTTAGAACTAAAATAAGGGTGTTTAGAGTTATTTTAATGGCTGAAATTGGTCGAAAAAGAAGCTTCTGAGTAGGAGAATAAGGTGGCGATCACGATCCTGTAAAAACCGGGTACGAACCGTCGGACGGAGCATATTCTCCGTCCGACGCGTACCCGGTCGTCAAAACTTACAAACATGGAATTACGAATCGCACGGAAACTCCATTTCCGTACGATTCGTACAAAACCCCGACCGACGAAAATAAATATACAAATGCGATCCGGGAAAGCGCCGACGTGACGTCGGGACGCACGCAGCCTGCCATTCACGAACCAGGAATTACGATTTGCACCGACGTCATCCCGCACGGTGAATACTTTCCGGCTGCCAAAAACTGCCGGGAAATGAGGACGACGCGAACAAGGAGTACCTGCACGCGACGGACAGACATGGACCCGAACCTACGTGTCATCCCGGCCCTCATAGCAGTCGACCTCCTCTACAGGTTTGGACGCAGATGCTGCAGAAGGTCAGAACAACAAAGGGAGGGGGGAGGGGGGGGGCAGGACCAGGGGCAGGCCACACAACCCCCACCAAAGTCACACAGCGCACATGCCCTGGACATACCTGACCCCCAGGCCCTGGTCACTACAAGGGGGTGGGGGCGTGTCCAGCAAAGCCAGCGTCCGCCACAACGGAAGTGCTTGACGACGCGAACCGGCAACACAACAATACAGGTACGTCCTGTACCCACGCCTTAAGAGCGTGGGTACGAGTCGTACCCCGCCCACACCTACGTCACCCCAACAATGGCGGGAAGGCTGTACCCACGTGGCAAAGGCCTGGGTACAGCCCGCACAAGCATCACATAGCGTGGGGACGGATATGTACGGACCCTACCCCCACCCCCCTATGCATGGAGCGTACCCCCACCCCAACAGTCTAAGTACGACCGTACCCTCACCCACGTACGTATGGTGCGTACCCCCACCCCAACAGTGTATGTACGACCCGTACCCTCACCCGCGTATGCATGGAGCGTACCCCCACCCCAACAGTGTAAGTACGACCCGTACCCTCATCCGCATATGCATGGAGCGTACCCCCACCCCAACAGTGTAAGTACGACCCGTACCCTCACCCGCGGACGTATGGAGCGTACCCCCACCCCAACAGTGTAAGTACGACCCGTACCCTCACCCACGTATGCATGGAGCGTACCCCCACCCCAACAGTGTAAGTACGACCCGTACCCTCACCCGCGGACGTATGGAGCGTACCCCCACCCCAACAGTGTAAGTACGACCCGTACCCTCACCCGCAGACGTATGGAGCGTACCCCCACCCCAACAGTGTAAGTACGACCCGTACCCTCACCCGCGGACGTATGGAGCGTACCCCCCACCCCAACAGTGTAAGTATGACCCGTACCCTCACCCGCGGACTTATGGAGAGTACCCCCCACCCCAACAGTGTAAGTACGACCCATACCCTCACCCGTGGACGTATGGAGCATACCCCCATGCCAATAGTGTACGTACGGACCGTACCCCCACCCCGTATGCATGGAGCGTACCCCCCACCCCAATAGTGTACGTACGGACCGTACCCCCACCCCGTATGCATGGAGCGTACCCCCCACCCCAATAGTGTATGTACGGACCATACACCCACCCCATATGCGTGGAGCATACCCCCCACCCCAACAGTGTAAGTACGACCCATACCCCCAACTCGTATGCATGGAGCAAACCCACACACGTGTATGTTCTAAGCGTACATATTGTTAAATAGGAGGGGTGTGTGCAGAGTCCTCCCAGCAGTGCCCAGAGACAGGAGGGGTGTGTGCCTATCACTCCTAGCAGTGCCCAGAGACAGGAGGGGTGTGTGCCCATCACTCCCAGCAGTGCCCAGAGACAGGAGGGGTGTGTGCCTATCACTCCCAGCAGTGCCCAGAGACATGAGGGGTGTGTGCCTATCACTCCCAGCAGTGCCCAGAGACAGGAGGGGTGTGTGCCCATCACTCCCAGCAGTGCCCAGAGAAAGGAGGGGTGTGTGCAGAGTCCTCCCAGCAGTGCCCAGACACAGGAGGGGTGTGTGCAGAGTCCTCCCAGCAGTGCCCAGACACAGGAGGGGTGTGTGCCTAACACTCCCAGCAGTGCCCATGGAACGCAAAGGGTGGAGTAGCCACAGATAGCATGCCCACAAATGTCAGTCAGGTGCACAAAGACCCTGCAGTACATGTACCACATGTGTGCGAGGCTGGGAGTATACTCATGCATAGCGCCGAAAAGAAAACATGTCCACATGAAGTCATGTCAATAGTCCACATACACAAGTACAATGACTACCAAGGATGCCACGAATGATGCAGGTGGAGACATCGCTCAGCATGCATGTGCAAAGTTGAAGGAGTCCGTCACACACCCAGCTAATGTACACACAGCTCAGCGCTCAATATTGGGAACACCCTGCAGGGAAGATGTCAGGGTACACAGAGGAAGGAATACACCTTGGGACAATTTCACCATGCAGTAACTGCTTACATGAACAGAGAAACCTAGCCAACACCGTGTGATGGCACACAGATACCAGGGTCCCCCCTATGACCAGCACACTACTACATTTCCCACACACCCAACACATGATTAACACCCAAAATCATGTAGCAGCCCCACCAACAGCAACATCAGAAAATCAGTAGTGTTCAAAGGAAACAAAAATGGCTTTAATCAGCATGATCTTAAATAGTGTGTTCGTTGAAAGTTCAATATTTACAAAGCCCATAGGGCAGTCCATGAGTCACAGCTGGACGGGGGACACAGTGGGACGCGTGTCCCCTTGCTTGCCTGCACAGTCAGACTCCTTCGTCTTCCACAGCGGGGAGGGCATCATGTTGGGGGGAAGGACCAGGCACCGCAGGACAGGAGGGTGAAGGGTAGGCGTCGTGGGTGCAGGGATGGAGGACTCCACCACAGGGGGTGGGGCAGGGCCAAAGGCGGAGGCCAGGATCTCGCTGCACACCTTAGCAAGGTCCTCCAGCGTCTCCCCTGCACCCGAAGGAACCACAGGCCCCAAGGAGGGGGGGCGGCGGAGGGATGGGTTGCAGCGCCACTGGGGGAGGGTGTGGACAGGGGGGGGCTCAACCACCCTGACCGGGGACTCCCTTGACCGTTTGCGGGGTGGTGTCACAGTGGGGCTCAGGGACAGAGCGGCCATGAAGGAGTCCTTGCCTGATATGTGGCCAGGAGAGCTGAGGGGAGGGGATTTGGAGGGAGTGGATTGGGTGGAATGTGGACTCCCACTCTGGCTGCATGTCTTACGTTTGCCCCCCCACCCAGTGGGTGTGCCTACCTCACCCTGTGTGTGCGTGCCAGGAGGTGTGCGTATGACCTTCCCTGCTGGTGTGGTGCCTGTGTCTGTTGTGGTGTGTGCATGCGTACGTCTGGGTGTACGTGGGACAGGCGTGGGAGTGGGAAGTGTGGATGGGGCAGGGGTAGGGGGTGGGACGTAGCACTGCAGGAGACCCACTGCTGCAGTCAGTGTCGAGTCTATGTACCTCAGCAACTGGCGTTGGTCAGCCTGCGACGAAAAAATGCCCTCCAAGTATGCCTCCATGTTGTGCAGCACTTGGCTGTGGCCATGGAGGACATTAAGGATCGCAGCCTGACCAACCTGCAACTGCCGCTGGATGTCCACAGACTCGGCATTGGCGGCAGCAGTGGAGACAGGGGCAGGGGGTGCGGTGCCTGGCAGGAAGGAGACATGTGGTGACCGTGGACGTTGGGAAGGGACACGAGCAAGTGGGAGGCGGCTGATGGCAATGGAGGGGGCGGGGTGTGATGTTGTTCCGCTGTCAGCTGCTGGTGCAGCCTCCGCCCACTCGGAGAGATCATCCTCGGACCCGTCTGCTTCATATTCGGTGGTGCCAGTGGACAGGTCCTCGGCCTCACTCTCCTCCGCCTCTGTACCACTCAATGTGCCAGCCACGATGTCAACGCTGGCACTGGTGCTCGGTCCCTCCGCTCCGTCTGTGCTCATGTCTCCCTCCGTGTCCCCCGACGATGCTGTGGGCAAGGTGAACAGACAGGAATTAATCACACACCTATATACATATGTCACATGAGTCCAATCTACATAGGTCACAGTGCATAGCCTGCAAAGAAAGATCAGTAACATCTACAAAACAAGGTACAGATGTAGGGCATGCAACACACAGTTGGTTGACACACCATGCCACAGAAAATCCATGGAGAGCATGACACAATAGCAAATGACATGAAATGGAGTTTGACATAGGAGCCAGGCCCTGGTGACAATCCAGCACTGCATCTGCACCACACAGCGTTGCCGACAATAGGGATGAGGAGGGACCAAATCCATGAGCTTCAGGCACATGCTGCATAGGTAATACTGAAAACATGCCCAACATGACTGGCTCACTGCACCTTGAGTGTATGTCCAGACAAACATCACACACTGGCCAGACCTAGCCAGGAGAATTCTGGTTTTGACATGTAGGCTTGGCCCGCACCAACCACCCCCTACATAAGACAATTTGTTGAGACACAGGTGGCACTTACATCTCTTAGTCTGGGTGAAATACACAGGGGATGCATAAATGCAAGATTGGACGCCAAATACCCAAGGTGCGCCTGTCCAAATAATCATGTACAAATAGCCATAATCAGATGATTGTAACAAGACACACAGGCACTGGCCACTGTGACTATGAACAAGGGAAATCAGGTCAGGCTGTCCAGTGGACACTTGTACTACATTTCACGTCAATATACATGGTGCCAGGTGACAATGGCACAGAGCACAACCAATGCTGTAGACACTGAGAGTGTCCACGTTTTGTGATGACACACATTACACCTATGAAAATATGCCCCAGGGGACAGTAGTAGCAACACAAATCCATGGTCCTGAATGGGAATGACTGCAACACACGCCACCATCCCTGCACTATGCGTATCGCACACTCATGCACATCATGTCACAGGCCACAACATAGGACATGCGTGCTGTAAGGCATGACACT
Organism: Triturus cristatus; assembly: GCF_964204655.1. NCBI lineage: Eukaryota > Metazoa > Chordata > Amphibia > Caudata > Salamandridae > Triturus > Triturus cristatus. Next base: position 1,221,884,171 of record NC_140590.1, on the reverse strand, counting down.
TGAGAGACTAACTCCCATGTCTGGACTCAGCATCAGTGCCAACTGACATGGAACCCACAAGTACTGAACTGGACAGGGCACAGGCAAGGTCCCAAAACCTGTTACACACCACCCCCACACATGATGCTACAGGCATAGTTCACGTGGAGAAAGCGCCAGCCTACATCACCTTGGGAAGGAGTGACTACACACAGACCAGGGAACACATTGCAAGGAGGGGAAGGGAGGCAGGAGAGCACAGCTATACTGTGGGTAACTGGATCTGCACAGTACCTTTAAACCCTGGCAGTGTATCCATGCAACTGTGCACTTACAAATGCTGGTGAAACACAACAAGCACACATGTACCTACCCCCTTCCTGCTGCTGCTTCTCCTGTAAGCGCCTCTCCAAGTCTGGAAATACCACCGGCAGCACACGCTTGTGGATGTGGGTCAGTCGGCGGCGCCCGCGGTTCTTATGGCTCTCAGGTGAGTCCCCCAGCAGGACCCGTGCGATCCTCTGCGTCCAGCACCGGATATCCTGCCAGCTGTGCATCACAAGCTACACCAGGATAATGTGCAGCACCTCTAAGCAGTCACATGCCACAGGCCACTGACGCTACCGCAGCAGAGTACACAGACACACACAGGCACAGGACATTCACCTGCCATTGCCAAATGCAGTGACATACCTCACTCTGCACATGTGCCACTAGACTGGGGGGGGGCTCACAGGTGTGGGGCTGTCTCTGCACGTCAGACACACAGCACTGCTCCCTGCTCACATCACATGGCCAGGGTATATCCATCCCTCATGCAGCTGGGGTGCTCCACTCCACATATGCACCCACCCACATGACAGGGGACTTACACACACACCGATGTCCAGGGTACGAACACATCATGTGGACACTCTCAGCACAGGTACACAGAACTAACGCACATCTGTGGGTACAGTCACCTGTCACACTGGTGTGAGCACAGAGTCACATGAGGACTGTAGAGGCTACATTCCCAGGAGGACAAGACAGGCAGAATGTGGCATGCACCATGCAGTGATTGTCACAGTAAACACAATGCAAGTGAGGACGGCAGACATGCACCACAGCATGCACTGGCTGGGAGACATCAGGCATTCCCCCCCCGGGACCCCCCCCTACAGTACATAGCATGTGTGCCACACCTGGACACAATGCCAGAAGTCACACTCACAAAAAAGGGACACAGTCTGTGCGGTAGACTCTGCACTCACCTGATATCCTGGTCGCCCATACAGCATGGGGTACTGTGGGAGGATCACATCCAGCAAAGCCAGGTTCTCCTCCAGGGTGAAGGGCTGTGACCTCTCCACAGACCTTGACATGGTTCCAGGGAATCAGTAGCAGCAGCTGGGTCATGGAATACAAAGATGTGCAGGCAAGTGCTCCCTCATGGGACCTGGCTGCCTTATATCTGCCTTGCTGGCCTGTTTCATGCACAAGAGTACAGAGTGATTGGTCACTCACATTTGCATCCTATGTTTCCTCCAATCCCTTCAAACCTAGCACAGTCAGTGGGTTCTTATTGTGTTTTTTTACTTCAGCATGATGTCAACCCCACAAACACATTGCAACAAAGTAGATTCATTCCAACTGACTTCTGCTGTGCACCTTCCAGAACAAATTCAAACTTTAAACGTGGTCTCCATGACAACCAGCATGCATGTAGGCCTTTATACTTGTCCCTCATGTGTCCCCTATGTAATTTGGAGCTTCACACACAGGTACGGTGCGTTCCGGGGCCCTGGAGCACCCCAATTGCATAGCAACGGCCCGTACAGGCGTGTGTACGCTCCGTACAACTATGGGTGTGCTCGCGTATGCGTACCCATAGTGATAGTGAGAGTACAGGCGTGTGTACGGTCCGTACCACCATGAGTACGCATACGCGGGAACACCCATAGTGGTATGGAGCGTACACGCGTGCGTACGTTCACTATCACTATGGGAGTGCTGCCGTATGCGTACCCATAGTGATAGTGAGCGTACAGGTGTGTGTACGGTCCGTACCACCATGAGTACGCATACGCGAGAACACCCATAGTGATAGTGAACGTATGCACGCGTGTACGCTCCGTACCACTATGGGTGTTCTCGCGTATGCGTACTCATGGTGGTACGGACCGTACACACGCCTGTACGCTCACCATCACTATGGGTACGCATACGGCAGCACTCCCATAGTGATAGTGAACGTACGCACGCGTGTACGCTCCGTACCACTATGGGTGTTCTCGCGTATGCGTACTCATGGTGGTACGGACCGTACACACGCCTGTACGCTCACCATCACTATGGGTACACATACGGCAGCACTCCCATAGTGATACGGGAACGTACACAGGCCCTCTTAGCGAAAGTACGGTGGTTTTCACACATCACAGTGGTGACAGGCAGCACACAGGAAGGAATAGGGCTGACATACTTGTCCATGGATGGGCATCAAGGCATTGTCTGGTCAGTACTACATGTGTGGGGCACAGGTGTGAAAGGCTGTGATGTGGCACATTACTCCTGAGTCGAGAAGGCACCAGATGTATGATGAGATGTGTACACATGTAATGTGTGACGGTGCAATGTGTGCCAGGCATGCCCTTGACTCCTTTGACATGTGTGCATGTCGTACTGCACACTTGGGATGAGCGTCACTGGCATGGCACAGACAACAACACACGCAAGTGTCCCCTGAGGCCCGGTACAGGGGTTACCACACCTGACATGTCACTACCCACGGTGCACGATGTGACTATGTCATGTATGTGTGAGGGATTCCCATTAGCTTGATGTTGGAGCTCCCTCAAAAGCTGCAGCTGTTGCAGCAACCAACATGTGTCTGTGTGTAGATTGACATTGCACACTGTTCCGCACACCATGCCACATGTGGTATCGGATGTGAGGTGCGTATGTATGCATGGGACACGGAGTAGCGTAACAAGGACATGTCTGCATCCTCTCTATGAATGTGTGGTGAGTCATCACATGTACACCTTCATGGCAATGTGTGTGGGCTGTCCTAGTGTAATGTCATGTGACCTGTGGCTCTAGTGTTCCGCTACCAGTCTCTGCAATCGACATCCTACTTCTGCTGATGTGTGGATGTATGTCACTCCTGTCTTGCGTCTGGCTGTTCACTTACACTGGGACACAGCTAATCCCATGCCATGGCATGTGGAGGTTCACAATCTCCGTGTGTAGCTGGGTCTTGGTAGGAGTGTCACCTGGCAGCCATACGTGTCCAGGGCATGTGGCACATACCTGACTCCGTATGTAGCATATGTGTATTGACAGATTAACATCTGCTCAGTACAAATAAATTGTTGTTGTGGTGCACTCACTCTTCCTTGTCACTTCCAAATTACTGCAGAGCGCCGCCTCTTCCCCGACCAATTCCGGACTTGGCTGCCATGCGGGAGAATGACTGTATCTGGTGCTACCGCTTCCCCCAACGGTTGATTCTGGAGTTGACGGCGAGACTGGCACCACACCTGCAACCGCTGCACAGGTATCCTACGGCACTGACACCCAAGCTGAAGGTAATGGCAGCCCTACATTTTCTTGCCACGGGTACCTTTCAAAATACCATAGCTCATGTTGGTGGCATGTCCCAGAGCATGTTCTGCCGTGTGCTGCATGATTTCTTAGAGGCCATGTTGATTCACCTGGATGACTTCATCCATTTCCCAACCCCTGAAATGTTGACTGGGGTCAAGCGTGGATTCTATGCCCTGGGAGGGATGCCCCATGTCATTGGGTCCATAGATGGGACACATGTGGCTTTGGTACCACCACAGGCACAGGAGGTAGCGTACAGGAATCGCAAGCACTACCACTCCATCAATGCCCTTGTGGTGTGTCTGTCCAACATGGTGATTTCACATGTCTGTGCTCGTTTTCCAGGATCAGCACACGATGCCTACATCATGAGGCGTAGCAGGGTGCCTGAAATGATGACGCAGCTGCGCAACGAACGAGCATGTGTTGTTGGTGGGTACAGTCTGTCTGTCCTGTATTTTGCGTAGACTTCCAACACGACCGCTTCTCCTGTCCTACTTATGTCCATGTGCTTTCCATGTAGGGGACGCTGGCTATCCCAACATGCCATGGCTGATCACACCTCTCCGCAACCCCATCATGCCGGCCCAGCTCCGCTACAACACCGCCCATGGCCGGACAAGGCGAGTGATAGAGAGGACGTTTGGCCTCCTGAAGAGCCGATTCCGATGCCTCCACAAGACCGGCGGCGCCCTCCCATATGCCCCGGCGAAGGTCTGCAAAATCTTCATGGTCTGCTGCATGCTGCACAACATGGCAGTTGAGAAAGCTGTGCCACTCATCCTGGATCAAGATGATCAGGACCATCCACCCGTGGAGGACGAAGGGCTTGGCAATGGGGCTAGTGATGTGGAGGATGTGGAGCCGCAAGAGGACATCCAGACTCGGCTCATACGCGACTTCTTTGCTTAGTGGTGAGTACCAGTGTCTGAGTGTGCACGCATTGGTCCCCATGTGGCATGTGTTGCGATGTGTGTGTCCATCTGCATGTATGCCACGTGAGTCATAGGTGTGTGTGGATGTGTCACTGGAGTGATGGTGCCAGTGATGAGTGTATTTCCCCAGTCATAATTGTGACCTGACATGTTGTCATCCATACATGTGTCGAGTACATGCACATGCAAGTGGCTGTGCTTTTTGTGGCTGACTTCTTGTGTGTCTCTCTTCCCCAGGTACTTGCGCATGCCGTCTGCTGCTTGCATTGTTGTGGCACTGCTACTGCTCATGGACACGTCATCGTGTGCTGACTCAGCGTTACACGCACGGACAAGTTTGGAAGTCTCCTTAGGGTAAGGGATGCATCAGGGGTGTATTGGGTGTGGCAGTTGTTCACGATGTATGCACACTGCCCCTGTCGATGTTTGGTTCCTCAGCAGACATGTTGCATCACCATGGTACACATGACATGCAGCTGGGTACACCTGAATAGATGGTCAGACTTGTTGACAGTCATCAGTGATGGGATTGTGGAATGTGATGATGGCATCAATGTGTGTTACACTGCCCTCGGACACATACGGTTTGCATTGGCTTGACATGGTGTGGGACTTCCACATCAGAGGTTCAATGGTGTATGGCAGGCTCTCCGTGAGCAGCAGGGGGTGTTTAGCTGTTAGCCGACACTTGTGTGCCAGTTCCATGGATATCACGCAATTGTGCTGCAGAAGGGGGGTGCCAGTATTGGACCCACATGTTACTCCACATGACCCGTTCATGTGTACTCCGACTTGCCTCTGCAATCCCAAATACATGACTAATAAAGGTGTCCCTATGCCTCCAAGGTGCCTCTTCTCTGTCACTGCTGGTGTGTTGCCATGGTGCATCCGGCATGTCTGGCATGGTTTTCCGTGATAGTGGATATGTGTCTATGTGTAGAGTAGCAAGATGCAAGCTGTTTGTGTGGGATTAGACTGTGTATTGTGCATGATGTCCATGACTGTGTGGGTATTGTGACATGTGCCATCCCCATGCATCCAACGTTGGCCAGGCCACCATTCTCTGCATCCACCTGACTCAAGCTTGCAGGACATGGTTCGGCCACCTGTCTACACATACCTGGGTGCCCCCCAGGACACTCGACATGATCCCTGACCTCTGCGCATGACTGTTGCTGTACTCAATATGTCTGTCGGCACGGTTGTGCGGCCACCCCCTCAGCTGGTTGGGCCCATCACGGGTGTGTATGGTGCTCCATGTCTGTCTTGCCTAATACACTGTGACCCGTGTTTCCTGTGCCAGACTCAGGCCCCAGGGTGTGGATGGTTGAAGTCAAATGAGAACTCAGGCATGTTTAGACTTTACAAGACACATGTAAGGTAATAATGCAACCAGCAGGCATCTTCTCTTCATGGTGTGACTTTTTATTTTCGGAGGGGGGGTTTGACATGAGGGGCTTTCCGGGTGTGTGGAATCCAAAGTTCACTAGGGGAGTTGGTGTCCTTGCCATTTGAAATCCTCAGAGTCCATGCCACAGTCTTTGTCAACATTGGTCAGACAGTGACCAGCAAGGCCATGTGGCAGAGAATGTCTTTTGATGCTGTGCTGCTGTTGCTCCAGTGGGCCAGGTGCCAGGCCAGGTGTTCTGGGAGATGGTGTTGTAGCGCCGACCCTCACGGTCTTTTACGTGGACGACCCGCCCTCCTGCGGGGACCCTCAGAAGCAGGCCGTGACGATGTTTGGGATGCTCCATCGGATATTACCTCCTCCTCCTCCTGATCCCTCTCTGTGGGTGGTGATGTTCTACGCCTGCTGGCACAGGGAGGGTTGCCCATGTTGTCGGCCATCCGACGGAGTGTACTGTGAATTCCCGTGAACACCGTCACAAGCTCAGCCTGTCTGTCCTCCATCCGCCATTGGTGTTGCTGTAGACAGGCATGTTGCTACGCATGTTGCTGGGCCTGCTGGGTCTTGATCTCATCGAGGGTCCCCTTCATCTCATTGAGGGTGGACACAACCTGGGCCATGCCCGTGGTGTCCTGCCGGTATGTGTCCAGGATGTTTCGGACATGGGAATATACCGGTTCCCCAGCCAACTGGTCAGGCTGGCGCCTCCGCCGTCCTCCACTCCCACCACCCCTGCCCACTTGCACCTGGCCTGCCCTTGTGGGCACATCGGGTCTCCGGGACCCCTGAGGGGTGGCATTGGCGTTGTCGCCTGCCTCCTCCTGGGTGCCCGGGACACCGTGTCCCTCCTGGCCAGCCTGGCTGCTTTGTGGTGGTGGGGCAGGGATCCTGGGTGTCTCCTGGGATGTGGCAGGAGTGGGGGTGGTGGTTGGCCCCGTTGTACCTGACGCAGGTGCTGCAGGTCGTTGGACACCAGAGGGGCCAGGTTGGTCGGGGTCGGGTTGGTCCACAGAGTGGTGAGATTCGTCGCTGCCGGTGGCTCCTTCATCCCGCCGAGCCGGGTCCTGTGAGTCTTCCCCCCCAGTGTTGGGGGGTGATCCACGACGTTGACCTGTGTGTGAGAGAGACAATGTTAATTTTGTTCCATGCAACATCCATGTTTCATTCATTTCAAAGTTGGAACATTTCCTCTGGGAATTTGGATATGTCTTGCATTCCACTCACAGTGCACTTGTGCATGGGTATGTCCCTTGGGCACAGCTTTGGCGACTTTACCTATGTGTGGCACAGTCTTACTTGCTGCGTCAAGTGTGACTGCAGTCAGCAGTGGAGTGGGCAGGTGTGGCGAGACGTGCATTGGCGCCTTCCGTGTAGCACTGTACCTGGGCACATGAAGTTGTTCCACACACTTATATGATGCAGGTAGCTGTCGTTGTGCTCGTGCACAGGTTGTGACATGGCCCTGTGTTTTGCCATGGAGGAGAGGGGGGGTGCTGGCACTGGCCACCCTTGTCTACATGCACGCAGTCCACCTGCTGACGAGCAGACATTCCCACACACCACAAGGCTGATTTGCTCTCCCTGTGTCTCCCTCCCTCTCTGTCCCCCTCTCCCTCCCACTGTGTGTCGGCCTCCTCCCTCTGTCCGTCTCCCTGTGTCTCCCTCCCTCTCTGTCCCCCTCTCCCTCCCTCTGTGTGTCAGCCTCCTCCCTCTGTCCGTCTTCCTGTGTCTCCCTCCCTCTCTGTCCCCCTCTCCCTCCCTCTGTGTGTCAGCCTCCTGCCTCTGTCCATCTCCCTGTGTCTCCCTCCCTCTCTGTCCCCCTCTCCCTCCCTCTGTGTGTCACCCTCTGTCACCTCAGCACAGCTTACTGTGCACACACTGTTAGCAGATCTTTGAATGGCCCTTGGATTGTTGATGTGAGTTTGTTTCTGATCTCCAGGCACCCATTGGGTGTAGTGTCTGTGTCTGCACTGCTGCTGTGGTGGTGTGTGCTGCCACTCTTTCACAGTCTTTTCTGTTCATTAGCTGCTGTCATGTGCAAGAACGTGCCGTCACCCCCATGTGTTGATGCAAGGCGTCCGCCATTTGCTGGCAAGTCATTCCTGTGTTGGGACACACTGTTTGTCTGGCTGTGACCTAGGCCATATGGGCAGGGGGCATTGTTGTCTGCTTCTGAGTTGCACTATGTGATTTTTGGGGCCCACCCTCCCGCCATCCGGCTTACCGTGTCATGTGTTGGTGTCTTCTGTGGCCTGTGACTTGACATTGTCCAGCTGGGTGCATGGGGCATGGTGGCGCCAGTGGCATGTGCGTGTTCATGGAGTGTGGTTGAGTCATGCGATAGCTTGGGGTGGTTGCGTGCCTGTTTGTGAGTTTGGTTGTGGATGACGTTCCCCCCATGTGAGGTGAGTTGTTTGTGTACTCACCCGGGTCTCGGAGTCCTTCTAATCCGTCCACTGCCTCCACCGGCAGTATGGCCATCACCCTCTCCTCCCAGGGATGGTAGTGTACGGGTCTGCGGGCCGGCCCTCCTCCAGTGACGTTGGCCTGGTTGTGTTCATCGGTCATCTTGGCTCGGACCCTCCTCCGCAGATCGTACCACCTGGCTTGGCATTCCTGCTTGTTCCTTCTGGTGTCCGCAACAGCATTCACAGCATCGACGATGGTCTGCCACATGGCCGTTTTTGCTGAAGTGCTGGTCTGTCTGACCAATGTTCCAAAGAGGTGTGGCTCGACTCTGAGGATTTCATCGACAAGGACCTCCAACTCTCGGCTAGTGAACTTTGGATTCTTGTTAGTGGGCATGGTGAGGGGTGTGGGCGTGGATGATGGGGGGGTGTGTGGATGGTTGTGGGTGTGTGGGTGTGGTTGTGCAGGTGTGTGTGTGAATGTGATGAGGGGGTGTTTGTGAAGGTGTGTGTGAGAAGGTGTGCAAGTGTAAGGTGTGGTAAAGCTTCTAGTATGGTGCTGTAGGTTGTCTGTGGGGTCTGGCAGCAGTGAGTCTGCTGCAAAGGCTCATGGTTTGTGTGTGTGGGCCCTTTTTATTGGTCCATTGGTGGGTGTGGCTGTGTTTGAACTTTGGGTGGGTGTGTTATAAGGAGTGGTTGTGTTTTGGGCCTCTGTTTGTTTTTGGCAGTTGCAGGTCAGTGAATGTGTTGTTTTAGTGGTTGTTGGACATGTTTTGTGGCTTTGTGCCATTCAAATGGTGTATTCTTGTGTCGTTTTGGTTTGTCCTGGTTGTGTACGTGCGTTTTTTGCGTGTGTACGGTGTGTACATGGGCCATTTTGTTGTACAGTGCTGTCCTTGTGTGTGGCTTGGTACGACTCGTACATGCGGTGGTGATGTTGAGGCCTGGAGTGCGCTCCGTACTTAGAATGTTGTGGTGGGGGTACGCTCCATGCATACGCAGGTGGGGGTACGACTCTAACGTACATGGGTGTACATACACGGGGGGTACGACACGTACACGGGTGTACATACACGGGGGCACGACACGTACACGGGTGTACATACACGGGGGTACGACACGTACACGGGTGTACATACACGGGGGTATGACATGTACGCGGGTGTACATGCATGGGGGTACGACATGTACACGGCTGTACATACCCGGGGTACGGCACGAACGTACACGGGTGTAAATACGGGGGGGTACGACACGAACGTACACGGGGGGTACGACACGTACACGGGTGTACATACACGGGGGGTACGACACGTACATGGGTGTACATGCACGGGGGTACGACACGTACATGGCTGTACATACCCGGGGGTACGACACGAACGTACACGGGTGTAAATACGGGGGGTACGACATGAACGTACACGGGGGGTACGACACGTACACGGGTGTACATACACGGGGGGTACGACACGTACACGGGTGTACATACACGGGTGGGGGTGTACATACACGGGGGTACGACTGTAACGTACATGGGTGTACATGCACGGGGGTATGACACGTACACGGCTGTACATACCCGGGGGTACGACACGAACGTACACGGGTGTAAATACGGGGGGGTACAACACGAACGTACACGGGGGATACGACACGTACACGGGTGTACATACACGGGGGGTACGACACGTACACGAGTGTACATACCTGGGGGTATGACACGAACGTACACCGGTGTAAATACGGGGGGGTACGACACGAACGTACACGGGGGTACGACACGTACACGGGTGTACATACACGGGTGGAGGTGTACATACACGGGGGGTACGACTCGAACGTACGGGGGCTGGGGGGAATGTTGGGCGCGTATGCGGGCACATGTCTCCATGGTTGCTATGGGAGTTCGGTGAGGACGGTGTTTTTTCCATACGGTTGTAACATCGGACGCACGGGATGGATCGTGATTCCGCGGTCGGACTTCACTTTTCACATTTGTATGGTTAATCGTCCGAGGACGTGTCGGACACATTTTCCGACCCGAGGACGTGTGGGGAATAATTCCCAATGCGATTCGTATGGTCTTTTTCCCATGCGAATCGTAATTGGCAGTTTGTACGGCACTTGTACGATTCGTACGGTAAAAAGACCGGATACGAGTCGTACGGGGAAAATTTTTACCGGATCGTAATCGGCACCTAAGTCTTTAAAAATGGCAAATGTGGACACATTGAGGCTTTACAAAGTAGTTATTCAAAATGAGGCACAATCCAAATGACATTTTGAATCAATTTTTCTACAGTCCAAAAAATCTGTTTTCTGATGAAAAACGATGACCCGTGACCTCTCGAACTTTCTCAAGATGGTCAGAAATGGTCATTTTTTAATGTTTTATTTTTTGACTGTAAATGACTATTGCATGTGAATTATCACTTTTAGAACTAAAATAAGGGTGTTTAGAGTCATTTTAATGCCTGAAATTGGTCGAAAAAGAAGCTTCTGAGTAGGAGAATAAGTCTTTAAAAATGGCAATGTTTGGACACATTGAGGCTTTACAAAGTAGTTATTTAAAATTAGGCACAATCCAAATGACATTTTGAATCAATTTTTCTACAGTCCAAAAAATCAAGTTTCTGATGAAAAACGATGACCCGTGACCTCTCGAACTTTCTCAAGATGGTCAGAAAGGATAATTTTTTAATGTTTTATTTTTTGACTGTAAATGACTATTGCATGTGAATTATCACTTTGGGAACTAAAATAAGTGTGTTAGAGTCATTTCAATGCCTGAAATTGATCGAAATAGAAGCTTCTGAATAGGAGAAAAAATCTGTAAAAATGGCAGTTTTGGTCAATTTGAGGCTTTAAAAAGTAGTTATTCAACATGAGGCACAATCCAAATGACATTTTGAATCAATTTTTCTACAGTCCAAAAAATCAATTTTCTGATGAAAAACGATGACCCGTGACCTGTCGAACTTTCTCCAGATGGTCAGAAATTACAATTTTTTATAATAAATTTTTTGACTATAAATGACTATTGCATGTGATTTATCATTTTTGGATCTAAAATAAGTGTGTTTAGAGTCATTTTAATGCCTGAAATTGGTCGAAGTAGAAGCTTCTGAGTAGGAGAAAAAATCTGTAAAAATGACAATTTTGTTCACATTGAGGCTTTCCAAAGTAGTTATTCAACATGAGGCACAATCCAAATGACAGTTTGAATACATATTTCTACAGTCTAAAAAATCAATTTTTTGATGAAAAACGATGACCCGTGACCTGTCGAACTTTCTCCAGATCGTCAGAAATGGTAAGTTTTTTAACGTTCAATTTTTTGGACTGTAAATGACTATTGCATGTATATTATGACTTTTGGAACTAAAATGAGTGTGTTAAGAGCCATTTTAATGCTTGAGATTATTTGAAATAAAGGCTTCTGAGTAGGAGAAAAAATCTGTAAAAATGGCAATTATGGTCACTGTGAGGCTTTAAAAATAAGTTATTCAACATGAGGAACAACCCAAATGACATTTTGAATCAATTTTTCTACAGTCCAAAAAAATCTATTTTCTGATGAGAAACGATGACCCGTGACCTCTCGAACTTTCTCAAGATGGTCAGTAATGGTAATTTTTTAATGTTTTATTTTTTGACTGTAAATGACTATTGAATGTGAATTATCACTCTTGGATCTAAAATAAGGGTGTTTAGAGTCATTTTAATGCCTGAAATTTGGTCAAAATAGAAGCTTCTCAGTAGGAGAAAAAGTCTTTAAAAATGGCAAATTTGGTCACATTGAGGCTTTACAAAGTAGTTATTCAACATGAGGCACAATCCAAATGACATTTTGAATCAATTTTTCTACAGTCCAAAAAATCAATTTTCTGATGAAAAACGATGACCCCTGACCTGTCGAACTTTCTCCAGATGGTCAGAAATGGTAATTTTTTAATATATTTTTTTTTAATGTAAATGACCATTGCATGTGAATTAGAACTCTTGGAACTAAAATAAGTGTTTAGAGTCATTCTAATGCCTGAAATTGGTCAAAATAGAATCTTCTGAGTAGGAGAAAAAGTCTTTAAAAATGGCAAATTTGGACACATTGAGGCTTTACAAAGTAGTTATTCAAAAAGAGGCCAAAAAATCAATTTTCTGATGAAAAACGATGACCCGTGACCTGTCGAACTTTCTCAAGATGGTCAGAAATGGTAATTTTTGTAATGTTTTTTTTTTTGACTGTAAATGACTATTGTATGTGAATTATCATTTTTGGAACTAAAATAAGTGTGTGTAAAATCATTCTAATGCCTGAAATTGGTCGAAATACAAAATTCTGAGTAGGAGAAAAAGTCTGTAAAAATGGCAATTTTGGTCACATTGAGGCTTTAAAAAGTAGTTATTCAACATGAGGCACAATCCAAATGACATTTTGAATCAATTTTTCAACAGTCCAAAAAATCAATTTTCTGATGAAAAACGATGGCCCGTGGTGACCTGTCAAACTTTCTCCAGATGGTCAGAAATGGTAATTTTTTAATGTTTACTTTTTTTGACTGTAGATGATAATTGCATGTGAAATTATCACTTTTGGAACTAAAATAAGTGTGTTTAGAGTCATTTTAATGCATGAAATTGGTCGAAATACAAGATTCTGAGTAGGAGAAAAAATCTGTAAAAATGGCAATTTTGGTCACATTGAGGCTTTAAAAAGTAGTTATTCAACATGAGGCACAATCCAAATGACATTTTGAATCAATTTTTCTAAAGTCCAAAAAATCAATTTTCTGATGAAAAACGATGGCCCGTGGTGACCTGTCGAACTTTCTCAAGATGGTCAGAAATGGTAATTTTTTAATGTTTTATTTTTTGACTTTAAATGACTATTGCATGTGAATTATCACTTTGGGAACTAAAATAAGTGTGTTTAGAGTCATTTTAATGCCTGAAATTGGTCGAAATAGAAGCTTCTGAGTAGGAGAAAAAATCTTTAAAAATTGCAATTTTGGTCACTTTGAGGCTTTAAAAAGTAGTTATTCAACATGAGGCACAATCCTATTGACATTTTGAATCTTTTTGTACAGTCCAAAAAATACATTTTCAGATGAGAAAAGATGACTTTGGACCGGTTAATCTTTCTCCAGATTGTCGGTAATGGTGATTTTATAATGTTTGATTTTTTGACTGTAAATAAATATTCCATGTGAATTATCACTTTTGTACTCAAATAAGTGTGTTTAGAGGCATGTTCCTGCCTGAAATTTGTCAAAATAGAAGTTTTTGAGTAGAGAAAAAGTCTGTAAAAATGGCAATTTTGGTCACTGTGATCCTTTAAAAAGTGGTTATTCAGCATGAGACATGATCCAATTGACATTTTGAATCACTTTTTGTACAGTCCAAAAAATACATTTTCTGATGAGAAAAGATGACTTTGGACCTGTCGAACTTTCTCCAGATGGTCAGTAATGGTGATTTTGTAATATTTGATCTTTTGACAGTACATGAATATTCCATGTTAATTATAACTTTTGGTACTAAAATAAGTGTGTTTAGAGTCATTTTCCTGTCCAAAATAGGTCAAAATAGAAGTTTTTGAGTAGGAGGAAAATTCTGTAGAAATGGCAAATTTGGTCATTGTGAGGCTTTAACAAATGGATATTCAACTTAGGACGCAATCCAATTGACATTTTGAATAATGTTTGTACAGTCCAAAAAATAAATTTTCTGACGAAAACCGATGACCCCGGACCTGTATTTAGAGTCATTTTCCTGCCCGAAATCGGTCAAAATAGGAGATTGAAAATGAGGAAACATCCATAAAATTGGTAATTTTGGTCACTGTGAGGCTACCAAAAGTGGTTATTTAACATGAGACACAATCCAATTGACATTTTGAATCATTTTTTGTACAGTTAAAAAAATCAATTTTCTGATGAAAAACGATGACCTGTCGAACTTTCTCCAGATTGTCAGTAATGGTGAATTTGTAATGTTTAATCTTTTGACTGTAAATGACTATTGCATGTGAATTATCACTTTAGTAACTAAAATAGGTGTGTTTAGTGTAAATTTTCTGCCCGAATATGGTCAAAATAGAAGCTTCGGAGTAGAGGAAAAGTCTGTAAAAATGGCAATTTTGGTCACTGTGTAGCTTTAAAAAGTGGTTATTCAACATGAGGCATGATCCTACTGACATTTTAAATCTTTTTTTGTACAGTCCAAAAAATCAATTTTCTAATGAATAAACGATGACCTCTCGAACTTTCTCAAGATGGTGAGTAATGGTAATTTTTTAATGTTTTATTTTCTGACTGTAAATGACTATTGAATGTGAATTATCACTCTTGAATCTAAAATAAGGGTGTTTAGAGTCATTTTAATGCCTGAAATTGGTCGAAATAGAAGCTTCTCAGTAGGAGAAAAAGTCTTTAAAAATGGCAAATTTGGTCACATTGAGGCTTTACAAAGTAGTTATTCAACATGAGGCACAATCCAAATGACATTTTGAATCAATTTTTCTACAGTCCAAAAAATCAATTTTCTGATGAAAAACGATGACCCCTGACCTGTCGAACTTTCTCCAGATGGTCAGAAATGGTAATTTTTTAATATGTTTTTTTTTTAATGTAAATGACCATTGCATGTGAATTAGAACTCTTGGAACTAAAATAAGTGTTTAGAGTCATTCTAATGCCTGAAATTGGTCAAAATAGAATCTTCTGAGTAGGAGAAAAAGTCTTTAAAAATGGCAAATTTGGACACATTGAGGCTTTACAAAGTAGTTATTCAAAATGAGGCCAAAAAATCAATTTTCTGATGAAAAACGATGACCCGTGACCTGTCGAACTTTCTCAAGATGGTCAGAAATGGTAATTTTTGTAATGTTTTTTTTTTTGACTGTAAATGACTATTGTATGTGAATTATCATTTTTGGAACTAAAATAAGTGTGTGTAAAATCATTCTAATGCCTGAAATTGGTCGAAATACAAAATTCTGAGTAGGAGAAAAAGTCTGTAAAAATGGCAATTTTGGTCACATTGAGGCTTTAAAAAGTAGTTATTCAACATGAGGAACAATCCAAATGACATTTTGAATCAATTTTTCTACAGTCCAAAAAATCAATTTTCTGATGAAAAACGATGGCCCGTGGTGACCTGTCAAACTTTCTCCAGATGGTCAGAAATGGTAATTTTTTAATGTTTACGTTTTTTTTACTGTAGACGATAATTGCATGTGAAATTATCACTTTTGGAACTAAAATAAGTGTGTTTAGAGTCATTTTAATGCATGAAATTGGTCGAAATACAAGATTCTGAGTAGGAGAAAAAATCTGTAAAAATGGCAATTTTGGTCACATTGAGGCTTTAAAAAGTAGTTATTCAACATGAGGCACAATCCAAATGACATTTTGAATCAATTTTTCTAAAGTCCAAAAAATCAATTTTCTGATGAAAAACGATGGCCCGTGGTGACCTTTTCGAACTTTCTCAAGATGGTCAGAAATGGTAATTTTTTAATGTTTTATTTTTTGACTGTAAATGACTATTGCATGTGAATTATCACTTTGGGGACTAAAATAAGTGTGTTTAGAGTCATTTTAATGCCTGAAATCGGTCGAAATAGAAGCTTCTGAGTAGGAGAAAAAATCTTTACAAATTGCAATTTTGGTCACTGTGAGACTTTAAAAAGTAGTTATTCAACATGAGGCACAATCCTATTGACATTTTGAATCTTTTTGTACAGTCCAAAAAATACATTTTCAGATGAGAAAAGATGACTTTGGACCGGTTAATCTTTCTCCAGATTGTCGGTAATGGTGATTTTTTAATGTTTGATTTTTTTACTGTAAATGAATATTCCATGTGAATTATCACTTTTGTACTAAAATAAGTGTGTTTAGAGGCATGTTCCTGCCTGAAATTTGTCAAAATAGAAGTTTTTGAGAAGAGAAAAATTCTGTAAAAATGGCAATTTTGGTCACTGTGATCCTTTAAAAAGTGGTTATTCAGCATGAGGCATGATCCAATTGACATTTTGAATCACTTTTTGTACAGTCCAAAAAATACATTTTCTGATGAGAAAAGATGACTTTGGACCTGTCGAACTTTCTCCAGATGGTCAGTAATGGTGATTTTGTAATATTTGATCTTTTGACAGTACATGAATATTCCATGTGAATTATAACTTTTGGTACTAAAATAAGTGTGGTTAGAGTCATTTTCCTGTCCAAAATAGGTCAAAATAGAAGTTTTTGAGTAGGAGGAAAATTCTGTAGAAATGGCAAATTTGGTCATTGTGAGGCTTTAACAAATGGGTATTCAACTTAGGACGCAATCCAATTGACATTTTGAATAATGTTTGTACAGTCCAAAAAATAAATTTTCTGACGAAAACCGATGACCTGTATTTAGAGTCATTTTCCTGCCCGAAATCGGTCAAAATAGGAGATTGAAAATGAGGAAACATCCATAAAATTGGTAATTTTGGTCACTGTGAGGCTACCAAAAGTGGTTATTTAACATGAGACACAATCCAATTGACATTTTGAATCATTTTTTGTACAGTTAAAAAAATCAATTTTCTGATGAAAAACGATGACCTGTCGAACTTTCTCCAGATTGTCAGTAATGGTGAATTTGGAATGTTTAATCTTTTGACTGTAAATGACTATTGCATGTGAATTATCACTTTAGTAACTAAAATAGGTGTGTTTAGTGTAAATTTTCTGCCCGAATATGGTCAAAATAGAAGCTTCGGAGTAGAGGAAAAGTCTGTAAAAATGGCAATTTTGGTCACTGTGTAGCTTTAAAAAGTGGTTATTCAACATGAGGCATGATCCTACTGACATTTTAAATCTTTTTTTGTACAGTCCAAAAAATCAATTTTCTAATGAATAAACGATGAACTCTCGAACTTTCTCAAGATGGTGAGTAATGGTAATTTTTTAATGTTTTATTTTCTGACTGTAAATGACTATTGAATGTGAATTATCACTCTTGGATCTAAAATAAGGGTGTTTAGAGTCATTTTAATGCCTGAAATTGGTCGAAATAGAAGCTTCTCAGTAGGAGAAAAAGTCTTTAAAAATGGCAATTTTGGTCACATTGAGGCTTTACAAAGTAGTTATTCAACATGAGGCAAAATCCAAATGACATTTTGAATAAATTTTTCTACAGTCCAAAAAATCAATTTTCTGATGAAAAACGATGACCCCTGACCTGTCGAACTTTCTCCAGATGGTCAGAAATGGTAATTTTTTAATATTTTTTTTTTTAATGTAAATGACCATTGCATGTGAATTAGAACTCTTGGAACTAAAATAAGTGTTTAGAGTCATTCTAATGCCTGAAATTGGTCAAAATAGAATCTTCTGAGTAGGAGAAAAAGTCTATAAAAATGGCAAATTTGGACACATTGAGGCTTTACAAAGTAGTTATTCAAAATGAGGCCAAAAAATCAATTTTCTGATGAAAAACGATGACCCGTGACCTGTCGAACTTTCTCAAGATGGTCAGAAATGGTAATTTTTGTAATGTTTTTTTTTTTGACTGTAAATGACTATTGTATGTGAATTATCATTTTTGGAACTAAAATAAGTGTGTGTAAAATCATTCTAATGCCTGAAATTGGTCGAAATACAAAATTCTGAGTAGGAGAAAAAGTCTGTAAAAATGGCAATTTTGGTCACATTGAGGCTTTAAAAAGTAGTTATTCAACATGAGGCACAATCCAAATGACATTTTGAATCAATTTTTCTACAGTCCAAAAAATCAATTTTCTGATGAAAAACGATGGCCCGTGGTGACCTGTCAAACTTTCTCCAGATGGGCAGAAATGGTAATTTTTTAATGTTTACGTTTTTTCGACTGTAGATGATAATTGCATGTGAAATTATCACTTTTGGAACTAAAATAAGTGTGTTTAGAGTCATGTTAATGCATGAAATTGGTCGAAATACAAGATTCTGAGTAGGAGAAAAAATCTGTAAAAATGGCAATTTTGGTCACATTGAGGCTTTAAAAAGTAGTTATTCAACATGAGGCACAATCCAAATGACATTTTGAATCAATTTTTCTAAAGTCCAAAAAATCAATTTTCTGATGAAAAACGATGGCCCGTGGTGACCTGTCGAACTTTCTCAAGATGGTCAGAAATGGTAATTTTTTAATGTTTTATTTTTTGACTGTAAATGACTATTGCATGTGAATTATCACTTTGGGAACTAAAATAAGTGTGTTTAGAGTCATTTTAATGCCTGAAATCGGTCGAAATAGAAGCTTCTGAGTAGGAGAAAAAATCTTTAAAAATTGCAATTTTGGTCACTGTGAGACTTTAAAAAGTAGTTATTCAACATGAGGCACAATCCTATTGACATTTTGAATCTTTTTGTACAGTCCAAAAAATACATTTTCAGATGAGAAAAGATGACTTTGGACCGGTTAATCTTTCTCCAGATTGTCGGTAATGGTGATTTTTTAATGTTTGATTTTTTTACTGTAAATGAATATTCCATGTGAATTATCACTTTTGTACTAAAATAAGTGTGTTTAGAGGCATGTTCCTGCCTGAAATTTGTCAAAATAGAAGTTTTTGAGAAGAGAAAAATTCTGTAAAAATGGCAATTTTGGTCACTGTGATCCTTTAAAAAGTGGTTATTCAGCATGAGGCATGATCCAATTGACATTTTGAATCACTTTTTGTACAGTCCAAAAAATACATTTTCTGATGAGAAAAGATGACTTTGGACCTGTCGAACTTTCTCCAGATGGTCAGTAATGGTGATTTTGTAATATTTGATCTTTTGACAGTACATGAATATTCCATGTGAATTATAACTTTTGGTACTAAAATAAGTGTGGTTAGAGTCATTTTCCTGTCCAAAATAGGTCAAAATAGAAGTTTTTGAGTAGGAGGAAAATTCTGTAGAAATGGCAAATTTGGTCATTGTGAGGCTTTAACAAATGGGTATTCAACTTAGGACGCAATCCAATTGACATTTTGAATAATGTTTGTACAGTCCAAAAAATAAATTTTCTGACGAAAACCGATGACCCCGGACCTGTATTTAGAGTCATTTTCCTGCCCGAAATCGGTCAAAATAGGAGATTGAAAATGAGGAAACATCCATAAAATTGGTAATTTTGGTCACTGTGAGGCTACCAAAAGTGGTTATTTAACATGAGACACAATCCAATTGACATTTTGAATCATTTTTTGTACAGTTAAAAAAATCAATTTTCTGATGAAAAACGATGACCTGTCGAACTTTCTCCAGATTGTCAGTAATGGTGAATTTGGAATGTTTAATCTTTTGACTGTAAATGACTATTGCATGTGAATTATCACTTTAGTAACTAAAATAGGTGTGTTTAGTGTAAATTTTCTGCCCGAATATGGTCAAAATAGAAGCTTCGGAGTAGAGGAAAAGTCTGTAAAAATGGCAATTTTGGTCACTGTGTAGCTTTAAAAAGTGGTTATTCAACATGAGGCATGATCCTACTGACATTTTAAATCTTTTTTTGTACAGTCCAAAAAATCAATTTTCTAATGAATAAACGATGACCTCTCGAACTTTCTCAAGATGGTGAGTAATGGTAATTTTTTAATGTTTTATTTTCTGACTGTAAATGACTATTGAATGTGAATTATCACTTTGGGAACTAAAATAAGTGTGTTTAGAGTCATTTTAATGCCTGAAATCGGTCGAAATAGAAGCTTCTGAGTAGGAGAAAAAATCTTTAAAAATTGCAATTTTGGTCACTGTGAGACTTTAAAAAGTAGTTATTCAACATGAGGCACAATCCAAATGACATTTTGAATCAATTTTTCTAAAGTCCAAAAAATCAATTTTCTGATGAAAAACGATGGCCCGTGGTGACCTTTTCGAACTTTCTCAAGATGGTCAGAAATGGTAATTTTTTAATGTTTTATTTTTTGACTGTAAATGACTATTGCATGTGAATTATCACTTTGGGAACTAAAATAAGTGTGTTTAGAGTCATTTTAATGCCTGAAATCGGTCGAAATAGAAGCTTCTGAGTAGGAGAAAAAATCTTTAAAAATTGCAATTTTGGTCACTGTGAGACTTTAAAAAGTAGTTATTCAACATGAGGCACAATCCTATTGACATTTTGAATCTTTTTGTACAGTCCAAAAAATACATTTTCAGATGAGAAAAGATGACTTTGGACCGGTTAATCTTTCTCCAGATTGTCGGTAATGGTGATTTTTTAATGTTTGATTTTTTTACTGTAAATGAATATTCCATGTGAATTATCACTTTTGTACTAAAATAAGTGTGTTTAGAGGCATGTTCCTGCCTGAAATTTGTCAAAATAGAAGTTTTTGAGAAGAGAAAAATTCTGTAAAAATGGCAATTTTGGTCACTGTGATCCTTTAAAAAGTGGTTATTCAGCATGAGGCATGATCCAATTGACATTTTGAATCACTTTTTGTACAGTCCAAAAAATACATTATCTGATGAGAAAAGATGACTTTGGACCTGTCGAACTTTCTCCAGATGGTCAGTAATGGTGATTTTGTAATATTTGATCTTTTGACAGTACATGAATATTCCATGTGAATTATAACTTTTGGTACTAAAATAAGTGTGGTTAGAGTCATTTTCCTGTCCAAAATAGGTCAAAATAGAAGTTTTTGAGTAGGAGGAAAATTCTGTAGAAATGGCAAATTTGGTCATTGTGAGGCTTTAACAAATGGGTATTCAACTTAGGACGCAATCCAATTGACATTTTGAATAATGTTTGTACAGTCCAAAAAATAAATTTTCTGACGAAAACCGATGACCCCGGACCTGTATTTAGAGTCATTTTCCTGCCCGAAATCGGTCAAAATAGGAGATTGAAAATGAGGAAACATCCATAAAATTGGTAATTTTGGTCACTTTGAGGCTACCAAAAGTGGTTATTTAACATGAGACACAATCCAATTGACATTTTGAATCATTTTTTGTACAGTTAAAAAAATCAATTTTCTGATGAAAAACGATGACCTGTCGAACTTTCTCCAGATTGTCAGTAATGGTGAATTTGGAATGTTTAATCTTTTGACTGTAAATGACTATTGCATATGAATTATCACTTTAGTAACTAAAATAGGTGTGTTTAGTGTAAATTTTCTGCCCGAATATGGTCAAAATAGAAGCTTCGGAGTAGAGGAAAAGTCTGTAAAAATGGCAATTTTGGTCACTGTGTAGCTTTAAAAAGTGGTTATTCAACATGAGGCATGATCCTACTGACATTTTAAATCTTTTTTTGTACAGTCCAAAAAATCAATTTTCTAATGAATAAACGATGAACTCTCGAACTTTCTCAAGATGGTGAGTAATGGTAATTTTTTAATGTTTTATTTTCTGACTGTAAATGACTATTGAATGTGAATTATCACTCTTGAATCTAAAATAAGGGTGTTTAGAGTCATTTTAATGCCTGAAATTGGTAGAAATAGAAGCTTCTCAGTAGGAGAAAAAGTCTTTAAAAATGGCAAATTTGGTCACATTGAGGCTTTACAAAGTAGTTATTCAACATGAGGCACAATCCAAATGACATTTTGAATCAATTTTTCTACAGTCCAAAAAATCAATTTTCTGATGAAAAACGATGACCCCTGACCTGTCGAACTTTCTCCAGATGGTCAGAAATGGTAATTTTTTAATATTTTTTTTTTAAATGTAAATGACCATTGCATGTGAATTAGAACTCTTGGAACTAAAATAAGTGTTTAGAGTCATTCTAATGCCTGAAATTGGTCAAAATAGAATCTTCTGAGTAGGAGAAAAAGTCTTTAAAAATGGCAAATTTGGACACATTGAGGCTTTACAAAGTAGTTATTCAAAATGAGGCCAAAAAATCAATTTTCTGATGAAAAACGATGACCCGTGACCTGTCGAACTTTCTCAAGATGGTCAGAAATGGTAATTTTTGTAATGTTTTTTTTTTTGACTGTAAATGACTATTGTATGTGAATTATCATTTTTGGAACTAAAATAAGTGTGTGTAAAATCATTCTAATGCCTGAAATTGGTCGAAATACAAAATTCTGAGTAGGAGAAAAAGTCTGTAAAAATGGCAATTTTGGTCACATTGAGGCTTTAAAAAGTAGTTATTCAACATGAGGAACAATCCAAATGACATTTTGAATCAATTTTTCTACAGTCCAAAAAATCAATTTTCTGATGAAAAACGATGGCCCGTGGTGACCTGTCAAACTTTCTCCAGATGGTCAGAAATGGTAATTTTTTAATGTTTACGTTTTTTTGACTGTAGACGATAATTGCATGTGAAATTATCACTTTTGGAACTAAAATAAGTGTGTTTAGAGTCATTTTAATGCATGAAATTGGTCGAAATACAAGATTCTGAGTAGGAGAAAAAATCTGTAAAAATGGCAATTTTGGTCACATTGAGGCTTTAAAAAGTAGTTATTCAACATGAGGCACAATCCAAATGACATTTTGAATCAATTTTTCTAAAGTCCAAAAAATCAATTTTCTGATGAAAAACGATGGCCCGTGGTGACCTTTTCGAACTTTCTCAAGATGGTCAGAAATGGTAATTTTTTAATGTTTTATTTTTTGACTGTAAATGACTATTGCATGTGAATTATCACTTTGGGAACTAAAATAAGTGTGTTTAGAGTCATTTTAATGCCTGAAATCGGTCGAAATAGAAGCTTCTGAGTAGGAGAAAAAATCTTTAAAAATTGCAATTTTGGTCACTGTGAGACTTTAAAAAGTAGTTATTCAACATGAGGCACAATCCTATTGACATTTTGAATCTTTTTGTACAGTCCAAAAAATACATTTTCAGATGAGAAAAGATGACTTTGGACCGGTTAATCTTTCTCCAGATTGTCGGTAATGGTGATTTTTTAATGTTTGATTTTTTTACTGTAAATGAATATTCCATGTGAATTATCACTTTTGTACTAAAATAAGTGTGTTTAGAGGCATGTTCCTGCCTGAAATTTGTCAAAATAGAAGTTTTTGAGAAGAGAAAAATTCTGTAAAAATGGCAATTTTGGTCACTGTGATCCTTTAAAAAGTGGTTATTCAGCATGAGGCATGATCCAATTGACATTTTGAATCACTTTTTGTACAGTCCAAAAAATACATTTTCTGATGAGAAAAGATGACTTTGGACCTGTCGAACTTTCTCCAGATGGTCAGTAATGGTGATTTTGTAATATTTGATCTTTTGACAGTACATGAATATTCCATGTGAATTATAACTTTTGGTACTAAAATAAGTGTGGTTAGAGTCATTTTCCTGTCCAAAATAGGTCAAAATAGAAGTTTTTGAGTAGGAGGAAAATTCTGTAGAAATGGCAAATTTGGTCATTGTGAGGCTTTAACAAATGGGTATTCTACTTAGGACGCAATCCAATTGACATTTTGAATAATGTTTGTACAGTCCAAAAAATAAATTTTCTGACGAAAACCGATGACCCCGGACCTGTATTTAGAGTCATTTTCCTGCCCGAAATCGGTCAAAATAGGAGATTGAAAATGAGGAAACATCCATAAAATTGGTAATTTTGGTCACTGTGAGGCTACCAAAAGTGGTTATTTAACATGAGACACAATCCAATTGACATTTTGAATCATTTTTTGTACAGTTAAAAAAATCAATTTTCTGATGAAAAACGATGACCTGTCGAACTTTCTCCAGATTGTCAGTAATGGTGAATTTGGAATGTTTAATCTTTTGACTGTAAATGACTATTGCATGTGAATTATCACTTTAGTAACTAAAATAGGTGTGTTTAGTGTAAATTTTCTGCCCGAATATGGTCAAAATAGAAGCTTCGGAGTAGAGGAAAAGTCTGTAAAAATGGCAATTTTGGTCACTGTGTAGCTTTAAAAAGTGGTTATTCAACATGAGGCATGATCCTACTGACATTTTAAATCTTTTTTTGTACAGTCCAAAAAATCAATTTTCTAATGAATAAACGATGACCTCTCGAACTTTCTCAAGATGGTGAGTAATTGTAATTTTTTAATGTTTTATTTTCTGACTGTAAATGACTATTGAATGTGAATTATCACTCTTGAATCTAAAATAAGGGTGTTTAGAGTCATTTTAATGCCTGAAATTGGTCGAAATAGAAGCTTCTCAGTAGGAGAAAAAGTCTTTAAAAATGGCAAATTTGGTCACATTGAGGCTTTACAAAGTAGTTATTCAACATGAGGCACAATCCAAATGACATTTTGAATCAATTTTTCTACAGTCCAAAAAATCAATTTTCTGATGAAAAACGATGACCCCTGACCTGTCGAACTTTCTCCAGATGGTCAGAAATGGTAATTTTTTAATATTTTTTTTTTTAATGTAAATGACCATTGCATGTGAATTAGAACTCTTGGAACTAAAATAAGTGTTTAGAGTCATTCTAATGCCTGAAATTGGTCAAAATAGAATCTTCTGAGTAGGAGAAAAAGTCTTTAAAAATGGCAAATTTGGACACATTGAGGCTTTACAAAGTAGTTATTCAAAATGAGGCCAAAAAATCAATTTTCTGATGAAAAACGATGACCCGTGACCTGTCGAACTTTCTCAAGATGGTCAGAAATGGTAATTTTTGTAATGTTTTTTTTTTTGACTGTAAATGACTATTGTATGTGAATTATCATTTTTGGAACTAAAATAAGTGTGTGTAAAATCATTCTAATGCCTGAAATTGGTCGAAATACAAAATTCTGAGTAGGAGAAAAAGTCTGTAAAAATGGCAATTTTGGTCACATTGAGGCTTTAAAAAGTAGTTATTCAACATGAGGAACAATCCAAATGACATTTTGAATCAATTTTTCTACAGTCCAAAAAATCAATTTTCTGATGAAAAACGATGGCCCGTGGTGACCTGTCAAACTTTCTCCAGATGGTCAGAAATGGTAATTTTTTAATGTTTACGTTTTTTTGACTGTAGACGATAATTGCATGTGAAATTATCACTTTTGGAACTAAAATAAGTGTGTTTAGAGTCATTTTAATGCATGAAATTGGTCGAAATACAAGATTCTGAGTAGGAGAAAAAATCTGTAAAAATGGCAATTTTGGTCACATTGAGGCTTTAAAAAGTAGTTATTCAACATGAGGCACAATCCAAATGACATTTTGAATCAATTTTTCTAAAGTCCAAAAAATCAATTTTCTGATGAAAAACGATGGCCCGTGGTGACCTTTTCGAACTTTCTCAAGATGGTCAGAAATGGTAATTTTTTAATGTTTTATTTTTTGACTGTAAATGACTATTGCATGTGAATTATCACTTTGGGAACTAAAATAAGTGTGTTTAGAGTCATTTTAATGCCTGAAATCGGTCGAAATAGAAGCTTCTGAGTAGGAGAAAAAATCTTTAAAAATTGCAATTTTGGTCACTGTGAGACTTTAAAAAGTAGTTATTCAACATGAGGCACAATCCTATTGACATTTTGAATCTTTTTGTACAGTCCAAAAAATACATTTTCAGATGAGAAAAGATGACTTTGGACCGGTTAATCTTTCTCCAGATTGTCGGTAATGGTGATTTTTTAATGTTTGATTTTTTTACTGTAAATGAATATTCCATGTGAATTATCACTTTTGTACTAAAATAAGTGTGTTTAGAGGCATGTTCCTGCCTGAAATTTGTCAAAATAGAAGTTTTTGAGAAGAGAAAAATTCTGTAAAAATGGCAATTTTGGTCACTGTGATCCTTTAAAAAGTGGTTATTCAGCATGAGGCATGATCCAATTGACATTTTGAATCACTTTTTGTACAGTCCAAAAAATACATTTTCTGATGAGAAAAGATGACTTTGGACCTGTCGAACTTTCTCCAGATGGTCAGTAATGGTGATTTTGTAATATTTGATCTTTTGACAGTACATGAATATTCCATGTGAATTATAACTTTTGGTACTAAAATAAGTGTGGTTAGAGTCATTTTCCTGTCCAAAATAGGTCAAAATAGAAGTTTTTGAGTAGGAGGAAAATTCTGTAGAAATGGCAAATTTGGTCATTGTGAGGCTTTAACAAATGGGTATTCAACTTAGGACGCAATCCAATTGACATTTTGAATAATGTTTGTACAGTCCAAAAAATAAATTTTCTGACGAAAACCGATGACCCCGGACCTGTATTTAGAGTCATTTTCCTGCCCGAAATCGGTCAAAATAGGAGATTGAAAATGAGGAAACATCCATAAAATTGGTAATTTTGGTCACTGTGAGGCTACCAAAAGTGGTTATTTAACATGAGACACAATCCAATTGACATTTTGAATCATTTTTTGTACAGTTAAAAAAATCAATTTTCTGATGAAAAACGATGACCTGTCGAACTTTCTCCAGATTGTCAGTAATGGTGAATTTGGAATGTTTAATCTTTTGACTGTAAATGACTATTGCATGTGAATTATCACTTTAGTAACTAAAATAGGTGTGTTTAGTGTAAATTTTCTGCCCGAATATGGTCAAAATAGAAGCTTCGGAGTAGAGGAAAAGTCTGTAAAAATGGCAATTTTGGTCACTGTGTAGCTTTAAAAAGTGTTTATTCAACATGAGGCATGATCCTACTGACATTTTAAATCTTTTTTTGTACAGTCCAAAAAATCAATTTTCTAATGAATAAACGATGAACTCTCGAACTTTCTCAAGATGGTGAGTAATGGTAATTTTTTAATGTTTTATTTACTGACTGTAAATGACTATTGAATGTGAATTATCACTCTTGAATCTAAAATAAGGGTGTTTAGAGTCATTTTAATGCCTGAAATTGGTCGAAATAGAAGCTTCTCGGTAGGAGAAAAAGTCTTTAAAAATGGCAAATTTGGTCACATTGAGGCTTTACAAAGTAGTTATTCAACATGAGGCACAATCCAAATGACATTTTGAATCAATTTTTCTACAGTCCAAAAAATCAATTTTCTGATGAAAAACGATGACCCCTGACCTGTCGAACTTTCTCCAGATGGTCAGAAATGGTAATTTTTTAATATTTTTTTTTTTAATGTAAATGGCCATTGCATGTGAATTAGAACTCTTGGAACTAAAATAAGTGTTTAGAGTCATTCTAATGCCTGAAATTGGTCAAAATAGAATCTTCTGAGTAGGAGAAAAAGTCTTTAAAAATGGCAAATTTGGACACATTGAGGCTTTACAAAGTAGTTATTCAAAATGAGGCCAAAAAATCAATTTTCTGATGAAAAACGATGACCCGTGACCTGTCGAAGTTTCTCAAGATGGTCAGAAATGGTAATTTTTGTAATGTTTTTTTTTTTGACTGTAAATGACTATTGTATGTGAATTATCATTTTTGGAACTAAAATAAGTGTGTGTAAAATCATTCTAATGCCTGAAATTGGTCGAAATACAAAATTCTGAGTAGGAGAAAAAGTCTGTAAAAATGGCAATTTTGGTCACATTGAGGCTTTAAAAAGTAGTTATTCAACATGAGGAACAATCCAAATGACATTTTGAATCAATTTTTCTACAGTCCAAAAAATCAATTTTCTGATGAAAAACGATGGCCCGTGGTGACCTGTCAAACTTTCTCCAGATGGTCAGAAATGGTAATTTTTTAATGTTTACGTTTTTTTGACTGTAGACGATAATTGCATGTGAAATTATCACTTTTGGAACTAAAATAAGTGTGTTTAGAGTCATTTTAATGCATGAAATTGGTCGAAATACAAGATTCTGAGTAGGAGAAAAAATCTGTAAAAATGGCAATTTTGGTCACATTGAGGCTTTAAAAAGTAGTTATTCAACATGAGGCACAATCCAAATGACATTTTGAATCAATTTTTCTAAAGTCCAAAAAATCAATTTTCTGATGAAAAACGATGGCCCGTGGTGACCTTTTCGAACTTTCTCAAGATGGTCAGAAATGGTAATTTTTTAATGTTTTATTTTTTGACTGTAAATGACTATTGCATGTGAATTATCACTTTGGGAACTAAAATAAGTGTGTTTAGAGTCATTTTAATGCCTGAAATCGGTCGAAATAGAAGCTTCTGAGTAGGAGAAAAAATCTTTAAAAATTGCAATTTTGGTCACTGTGAGACTTTAAAAAGTAGTTATTCAACATGAGGCACAATCCTATTGACATTTTGAATCTTTTTGTACAGTCCAAAAAATACATTTTCAGATGAGAAAAGATGACTTTGGACCGGTTAATCTTTCTCCAGATTGTCGGTAATGGTGATTTTTTAATGTTTGATTTTTTTACTGTAAATGAATATTCCATGTGAATTATCACTTTTGTACTAAAATAAGTGTGTTTAGAGGCATGTTCCTGCCTGAAATTTGTCAAAATAGAAGTTTTTGAGAAGAGAAAAATTCTGTAAAAATGGCAATTTTGGTCACTGTGATCCTTTAAAAAGTGGTTATTCAGCATGAGGCATGATCCAATTGACATTTTGAATCACTTTTTGTACAGTCCAAAAAATACATTTTCTGATGAGAAAAGATGACTTTGGACCTGTCGAACTTTCTCCAGATGGTCAGTAATGGTGATTTTGTAATATTTGATCTTTTGACAGTACATGAATATTCCATGTGAATTATAACTTTTGGTACTAAAATAAGTGTGGTTAGAGTCATTTTCCTGTCCAAAATAGGTCAAAATAGAAGTTTTTGAGTAGGAGGAAAATTCTGTAGAAATGGCAAATTTGGTCATTGTGAGGCTTTAACAAATGGGTATTCTACTTAGGACGCAATCCAATTGACATTTTGAATAATGTTTGTACAGTCCAAAAAATAAATTTTCTGACGAAAACCGATGACCCCGGACCTGTATTTAGAGTCATTTTCCTGCCCGAAATCGGTCAAAATAGGAGATTGAAAATGAGGAAACATCCATAAAATTGGTAATTTTGGTCACTGTGAGGCTACCAAAAGTGGTTATTTAACATGAGACACAATCCAATTGACATTTTGAATCATTTTTTGTACAGTTAAAAAAATCAATTTTCTGATGAAAAACGATGACCTGTCGAACTTTCTCCAGATTGTCAGTAATGGTGAATTTGGAATGTTTAATCTTTTGACTGTAAATGACTATTGCATGTGAATTATCACTTTAGTAACTAAAATAGGTGTGTTTAGTGTAAATTTTCTGCCCGAATATGGTCAAAATAGAAGCTTCGGAGTAGAGGAAAAGTCTGTAAAAATGGCAATTTTGGTCACTGTGTAGCTTTAAAAAGTGGTTATTCAACATGAGGCATGATCCTACTGACATTTTAAATCTTTTTTTGTACAGTCCAAAAAATCAATTTTCTAATGAATAAACGATGACCTCTCGAACTTTCTCAAGATGGTGAGTAATTGTAATTTTTTAATGTTTTATTTTCTGACTGTAAATGACTATTGAATGTGAATTATCACTCTTGAATCTAAAATAAGGGTGTTTAGAGTCATTTTAATGCCTGAAATTGGTCGAAATAGAAGCTTCTCAGTAGGAGAAAAAGTCTTTAAAAATGGCAAATTTGGTCACATTGAGGCTTTACAAAGTAGTTATTCAACATGAGGCACAATCCAAATGACATTTTGAATCAATTTTTCTACAGTCCAAAAAATCAATTTTCTGATGAAAAACGATGACCCCTGACCTGTCGAACTTTCTCCAGATGGTCAGAAATGGTAATTTTTTAATATTTTTTTTTTTAATGTAAATGACCATTGCATGTGAATTAGAACTCTTGGAACTAAAATAAGTGTTTAGAGTCATTCTAATGCCTGAAATTGGTCAAAATAGAATCTTCTGAGTAGGAGAAAAAGTCTTTAAAAATGGCAAATTTGGACACATTGAGGCTTTACAAAGTAGTTATTCAAAATGAGGCCAAAAAATCAATTTTCTGATGAAAAACGATGACCCGTGACCTGTCGAAGTTTCTCAAGATGGTCAGAAATGGTAATTTTTGTAATGTTTTTTTTTTTGACTGTAAATGACTATTGTATGTGAATTATCATTTTTGGAACTAAAATAAGTGTGTGTAAAATCATTCTAATGCCTGAAATTGGTCGAAATACAAAATTCTGAGTAGGAGAAAAAGTCTGTAAAAATGGCAATTTTGGTCACATTGAGGCTTTAAAAAGTAGTTATTCAACATGAGGAACAATCCAAATGACATTTTGAATCAATTTTTCTACAGTCCAAAAAATCAATTTTCTGATGAAAAACGATGGCCCGTGGTGACCTGTCAAACTTTCTCCAAATGGTCAGAAATGGTAATTTTTTAATGTTTACGTTTTTTTGACTGTAGACGATAATTGCATGTGAAATTATCACTTTTGGAACTAAAATAAGTGTGTTTAGAGTCATTTTAATGCATGAAATTGGTCGAAATACAAGATTCTGAGTAGGAGAAAAAATCTGTAAAAATGGCAATTTTGGTCACATTGAGGCTTTAAAAAGTAGTTATTCAACATGAGGCACAATCCAAATGACATTTTGAATCAATTTTTCTAAAGTCCAAAAAATCAATTTTCTGATGAAAAACGATGGCCCGTGGTGACCTTTTCGAACTTTCTCAAGATGGTCAGAAATGGTAATTTTTTAATGTTTTATTTTTTGACTGTAAATGACTATTGCATGTGAATTATCACTTTGGGAACTAAAATAAGTGTGTTTAGAGTCATTTTAATGCCTGAAATCGGTCGAAATAGAAGCTTCTGAGTAGGAGAAAAAATCTTTAAAAATTGCAATTTTGGTCACTGTGAGACTTTAAAAAGTAGTTATTCAACATGAGGCACAATCCTATTGACATTTTGAATCTTTTTGTACAGTCCAAAAAATACATTTTCAGATGAGAAAAGATGACTTTGGACCGGTTAATCTTTCTCCAGATTGTCGGTAATGGTGATTTTTTAATGTTTGATTTTTTTACTGTAAATGAATATTCCATGTGAATTATCACTTTTGTACTAAAATAAGTGTGTTTAGAGGCATGTTCCTGCCTGAAATTTGTCAAAATAGAAGTTTTTGAGAAGAGAAAAATTCTGTAAAAATGGCAATTTTGGTCACTGTGATCCTTTAAAAAGTGGTTATTCAGCATGAGGCATGATCCAATTGACATTTTGAATCACTTTTTGTACAGTCCAAAAAATACATTTTCTGATGAGAAAAGATGACTTTGGACCTGTCGAACTTTCTCCAGATGGTCAGTAATGGTGATTTTGTAATATTTGATCTTTTGACAGTACATGAATATTCCATGTGAATTATAACTTTTGGTACTAAAATAAGTGTGGTTAGAGTCATTTTCCTGTCCAAAATAGGTCAAAATAGAAGTTTTTGAGTAGGAGGAAAATTCTGTAGAAATGGCAAATTTGGTCATTGTGAGGCTTTAACAAATGGGTATTCTACTTAGGACGCAATCCAATTGACATTTTGAATAATGTTTGTACAGTCCAAAAAATAAATTTTCTGACGAAAACCGATGACCCCGGACCTGTATTTAGAGTCATTTTCCTGCCCGAAATCGGTCAAAATAGGAGATTGAAAATGAGGAAACATCCATAAAATTGGTAATTTTGGTCACTGTGAGGCTACCAAAAGTGGTTATTTAACATGAGACACAATCCAATTGACATTTTGAATCATTTTTTGTACAGTTAAAAAAATCAATTTTCTGATGAAAAACGATGACCTGTCGAACTTTCTCCAGATTGTCAGTAATGGTGAATTTGGAATGTTTAATCTTTTGACTGTAAATGACTATTGCATGTGAATTATCACTTTAGTAACTAAAATAGGTGTGTTTAGTGTAAATTTTCTGCCCGAATATGGTCAAAATAGAAGCTTCGGAGTAGAGGAAAAGTCTGTAAAAATGGCAATTTTGGTCACTGTGTAGCTTTAAAAAGTGGTTATTCAACATGAGGCATGATCCTACTGACATTTTAAATCTTTTTTTGTACAGTCCAAAAAATCAATTTTCTAATGAATAAACGATGACCTCTCGAACTTTCTCAAGATGGTGAGTAATTGTAATTTTTTAATGTTTTATTTTCTGACTGTAAATGACTATTGAATGTGAATTATCACTCTTGAATCTAAAATAAGGGTGTTTAGAGTCATTTTAATGCCTGAAATTGGTCGAAATAGAAGCTTCTCAGTAGGAGAAAAAGTCTTTAAAAATGGCAAATTTGGTCACATTGAGGCTTTACAAAGTAGTTATTCAACATGAGGCACAATCCAAATGACATTTTGAATCAATTTTTCTACAGTCCAAAAAATCAATTTTCTGATGAAAAACGATGACCCCTGACCTGTCGAACTTTCTCCAGATGGTCAGAAATGGTAATTTTTTAATATTTTTTTTTTAATGTAAATGACCATTGCATGTGAATTAGAACTCTTGGAACTAAAATAAGTGTTTAGAGTCATTCTAATGCCTGAAATTGGTCAAAATAGAATCTTCTGAGTAGGAGAAAAAGTCTTTAAAAATGGCAAATTTGGACACATTGAGGCTTTACAAAGTAGTTATTCAAAATGAGGCCAAAAAATCAATTTTCTGATGAAAAACGATGACCCGTGACCTGTCGAACTTTCTCAAGATGGTCAGAAATGGTAATTTTTGTAATGTTTTTTTTTTTTACTGTAAATGACTATTGTATGTGAATTATCATTTTTGGAACTAAAATAAGTGTGTGTAAAATCATTCTAATGCCTGAAATTGGTCGAAATACAAAATTCTGAGTAGGAGAAAAAGTCTGTAAAAATGGCAATTTTGGTCACATTGAGGCTTTAAAAAGTAGTTATTCAACATGAGGAACAATCCAAATGACATTTTGAATCAATTTTTCTACAGTCCAAAAAATCAATTTTCTGATGAAAAACGATGGCCCGTGGTGACCTGTCAAACTTTCTCCAGATGGTCAGAAATGGTAATTTTTTAATGTTTACGTTTTTTTGACTGTAGACGATAATTGCATGTGAAATTATCACTTTTGGAACTAAAATAAGTGTGTTTAGAGTCATTTTAATGCATGAAATTGGTCGAAATACAAGATTCTGAGTAGGAGAAAAAATCTGTAAAAATGGCAATTTTGGTCACATTGAGGCTTTAAAAAGTAGTTATTCAACATGAGGCACAATCCAAATGACATTTTGAATCAATTTTTCTAAAGTCCAAAAAATCAATTTTCTGATGAAAAACGATGGCCCGTGGTGACCTTTTCGAACTTTCTCAAGATGGTCAGAAATGGTAATTTTTTAATGTTTTATTTTTTGACTGTAAATGACTATTGCATGTGAATTATCACTTTGGGAACTAAAATAAGTGTGTTTAGAGTCATTTTAATGCCTGAAATCGGTCGAAATAGAAGCTTCTGAGTAGGAGAAAAAATCTTTAAAAATTGCAATTTTGGTCACTGTGAGACTTTAAAAAGTAGTTATTCAACATGAGGCACAATCCTATTGACATTTTGAATCTTTTTGTACAGTCCAAAAAATACATTTTCAGATGAGAAAAGATGACTTTGGACCGGTTAATCTTTCTCCAGATTGTTGGTAATGGTGATTTTTTAATGTTTGATTTTTTTACTGTAAATGAATATTCCATGTGAATTATCACTTTTGTACTAAAATAAGTGTGTTTAGAGGCATGTTCCTGCCTGAAATTTGTCAAAATAGAAGTTTTTGAGAAGAGAAAAATTCTGTAAAAATGGCAATTTTGGTCACTGTGATCCTTTAAAAAGTGGTTATTCAGCATGAGGCATGATCCAATTGACATTTTGAATCACTTTTTGTACAGTCCAAAAAATACATTTTCTGATGAGAAAAGATGACTTTGGACCTGTCGAACTTTCTCCAGATGGTCAGTAATGGTGATTTTGTAATATTTGATCTTTTGACAGTACATGAATATTCCATGTGAATTATAACTTTTGGTACTAAAATAAGTGTGGTTAGAGTCATTTTCCTGTCCAAAATAGGTCAAAATAGAAGTTTTTGAGTAGGAGGAAAATTCTGTAGAAATGGCAAATTTGGTCATTGTGAGGCTTTAACAAATGGGTATTCAACTTAGGACGCAATCCAATTGACATTTTGAATAATGTTTGTACAGTCCAAAAAATAAATTTTCTGACGAAAACCGATGACCCCGGACCTGTATTTAGAGTCATTTTCCTGCCCGAAATCGGTCAAAATAGGAGATTGAAAATGAGGAAACATCCATAAAATTGGTAATTTTGGTCACTGTGAGGCTACCAAAAGTGGTTATTTAACATGAGACACAATCCAATTGACATTTTGAATCATTTTTTGTACAGTTAAAAGAATCAATTTTCTGATGAAAAACGATGACCTGTCGAACTTTCTCCAGATTGTCAGTAATGGTGAATTTGGAATGTTTAATCTTTTGACTGTAAATGACTATTGCATGTGAATTATCACTTTAGTAACTAAAATAGGTGTGTTTAGTGTAAATTTTCTGCCCGAATATGGTCAAAATAGAAGCTTCAGAGTAGAGGAAAAGTCTGTAAAAATGGCAATTTTGGTCACTGTGTAGCTTTAAAAAGTGTTTATTCAACATGAGGCATGATCCTACTGACATTTTAAATCTTTTTTTGTACAGTCCAAAAAATCAATTTTCTAATGAATAAACGATGAACTCTCGAACTTTCTCAAGATGGTGAGTAATGGTAATTTTTTAATGTTTTATTTACTGACTGTAAATGACTATTGAATGTGAATTATCACTCTTGAATCTAAAATAAGGGTGTTTAGAGTCATTTTAATGCCTGAAATTGGTCGAAATAGAAGCTTCTCAGTAGGAGAAAAAGTCTTTAAAAATGGCAAATTTGGTCACATTGAGGCTTTACAAAGTAGTTATTCAACATGAGGCACAATCCAAATGACATTTTGAATCAATTTTTCTACAGTCCAAAAAATCAATTTTCTGATGAAAAACGATGACCCCTGACCTGTCGAACTTTCTCCAGATGGTCAGAAATGGTAATTTTTTAATATTTTTTTTTTTAATGTAAATGGCCATTGCATGTGAATTAGAACTCTTGGAACTAAAATAAGTGTTTAGAGTCATTCTAATGCCTGAAATTGGTCAAAATAGAATCTTCTGAGTAGGAGAAAAAGTCTTTAAAAATGGCAAATTTGGACACATTGAGGCTTTACAAAGTAGTTATTCAAAATGAGGCCAAAAAATCAATTTTCTGATGAAAAACGATGACCCGTGACCTGTCGAAGTTTCTCAAGATGGTCAGAAATGGTAATTTTTGTAATGTTTTTTTTTTTGACTGTAAATGACTATTGTATGTGAATTATCATTTTTGGAACTAAAATAAGTGTGTGTAAAATCATTCTAATGCCTGAAATTGGTCGAAATACAAAATTCTGAGTAGGAGAAAAAGTCTGTAAAAATGGCAATTTTGGTCACATTGAGGCTTTAAAAAGTAGTTATTCAACATGAGGAACAATCCAAATGACATTTTGAATCAATTTTTCTACAGTCCAAAAAATCAATTTTCTGATGAAAAACGATGGCCCGTGGTGACCTGTCAAACTTTCTCCAGATGGTCAGAAATGGTAATTTTTTAATGTTTACGTTTTTTTGACTGTAGACGATAATTGCATGTGAAATTATCACTTTTGGAACTAAAATAAGTGTGTTTAGAGTCATTTTAATGCATGAAATTGGTCGAAATACAAGATTCTGAGTAGGAGAAAAAATCTGTAAAAATGGCAATTTTGGTCACATTGAGGCTTTAAAAAGTAGTTATTCAACATGAGGCACAATCCAAATGACATTTTGAATCAATTTTTCTAAAGTCCAAAAAATCAATTTTCTGATGAAAAACGATGGCCCGTGGTGACCTTTTCGAACTTTCTCAAGATGGTCAGAAATGGTAATTTTTTAATGTTTTATTTTTTGACTGTAAATGACTATTGCATGTGAATTATCACTTTGGGAACTAAAATAAGTGTGTTTAGAGTCATTTTAATGCCTGAAATCGGTCGAAATAGAAGCTTCTGAGTAGGAGAAAAAATCTTTAAAAATTGCAATTTTGGTCACTGTGAGACTTTAAAAAGTAGTTATTCAACATGAGGCACAATCCTATTGACATTTTGAATCTTTTTGTACAGTCCAAAAAATACATTTTCAGATGAGAAAAGATGACTTTGGACCGGTTAATCTTTCTCCAGATTGTCGGTAATGGTGATTTTTTAATGTTTGATTTTTTTATTGTAAATGAATATTCCATGTGAATTATCACTTTTGTACTAAAATAAGTGTGTTTAGAGGCATGTTCCTGCCTGAAATTTGTCAAAATAGAAGTTTTTGAGAAGAGAAAAATTCTGTAAAAATGGCAATTTTGGTCACTGTGATCCTTTAAAAAGTGGTTATTCAGCATGAGGCATGATCCAATTGACATTTTGAATCACTTTTTGTACAGTCCAAAAAATACATTTTCTGATGAGAAAAGATGACTTTGGACCTGTCGAACTTTCTCCAGATGGTCAGTAATGGTGATTTTGTAATATTTGATCTTTTGACAGTACATGAATATTCCATGTGAATTATAACTTTTGGTACTAAAATAAGTGTGGTTAGAGTCATTTTCCTGTCCAAAATAGGTCAAAATAGAAGTTTTTGAGTAGGAGGAAAATTCTGTAGAAATGGCAAATTTGGTCATTGTGAGGCTTTAACAAATGGGTATTCAACTTAGGACGCAATCCAATTGACATTTTGAATAATGTTTGTACAGTCCAAAAAATAAATTTTCTGACGAAAACCGATGACCCCGGACCTGTATTTAGAGTCATTTTCCTGCCCGAAATCGGTCAAAATAGGAGATTGAAAATGAGGAAACATCCATAAAATTGGTAATTTTGGTCACTGTGAGGCTACCAAAAGTGGTTATTTAACATGAGACACAATCCAATTGACATTTTGAATCATTTTTTGTACAGTTAAAAAAATCAATTTTCTGATGAAAAACGATGACCTGTCGAACTTTCTCCAGATTGTCAGTAATGGTGAATTTGGAATGTTTAATCTTTTGACTGTAAATGACTATTGCATGTGAATTATCACTTTAGTAACTAAAATAGGTGTGTTTAGTGTAAATTTTCTGCCCGAATATGGTCAAAATAGAAGCTTCGGAGTAGAGGAAAAGTCTGTAAAAATGGCAATTTTGGTCACTGTGTAGCTTTAAAAAGTGGTTATTCAACATGAGGCATGATCCTACTGACATTTTAAATCTTTTTTTGTACAGTCCAAAAAATCAATTTTCTAATGAATAAACGATGACCTCTCGAACTTTCTCAAGATGGTGAGTAATTGTAATTTTTTAATGTTTTATTTTCTGACTGTAAATGACTATTGAATGTGAATTATCACTCTTGAATCTAAAATAAGGGTGTTTAGAGTCATTTTAATGCCTGAAATTGGTCGAAATAGAAGCTTCTCAGTAGGAGAAAAAGTCTTTAAAAATGGCAAATTTGGTCACATTGAGGCTTTACAAAGTAGTTATTCAACATGAGGCACAATCCAAATGACATTTTGAATCAATTTTTCTACAGTCCAAAAAATCAATTTTCTGATGAAAAACGATGACCCCTGACCTGTCGAACTTTCTCCAGATGGTCAGAAATGGTAATTTTTTAATATTTTTTTTTTTAATGTAAATGACCATTGCATGTGAATTAGAACTCTTGGAACTAAAATAAGTGTTTAGAGTCATTCTAATGCCTGAAATTGGTCAAAATAGAATCTTCTGAGTAGGAGAAAAAGTCTTTAAAAATGGCAAATTTGGACACATTGAGGCTTTACAAAGTAGTTATTCAAAATGAGGCCAAAAAATCAATTTTCTGATGAAAAACGATGACCCGTGACCTGTCGAACTTTCTCAAGATGGTCAGAAATGGTAATTTTTGTAATGTTTTTTTTTTTTACTGTAAATGACTATTGTATGTGAATTATCATTTTTGGAACTAAAATAAGTGTGTGTAAAATCATTCTAATGCCTGAAATTGGTCGAAATACAAAATTCTGAGTAGGAGAAAAAGTCTGTAAAAATGGCAATTTTGGTCACATTGAGGCTTTAAAAAGTAGTTATTCAACATGAGGAACAATCCAAATGACATTTTGAATCAATTTTTCTACAGTCCAAAAAATCAATTTTCTGATGAAAAACGATGGCCCGTGGTGACCTGTCAAACTTTCTCCAGATGGTCAGAAATGGTAATTTTTTAATGTTTACGTTTTTTTGACTGTAGACGATAATTGCATGTGAAATTATCACTTTTGGAACTAAAATAAGTGTGTTTAGAGTCATTTTAATGCATGAAATTGGTCGAAATACAAGATTCTGAGTAGGAGAAAAAATCTGTAAAAATGGCAATTTTGGTCACATTGAGGCTTTAAAAAGTAGTTATTCAACATGAGGCACAATCCAAATGACATTTTGAATCAATTTTTCTAAAGTCCAAAAAATCAATTTTCTGATGAAAAACGATGGCCCGTGGTGACCTTTTCGAACTTTCTCAAGATGGTCAGAAATGGTAATTTTTTAATGTTTTATTTTTTGACTGTAAATGACTATTGCATGTGAATTATCACTTTGGGAACTAAAATAAGTGTGTTTAGAGTCATTTTAATGCCTGAAATCGGTCGAAATAGAAGCTTCTGAGTAGGAGAAAAAATCTTTAAAAATTGCAATTTTGGTCACTGTGAGACTTTAAAAAGTAGTTATTCAACATGAGGCACAATCCTATTGACATTTTGAATCTTTTTGTACAGTCCAAAAAATACATTTTCAGATGAGAAAAGATGACTTTGGACCGGTTAATCTTTCTCCAGATTGTTGGTAATGGTGATTTTTTAATGTTTGATTTTTTTACTGTAAATGAATATTCCATGTGAATTATCACTTTTGTACTAAAATAAGTGTGTTTAGAGGCATGTTCCTGCCTGAAATTTGTCAAAATAGAAGTTTTTGAGAAGAGAAAAATTCTGTAAAAATGGCAATTTTGGTCACTGTGATCCTTTAAAAAGTGGTTATTCAGCATGAGGCATGATCCAATTGACATTTTGAATCACTTTTTGTACAGTCCAAAAAATACATTTTCTGATGAGAAAAGATGACTTTGGACCTGTCGAACTTTCTCCAGATGGTCAGTAATGGTGATTTTGTAATATTTGATCTTTTGACAGTACATGAATATTCCATGTGAATTATAACTTTTGGTACTAAAATAAGTGTGGTTAGAGTCATTTTCCTGTCCAAAATAGGTCAAAATAGAAGTTTTTGAGTAGGAGGAAAATTCTGTAGAAATGGCAAATTTGGTCATTGTGAGGCTTTAACAAATGGGTATTCAACTTAGGACGCAATCCAATTGACATTTTGAATAATGTTTGTACAGTCCAAAAAATAAATTTTCTGACGAAAACCGATGACCCCGGACCTGTATTTAGAGTCATTTTCCTGCCCGAAATCGGTCAAAATAGGAGATTGAAAATGAGGAAACATCCATAAAATTGGTAATTTTGGTCACTGTGAGGCTACCAAAAGTGGTTATTTAACATGAGACACAATCCAATTGACATTTTGAATCATTTTTTGTACAGTTAAAAGAATCAATTTTCTGATGAAAAACGATGACCTGTCGAACTTTCTCCAGATTGTCAGTAATGGTGAATTTGGAATGTTTAATCTTTTGACTGTAAATGACTATTGCATGTGAATTATCACTTTAGTAACTAAAATAGGTGTGTTTAGTGTAAATTTTCTGCCCGAATATGGTCAAAATAGAAGCTTCAGAGTAGAGGAAAAGTCTGTAAAAATGGCAATTTTGGTCACTGTGTAGCTTTAAAAAGTGTTTATTCAACATGAGGCAT
The DNA here is from genome assembly GCF_964204655.1 of Triturus cristatus. Lineage (NCBI taxonomy): Eukaryota > Metazoa > Chordata > Amphibia > Caudata > Salamandridae > Triturus > Triturus cristatus. The sequence continues at coordinate 1,221,843,984 of NC_140590.1, read as the reverse complement.
GATCCTACTGACATTTTAAATCTTTTTTTGTACAGTCCAAAAAATCAATTTTCTAATGAATAAACGATGAACTCTCGAACTTTCTCAAGATGGTGAGTAATGGTAATTTTTTAATGTTTTATTTACTGACTGTAAATGACTATTGAATGTGAATTATCACTCTTGAATCTAAAATAAGGGTGTTTAGAGTCATTTTAATGCCTGAAATTGGTCGAAATAGAAGCTTCTCAGTAGGAGAAAAAGTCTTTAAAAATGGCAAATTTGGTCACATTGAGGCTTTACAAAGTAGTTATTCAACATGAGGCACAATCCAAATGACATTTTGAATCAATTTTTCTACAGTCCAAAAAATCAATTTTCTGATGAAAAACGATGACCCCTGACCTGTCGAACTTTCTCCAGATGGTCAGAAATGGTAATTTTTTAATATTTTTTTTTTTAATGTAAATGGCCATTGCATGTGAATTAGAACTCTTGGAACTAAAATAAGTGTTTAGAGTCATTCTAATGCCTGAAATTGGTCAAAATAGAATCTTCTGAGTAGGAGAAAAAGTCTTTAAAAATGGCAAATTTGGACACATTGAGGCTTTACAAAGTAGTTATTCAAAATGAGGCCAAAAAATCAATTTTCTGATGAAAAACGATGACCCGTGACCTGTCGAAGTTTCTCAAGATGGTCAGAAATGGTAATTTTTGTAATGTTTTTTTTTTTGACTGTAAATGACTATTGTATGTGAATTATCATTTTTGGAACTAAAATAAGTGTGTGTAAAATCATTCTAATGCCTGAAATTGGTCGAAATACAAAATTCTGAGTAGGAGAAAAAGTCTGTAAAAATGGCAATTTTGGTCACATTGAGGCTTTAAAAAGTAGTTATTCAACATGAGGAACAATCCAAATGACATTTTGAATCAATTTTTCTACAGTCCAAAAAATCAATTTTCTGATGAAAAACGATGGCCCGTGGTGACCTGTCAAACTTTCTCCAGATGGTCAGAAATGGTAATTTTTTAATGTTTACGTTTTTTTGACTGTAGACGATAATTGCATGTGAAATTATCACTTTTGGAACTAAAATAAGTGTGTTTAGAGTCATTTTAATGCATGAAATTGGTCGAAATACAAGATTCTGAGTAGGAGAAAAAATCTGTAAAAATGGCAATTTTGGTCACATTGAGGCTTTAAAAAGTAGTTATTCAACATGAGGCACAATCCAAATGACATTTTGAATCAATTTTTCTAAAGTCCAAAAAATCAATTTTCTGATGAAAAACGATGGCCCGTGGTGACCTTTTCGAACTTTCTCAAGATGGTCAGAAATGGTAATTTTTTAATGTTTTATTTTTTGACTGTAAATGACTATTGCATGTGAATTATCACTTTGGGAACTAAAATAAGTGTGTTTAGAGTCATTTTAATGCCTGAAATCGGTCGAAATAGAAGCTTCTGAGTAGGAGAAAAAATCTTTAAAAATTGCAATTTTGGTCACTGTGAGACTTTAAAAAGTAGTTATTCAACATGAGGCACAATCCTATTGACATTTTGAATCTTTTTGTACAGTCCAAAAAATACATTTTCAGATGAGAAAAGATGACTTTGGACCGGTTAATCTTTCTCCAGATTGTCGGTAATGGTGATTTTTTAATGTTTGATTTTTTTATTGTAAATGAATATTCCATGTGAATTATCACTTTTGTACTAAAATAAGTGTGTTTAGAGGCATGTTCCTGCCTGAAATTTGTCAAAATAGAAGTTTTTGAGAAGAGAAAAATTCTGTAAAAATGGCAATTTTGGTCACTGTGATCCTTTAAAAAGTGGTTATTCAGCATGAGGCATGATCCAATTGACATTTTGAATCACTTTTTGTACAGTCCAAAAAATACATTTTCTGATGAGAAAAGATGACTTTGGACCTGTCGAACTTTCTCCAGATGGTCAGTAATGGTGATTTTGTAATATTTGATCTTTTGACAGTACATGAATATTCCATGTGAATTATAACTTTTGGTACTAAAATAAGTGTGGTTAGAGTCATTTTCCTGTCCAAAATAGGTCAAAATAGAAGTTTTTGAGTAGGAGGAAAATTCTGTAGAAATGGCAAATTTGGTCATTGTGAGGCTTTAACAAATGGGTATTCAACTTAGGACGCAATCCAATTGACATTTTGAATAATGTTTGTACAGTCCAAAAAATAAAATTTCTGACGAAAACCGATGACCCCGGACCTGTATTTAGAGTCATTTTCCTGCCCGAAATCGGTCAAAATAGGAGATTGAAAATGAGGAAACATCCATAAAATTGGTAATTTTGGTCACTGTGAGGCTACCAAAAGTGGTTATTTAACATGAGACACAATCCAATTGACATTTTGAATCATTTTTTGTACAGTTAAAAAAATCAATTTTCTGATGAAAAACGATGACCTGTCGAACTTTCTCCAGATTGTCAGTAATGGTGAATTTGGAATGTTTAATCTTTTGACTGTAAATGACTATTGCATGTGAATTATCACTTTAGTAACTAAAATAGGTGTGTTTAGTGTAAATTTTCTGCCCGAATATGGTCAAAATAGAAGCTTCAGAGTAGAGGAAAAGTCTGTAAAAATGGCAATTTTGGTCACTGTGTAGCTTTAAAAAGTGGTTATTCAACATGAGGCATGATCCTACTGACATTTTAAATCTTTTTGTGTACAGTCCAAAAAATCAATTTTCTAATGAATAAACGATGAACTCTCGAACTTTCTCAAGATGGTGAGTAATGGTAATTTTTTAATGTTTTATTTTCTGACTGTAAATGACTATTGAATGTGAATTATCACTCTTGGATCTAAAATAAGGGTGTTTAGAGTCATTTTAATGCCTGAAATTGGTCGAAATAGAAGCTTCTCAGTAGGAGAAAAAGTCTTTAAAAATGGCAAATTTGGTCACATTGAGGCTTTACAAAGTAGTTATTCAACATGAGGCACAATCCAAATGACATTTTGAATCAATTTTTCTACAGTCCAAAAAATCAATTTTCTGATGAAAAACGATGACCCCTGACCTGTCGAACTTTCTCCAGATGGTCAGAAATGGTAATTTTTTAATATTTTTTTTTTAATGTAAATGACCATTGCATGTGAATTAGAACTCTTGGAACTAAAATAAGTGTTTAGAGTCATTCTAATGCCTGAAATTGGTCAAAATAGAATCTTCTGAGTAGGAGAAAAAGTCTATAAAAATGGCAAATTTGGACACATTGAGGCTTTACAAAGTAGTTATTCAAAATGAGGCCAAAAAATCAATTTTCTGATGAAAAACGATGACCCGTGACCTGTCGAACTTTCTCAAGATGGTCAGAAATGGTAATTTTTGTAATGTTTTATTTTTTGACTGTAAATGACTATTGTATGTGAATTATCATTTTTGGAACTAAAATAAGTGTGTGTAAAATCATTCTAATGCCTGAAATTGGTCGAAATACAAAATTCTGAGTAGGAGAAAAAGTCTGTAAAAATGGCAATTTTGGTCACATTGAGGCTTTAAAAAGTAGTTATTCAACATGAGGCACAATCCAAATGACATTTTGAATCAATTTTTCTACAGTCCAAAAAATCAATTTTCTGATGAAAAACGATGGCCCGTGGTGACCTGTCAAACTTTCTCCAGATGGGCAGAAATGGTAATTTTTTAATGTTTACGTTTTTTCGACTGTAGATGATAATTGCATGTGAAATTATCACTTTTGGAACTAAAATAAGTGTGTTTAGAGTCATGTTAATGCATGAAATTGGTCGAAATGCAAGATTCTGAGTAGGAGAAAAAATCTGTAAAAATGGCAATTTTGGTCACATTGAGGCTTTAAAAAGTAGTTATTCAACATGAGGCACAATCCAAATGACATTTTGAATCAATTTTTCTAAAGTCCAAAAAATCAATTTTCTGATGAAAAACGATGGCCCGTGGTGACCTTTTCGAACTTTCTCAAGATGGTCAGAAATGGTAATTTTTTAATGTTTCATTTTTTGACTGTAAATGACTATTGCATGTGAATTATCACTTTGGGAACTAAAATAAGTGTGTTTAGAGTCATTTTAATGCCTGAAATCGGTCGAAATAGAAGCTTCTGAGTAGGAGAAAAAATCTTTAAAAATTGCAATTTTGGTCACTGTGAGACTTTAAAAAGTAGTTATTCAACATGAGGCACAATCCTATTGACATTTTGAATCTTTTTGTACAGTCCAAAAAATACATTTTCAGATGAGAAAAGATGACTTTGGACCGGTTAATCTTTCTCCAGATTGTCGGTAATGGTGATTTTTTAATGTTTGATTTTTTTACTGTAAATGAATATTCCATGTGAATTATCACTTTTGTACTAAAATAAGTGTGTTTAGAGGCATGTTCCTGCCTGAAATTTGTCAAAATAGAAGTTTTTGAGAAGAGAAAAATTCTGTAAAAATGGCAATTTTGGTCACTGTGATCCTTTAAAAAGTGGTTATTCAGCATGAGGCATGATCCAATTGACATTTTGAATCACTTTTTGTACAGTCCAAAAAATACATTTTCTGATGAGAAAAGATGACTTTGGACCTGTCGAACTTTCTCCAGATGGTCAGTAATGGTGATTTTGTAATATTTGATCTTTTGACAGTACATGAATATTCCATGTGAATTATAACTTTTGGTACTAAAATAAGTGTGGTTAGAGTCATTTTCCTGTCCAAAATAGGTCAAAATAGAAGTTTTTGAGTAGGAGGAAAATTCTGTAGAAATGGCAAATTTGGTCATTGTGAGGCTTTAACAAATGGGTATTCAACTTAGGACGCAATCCAATTGACATTTTGAATAATGTTTGTACAGTCCAAAAAATAAATTTTCTGACGAAAACCGATGACCTGTATTTAGAGTCATTTTCCTGCCCGAAATCGGTCAAAATAGGAGATTGAAAATGAGGAAACATCCATAAAATTGGTAATTTTGGTCACTGTGAGGCTACCAAAAGTGGTTATTTAACATGAGACACAATCCAATTGACATTTTGAATCATTTTTTGTACAGTTAAAAAAATCAATTTTCTGATGAAAAACGATGACCTGTCGAACTTTCTCCAGATTGTCAGTAATGGTGAATTTGGAATGTTTAATCTTTTGACTGTAAATGACTATTGCATGTGAATTATCACTATAGTAACTAAAATAGGTGTGTTTAGTGTAAATTTTCTGCCCGAATATGGTCAAAATAGAAGCTTCGGAGTAGAGGAAAAGTCTGTAAAAATGGCAATTTTGGTCACTGTGTAGCTTTAAAAAGTGGTTATTCAACATGAGGCATGATCCTACTGACATTTTAAATCTTTTTTTGTACAGTCCAAAAAATCAATTTTCTAATGAATAAACGATGAACTCTCGAACTTTCTCAAGATGGTGAGTAATGGTAATTTTTTAATGTTTTATTTTCTGACTGTAAATGACTATTGAATGTGAATTATCACTCTTGGATCTAAAATAAGGGTGTTTAGAGTCATTTTAATGCCTGAAATTGGTCGAAATAGAAGCTTCTCAGTAGGAGAAAAAGTCTTTAAAAATGGCAAATTTGGTCACATTGAGGCTTTACAAAGTAGTTATTCAACATGAGACACAATCCAAATGACATTTTGAATCAATTTTTCTACAGTCCAAAAAATCAATTTTCTGATGAAAAACGATGACCCCTGACCTGTCGAACTTTCTCCAGATGGTCAGAAATGGTAATTTTTTAATATTTTTTTTTTTAATGTAAATGACCATTGCATGTGAATTAGAACTCTTGGAACTAAAATAAGTGTTTAGAGTCATTCTAATGCCTGAAATTGGTCAAAATAGAATCTTCTGAGTAGGAGAAAAAGTCTATAAAAATGGCAAATTTGGACACATTGAGGCTTTACAAAGTAGTTATTCAAAATGAGGCCAAAAAATCAATTTTCTGATGAAAAACGATGACCCGTGACCTGTCGAACTTTCTCAAGATGGTCAGAAATGGTAATTTTTGTAATGTTTTATTTTTTGACTGTAAATGACTATTGTATGTGAATTATCATTTTTGGAACTAAAATAAGTGTGTGTAAAATCATTCTAATGCCTGAAATTGGTCGAAATACAAAATTCTGAGTAGGAGAAAAAGTCTGTAAAAATGGCAATTTTGGTCACATTGAGGCTTTAAAAAGTAGTTATTCAACATGAGGCACAATCAAAATGACATTTTGAATCAATTTTTCTACAGTCCAAAAAATCATTTTTCTGATGAAAAACGATGGCTCGTGGTGACCTGTCAAACTTTCTCCAGATGAGCAGAAATGGTAATTTTTTAATGTTTACGTTTTTTCGACTGTAGATGATAATTGCATGTGAAATTATCACTTTTGGAACTAAAATAAGTGTGTTTAGAGTCATGTTAATGCATGAAATTGGTCGAAATACAAGATTCTGAGTAGGAGAAAAAATCTGTAAAAATGGCAATTTTGGTCACATTGAGGCTTTAAAAAGTAGTTATTCAACATGAGGCACAATCCAAATGACATTTTGAATCAATTTTTCTAAAGTCCAAAAAATCAATTTTCTGATGAAAAACGATGGCCCGTGGTGACCTGTCGAACTTTCTCAAGATGGTCAGAAATGGTAATTTTTTAATGTTTTATTTTTTGACTGTAAATGACTATTGCATGTGAATTATCACTTTGGGAACTAAAATAAGAGTGTTTAGAGTCATTTTAATGCCTGAAATCGGTCGAAATAGAAGCTTCTGAGTAGGAGAAAAAATCTTTAAAAATTGCAATTTTGGTCACTGTGAGACTTTAAAAAGTAGTTATTCAACATGAGGCACAATCCAATTGACATTTTGAATCTTTTTGTACAGTCCAAAAAATACATTTTCAGATGAGAAAAGATGACTTTGGACCGGTTAATCTTTCTCCAGATTGTCGGTAATGGTGATTTTTTAATGTTTGATTTTTTTACTGTAAATGAATATTCCATGTGAATTATCACTTTTGTACTAAAATAAGTGTGTTTAGAGGCATGTTCCTGCCTGAAATTTGTCAAAATAGAAGTTTTTGAGAAGAGAAAAATTCTGTAAAAATGGCAATTTTGGTCACTGTGATCCTTTAAAAAGTGGTTATTCAGCATGAGGCATGATCCAATTGACATTTTGAATCACTTTTTGTACAGTCCAAAAAATACATTTTCTGATGAGAAAAGATGACTTTGGACCTGTCGAACTTTCTCCAGATGGTCAGTAATGGTGATTTTGTAATATTTGATCTTTTGACAGTACATGAATATTCCATGTGAATTATAACTTTTGGTACTAAAATAAGTGTGGTTAGAGTCATTTTCCTGTCCAAAATAGGTCAAAATAGAAGTTTTTGAGTAGGAGGAAAATTCTGTAGAAATGGCAAATTTGGTCATTGTGAGGCTTTAACAAATGGGTATTCAACTTAGGACGCAATCCAATTGACATTTTGAATAATGTTTGTACAGTCCAAAAAATAAATTTTCTGACGAAAACCGATGACCCCGGACCTGTATTTAGAGTCATTTTCCTGCCCGAAATCGGTCAACATAGGAGATTGAAAATGAGGAAACATCCATAAAATTGGTAATTTTGGTCACTGTGAGGCTACCAAAAGTGGTTATTTAACATGAGACACAATCCAATTGACATTTTGAATCATTTTTTGTACAGTTAAAAAAATCAATTTTCTGATGAAAAACGATGACCTGTCGAACTTTCTCCAGATTGTCAGTAATGGTGAATTTGGAATGTTTAATCTTTTGACTGTAAATGACTATTGCATGTGAATTATCACTTTAGTAACTAAAATAGGTGTGTTTAGTGTAAATTTTCTGCCCGAATATGGTCAAAATAGAAGCTTCAGAGTAGAGGAAAAGTCTGTAAAAATGGCAATTTTGGTCACTGTGTAGCTTTAAAAAGTGTTTATTCAACATGAGGCATGATCCTACTGACATTTTAAATCTTTTTTTGTACAGTCCAAAAAATCAATTTTCTAATGAATAAACGATGAACTCTCGAACTTTCTCAAGATGGTGAGTAATGGTAATTTTTTAATGTTTTATTTACTGACTGTAAATGACTATTGAATGTGAATTATCACTCTTGAATCTAAAATAAGGGTGTTTAGAGTCATTTTAATGCCTGAAATTGGTCGAAATAGAAGCTTCTCAGTAGGAGAAAAAGTCTTTAAAAATGGCAAATTTGGTCACATTGAGGCTTTACAAAGTAGTTATTCAACATGAGGCACAATCCAAATGACATTTTGAATCAATTTTTCTACAGTCCAAAAAATCAATTTTCTGATGAAAAACGATGACCCCTGACCTGTCGAACTTTCTCCAGATGGTCAGAAATGGTAATTTTTTAATATTTTTTTTTTTAATGTAAATGGCCATTGCATGTGAATTAGAACTCTTGGAACTAAAATAAGTGTTTAGAGTCATTCTAATGCCTGAAATTGGTCAAAATAGAATCTTCTGAGTAGGAGAAAAAGTCTTTAAAAATGGCAAATTTGGACACATTGAGGCTTTACAAAGTAGTTATTCAAAATGAGGCCAAAAAATCAATTTTCTGATGAAAAACGATGACCCGTGACCTGTCGAAGTTTCTCAAGATGGTCAGAAATGGTAATTTTTGTAATGTTTTTTTTTTTGACTGTAAATGACTATTGTATGTGAATTATCATTTTTGGAACTAAAATAAGTGTGTGTAAAATCATTCTAATGCCTGAAATTGGTCGAAATACAAAATTCTGAGTAGGAGAAAAAGTCTGTAAAAATGGCAATTTTGGTCACATTGAGGCTTTAAAAAGTAGTTATTCAACATGAGGAACAATCCAAATGACATTTTGAATCAATTTTTCTACAGTCCAAAAAATCAATTTTCTGATGAAAAACGATGGCCCGTGGTGACCTGTCAAACTTTCTCCAGATGGTCAGAAATGGTAATTTTTTAATGTTTACGTTTTTTTGACTGTAGACGATAATTGCATGTGAAATTATCACTTTTGGAACTAAAATAAGTGTGTTTAGAGTCATTTTAATGCATGAAATTGGTCGAAATACAAGATTCTGAGTAGGAGAAAAAATCTGTAAAAATGGCAATTTTGGTCACATTGAGGCTTTAAAAAGTAGTTATTCAACATGAGGCACAATCCAAATGACATTTTGAATCAATTTTTCTAAAGTCCAAAAAATCAATTTTCTGATGAAAAACGATGGCCCGTGGTGACCTTTTCGAACTTTCTCAAGATGGTCAGAAATGGTAATTTTTTAATGTTTTATTTTTTGACTGTAAATGACTATTGCATGTGAATTATCACTTTGGGAACTAAAATAAGTGTGTTTAGAGTCATTTTAATGCCTGAAATCGGTCGAAATAGAAGCTTCTGAGTAGGAGAAAAAATCTTTAAAAATTGCAATTTTGGTCACTGTGAGACTTTAAAAAGTAGTTATTCAACATGAGGCACAATCCTATTGACATTTTGAATCTTTTTGTACAGTCCAAAAAATACATTTTCAGATGAGAAAAGATGACTTTGGACCGGTTAATCTTTCTCCAGATTGTCGGTAATGGTGATTTTTTAATGTTTGATTTTTTTATTGTAAATGAATATTCCATGTGAATTATCACTTTTGTACTAAAATAAGTGTGTTTAGAGGCATGTTCCTGCCTGAAATTTGTCAAAATAGAAGTTTTTGAGAAGAGAAAAATTCTGTAAAAATGGCAATTTTGGTCACTGTGATCCTTTAAAAAGTGGTTATTCAGCATGAGGCATGATCCAATTGACATTTTGAATCACTTTTTGTACAGTCCAAAAAATACATTTTCTGATGAGAAAAGATGACTTTGGACCTGTCGAACTTTCTCCAGATGGTCAGTAATGGTGATTTTGTAATATTTGATCTTTTGACAGTACATGAATATTCCATGTGAATTATAACTTTTGGTACTAAAATAAGTGTGGTTAGAGTCATTTTCCTGTCCAAAATAGGTCAAAATAGAAGTTTTTGAGTAGGAGGAAAATTCTGTAGAAATGGCAAATTTGGTCATTGTGAGGCTTTAACAAATGGGTATTCAACTTAGGACGCAATCCAATTGACATTTTGAATAATGTTTGTACAGTCCAAAAAATAAAATTTCTGACGAAAACCGATGACCCCGGACCTGTATTTAGAGTCATTTTCCTGCCCGAAATCGGTCAAAATAGGAGATTGAAAATGAGGAAACATCCATAAAATTGGTAATTTTGGTCACTGTGAGGCTACCAAAAGTGGTTATTTAACATGAGACACAATCCAATTGACATTTTGAATCATTTTTTGTACAGTTAAAAAAATCAATTTTCTGATGAAAAACGATGACCTGTCGAACTTTCTCCAGATTGTCAGTAATGGTGAATTTGGAATGTTTAATCTTTTGACTGTAAATGACTATTGCATGTGAATTATCACTTTAGTAACTAAAATAGGTGTGTTTAGTGTAAATTTTCTGCCCGAATATGGTCAAAATAGAAGCTTCAGAGTAGAGGAAAAGTCTGTAAAAATGGCAATTTTGGTCACTGTGTAGCTTTAAAAAGTGGTTATTCAACATGAGGCATGATCCTACTGACATTTTAAATCTTTTTGTGTACAGTCCAAAAAATCAATTTTCTAATGAATAAACGATGAACTCTCGAACTTTCTCAAGATGGTGAGTAATGGTAATTTTTTAATGTTTTATTTTCTGACTGTAAATGACTATTGAATGTGAATTATCACTCTTGGATCTAAAATAAGGGTGTTTAGAGTCATTTTAATGCCTGAAATTGGTCGAAATAGAAGCTTCTCAGTAGGAGAAAAAGTCTTTAAAAATGGCAAATTTGGTCACATTGAGGCTTTACAAAGTAGTTATTCAACATGAGGCACAATCCAAATGACATTTTGAATCAATTTTTCTACAGTCCAAAAAATCAATTTTCTGATGAAAAACGATGACCCCTGACCTGTCGAACTTTCTCCAGATGGTCAGAAATGGTAATTTTTTAATATTTTTTTTTTAATGTAAATGACCATTGCATGTGAATTAGAACTCTTGGAACTAAAATAAGTGTTTAGAGTCATTCTAATGCCTGAAATTGGTCAAAATAGAATCTTCTGAGTAGGAGAAAAAGTCTATAAAAATGGCAAATTTGGACACATTGAGGCTTTACAAAGTAGTTATTCAAAATGAGGCCAAAAAATCAATTTTCTGATGAAAAACGATGACCCGTGACCTGTCGAACTTTCTCAAGATGGTCAGAAATGGTAATTTTTGTAATGTTTTATTTTTTGACTGTAAATGACTATTGTATGTGAATTATCATTTTTGGAACTAAAATAAGTGTGTGTAAAATCATTCTAATGCCTGAAATTGGTCGAAATACAAAATTCTGAGTAGGAGAAAAAGTCTGTAAAAATGGCAATTTTGGTCACATTGAGGCTTTAAAAAGTAGTTATTCAACATGAGGCACAATCCAAATGACATTTTGAATCAATTTTTCTACAGTCCAAAAAATCAATTTTCTGATGAAAAACGATGGCCCGTGGTGACCTGTCAAACTTTCTCCAGATGGGCAGAAATGGTAATTTTTTAATGTTTACGTTTTTTCGACTGTAGATGATAATTGCATGTGAAATTATCACTTTTGGAACTAAAATAAGTGTGTTTAGAGTCATGTTAATGCATGAAATTGGTCGAAATGCAAGATTCTGAGTAGGAGAAAAAATCTGTAAAAATGGCAATTTTGGTCACATTGAGGCTTTAAAAAGTAGTTATTCAACATGAGGCACAATCCAAATGACATTTTGAATCAATTTTTCTAAAGTCCAAAAAATCAATTTTCTGATGAAAAACGATGGCCCGTGGTGACCTTTTCGAACTTTCTCAAGATGGTCAGAAATGGTAATTTTTTAATGTTTCATTTTTTGACTGTAAATGACTATTGCATGTGAATTATCACTTTGGGAACTAAAATAAGTGTGTTTAGAGTCATTTTAATGCCTGAAATCGGTCGAAATAGAAGCTTCTGAGTAGGAGAAAAAATCTTTAAAAATTGCAATTTTGGTCACTGTGAGACTTTAAAAAGTAGTTATTCAACATGAGGCACAATCCTATTGACATTTTGAATCTTTTTGTACAGTCCAAAAAATACATTTTCAGATGAGAAAAGATGACTTTGGACCGGTTAATCTTTCTCCAGATTGTCGGTAATGGTGATTTTTTAATGTTTGATTTTTTTACTGTAAATGAATATTCCATGTGAATTATCACTTTTGTACTAAAATAAGTGTGTTTAGAGGCATGTTCCTGCCTGAAATTTGTCAAAATAGAAGTTTTTGAGAAGAGAAAAATTCTGTAAAAATGGCAATTTTGGTCACTGTGATCCTTTAAAAAGTGGTTATTCAGCATGAGGCATGATCCAATTGACATTTTGAATCACTTTTTGTACAGTCCAAAAAATACATTTTCTGATGAGAAAAGATGACTTTGGACCTGTCGAACTTTCTCCAGATGGTCAGTAATGGTGATTTTGTAATATTTGATCTTTTGACAGTACATGAATATTCCATGTGAATTATAACTTTTGGTACTAAAATAAGTGTGGTTAGAGTCATTTTCCTGTCCAAAATAGGTCAAAATAGAAGTTTTTGAGTAGGAGGAAAATTCTGTAGAAATGGCAAATTTGGTCATTGTGAGGCTTTAACAAATGGGTATTCAACTTAGGACGCAATCCAATTGACATTTTGAATAATGTTTGTACAGTCCAAAAAATAAATTTTCTGACGAAAACCGATGACCTGTATTTAGAGTCATTTTCCTGCCCGAAATCGGTCAAAATAGGAGATTGAAAATGAGGAAACATCCATAAAATTGGTAATTTTGGTCACTGTGAGGCTACCAAAAGTGGTTATTTAACATGAGACACAATCCAATTGACATTTTGAATCATTTTTTGTACAGTTAAAAAAATCAATTTTCTGATGAAAAACGATGACCTGTCGAACTTTCTCCAGATTGTCAGTAATGGTGAATTTGGAATGTTTAATCTTTTGACTGTAAATGACTATTGCATGTGAATTATCACTATAGTAACTAAAATAGGTGTGTTTAGTGTAAATTTTCTGCCCGAATATGGTCAAAATAGAAGCTTCGGAGTAGAGGAAAAGTCTGTAAAAATGGCAATTTTGGTCACTGTGTAGCTTTAAAAAGTGGTTATTCAACATGAGGCATGATCCTACTGACATTTTAAATCTTTTTTTGTACAGTCCAAAAAATCAATTTTCTAATGAATAAACGATGAACTCTCGAACTTTCTCAAGATGGTGAGTAATGGTAATTTTTTAATGTTTTATTTTCTGACTGTAAATGACTATTGAATGTGAATTATCACTCTTGGATCTAAAATAAGGGTGTTTAGAGTCATTTTAATGCCTGAAATTGGTCGAAATAGAAGCTTCTCAGTAGGAGAAAAAGTCTTTAAAAATGGCAAATTTGGTCACATTGAGGCTTTACAAAGTAGTTATTCAACATGAGACACAATCCAAATGACATTTTGAATCAATTTTTCTACAGTCCAAAAAATCAATTTTCTGATGAAAAACGATGACCCCTGACCTGTCGAACTTTCTCCAGATGGTCAGAAATGGTAATTTTTTAATATTTTTTTTTTTAATGTAAATGACCATTGCATGTGAATTAGAACTCTTGGAACTAAAATAAGTGTTTAGAGTCATTCTAATGCCTGAAATTGGTCAAAATAGAATCTTCTGAGTAGGAGAAAAAGTCTATAAAAATGGCAAATTTGGACACATTGAGGCTTTACAAAGTAGTTATTCAAAATGAGGCCAAAAAATCAATTTTCTGATGAAAAACGATGACCCGTGACCTGTCGAACTTTCTCAAGATGGTCAGAAATGGTAATTTTTGTAATGTTTTATTTTTTGACTGTAAATGACTATTGTATGTGAATTATCATTTTTGGAACTAAAATAAGTGTGTGTAAAATCATTCTAATGCCTGAAATTGGTCGAAATACAAAATTCTGAGTAGGAGAAAAAGTCTGTAAAAATGGCAATTTTGGTCACATTGAGGCTTTAAAAAGTAGTTATTCAACATGAGGCACAATCAAAATGACATTTTGAATCAATTTTTCTACAGTCCAAAAAATCATTTTTCTGATGAAAAACGATGGCTCGTGGTGACCTGTCAAACTTTCTCCAGATGAGCAGAAATGGTAATTTTTTAATGTTTACGTTTTTTCGACTGTAGATGATAATTGCATGTGAAATTATCACTTTTGGAACTAAAATAAGTGTGTTTAGAGTCATGTTAATGCATGAAATTGGTCGAAATACAAGATTCTGAGTAGGAGAAAAAATCTGTAAAAATGGCAATTTTGGTCACATTGAGGCTTTAAAAAGTAGTTATTCAACATGAGGCACAATCCAAATGACATTTTGAATCAATTTTTCTAAAGTCCAAAAAATCAATTTTCTGATGAAAAACGATGGCCCGTGGTGACCTGTCGAACTTTCTCAAGATGGTCAGAAATGGTAATTTTTTAATGTTTTATTTTTTGACTGTAAATGACTATTGCATGTGAATTATCACTTTGGGAACTAAAATAAGAGTGTTTAGAGTCATTTTAATGCCTGAAATCGGTCGAAATAGAAGCTTCTGAGTAGGAGAAAAAATCTTTAAAAATTGCAATTTTGGTCACTGTGAGACTTTAAAAAGTAGTTATTCAACATGAGGCACAATCCAATTGACATTTTGAATCTTTTTGTACAGTCCAAAAAATACATTTTCAGATGAGAAAAGATGACTTTGGACCGGTTAATCTTTCTCCAGATTGTCGGTAATGGTGATTTTTTAATGTTTGATTTTTTTACTGTAAATGAATATTCCATGTGAATTATCACTTTTGTACTAAAATAAGTGTGTTTAGAGGCATGTTCCTGCCTGAAATTTGTCAAAATAGAAGTTTTTGAGAAGAGAAAAATTCTGTAAAAATGGCAATTTTGGTCACTGTGATCCTTTAAAAAGTGGTTATTCAGCATGAGGCATGATCCAATTGACATTTTGAATCACTTTTTGTACAGTCCAAAAAATACATTTTCTGATGAGAAAAGATGACTTTGGACCTGTCGAACTTTCTCCAGATGGTCAGTAATGGTGATTTTGTAATATTTGATCTTTTGACAGTACATGAATATTCCATGTGAATTATAACTTTTGGTACTAAAATAAGTGTGGTTAGAGTCATTTTCCTGTCCAAAATAGGTCAAAATAGAAGTTTTTGAGTAGGAGGAAAATTCTGTAGAAATGGCAAATTTGGTCATTGTGAGGCTTTAACAAATGGGTATTCAACTTAGGACGCAATCCAATTGACATTTTGAATAATGTTTGTACAGTCCAAAAAATAAATTTTCTGACGAAAACCGATGACCCCGGACCTGTATTTAGAGTCATTTTCCTGCCCGAAATCGGTCAACATAGGAGATTGAAAATGAGGAAACATCCATAAAATTGGTAATTTTGGTCACTGTGAGGCTACCAAAAGTGGTTATTTAACATGAGACACAATCCAATTGACATTTTGAATCATTTTTTGTACAGTTAAAAAAATCAATTTTCTGATGAAAAACGATGACCTGTCGAACTTTCTCCAGATTGTCAGTAATGGTGAATTTGGAATGTTTAATCTTTTGACTGTAAATGACTATTGCATGTGAATTATCACTTTAGTAACTAAAATAGGTGTGTTTAGTGTAAATTTTCTGCCCGAATATGGTCAAAATAGAAGCTTCGGAGTAGAGGAAAAGTCTGTAAAAATGGCAATTTTGGTCACTGTGTAGCTTTAAAAAGTGGTTATTCAACATGAAGCATGATCCTACTGACATTTTAATTCTTTTTTTGTACAGTCCAAAAAATCAATTTTCTAATGAATAAACGATGACCTCTCGAACTTTCTCAAGATGGTGAGTAATGGTAATTTTTTAATGTTTTATTTTCTGACTGTAAATGACTATTGAATGTGAATTATCACTCTTGGATCTAAAATAAGGGTGTTTAGAGTCATTTTAATGCCTGAAATTGGTCGAAATAGAAGCTTCTCAGTAGGAGAAAAAGTCTTTAAAAATGGCAAATTTGGTCACATTGAGGCTTTACAAAGTAGTTATTCAACATGAGGCACAATCCAAATGACATTTTGAATCAATTTTTCTACAGTCCAAAAAATCAATTTTCTGATGAAAAACGATGACCCCTGACCTGTCGAACTTTCTCCAGATGGTCAGAAATGGTAATTTTTTAATATTTTTTTTTTTAATGTAAATGACCATTGCATGTGAATTAGAACTCTTGGAACTAAAATAAGTGTTTAGAGTCATTCTAATGCCTGAAATTGGTCAAAATAGAATCTTCTGAGTAGGAGAAAAAGTCTATAAAAATGGCAAATTTGGACACATTGAGGCTTTACAAAGTAGTTATTCAAAATGAGGCCAAAAAATCAATTTTCTGATGAAAAACGATGACCCGTGACCTGTCGAACTTTCTCAAGATGGTCAGAAATGGTAATTTTTGTAATGTTTTATTTTTTGACTGTAAATGACTATTGTATGTGAATTATCATTTTTGGAACTAAAATAAGTGTGTGTAAAATCATTCTAATGCCTGAAATTGGTCGAAATACAAAATTCTGAGTAGGAGAAAAAGTCTGTAAAAATGGCAATTTTGGTCACATTGAAGCTTTAAAAAGTAGTTATTCAACATGAGGCAAAATCCAAATGACATTTTGAATCAATTTTTCTACAGTCCAAAAAATCAATTTTCTGATGAAAAACGATGGCCCGTGGTGACCTGTCAAACTTTCTCCAGATGGGCAGAAATGGTAATTTTTTAATGTTTACGTTTTTTCGACTGTAGATGATAATTGCATGTGAAATTATCACTTTTGGAACTAAAATAAGTGTGTTTAGAGTCATTTTAATGCATGAAATTGGTCGAAATACAAGATTCTGAGTAGGAGAAAAAATCTGTAAAAATGGCAATTTTGGTCACATTGAGGCTTTAAAAAGTAGTTATTCAACATGAGGCACAATCCAAATGACATTTTGAATCAATTTTTCTAAAGTCCAAAAAATCAATTTTCTGATGAAAAACGATGGCCCGTGGTGACCTGTCGAACTTTCTCAAGATGGTCAGAAATGGTAATTTTTTAATGTTTTATTTTTTGACTGTAAATGACTATTGCATGTGAATTATCACTTTGGGAACTAAAATAAGTGTGTTTAGAGTCATTTTAATGCCTGAAATCGGTCGAAATAGAAGCTTCTGAGTAGGAGAAAAAATCTTTAAAAATTGCAATTTTGGTCACTGTGAGACTTTAAAAAGTAGTTATTCAACATGAGGCACAATCCTATTGACATTTTGAATCTTTTTGTACAGTCCAAAAAATACATTTTCAGATGAGAAAAGATGACTTTGGACCGGTTAATCTTTCTCCAGATTGTCGGTAATGGTGATTTTTTAATGTTTGATTTTTTGACTGTAAATGAATATTCCATGTGAATTATCACTTTTGTACTAATATAAGTGTGTTTAGAGGCATCTTCCTGCCTGAAATTTGTCAAAATAGAAGTTTTTGAGAAGAGAAAAATTCTGTAAAAATGGCAATTTTGGTCACTGTGATCCTTTAAAAAGTGGTTATTCAGCATGAGGCATGATCCAATTGACATTTTGAATCACTTTTTGTACAGTCCAAAAAATACATTTTCTGATGAGAAAAGATGACTTTGGACCTGTCGAACTTTCTCCAGATGGTCAGTAATGGTGATTTTGTAATATTTGATCTTTTGACAGTACATGAATATTCCATGTGAATTATAACTTTTGGTACTAAAATAAGTGTGTTTAGAGTCATTTTCCTGTCCAAAATAGGTCAAAATAGAAGTTTTTGAGTAGGAGGAAAATTCTGTAGAAATGGCAAATTTGGTCATTGTGAGGCTTTAACAAATGGATATTCAACTTAGGACGCAATCCAATTGACATTTTGAATAATGTTTGTACAGTCCAAAAAATAATTTTTTTGACGAAAACCGATGACCCCGGACCTGTATTTAGAGTCATTTTCCTGCCCGAAATCGGTCAAAATAGGAGATTGAAAATGAGGAAACATCCATAAAATTGGTAATTTTGGTCACTGTGAGGCTATCAAAAGTGGTTATTTAACATGAGACACAATCCAATTGACATTTTGAATCATTTTTTGTACAGTTAAAAAAATCAATTTTCTGATGAAAAACGATGACCTGTCGAACTTTCTCCAGATTGTCAGTAATGGTGAATTTGGAATGTTTAATCTTTTGACTGTAAATGACTATTGTATGTGAATTATCACTTTAGTAACTAAAATAGGTGTGTTTAGTGTAAATTTTCTGCCCGAATATGGTCAAAATAGAAGCTTCGGAGTAGAGGAAAAGTCTGTAAAAATGGCAATTTTGGTCACTGTGTAGCTTTAAAAAGTGGTTATTCAACATGAGGCATGATCCTACTGACATTTTAAATCTTTTTTTGTACAGTCCAAAAAATCAATTTTCTAATGAATAAACGATGACCTCTCGAACTTTCTCAAGATGGTGAGTAATGGTAATTTTTTAATGTTTTATTTTCTGACTGTAAATGACTATTGAATGTGAATTATCACTCTTGGATCTAAAATAAGGGTGTTTAGAGTCATTTTAATGCCTGAAATTGGTCGAAATAGAAGCTTCTCAGTAGGAGAAAAAGTCTTTAAAAATGGCAAATTTGGTCACATTGAGGCTTTACAAAGTAGTTATTCAACATGAGGCACAATCCAAATGACATTTTGAATCAATTTTTCTACAGTCCAAAAAATCAATTTTCTGATGAAAAATCGATGACCCCTGACCTGTCGAACTTTCTCCAGATGGTCAGAAATGGTAATTTTTTAATATTTTTTTTTTAATGTAAATGACCATTGCATGTGAATTAGAACTCTTGGAACTAAAATAAGTGTTTAGAGTCATTCTAATGCCTGAAATTGGTCAAAATAGAATCTTCTGAGTAGGAGAAAAAGTCTATAAAAATGGCAAATTTGGACACATTGAGGCTTTACAAAGTAGTTATTCAAAATGAGGCCAAAAAATCAATTTTCTGATGAAAAACGATGACCCGTGACCTGTCGAACTTTCTCAAGATGGTCAGAAATGGTAATTTTTGTAATGTTTTTTTTTTGACTGTAAATGACTATTGTATGTGAATTATCATTTTTGGAACTAAAATAAGTGTGTGTAAAATCATTCTAATGCCTGAAATTGGTCGAAATACAAAATTCTGAGTAGGAGAAAAAGTCTGTAAAAATGGCAATTTTGGTCACATTGAGGCTTTAAAAAGTAGTTATTCAACATGAGGCACAATCCAAATGACATTTTGAATCAATTTTTCTACAGTCCAAAAAATCAATTTTCTGATGAAAAACGATGGCCCGTGGTGACCTGTCAAACTTTCTCCAGATGGTCAGAAATGGTAATTTTTTAATGTTTACGTTGTTTTGACTGTAGATGATAATTGCATGTGAAATTATCACTTTTGGAACTAAAATAAGTGTGTTTAGAGTCATGTTAATGCATGAAATTGGTCGAAATACAAGATTCTGAGTAGGAGAAAAAATCTGTAAAAATGGCAATTTTGGTCACATTGAGGCTTTAAAAAGTAGTTATTCAACATGAGGCACAATCCAGATGACATTTTGAATCAATTTTTCTAAAGTCCAAAAAATCAATTTTCTGATGAAAAACGATGGCCCGTGGTGACCTGTCGAACTTTCTCAAGATGGTCAGAAATGGTAATTTTTTAATGTTTTATTTTTTGACTGTAAATGACTATTGCATGTGAATTATCACTTTGGGAACTAAAATAAGTGTGTTTAGAGTCATTTTAATGCCTGAAATCGGTCGAAATAGAAGCTTCTGAGTAGGAGAAAAAATCTTTAAAAATTGCAATTTAGGTCACTGTGAGACTTTAAAAAGTAGTTATTCAACATGAGGCACAATCCTATTGATATTTTGAATCTTTTTGTACAGTCCAAAAAATACATTTTCAGATGAGAAAAGATGACTTTGGACCGGTTAATCTTTCTCCAGATTGTCGGTAATGGTGATTTTTTAATGTTTGATTTTTTTACTGTAAATGAATATTCCATGTGAATTATCACTTTTGTACTAAAATAAGTGTGTTTAGAGGCATGTTCCTGCCTGAAATTTGTCAAAATAGAAGTTTTTGAGAAGAGAAAAAGTCTGTAAAAATGGCAATTTTGGTCACTGTGATCCTTTAAAAAGTGGTTATTCAGCATGAGGCATGATCCAATTGACATTTTGAATCACTTTTTGTACAGTCCAAAAAATACATTTTCTGATGAGAAAAGATGACTTTGGACCTGTCGAACTTTCTCCAGATGGTCAGTAATGGTGATTTTGTAATATTTGATCTTTTGACAGTACATGAATATTCCATGTGAATTATAACTTTTGGTACTAAAATAAGTGTGTTTAGAGTCATTTTCCTGTCCAAAATAGGTCAAAATAGAAGTTTTTGAGTAGGAGGAAAATTCTGTAGAAATGGCAAATTTGGTCATTGTGAGGCTTTAACAAATGGATATTCAACTTAGGACGCAATCCAATTGACATTTTGAATAATGTTTGTACAGTCCAAAAAATAAATTTTCTGACGAAAACCGATGACCCCGGACCTGTATTTAGAGTCATTTTCCTGCCCGAAATCGGTCAAAATAGGAGATTGAAAATGAGGAAACATCCATAAAATTGGTAATTTTGGTCACTGTGAGGCTATCAAAAGTGGTTATTTAACATGAGACACAATCCAATTGACATTTTGAATCATTTTTTGTACAGTTAAAAAAATCAATTTTCTGATGAAAAACGATGACCTGTCGAACTTTCTCCAGATTGTCAGTAATGGTGAATTTGGAATGTTTAATCTTTTGACTGTAAATGACTATTGTATGTGAATTATCACTTTAGTAACTAAAATAGGTGTGTTTAGTGTAAATTTTCTGCCCGAATATGGTCAAAATAGAAGCTTCGGAGTAGAGGAAAAGTCTGTAAAAATGGCAATTTTGGTCACTGTGTAGCTTTAAAAAGTGGTTATTCAACATGAGGCATGATCCTACTGACATTTTAAATCTTTTTTTGTACAGTCCAAAAAATCAATTTTCTAATGAATAAACGATGACCTCTCGAACTTTCTCAAGATGGTGAGTAATGGTAATTTTTTAATGTTTTATTTTCTGACTGTAAATGACTATTGAATGTGAATTATCACTCTTGGATCTAAAATAAGGGTGTTTAGAGTCATTTTAATGCCTGAAATTGGTCGAAATAGAAGCTTCTCAGTAGGAGAAAAAGTCTTTAAAAATGGCAAATTTGGTCACATTGAGGCTTTACAAAGTAGTTATTCAACATGAGGCACAATCCAAATGACATTTTGAATCAATTTTTCTACAGTCCAAAAAATCAATTTTCTGATGAAAAACGATGACCCCTGAACTGTCGAACTTTCTCCAGATGGTCAGAAATGGTAATTTTTTAATATTTTTTTTTTTAATGTAAATGACCATTGCATGTGAATTAGAACTCTTGGAACTAAAATAAGTGTTTAGAGTCATTCTAATGCCTGAAATTGGTCAAAATAGAATCTTCTGAGTAGGAGAAAAAGTCTATAAAAATGGCAAATTTGGACACATTGAGGCTTTACAAAGTAGTTATTCAAAATGAGGCCAAAAAATCAATTTTCTGATGAAAAACGATGACCCGTGACCTGTCGAACTTTCTCAAGATGGTCAGAAATGGTAATTTTTGTAATGTTTTATTTTTTGACTGTAAATGACTATTGTATGTGAATTATCATTTTTGGAACTAAAATAAGTGTGTGTAAAATCATTCTAATGCCTGAAATTGGTCGAAATACAAAATTCTGAGTAGGAGAAAAAGTCTGTAAAAATGGCAATTTTGGTCACATTGAGGCTTTAAAAAGTAGTTATTCAACATGAGGCACAATCCAAATGACATTTTGAATCAATTTTTCTACAGTCCAAAAAATCAATTTTCTGATGAAAAACGATGGCCCGTGGTGACCTGTCAAACTTTCTCCAGATGGTCAGAAATGGTAATTTTTTAATGTTTACGTTTTTTTGACTGTAGATGATAATTGCATGTGAAATTATCACTTTTGGAACTAAAATAAGTGTGTTTAGAGTCATTTTAATGCATGAAATTGGTCGAAATACAAGATTCTGAGTAGGAGAAAAAATCTGTAAAAATGGCAATTTTGGTCACATTGAGGCTTTAAAAAGTAGTTATTCAACATGAGGCACAATCCAAATGACATTTTGAATCAATTTTTCTAAAGTCCAAAAAATCAATTTTCTGATGAAAAACGATGGCCCGTGGTGACCTGTCGAACTTTCTCAAGATGGTCAGAAATGGTAATTTTTTAATGTTTTATTTTTTGACTGTAAATGACTATTGCATGTGAATTATCACTTTGGGAACTAAAATAAGTGTGTTTAGAGTCATTTTAATGCCTGAAATCGGTCGAAATAGAAGCTTCTGAGTAGGAGAAAAAATCTTTAAAAATTGCAATTTTGGTCACTGTGAGGCTTTAAAAAGTAGTTATTCAACATGAGGCACAATCCTATTGACATTTTGAATCTTTTTGTACAGTCCAAAAAATACATTTTCAGATGAGAAAAGATGACTTTGGACCGGTTAATCTTTCTCCAGATTGTCGGTAATGGTGATTTTTTAATGTTTGATTTTTTGACTGTAAATGAATATTCCATGTGAATTATCACTTTTGTACTAAAATAAGTGTGTTTGGAGGCATGTTCCTGCCTGAAATTTGTCAAAATAGAAGTTTTTGAGTAGAGAAAAAGTCTGTAAAAATGGCAATTTTGGTCACTGTGATCCTTTAAAAAGTGGTTATTCAGCATGAGGCATGATCCAATTGACATTTTGAATCACTTTTTGTACAGTCCAAAAAATACATTTTCTGATGAGAAAAGATGACTTTGGACCTGTCGAACTTTCTCCAGATGGTCAGTAATGGTGATTTTGTAATATTTGATCTTTTGACAGTACATGAATATTCCATGTGAATTATAACTTTTGGTACTAAAATAAGTGTGTTTAGAGTCATTTTCCTGTCCAAAATAGGTCAAAATAGAAGTTTTTGAGTAGGAGGAAAATTCTGTAGAAATGGCAAATTTGGTCATTGTGAGGCTTTAACAAATGGATATTCAACTTAGGACGCAATCCAATTGACATTTTGAATAATGTTTGTACAGTCCAAAAAATAAATTTTCTGACGAAAACCGATGACCCCGGACCTGTATTTAGAGTCATTTTCCTGCCCGAAATCGGTCAAAATAGGAGATTGAAAATGAGGAAACATCCATAAAATTGGTAATTTTGGTCACTGTGAGGCTACCAAAAGTGGTTATTTAACATGGGACACAATCCAATTGACATTTTGAATCATTTTTTGTACAGTTAAAAAAATCAATTTTCTGATGAAAAACGATGACCTGTCGAACTTTCTCCAGATTGTCAGTAATGGTGAATTTGTAATGTTTAATCTTTTGACTGTAAATGACTATTGCATGTGAATTATCACTTTAGTAACTAAAATAGGTGTGTTTAGTGTTAACTTTCTGCCCGAATATGGTCAAAATAGAAGCTTCGGAGTAGAGGAAAAGTCTGTAAAAATGGCAATTTTGGTCACTGTGTAGCTTTAAAAAGTGGTTATTCAACATGAGGCATGATCCTACTGACATTTTAAATCTTTTTTTGTACAGTCCAAAAAATCAATTTTCTAATGAATAAACGATGACCTCTCGAACTTTCTCAAGATGGTGAGTAATGGTAATTTTTTAATGTTTTATTTTCTGACTGTAAATGACTATTGAATGTGAATTATCACGCTTGAATCTAAAATAAGGGTGTTTAGAGTCATTTTAATGCCTGAAATTGGTCGAAATAGAAGCTTCTCAGTAGGAGAAAAAGTCTTTAAAAATGGCAAATTTGGACACATTGAGGCTTTACAAAGTAGTTATTCAACATGAGGCACAATCCAAATGACATTTTGAATCAATTTTTCTACAGTCCAAAAAATCTATTTTCTGATGAAAAACGATGACCCCTGACCTGTCGAACTTTCTCCAGATGGTCAGAAATGGTAATTTTTTAATATTTTTTTTTTAATGTAAATGACCATTGCATGTGAATTAGAACTCTTGGAACTAAAATAAGTGTTTAGAGTCATTCTAATGCCTGAAATTGGTCAAAATAGAATCTTCTGAGTAGGAGAAAAAGTCTTTAAAAATGGCAAATTTGGACACATTGAGGCTTTACAAAGTAGTTATTCAAAATGAGGCCAAAAAATCAATTTTCTGATGAAAAACGATGACCCGTGACCTGTCGAACTTTCTCAAGATGGTCAGAAATGGTAATTTTTGTAATGTTTTTTTTTTTTACTGTAAATGACTATTGTATGTGAATTATCATTTTTGGAACTAAAATAAGTGTGTGTAAAATCATTCTAATGCCTGAAATTGGTCGAAATACAAAATTCTGAGTAGGAGAAAAAGTCTGTAAAAATGGCAATTTTGGTCACATTGAGGCTTTAAAAAGTAGTTATTCAACATGAGGCACAATCCAAATGACATTTTGAATCAATTTTTCTACAGTCCAAAAAATCAATTTTCTGATGAAAAACGATGGCCCGTGGTGACCTGTCAAACTTTCTCCAGATGGTCAGAAATGGTAATTTTTTAATGTTTACGTTTTTTTGACTGTAGACGATAATTGCATGTGAAATTATCACTTTTGGAACTAAAATAAGTGTGTTTAGAGTCATTTTAATGCATGAAATTGGTCGAAATACAAGATTCTGAGTAGGAGAAAAAATCTGTAAAAATGGCAATTTTGGTCACATTGAGGCTTTAAAAAGTAGTTATTCAACATGAGGCACAATCCAAATGACATTTTGAATCAATTTTTCTAAAGTCCAAAAAATCAATTTTCTGATGAAAAACGATGGCCCGTGGTGACCTGTCGAACTTTCTCAAGATGGTCAGAAATGGTAATTTTTTAATGTTTTATTTTTTGACTGTAAATGACTATTGCATGTGAATTATCACTTTGGGAACTAAAGTAAGTGTGTTTAGAGTCATTTTAATGCCTGAAATCGGTCGAAATAGAAGCTTCTGAGTAGGAGAAAAAATCTTTAAAAATTGCAATTTTGGTCACTGTGAGACTTTAAAAAGTAGTTATTCAACATGAGGCACAATCCTATTGACATTTTGAATCTTTTTGTACAGTCCAAAAAATACATTTTCAGATGAGAAAAGATGACTTTGGACCGGTTAATCTTTCTCCAGATTGTCGGTAATGGTGATTTTTTAATGTTTGATTTTTTGACTGTAAATGAATATTCCATGTGAATTATCACTTTTGTACTAAAATAAGTGTGTTTAGAGGCATGTTCCTGCCTGAAATTTGTCAAAATAGAAGTTTTTGAGAAGAGAAAAATTCTGTAAAAATGGCAATTTTGGTCACTGTGATCCTTTAAAAAGTGGTTATTCAGCATGAGGCATGATCCAATTGACATTTTGAATCACTTTTTGTACAGTCCAAAAAATACATTTTCTGATGAGAAAAGATGACTTTGGACCTGTCGAACTTTCTCCAGATGGTCAGTAATGGTGATTTTGTAATATTTGATCTTTTGACAGTACATGAATATTCCATGTGAATTATAACTTTTGGTACTAAAATAAGTGTGTTTAGAGTCATTTTCCTGTCCAAAATAGGTCAAAATAGAAGTTTTTGAGTAGGAGGAAAATTCTGTAGAAATGGCAAATTTGGTCATTGTGAGGCTTTAACAAATGGATATTCAACTTAGGACGCAATCCAATTGACATTTTGAATAATGTTTGTACAGTCCAAAAAATAAATTTTCTGACGAAAACCGATGACCCCGGACCTGTATTTAGAGTCATTTTCCTGCCCGAAATCGGTCAAAATAGGAGATTGAAAATGAGGAAACATCCATAAAATTTGTAATTTTGGTCACTGTGAGGCTACCAAAAGTGGTTATTTAACATGAGACACAATCCAATTGACATTTTGAATCATTTTTTGTACAGTTAAAAAAATCAATTTTCTGATGAAAAACGATGACCTGTCGAACTTTCTCCAGATTGTCAGTAATGGTGAATTTGGAATGTTTAATCTTTTGACTGTAAATGACTATTGTATGTGAATTATCACTTTAGTAACTAAAATAGGTGTGTTTAGTGTAAATTTTCTGCCCGAATATGGTCAAAATAGAAGCTTCGGAGTAGAGGAAAAGTCTGTAAAAATGGCAATTTTGGTCACTGTGTAGCTTTAAAAAGTGGTTATTCAACATGAGGCATGATCCTACTGACATTTTAAATCTTTTTTTGTACAGTCCAAAAAATCAATTTTCTAATGAATAAACGATGACCTCTCGAACTTTCTCAAGATGGTGAGTAATGGTAATTTTTTAATGTTTTATTTTCTGACTGTAAATGACTATTGAATGTGAATTATCACTCTTGGATCTAAAAAAAGGGTGTTTAGAGTCATTTTAATGCCTGAAATTGGTCGAAATAGAAGCTTCTCAGTAGGAGAAAAAGTCTTTAAAAATGGCAAATTTGGTCACATTGAGGCTTTACAAAGTAGTTATTCAACATGAGGCACAATCCAAATGACATTTTGAATCAATTTTTCTACAGTCCAAAAAATAAATTTTCTGATGAAAAACGATGACCCCTGACCTGTCGAACTTTCTCCAGATGGTCAGAAATGGTAATTTTTTAATATTTTTTTTTTTAATGTAAATGACCATTGCATGTGAATTAGAACTCTTGGAACTAAAATAAGTGTTTAGAGTCATTCTAATGCCTGAAATTGGTCAAAATAGAATCTTCTGAGTAGGAGAAAAAGTCTATAAAAATGGCAAATTTGGACACATTGAGGCTTTACAAAGTAGTTATTCAAAATGAGGCCAAAAAATCAATTTTCTGATGAAAAACGATGACCCGTGACCTGTCGAACTTTCTCAAGATGGTCAGAAATGGTAATTTTTGTAATGTTTTATTTTTTGACTGTAAATGACTATTGTATGTGAATTATCATTTTTGGAACTAAAATAAGTGTGTGTAAAATCATTCTAATGCCTGAAATTGGTCGAAATACAAAATTCTGAGTAGGAGAAAAAGTCTGTAAAAATGGCAATTTTGGTCACATTGAGGCTTTAAAAAGTAGTTATTCAACATGAGGCACAATCCAAATGACATTTTGAATCAATTTTTCTACAGTCCAAAAAATCAATTTTCTGATGAAAAACGATGGCCCGTGGTGACCTGTCAAACTTTCTCCAGATGGTCAGAAATGGTAATTTTTTAATGTTTACGTTTTTTTGACTGTAGATGATAATTGCATGTGAAATTATCACTTTTGGAACTAAAATAAGTGTGTTTAGAGTCATTTTAATGCATGAAATTGGTCGAAATACAAGATTCTGAGTAGGAGAAAAAATCTGTAAAAATGGCAATTTTGGTCACATTGAGGCTTTAAAAAGTAGTTATTCAACATGAGGCACAATCCAAATGACATTTTGAATCAATTTTTCTAAAGTCCAAAAAATCAATTTTCTGATGAAAAACGATGGCCCGTGGTGACCTGTCGAACTTTCTCAAGATGGTCAGAAATGGTAATTTTTTAATGTTTTATTTTTTGACTGTAAATGACTATTGCATGTGAATTATCACTTTGGGAACTAAAATAAGTGTGTTTAGAGTCATTTTAATGCCTGAAATCGGTCGAAATAGAAGCTTCTGAGTAGGAGAAAAAATCTTTAAAAATTGCAATTTTGGTCACTGTGAGGCTTTAAAAAGTAGTTATTCAACATGAGGCACAATCCTATTGACATTTTGAATCTTTTTGTACAGTCCAAAAAATACATTTTCAGATGAGAAAAGATGACTTTGGACCGGTTAATCTTTCTCCAGATTGCCGGTAATGGTGATTTTTTAATGTTTGATTTTTTGACTGTAAATGAATATTCCATGTGAATTATCACTTTTGTACTAAAATAAGTGTGTTTAGAGGCATGTTCCTGCCTGAAATTTGTCAAAATAGAAGTTTTTGAGTAGAGAAAAAGTCTGTAAAAATGGCAATTTTGGTCACTGTGATCCTTTAAAAAGTGGTTATTCAGCATGAGGCATGATCCAATTGACATTTTGAATCACTTTTTGTACAGTCCAAAAAATACATTTTCTGATGAGAAAAGATGACTTTGGACCTGTCGAACTTTCTCCAGATGGTCAGTAATGGTGATTTTGTAATATTTGATCTTTTGACAGTACATGAATATTCCATGTGAATTATAACTTTTGGTACTAAAATAAGTGTGTTTAGAGTCATTTTCCTGTCCAAAATAGGTCAAAATAGAAGTTTTTGAGTAGGAGGAAAATTCTGTAGAAATGGCAAATTTGGTCATTGTGAGGCTTTAACAAATGGATATTCAACTTAGGACGCAATCCAATTGACATTTTGAATAATGTTTGTACAGTCCAAAAAATAAATTTTCTGACGAAAACCGATGACCCCGGACCTGTATTTAGAGTCATTTTCCTGCCCGAAATCGGTCAAAATAGGAGATTGAAAATGAGGAAACATCCATAAAATTGGTAATTTTGGTCACTGTGAGGCTACCAAAAGTGGTTATTTAACATGGGACACAATCCAATTGACATTTTGAATCATTTTTTGTACAGTTAAAAAAATCAATTTTCTGATGAAAAACGATGACCTGTCGAACTTTCTCCAGATTGTCAGTAATGGTGAATTTGTAATGTTTAATCTTTTGACTGTAAATGACTATTGCATGTGAATTATCACTTTAGTAACTAAAATAGGTGTGTTTAGTGTAAATTTTCTGCCCGAATATGGTCAAAATAGAAGCTTCGGAGTAGAGGAAAAGTCTGTAAAAATGGCAATTTTGGTCACTGTGTAGGTTTAAAAAGTGGTTATTCAACATGAGGCATGATCCTACTGACATTTTAAATCTTTTTTTGTACAGTCCAAAAAATCAATTTTCTAATGAATAAACGATGACCTCTCGAACTTTCTCAAGATGGTGAGTAATGGTAATTTTTTAATGTTTTATTTTCTGACTGTAAATGACTATTGAATGTGAATTATCACGCTTGAATCTAAAATAAGGGTGTTTAGAGTCATTTTAATGCCTGAAATTGGTCGAAATAGAAGCTTCTCAGTAGGAGAAAAAGTCTTTAAAAATGGCAAATTTGGTCACATTGAGGCTTTACAAAGTAGTTATTCAACATGAGGCACAATCCAAATGACATTTTGAATCAATTTTTCTACAGTCCAAAAAATCAATTTTCTGATGAAAAACGATGACCCCTGACCTGTCGAACTTTCTCCAGATGGTCAGAAATGGTAATTTTTTAATATTTTTTTTTTTAATGTAAATGACCATTGCATGTGAATTAGAACTCTTGGAACTAAAATAAGTGTTTAGAGTCATTCTAATGCCTGAAATTGGTCAAAATAGAATCTTCTGAGTAGGAGAAAAAGTCTTTAAAAATGGCAAATTTGGACACATTGAGGCTTTACAAAGTAGTTATTCAAAATGAGGCCAAAAAATCAATTTTCTGATGAAAAACGATGACCCGTGACCTGTCGAACTTTCTCAAGATGGTCAGAAATGGTAATTTTTGTAATGTTTTTTTTTTTTACTGTAAATGACTATTGTATGTGAATTATCATTTTTGGAACTAAAATAAGTGTGTGTAAAATCATTCTAATGCCTGAAATTGGTCAAAATACAAAATTCTGAGTAGGAGAAAAAGTCTGTAAAAATGGCAATTTTGGTCACATTGAGGCTTTAAAAAGTAGTTATTCAACATGAGGCACAATCCAAATGACATTTTGAATCAATTTTTCTACAGTCCAAAAAATCAATTTTCTGATGAAAAACGATGGCCCGTGGTGACCTGTCAAACTTTCTCCAGATGGTCAGAAATGGTAATTTTTTAATGTTTACGTTTTTTCGACTGTAGACGATAATTGCATGTGAAATTATCACTTTTGGAACTAAAATAAGTGTGTTTAGAGTCATTTTAATGCATGAAATTGGTCGAAATACAAGATTCTGAGTAGGAGAAAAAATCTGTAAAAATGGCAATTTTGGTCACATTGAGGCTTTAAAAAGTAGTTATTCAACATGAGGCACAATCCAAATGACATTTTGAATCAATTTTTCTAAAGTCCAAAAAATCAATTTTCTGATGAAAAACGATGGCCCGTGGTGACCTGTCGAACTTTCTCAAGATGGTCAGAAATGGTAATTTTTTAATGTTTTATTTTTTGACTGTAAATGACTATTGCATGTGAATTATCACTTTGGGAACTAAAATAAGTGTGTTTAGAGTCATTTTAATGCCTGAAATCGGTCGAAATAGAAGCTTCTGAGTAGGAGAAAAAATCTTTAAAAATTGCAATTTTGGTCACTGTGAGACTTTAAAAAGTAGTTATTCAACATGAGGCACAATCCTATTGACATTTTGAATCTTTTTGTACAGTCCAAAAAATACATTTTCAGATGAGAAAAGATTACTTTGGACCGGTTAATCTTTCTCCAGATTGTCGGTAATGGTGATTTTTTAATGTTTGATTTTTTGACTGTAAATGAATATTCCATGTGAATTATCACTTTTGTACTAAAATAAGTGTGTTTAGAGGCATGTTCCTGCCTGAAATTTGTCAAAATAGAAGTTTTTGAGAAGAGAAAAATTCTGTAACAATGGCAATTTTGGTCACTGTGATCCTTTAAAAAGTGGTTATTCAGCATGAGGCATGATCCAATTGACATTTTGAATCACTTTTTGTACAGTCCAAAAAATACATTTTCTGATGAGAAAAGATGACTTTGGACCTGTCGAACTTTCTCCAGATGGTCAGTAATGGTGATTTTGTAATATTTGATCTTTTGACAGTACATGAATATTCCATGTGAATTATAACTTTTGGTACTAAAATAAGTGTGTTTAGAGTCATTTTCCTGTCCAAAATAGGTCAAAATAGAAGTTTTTGAGTAGGAGGAAAATTCTGTAGAAATGGCAAATTTGGTCATTGTGAGGCTTTAACAAATGGATATTCAACTTAGGACGCAATCCAATTGACATTTTGAATAATGTTTGTACAGTCCAAAAAATAAATTTTCTGACGGAAACCGATGACCCCGGACCTGTATTTAGAGTCATTTTCCTGCCCGAAATCGGTCAAAATAGGAGATTGAAAATGAGGAAACATCCATAAAATTGGTAATTTTTGTCACTGTGAGGCTACCAAAAGTGGTTATTTAACATGAGACACAATCCAATTGACATTTTGAATCATTTTTTGTACAGTTAAAAAAATCAATTTTCTGATGAAAAACGATGACCTGTCGAACTTTCTCCAGATTGTCAGTAATGGTGAATTTGGAATGTTTAATCTTTTGACTGTAAATGACTATTGTATGTGAATTATCACTTTAGTAACTAAAATAGGTGTGTTTAGTGTAAATTTTCTGCCCGAATATGGTCAAAATAGAAGCTTCGGAGTAGAGGAAAAGTCTGTAAAAATGGCAATTTTGGTCACTGTGTAGCTTTAAAAAGTGGTTATTCAACATGAGGCATGATCCTACTGACATTTTAAATCTTTTTTTGTACAGTCCAAAAAATCAATTTTCTAATGAATAAACGATGACCTCTCGAACTTTCTCAAGATGGTGAGTAATGGTAATTTTTTAATGTTTTATTTTCTAACTGTAAATGACTATTGAATGTGAATTATCACTCTTGGATCTAAAAAAAGGGTGTTTAGAGTCATTTTAATGCCTGAAATTGGTCGAAATAGAAGCTTCTCAGTAGGAGAAAAAGTCTTTAAAAATGGCAAATTTGGTCACATTGAGGCTTTACAAAGTAGTTATTCAACATGAGGCACAATCCAAATGACATTTTGAATCAATTTTTCTACAGTCCAAAAAATCAATTTTCTGATGAAAAACGATGACCCCTGACCTGTCGAACTTTCTCCAGATGGTCAGAAATGGTAATTTTTTAATATTTTTATTTTTTAATGTAAATGACCATTGCATGTGAATTAGAACTCTTGGAACTAAAATAAGTGTTTAGAGTCATTCTAATGCCTGAAGATGGTCAAAATAGAATCTTCTGAGTAGGAGAAAAAGTCTATAAAAATGGCAAATTTGGACACATTGAGGCTTTACAAAGTAGTTATTCAAAATGAGGCCAAAAAATCAATTTTCTGATGAAAAACGATGACCCGTGACCTGTCGAACTTTCTCAAGATGGTCAGAAATGGTAATTTTTTAATGTTTACGTTTTTTTGACTGTAGACGATAATTGCATGTGAAATTATCACTTTTGGAACTAAAATAAGTGTGTTTAGAGTCATTTTAATGCATGAAATTGGTCGAAATACAAGATTCTGAGTAGGAGAAAAAATCTGTAAAAATGGCAATTTTGGTCACATTGAGGCTTTAAAAAGTAGTTATTCAACATGAGGCACAATCCAAATGACATTTTGAATCAATTTTTCTAAAGTCCAAAAAATCAATTTTCTGATGAAAAACGATGGCCCGTGGTGACCTGTCAAACTTTCTCAAGATGGTCAGAAATGGTAATTTTTTAATGTTTTATTTTTTGACTGTAAATGACTATTGCATGTGAATTATCACTTTGGGAACTAAAATAAGTGTGTTTAGAGTCATTTTAATGCCTGAAATCGGTCGAAATAGAAGCTTCTGAGTAGGAGAAAAAATCTTTAAAAATTGCAATTTTGGTCACTGTGAGACTTTAAAAAGTAGTTATTCAACATGAGGCACAATCCTATTGACATTTTGAATCTTTTTGTACAGTCCAAAAAATACATTTTCAGATGAGAAAAGATTACTTTGGACCGGTTAATCTTTCTCCAGATTGTCGGTAATGGTGATTTTTTAATGTTTGATTTTTTGACTGTAAATGAATATTCCATGTGAATTATCACTTTTGTACTAAAATAAGTGTGTTTAGAGGCATGTTCCTGCCTGAAATTTGTCAAAATAGAAGTTTTTGAGAAGAGAAAAATTCTGTAAAAATGGCAATTTTGGTCACTGTGATCCTTTAAAAAGTGGTTATTCAGCATGAGGCATGATCCAATTGACATTTTGAATCACTTTTTGTACAGTCCAAAAAATACATTTTCTGATGAGAAAAGATGACTTTGGACCTGTCGAACTTTCTCCAGATGGTCAGTAATGGTGATTTTGTAATATTTGATCTTTTGACAGTACATGAATATTACATGTGAATTATAACTTTTGGTACTAAAATAAGTGTGTTTAGAGTCATTTTCCTGTCCAAAATAGGTCAAAATAGAAGTTTTTGAGTAGGAGGAAAATTCTGTAGAAATGGCAAATTTGGTCATTGTGAGGCTTTAACAAATGGATATTCAACTTAGGACGCAATCCAATTGACATTTTGAATAATGTTTGTACAGTCCAAAAAATAAATTTTCTGACGGAAACCGATGACCCCGGACCTGTATTTAGAGTCATTTTCCTGCCCGAAATCGGTCAAAAGAGGAGATTGAAAATGAGGAAACATCCATAAAATTGGTAATTTTGGTCACTGTGAGGCTACCAAAAGTGGTTATTTAACATGAGACACAATCCAATTGACATTTTGAATCATTTTTTGTACAGTTAAAAAAATCAATTTTCTGATGAAAAACGATGACCTGTCGAACTTTCTCCAGATTGTCAGTAATGGTGAATTTGGAATGTTTAATCTTTTGACTGTAAATGACTATTGTATGTGAATTATCACTTTAGTAACTAAAATAGGTGTGTTTAGTGTAAATTTTCTGCCCGAATATGGTCAAAATAGAAGCTTCGGAGTAGAGGAAAAGTCTGTAAAAATGGCAATTTTGGTCACTGTGTAGCTTTAAAAAGTGGTTATTCAACATGAGGCATGATCCTACTGACATTTTAAATCTTTTTTTGTACAGTCCAAAAAATCAATTTTCTAATGAATAAACGATGACCTCTCGAACTTTCTCAAGATGGTGAGTAATGGTAATTTTGTAATGTTTTATTTTCTGACTGTAAATGACTATTGAATGTGAATTATCACTCTTGGATCTAAAATAAGGGTGTTTAGAGTCATTTTAATGCCTGAAATTGGTCGAAATAGAAGCTTCTCTGTAGGAGAAAAAGTCTTTAAAAATGGCAAATTTGGTCACATTGAGGCTTTACAAAGTAGTTATTCAACATGAGGCACAATCCAAATGACATTTTGAATCAATTTTTCTACAGTCCAAAAAATCAATTTTCAGATGAAAAACGATGACCCCTGACCTGTCGAACTTTCTCCAGATGGTCAGAAATGGTAATTTTTTAATATTTTTTTTAATGTAAATGACCATTGCATGTGAATTAGAACTCTTGGAACTAAAATAAGTGTTTAGAGTCATTCTAATGCCTGAAATTGGTCAAAATAGAATCTTCTGAGTAGGAGAAAAAGTCTTTAAAAATGGCAAATTTGGACACATTGAGGCTTTACAAAGTAGTTATTCAAAATGAGGCCAAAAAATCAATTTTCTGATGAAAAACGATGACCCGTGACCTGTCGAACTTTCTCAAGATGGTCAGAAATGGTAATTTTTTAATGTTTACGTTTTTTTGACTGTAGACGATAATTGCATGTGAAATTATCACTTTTGGAACTAAAATAAGTGTGTTTAGAGTCATTTTAATGCATGAAATTGGTCGAAATACAAGATTCTGAGTAGGAGAAAAAATCTGTAAAAATGGCAATTTTGGTCACATTGAGGCTTTAAAAAGTAGTTATTCAACATGAGGCACAATCCAAATGACATTTTGAATCAATTTTTCTAAAGTCCAAAAAATCAATTTTCTGATGAAAAACGATGGCCCGTGGTGACCTGTCAAACTTTCTCAAGATGGTCAGAAATGGTAATTTTTTAATGTTTTATTTTTTGACTGTAAATGACTATTGCATGTGAATTATCACTTTGGGAACTAAAATAAGTGTGTTTAGAGTCATTTTAATGCCTGAAATCGGTCGAAATAGAAGCTTCTGAGTAGGAGAAAAAATCTTTAAAAATTGCAATTTTGGTCACTGTGAGACTTTAAAAAGTAGTTATTCAACATGAGGCACAATCCTATTGACATTTTGAATCTTTTTGTACAGTCCAAAAAATACATTTTCAGATGAGAAAAGATTACTTTGGACCGGTTAATCTTTCTCCAGATTGTCGGTAATGGTGATTTTTTAATGTTTGATTTTTTGACTCTAAATGAATATTCCATGTGAATTATCACTTTTGTACTAAAATAAGTGTGTTTAGAGGCATGTTCCTGCCTGAAATTTGTCAAAATAGAAGTTTTTGAGAAGAGAAAAATTCTGTAAAAATGGCAATTTTGGTCACTGTGATCCTTTAAAAAGTGGTTATTCAGCATGAGGCATGATCCAATTGACATTTTGAATCACTTTTTGTACAGTCCAAAAAATACATTTTCTGATGAGAAAAGATGACTTTGGACCTGTCGAACTTTCTCCAGATGGTCAGTAATGGTGATTTTGTAATATTTGATCTTTTGACAGTACATGAATATTCCATGTGAATTATAACTTTTGGTACTAAAATAAGTGTGTTTAGAGTCATTTTCCTGTCCAAAATAGGTCAAAATAGAAGTTTTTGAGTAGGAGGAAAATTCTGTAGAAATGGCAAATTTGGTCATTGTGAGGCTTTAACAAATGGATATTCAACTTAGTACGCAATCCAATTGACATTTTGAATAATGTTTGTACAGTCCAAAAAATAAATTTTCTGACGAAAACCGATGACCCCGGACCTGTATTTAGAGTCATTTTCCTGCCCGAAATCGGTCAAAATAGGAGATTGAAAATGAGGAAACATCCATAAAATTGGTAATTTTGGTCACTGTGAGGCTACCAAAAGTGGTTATTTAACATGAGACACAATCCAATTGACATTTTGAATCATTTTTTGTACAGTTAAAAAAATCAATTTTCTGATGAAAAATGATGACCTGTCGAACTTTCTCCAGATTGTCAGTAATGGTGAATTTGGAATGTTTAATCTTTTGACTGTAAATGACTATTGTATGTGAATTATCACTTTAGTAACTAAAATAGGTGTGTTTAGTGTAAATTTTCTGCCCGAATATGGTCAAAATAGAAGCTTCGGAGTAGAGGAAAAGTCTGTAAAAATGGCAATTTTGGTCACTGTGTAGCTTTAAAAAGTGGTTATTCAACATGAGGCATGATCCTACTGACATTTTAAATCTTTTTTTGTACAGTCCAAAAAATCAATTTTCTAATGAATAAACGATGACCTCTCGAACTTTCTCAAGATGGTGAGTAATGGTAATTTTTTAATGTTTTATTTTCTGACTGTAAATGACTATTGAATGTGAATTATCACTCTTGGATCTAAAATAAGGGTGTTTAGAGTCATTTTAATGCCTGAAATTGGTCGAAATAGAAGCTTCTCAGTAGGAGAAAAAGTCTTTAAAAATGGCAAATTTGGTCACATTGAGGCTTTAAAAAGTAGTTATTCAACATGAGGCACAATCCTATTGACATTTTGAATCTTTTTGTACAGTCAAAAAAATACATTTTCAGATGAGAAAAGATGACTTTGGACCGGTTAATCTTTCTCCAGATTGTCGGTAATGGTGATTTTTTAATGTTTGATTTTTTGACTGTAAATGAATATTCCATGTGAATTATCACTTTTGTACTAAAATAAGTGTGTTTAGAGGCATGTTCCTGCCTGAAATTTGTCAAAATAGAAGTTTTTGAGTAGAGAAAAAGTCTTTAAAAATGGCAATTTTGGTCACTGTGATCCTTTAAAAAGTGGTTATTCAGCATGAGGCATGATCCAATTGACATTTTGAATCACTTTTTGTACAGTCCAAAAAATACATTTTCTGATGAGAAAAGATGACTTTGGACCTGTCGAACTTTCTCCAGATGGTCAGTAATGGTGATTTTGTAATATTTGATCTTTTGACAGTACATGAATATTCCATGTGAATTATAATTTTTGGTACTAAAATAAGTGTGTTTAGAGTCATTTTCCTGTCCAAAATAGGTCAAAATAGAAGTTTTTGAGTAGGAGGAAAATTCTGTAGAAATGGCAAATTTGGTCATTGTGAGGCTTTAACAAATGGATATTCAACTTAGGACGCAATCCAATTGACATTTTGAATAATGTTTGTACAGTCCAAAAAATAAATTTTCTGACGAAAATCGATGACCCCGGACCTGTATTTAGAGTCATTTTCCTGCCCGAAATCGGTCAAAATAGGAGATTGAAAATGAGGAAACATCCATAAAATTGGTAATTTTGGTCACTGTGAGGCTACCAAAAGTGGTTATTTAACATGAGACACAATCCAATTGACATTTTGAATCATTTTTTGTACAGTTAAAAAAATCAATTTTCTGATGAAAAATGATGACCTGTCGAACTTTCTCCAGATTATCAGTAATGGTGAATTTGGAATGTTTAATCTTTTGACTGTAAATGACTATTGTATGTGAATTATCACTTTAGTAACTAAAATAGGTGTGTTTAGTGTAAATTTTCTGCCCGAATATGGTCAAAATAGAAGCTTCGGAGTAGAGGAAAAGTCTGTAAAAATGGCAATTTTGGTCACTGTGTAGCTTTAAAAAGTGGTTATTCAACATGAGGCATGATCCTACTGACATTTTAAATCTTTTTTTGTACAGTCCAAAAAATCAATTTTCTAATGAATAAACGATGACCTCTCGAACTTTCTCAAGATGGTGAGTAATGGTAATTTTTTAATGTTTTATTTTCTGACTGTAAATGACTATTGAATGTGAATTATCACTCTTGGATCTAAAATAAGGGTGTTTAGAGTCATTTTAATGCCTGAAATTGGTCGAAATAGAAGCTTCTCAGTAGGAGAAAAAGTCTTTAAAAATGGCAAATTTGGTCACATTGAGGCTTTAAAAAGTAGTTATTCAACATGAGGCACAATCCTATCGACATTTTGAATCTTTTTGTACAGTCAAAAAAATACATTTTCAGATGAGAAAAGATGACTTTGGACCGGTTAATCTTTCTCCAGATTGTCGGTAATGGTGATTTTTTAATGTTTGATTTTTTGACTGTAAATGAATATTCCAGGTGAATTATCACTTTTGTACTAAAATAAGTGTGTTTAGAGGCATGTTCCTGCCTGAAATTTGTCAAAATAGAAGTTTTTGAGTAGAGAAAAAGTCTTTAAAAATGGCAATTTTGGTCACTGTGATCCTTTAAAAAGTGGTTATTCAGCATGAGGCATGATCCAATTGACATTTTGAATCACTTTTTGTACAGTCCAAAAAATACATTTTCTGATGAGAAAAGATGACTTTGGACCTGTCGAACTTTCTCCAGATGGTCAGTAATGGTG
Source organism: Triturus cristatus (assembly GCF_964204655.1). Classification (NCBI taxonomy): domain Eukaryota; kingdom Metazoa; phylum Chordata; class Amphibia; order Caudata; family Salamandridae; genus Triturus; species Triturus cristatus. The sequence continues at coordinate 1,221,805,257 of NC_140590.1, read as the reverse complement.
ATTTTGTAATATTTGATCTTTTGACAGTACATGAATATTCCATGTGAATTATAACTTTTGGTACTAAAATAAGTGTGTTTAGAGTCATTTTCCTGTCCAAAATAGATCAAAATAGAAGTTTTTGAGTAGGAGGAAAATTCTGTAGAAATGGCAAATTTGGTCATTGTGAGGCTTTAACAAATGGATATTCAACTTAGGACGCAATCCAATTGACATTTTGAATAATGTTTGTACAGTCCAAAAAATAAATTTTCTGACGAAAACCGATGACCCCGGACCTGTATTTAGAGTCATTTTCCTGCCCGAAATCGGTCAAAATAGGAGATTGAAAATGAGGAAACATCCATAAAATTGGTAATTTTGGTCACTGTGAGGCTACCAAAAGTGGTTATTTAACATGAGACACAATCCAATTGACATTTTGAATCATTTTTTGTACAGTTAAAAAAATCAATTTTCTGATGAAAAACGATGACCTGTCGAACTTTCTCCAGATTGTCAGTAATGGTGAATTTGTAATGTTTAATCTTTTGACTGTAAATGACTATTGCATGTGAATTATCACTTTAGTAACTAAAATAGGTGTGTTTAGTGTAAATTTTCTGCCCGAATATGGTCAAAATAGAAGCTTCGGAGTAGAGGAAAAGTCTGTAAAAATGGCAATTTTGGTCACTGTGTAGCTTTAAAAAGTGGTTATTCAACATGAGGCATGATCCTACTGACATTTTAAATCTTTTTTTGTACAGTCCAAAAAATCAATTTTCTAATGAATAAACGATGACCTCTCGAACTTTCTCAAGATGGTGAGTAATGGTAATTTTTTAATGTTTTATTTTCTGACTGTAAATGACTATTGAATGTGAATTATCACGCTTGAATCTAAAATAAGGGTGTTTAGAGTCATTTTAATGCCTGAAATTGGTCGAAATAGAAGCTTCTCAGTAGGAGAAAAAGTCTTTAAAAATGGCAAATTTGGTCACATTGAGGCTTTACAAAGTAGTTATTCAACATGAGGCACAATCCAAATGACATTTTGAATCAATTTTTCTACAGTCCAAAAAATCAATTTTCAGATGAAAAACGATGACCCCTGACCTGTCGAACTTTCTCCAGATGGTCAGAAATGGTAATTTTTTAATATTTTTTTTTTAATGTAAATGACCATTGCATGTGAATTAGAACTCTTGGAACTAAAATAAGTGTTTAGAGTCATTCTAATGCCTGAAATTGGTCAAAATAGAATCTTCTGAGTAGGAGAAAAAGTCTTTAAAAATGGCAAATTTGGACACATTGAGGCTTTACAAAGTAGTTATTCAAAATGAGGCCAAAAAATCAATTTTCTGATGAAAAACGATGACCCGTGACCTGTCGAACTTTCTCAAGATGGTCAGAAATGGTAATTTTTTAATGTTTACGTTTTTTTGACTGTAGACGATAATTGCATGTGAAATTATCACTTTTGGAACTAAAATAAGTGTGTTTAGAGTCATTTTAATGCATGAAATTGGTCGAAATACAAGATTCTGAGTAGGAGAAAAAATCTGTAAAAATGGCAATTTTGGTCACATTGAGGCTTTAAAAAGTAGTTATTCAACATGAGGCACAATCCAAATGACATTTTGAATCAATTTTTCTAAAGTCCAAAAAATCAATTTTCTGATGAAAAACGATGGCCCGTGGTGACCTGTCAAACTTTCTCAAGATGGTCAGAAATGGTAATTTTTTAATGTTTTATTTTTTGACTGTAAATGACTATTGCATGTGAATTATCACTTTGGGAACTAAAATAAGTGTGTTTAGAGTCATTTTAATGCCTGAAATCGGTCGAAATAGAAGCTTCTGAGTAGGAGAAAAAATCTTTAAAAATTGCAATTTTGGTCACTGTGAGACTTTAAAAAGTAGTTATTCAACATGAGGCACAATCCTATTGACATTTTGAATCTTTTTGTACAGTCCAAAAAATACATTTTCAGATGAGAAAAGATTACTTTGGACCGGTTAATCTTTCTCCAGATTGTCGGTAATGGTGATTTTTTAATGTTTGATTTTTTGACTGTAAATGAATATTCCATGTGAATTATCACTTTTGTACTAAAATAAGTGTGTTTAGAGGCATGTTCCTGCCTGAAATTTGTCAAAATAGAAGTTTTTGAGAAGAGAAAAATTCTGTAAAAATGGCAATTTTGGTCACTGTGATCCTTTAAAAAGTGGTTATTCAGCATGAGGCATGATCCAATTGACATTTTGAATCACTTTTTGTACAGTCCAAAAAATACATTTTCTGATGAGAAAAGATGACTTTGGACCTGTCGAACTTTCTCCAGATGGTCAGTAATGGTGATTTTGTAATATTTGATCTTTTGACAGTACATGAATATTACATGTGAATTATAACTTTTGGTACTAAAATAAGTGTGTTTAGAGTCATTTTCCTGTCCAAAATAGGTCAAAATAGAAGTTTTTGAGTAGGAGGAAAATTCTGTAGAAATGGCAAATTTGGTCATTGTGAGGCTTTAACAAATGGATATTCAACTTAGGACGCAATCCAATTGACATTTTGAATAATGTTTGTACAGTCCAAAAAATAAATTTTCTGACGGAAACCGATGACCCCGGACCTGTATTTAGAGTCATTTTCCTGCCCGAAATCGGTCAAAAGAGGAGATTGAAAATGAGGAAACATCCATAAAATTGGTAATTTTGGTCACTGTGAGGCTACCAAAAGTGGTTATTTAACATGAGACACAATCCAATTGACATTTTGAATCATTTTTTGTACAGTTAAAAAAATCAATTTTCTGATGAAAAACGATGACCTGTCGAACTTTCTCCAGATTGTCAGTAATGGTGAATTTGGAATGTTTAATCTTTTGACTGTAAATGACTATTGTATGTGAATTATCACTTTAGTAACTAAAATAGGTGTGTTTAGTGTAAATTTTCTGCCCGAATATGGTCAAAATAGAAGCTTCGGAGTAGAGGAAAAGTCTGTAAAAATGGCAATTTTGGTCACTGTGTAGCTTTAAAAAGTGGTTATTCAACATGAGGCATGATCCTACTGACATTTTAAATCTTTTTTTGTACAGTCCAAAAAATCAATTTTCTAATGAATAAACGATGACCTCTCGAACTTTCTCAAGATGGTGAGTAATGGTAATTTTGTAATGTTTTATTTTCTGACTGTAAATGACTATTGAATGTGAATTATCACTCTTGGATCTAAAATAAGGGTGTTTAGAGTCATTTTAATGCCTGAAATTGGTCGAAATAGAAGCTTCTCTGTAGGAGAAAAAGTCTTTAAAAATGGCAAATTTGGTCACATTGAGGCTTTACAAAGTAGTTATTCAACATGAGGCACAATCCAAATGACATTTTGAATCAATTTTTCTACAGTCCAAAAAATCAATTTTCAGATGAAAAACGATGACCCCTGACCTGTCGAACTTTCTCCAGATGGTCAGAAATGGTAATTTTTTAATATTTTTTTTAATGTAAATGACCATTGCATGTGAATTAGAACTCTTGGAACTAAAATAAGTGTTTAGAGTCATTCTAATGCCTGAAATTGGTCAAAATAGAATCTTCTGAGTAGGAGAAAAAGTCTTTAAAAATGGCAAATTTGGACACATTGAGGCTTTACAAAGTAGTTATTCAAAATGAGGCCAAAAAATCAATTTTCTGATGAAAAACGATGACCCGTGACCTGTCGAACTTTCTCAAGATGGTCAGAAATGGTAATTTTTTAATGTTTACGTTTTTTTGACTGTAGACGATAATTGCATGTGAAATTATCACTTTTGGAACTAAAATAAGTGTGTTTAGAGTCATTTTAATGCATGAAATTGGTCGAAATACAAGATTCTGAGTAGGAGAAAAAATCTGTAAAAATGGCAATTTTGGTCACATTGAGGCTTTAAAAAGTAGTTATTCAACATGAGGCACAATCCAAATGACATTTTGAATCAATTTTTCTAAAGTCCAAAAAATCAATTTTCTGATGAAAAACGATGGCCCGTGGTGACCTGTCAAACTTTCTCAAGATGGTCAGAAATGGTAATTTTTTAATGTTTTATTTTTTGACTGTAAATGACTATTGCATGTGAATTATCACTTTGGGAACTAAAATAAGTGTGTTTAGAGTCATTTTAATGCCTGAAATCGGTCGAAATAGAAGCTTCTGAGTAGGAGAAAAAATCTTTAAAAATTGCAATTTTGGTCACTGTGAGACTTTAAAAAGTAGTTATTCAACATGAGGCACAATCCTATTGACATTTTGAATCTTTTTGTACAGTCCAAAAAATACATTTTCAGATGAGAAAAGATTACTTTGGACCGGTTAATCTTTCTCCAGATTGTCGGTAATGGTGATTTTTTAATGTTTGATTTTTTGACTCTAAATGAATATTCCATGTGAATTATCACTTTTGTACTAAAATAAGTGTGTTTAGAGGCATGTTCCTGCCTGAAATTTGTCAAAATAGAAGTTTTTGAGAAGAGAAAAATTCTGTAAAAATGGCAATTTTGGTCACTGTGATCCTTTAAAAAGTGGTTATTCAGCATGAGGCATGATCCAATTGACATTTTGAATCACTTTTTGTACAGTCCAAAAAATACATTTTCTGATGAGAAAAGATGACTTTGGACCTGTCGAACTTTCTCCAGATGGTCAGTAATGGTGATTTTGTAATATTTGATCTTTTGACAGTACATGAATATTCCATGTGAATTATAACTTTTGGTACTAAAATAAGTGTGTTTAGAGTCATTTTCCTGTCCAAAATAGGTCAAAATAGAAGTTTTTGAGTAGGAGGAAAATTCTGTAGAAATGGCAAATTTGGTCATTGTGAGGCTTTAACAAATGGATATTCAACTTAGGACGCAATCCAATTGACATTTTGAATAATGTTTGTACAGTCCAAAAAATAAATTTTCTGACGAAAACCGATGACCCCGGACCTGTATTTAGAGTCATTTTCCTGCCCGAAATCGGTCAAAATAGGAGATTGAAAATGAGGAAACATCCATAAAATTGGTAATTTTGGTCACTGTGAGGCTACCAAAAGTGGTTATTTAACATGAGACACAATCCAATTGACATTTTGAATCATTTTTTGTACAGTTAAAAAAATCAATTTTCTGATGAAAAACGATGACCTGTCGAACTTTCTCCAGATTGTCAGTAATGGTGAATTTGGAATGTTTAATCTTTTGACTGTAAATGACTATTGTATGTGAATTATCACTTTAGTAACTAAAATAGGTGTGTTTAGTGTAAATTTTCTGCCCGAATATGGTCAAAATAGAAGCTTCGGAGTAGAGGAAAAGTCTGTAAAAATGGCAATTTTGGTCACTGTGTAGCTTTAAAAAGTGGTTATTCAACATGAGGCATGATCCTACTGACATTTTAAATCTTTTTTTGTACAGTCCAAAAAATCAATTTTCTAATGAATAAACGATGACCTCTCGAACTTTCTCAAGATGGTGAGTAATGGTAATTTTTTAATGTTTTATTTTCTGACTGTAAATGACTATTGAATGTGAATTATCACTCTTGGATCTAAAATAAGGGTGTTTAGAGTCATTTTAATGCCTGAAATTGGTCGAAATAGAAGCTTCTCAGTAGGAGAAAAAGTCTTTAAAAATGGCAAATTTGGTCACATTGAGGCTTTACAAAGTAGTTATTCAACATGAGGCACAATCCAAATGACATTTTGAATCAATTTTTCTACAGTCCAAAAAATCAATTTTCTGATGAAAAACGATGACCCCTGACCTGTCGAACTTTCTCCAGATGGTCAGAAATGGTAATTTTTTAATATTTTTTTTTGAATGTAAATGACCATTGCATGTGAATTAGAACTCTTGGAACTAAAATAAGTGTTTAGAGTCATTCTAATGCCTGAAATTGGTCAAAATAGAATCTTCTGAGTAGGAGAAAAAGTCTATAAAAATGGCAAATTTGGACACATTGAGGCTTTACAAAGTAGTTATTCAAAATGAGGCCAAAAAATCAATTTTCTGATGAAAAACGATTACCCGTGACCTGTCGAACTTTCTCAAGATGGTCAGAAATGGTAATTTTTGTAATGTTTTATTTTTTGACTGTAAATGACTATTGTATGTGAATTATCATTTTTGGAACTAAAATAAGTGTGTGTAAAATCATTCTAATGCCTGAAATTGGTCGAAATACAAAATTCTGAGTAGGAGAAAAAGTCTGTAAAAATGGCAATTTTGGTCACATTGAGGCTTTAAAAAGTAGTTATTCAACATGAGGCACAATCCAAATGACATTTTGAATCAATTTTTCTACAGTCCAAAAAATCAATTTTCTGATGAAAAACGATGGCCCGTGGTGACCTGTCAAACTTTCTCCAGATGGTCAGAAATGGTAATTTTTTAATGTTTACGTTTTTTTGACTGTAGATGATAATTGCATGTGAAATTATCACTTTTGGAACTAAAATAAGTGTGTTTAGAGTCATTTTAATGCATGAAATTGGTCGAAATACAAGATTCTGAGTAGGAGAAAAAATCTGTAAAAATGGCAATTTTGGTCACATTGAGGCTTTAAAAAGTAGTTATTCAACATGAGGCACAATCCAAATGACATTTTGAATCAATTTTTCTAAAGTCCAAAAAATCAATTTTCTGATGAAAAACGATGGCCCGTGGTGACCTGTTGAACTTTCTCAAGATGGTCAGAAATGGTAATTTTTTAATGTTTTATTTTTTGACTGTAAATGACTATTGCATGTGAATTATCACTTTGGGAACTAAAATAAGTGTGTTTAGAGTCATTTTAATGCCTGAAATCGGTCGAAATAGAAGCTTCTGAGTAGGAGAAAAAATCTTTAAAAATTGCAATTTTGGTCACTGTGAGACTTTAAAAAGTAGTTATTCAACATGAGGCACAATCCTATCGACATTTTGAATCTTTTTGTACAGTCCAAAAAATACATTTTCAGATGAGAAAAGATTACTTTGGACCGGTTAATCTTTCTCCAGATTGTCGGTAATGGTGATTTTTTAATGTTTGATTTTTTGACTGTAAATGAATATTCCATGTGAATTATCACTTTTGTACTAAAATAAGTGTGTTTAGAGGCATGTTCCTGCCTGAAATTTGTCAAAATAGAAGTTTTTGAGAAGAGAAAAATTCTGTAACAATGGCAATTTTGGTCACTGTGATCCTTTAAAAAGTGGTTATTCAGCATGAGGCATGATCCAATTGACATTTTGAATCACTTTTTGTACAGTCCAAAAAATACATTTTCTGATGAGAAAAGATGACTTTGGACCTGTCGAACTTTCTCCAGATGGTCAGTAATGGTGATTTTGTAATATTTGATCTTTTGACAGTACATGAATATTCCATGTGAATTATAACTTTTGGTACTAAAATAAGTGTGTTTAGAGTCATTTTCCTGTCCAAAATAGGTCAAAATAGAAGTTTTTGAGTAGGAGGAAAATTCTGTAGAAATGGCAAATTTGGTCATTGTGAGGCTTTAACAAATGGATATTCAACTTAGTACGCAATCCAATTGACATTTTGAATAATGTTTGTACAGTCCAAAAAATAAATTTTCTGACGAAAACCGATGACCCCGGACCTGTATTTAGAGTCATTTTCCTGCCCGAAATCGGTCAAAATAGGAGATTGAAAATGAGGAAACATCCATAAAATTGGTAATTTTGGTCACTGTGAGGCTACCAAAAGTGGTTATTTAACATGAGACACAATCCAATTGACATTTTGAATCATTTTTTGTACAGTTAAAAAAATAAATTTTCTGATGAAAAATGATGACCTGTCGAACTTTCTCCAGATTGTCAGTAATGGTGAATTTGGAATGTTTAATCTTTTGACTGTAAATGACTATTGTATGTGAATTATCACTTTAGTAACTAAAATAGGTGTGTTTAGTGTAAATTTTCTGCCCGAATATGGTCAAAATAGAAGCTTCGGAGTAGAGGAAAAGTCTGTAAAAATGGCAATTTTGGTCACTGTGTAGCTTTAAAAAGTGGTTATTCAACATGAGGCATGATCCTACTGACATTTTAAATCTTTTTTTGTACAGTCCAAAAAATCAATTTTCTAATGAATAAACGATGACCTCTCGAACTTTCTCAAGATGGTGAGTAATGGTAATTTTTTAATGTTTTATTTTCTGACTGTAAATGACTATTGAATGTGAATTATCACTCTTGGATCTAAAATAAGGGTGTTTAGAGTCATTTTAATGCCTGAAATTGGTCGAAAAAAGCTTCTCAGTAGGAGAAAAAGTCTTTAAAAATGGCAAATTTGGTCACATTGAGGCTTTAAAAAGTAGTTATTCAACATGAGGCACAATCCTATTGACATTTTGAATCTTTTTGTACAGTCAAAAAAATACATTTTCAGATGAGAAAAGATGACTTTGGACCGGTTAATCTTTCTCCAGATTGTCGGTAATGGTGATTTTTTAATGTTTGATTTTTTGACTGTAAATGAATATTCCATGTGAATTATCACTTTTGTACTAAAATAAGTGTGTTTAGAGGCATGTTCCTGCCTGAAATTTGTCAAAATAGAAGTTTTTGAGTAGAGAAAAAGTCTGTAAAAATGGCAATTTTGGTCACTGTGATCCTTTAAAAAGTGGTTATTCAGCATGAGGCATGATCCAATTGACATTTTGAATCACTTTTTGTACAGTCCAAAAAATACATTTTCTGATGAGAAAAGATGACTTTGGACCTGTCGAACTTTCTCCAGATGGTCAGTAATGGTGATTTTGTAATATTTGATCTTTTGACAGTACATGAATATTCCATGTGAATTATAACTTTTGGTACTAAAATAAGTGTGTTTAGAGTCATTTTCCTGTCCAAAATAGGTCAAAATAGAAGTTTTTGAGTAGGAGGAAAATTCTGTAGAAATGGCAAATTTGGTCATTGTGAGGCTTTAACAAATGGATATTCAACTTAGGACGCAATCCAATTGACATTTTGAATAATGTTTGTACAGTCCAAAAAATAAATTTTCTGACGAAAACCGATGACCCCGGACCTGTATTTAGAGTCATTTTCCTGCCCGAAATCGGTCAAAATAGGAGATTGAAAATGAGGAAACATCCATAAAATTGGTAATTTTGGTCACTGTGAGGTTACCAAAAGTGGTTATTTAACATGAGACACAATCCAATTGACATTTTGAATCATTTTTTGTACAGTTAAAAAAATCAATTTTCTGATGAAAAACGATGACCTGTCGAACTTTCTCCAGATTGTCAGTAATGGTGAATTTGTAATGTTTAATCTTTTGACTGTAAATGACTATTGCATGTGAATTATCACTTTAGTAACTAAAATAGGTGTGTTTAGTGTAAATTTTCTGCCCGAATATGGTCAAAATAGAAGCTTCGGAGTAGAGGAAAAGTCTGTAAAAATGGCAATTTTGGTCACTGTGTAGCTTTAAAAAGTGGTTATTCAACATGAGGCATGATCCTACTGACATTTTAAATCTTTTTTTGTACAGTCCAAAAAATCAATTTTCTAATGAATAAACGATGACCTCTCGAACTTTCTCAAGATGGTGAGTAATGGTAATTTTTTAATGTTTTATTTTCTGACTGTAAATGACTATTGAATGTGAATTATCACGCTTGAATCTAAAATAAGGGTGTTTAGAGTCATTTTAATGCCTGAAATTGGTTGAAATAGAAGCTTCTCAGTAGGAGAAAAAGTCTTTAAAAATGGCAAATTTGGTCACATTGAGGCTTTACAAAGTAGTTATTCAACATGAGGCACAATCCAAATGACATTTTGAATCAATTTTTCTACAGTCCAAAAAATCAATTTTCTGATGAAAAACGATGACCCCTGACCTGTCGAACTTTCTCCAGATGGTCAGAAATGGTAATTTTTTAATATTTTTTTTTTAATGTAAATGACCATTGCATGTGAATTAGAACTCTTGGAACTAAAATAAGTGTTTAGAGTCATTCTAATGCCTGAAATTGGTCAAAATAGAATCTTCTGAGTAGGAGAAAAAGTCTTTAAAAATGGCAAATTTGGACACATTGAGGCTTTACAAAGTAGTTATTCAAAATGAGGCCAAAAAATCAATTTTCTGATGAAAAACGATGACCCGTGACCTGTCGAACTTTCTCAAGATGGTCAGAAATGGTAATTTTTTAATGTTTACGTTTTTTTGACTGTAGACGATAATTGCATGTGAAATTATCACTTTTGGAACTAAAATAAGTGTGTTTAGAGTCATTTTAATGCATGAAATTGGTCGAAATACAAGATTCTGAGTAGGAGAAAAAATCTGTAAAAATGGCAATTTTGGTCACATTGAGGCTTTAAAAAGTAGTTATTCAACATGAGGCACAATCCAAATGACATTTTGAATCAATTTTTCTAAAGTCCAAAAAATCAATTTTCTGATGAAAAACGATGGCCCGTGGTGACCTGTCAAACTTTCTCAAGATGGTCAGAAATGGTAATTTTTTAATGTTTTATTTTTTGACTGTAAATGACTATTGCATGTGAATTATCACTTTGGGAACTAAAATAAGTGTGTTTAGAGTCATTTTAATGCCTGAAATCGGTCGAAATAGAAGCTTCTGAGTAGGAGAAAAAATCTTTAAAAATTGCAATTTTGGTCACTGTGAGACTTTAAAAAGTAGTTATTCAACATGAGGCACAATCCTATTGACATTTTGAATCTTTTTGTACAGTCCAAAAAATACATTTTCAGATGAGAAAAGATTACTTTGGACCGGTTAATCTTTCTCCAGATTGTCGGTAATGGTGATTTTTTAATGTTTGATTTTTTGACTGTAAATGAATATTCCATGTGAATTATCACTTTTGTACTAAAATAAGTGTGTTTAGAGGCATGTTCCTGCCTGAAATTTGTCAAAATAGAAGTTTTTGAGAAGAGAAAAATTCTGTAAAAATGGCAATTTTGGTCACTGTGATCCTTTAAAAAGTGGTTATTCAGCATGAGGCATGATCCAATTGACATTTTGAATCACTTTTTGTACAGTCCAAAAAATACATTTTCTGATGAGAAAAGATGACTTTGGACCTGTCGAACTTTCTCCAGATGGTCAGTAATGGTGATTTTGTAATATTTGATCTTTTGACAGTACATGAATATTACATGTGAATTATAACTTTTGGTACTAAAATAAGTGTGTTTAGAGTCATTTTCCTGTCCAAAATAGGTCAAAATAGAAGTTTTTGAGTAGGAGGAAAATTCTGTAGAAATGGCAAATTTGGTCATTGTGAGGCTTTAACAAATGGATATTCAACTTAGGACGCAATCCAATTGACATTTTGAATAATGTTTGTACAGTCCAAAAAATAAATTTTCTGACGGAAACCGATGACCCCGGACCTGTATTTAGAGTCATTTTCCTGCCCGAAATCGGTCAAAATAGGAGATTGAAAATGAGGAAACATCCATAAAATTGGTAATTTTGGTCACTGTGAGGCTACCAAAAGTGGTTATTTAACATGAGACACAATCCAATTGACATTTTGAATCATTTTTTGTACAGTTAAAAAAATCAATTTTCTGATGAAAAACGATGACCTGTCGAACTTTCTCCAGATTGTCAGTAATGGTGAATTTGGAATGTTTAATCTTTTGACTGTAAATGACTATTGTATGTGAATTATCACTTTAGTAACTAAAATAGGTGTGTTTAGTGTAAATTTTCTGCCCGAATATGGCAAAATAGAAGCTTCGGAGTAGAGGAAAAGTCTGTAAAAATGGCAATTTTGGCCACTGTGTAGCTTTAAAAAGTGGTTATTCAACATGAGGCATGATCCTACTGACATTTTAAATCTTTTTTTGTACAGTCCAAAAAATCAATTTTCTAATGAATAAACGATGACCTCTCGAACTTTCTCAAGATGGTGAGTAATGGTAATTTTTTAATGTTTTATTTTCTGACTGTAAATGACTATTGAATGTGAATTATCACTCTTGGATCTAAAATAAGGGTGTTTAGAGTCATTTTAATGCCTGAAATTGGTCGAAATAGAAGCTTCTCAGTAGGAGAAAAAGTCTTTAAAAATGGCAAATTTGGTCACATTGAGGCTTTACAAAGTAGTTATTCAACATGAGGCACAATCCAAATGACATTTTGAATCAATTTTTCTACAGTCCAAAAAATCAATTTTCTGATGAAAAACGATGACCCCTGACCTGTCGAACTTTCTCCAGATGGTCAGAAATGGTAATTTTTTAATATTTTTTTTTTAATGTAAATGACCATTGCATGTGAATTAGAACTCTTGGAACTAAAATAAGTGTTTAGAGTCATTCTAATGCCTGAAATTGGTCAAAATAGAATCTTCTGAGTAGGAGAAAAAGTCTATAAAAATGGCAAATTTGGACACATTGAGGCTTTACAAAGTAGTTATTCAAAATGAGGCCAAAAAATCAATTTTCTGATGAAAAATGATTACCCGTGACCTGTCGAACTTTCTCAAGATGGTCAGAAATGGTAATTTTTGTAATGTTTTATTTTTTGACTGTAAATGACTATTGTATGTGAATTATCATTTTTGGAACTAAAATAAGTGTGTGTAAAATCATTCTAATGCCTGAAATTGGTCGAAATACAAAATTCTGAGTAGGAGAAAAAGTCTGTAAAAATGGCAATTTTGGTCACATTGAGGCTTTAAAAAGTAGTTATTCAACATGAGGCACAATCCAAATGACATTTTGAATCAATTTTTCTACAGTCCAAAAAATCAATTTTCTGATGAAAAACGATGGCCCGTGGTGACCTGTCAAACTTTCTCCAGATGGTCAGAAATGGTAATTTTTTAATGTTTACGTTTTTTTGACTGTAGATGATAATTGCATGTGAAATTATCACTTTTGGAACTAAAATAAGTGTGTTTAGAGTCATTTTAATGCATGAAATTGGTCGAAATACAAGATTCTGAGTAGGAGAAAAAATCTGTAAAAATGGCAATTTCGGTCACATTGAGGCTTTAAAAAGTAGTTATTCAACATGAGGCACAATCCAAATGACATTTTGAATCAATTTTTCTAAAGTCCAAAAAATCAATTTTCTGATGAAAAACGATGGCCCGTGGTGACCTGTTGAACTTTCTCAAGATGGTCAGAAATGGTAATTTTTTAATGTTTTATTTTTTGACTGTAAATGACTATTGCATGTGAATTATCACTTTGGGAACTAAAATAAGTGTGTTTAGAGTCATTTTAATGCCTGAAATCGGTCGAAATAGAAGCTTCTGAGTAGGAGAAAAAATCTTTAAAAATTGCAATTTTGGTCACTGTGAGACTTTAAAAAGTAGTTATTCAACATGAGGCACAATCCTATCGACATTTTGAATCTTTTTGTACAGTCCAAAAAATACATTTTCAGATGAGAAAAGATTACTTTGGACCGGTTAATCTTTCTCCAGATTGTCGGTAATGGTGATTTTTTAATGTTTGATTTTTTGACTGTAAATGAATATTCCATGTGAATTATCACTTTTGTACTAAAATAAGTGTGTTTAGAGGCATGTTCCTGCCTGAAATTTGTCAAAATAGAAGTTTTTGAGAAGAGAAAAATTCTGTAAAAATGGCAATTTTGGTCACTGTGATCCTTTAAAAAGTGGTTATTCAGCATGAGGCATGATCCAATTGACATTTTGAATCACTTTTTGTACAGTCCAAAAAATACATTTTCTGATGAGAAAAGATGACTTTGGACCTGTCGAACTTTCTCCAGATGGTCAGTAATGGTGATTTTGTAATATTTGATCTTTTGACAGTACATGAATATTCCATGTGAATTATAACTTTTGGTACTAAAATAAGTGTGTTTAGAGTCATTTTCCTGTCCAAAATAGGTCAAAATAGAAGTTTTTGAGTAGGAGGAAAATTCTGTAGAAATGGCAAATTTGGTCATTGTGAGGCTTTAACAAATGGATATTCAACTTAGGACGCAATCCAATTGACATTTTGAATAATGTTTGTACAGTCCAAAAAATAAATTTTCTGACGAAAACCGATGACCCCGGACCTGTATTTAGAGTCATTTTCCTGCCCGAAATCGGTCAAAATAGGAGATTGAAAATGAGGAAACATCCATAAAATTGGTAATTTTGGTCACTGTGAGGCTACCAAAAGTGGTTATTTAACATGAGACACAATCCAATTGACATTTTGAATCATTTTTTGTACAGTTAAAAAAATCAATTTTCTGATGAAAAACGATGACCTGCCGAACTTTCTCCAGATTGTCAGTAATGGTGAATTTGGAATGTTTAATCTTTTGACTGTAAATGACTATTGTATGTGAATTATCACTTTAGTAACTAAAATAGGTGTGTTTAGTGTAAATTTTCTGCCCGAATATGGTCAAAATAGAAGCTTCGAAGTAGAGGAAAAGTCTGTAAAAATGGCAATTTTGGTCACTGTGTAGCTTTAAAAAGTGGTTATTCAACATGAGGCATGATCCTACTGACATTTTAAATCTTTTTTTGTACAGTCCAAAAAATCAATTTTCTAATGAATAAACGATGACCTCTCGAACTTTCTCAAGATGGTGAGTAATGGTAATTTTTTAATGTTTTATTTTCTGACTGTAAATGACTATTGAATGTGAATTATCACTCTTGGATCTAAAATAAGGGTGTTTAGAGTCATTTTAATGCCTGAAATTGGTCGAAATAGAAGCTTCTCAGTAGGAGAAAAAGTCTTTAAAAATGGCAAATTTGGTCACATTGAGGCTTTACAAAGTAGTTATTCAACATGAGGCACAATCCAAATGACATTTTGAATCAATTTTTCTACAGTCCAAAAAATCAATTTTCTGATGAAAAACGATGACCCCTGACCTGTCGAACTTTCTCCAGATGGTCAGAAATGGTCATTTTTTAATATTTTTTTTTTAATGTAAATGACCATTGCATGTGAATTAGAACTCTTGGAACTAAAATAAGTGTTTAGAGTCATTCTAATGCCTGAAATTGGTCAAAATAGAATCTTCTGAGTAGGAGAAAAAGTCTATAAAAATGGCAAATTTGGACACATTGAGGCTTTACAAAGTAGTTATTCAAAATGAGGCCAAAAAATCAATTTTCTGATGAAAAACGATTACCCGTGACCTGTCGAACTTTCTCAAGATGGTCAGAAATGGTAATTTTTGTAATGTTTTATTTTTTGACTGTAAATGACTATTGTATGTGAATTATCATTTTTGGAACTAAAATAAGTGTGTGTAAAATCATTCTAATGCCTGAAATTGGTCGAAATACAAAATTCTGAGTAGGAGAAAAAGTCTGTAAAAATGGCAATTTTGGTCACATTGAGGTTTTAAAAAGTAGTTATTCAACATGAGGCACAATCCAAATGACATTTTGAATCAATTTTTCTACAGTCCAAAAAATCAATTTTCTGATGAAAAACGACGGCCCGTGGTGACCTGTCAAACTTTCTCCAGATGGTCAGAAATGGTAATTTTTTAATGTTTACGTTTTTTTGACTGTAGATGATAATTGCATGTGAAATTATCACTTTTGGAACTAAAATAAGTGTGTTTAGAGTCATTTTAATGCATGAAATTGGTCGAAATACAAGATTCTGAGTAGGAGAAAAAATCTGTAAAAATGGCAATTTTGGTCACATTGAGGCTTTAAAAAGTAGTTATTCAACATGAGGCACAATCCAAATGACATTTTGAATCAATTTTTCTAAAGTCCAAAAAATCAATTTTCTGATGAAAAACGATGGCCCGTGGTGACCTGTCGAACTTTCTCAAGATGGTCAGAAATGGTAATTTTTTAATGTTTTATTTTTTGACTGTAAATGACTATTGCATGTGAATTATCACTTTGGGAACTAAAATAAGTGTGTTTAGAGTCATTTTAATGCCTGAAATCGGTCGAAATAGAAGCTTCTGAGTAGGAGAAAAAATCTTTAAAAATTGCAATTTTGGTCACTGTGAGACTTTAAAAAGTAGTTATTCAACATGAGGCACAATCCTATTGACATTTTGAATCTTTTTGTACAGTCCAAAAAATACATTTTCAGATGAGAAAAGATGACTTTGGACCGGTTAATCTTTCTCCAGATTGTCGGTAATGGTGATTTTTTTTTATTTTTTTTTTTTTTTTTTTTTGTTGAAAAACCTTTATTGATGTTTCAATCATTTACACGTATGGGCCTACAACCCCCCGGGGCCGGCCGCTAAATAATCAGGATAATAAAAGCGAATGTCAATACAGGCGGCACCTCGGAGAGCGAAGTCTTCAGTCCAATATAGTCCGGCCAATAAGCCGCGCAGGTAGGACACCAGGAGAGAAAGGGTTTTTCATTTTATGATAAAACGAAAGAATAGGATTAGGTGCCAGACAATTTGCCAACAGCGAGAAGGGCCAGGATAAGAGACAAACAATAAGCAGCAATACAGTGAGGCGATGGCGCAGGCGCGAGAAAGTACGGATGGGGAGAAACATCAAAGATAGTTGCGCCTACTGGTCCCCGTACCTAAAGCCCAGCGAACCCCCCAGAAACTGTGGCACACATGAAAAGCAAACGATTCACAATCAGGGTGGTGTATCGCACTGATCCCAGAAAAAGAAAGCAAAAGGAAACAGTGAAGAGAGAAGAGGCCATGGAAAAAAAGATAAAGACGAAAGAGTCCCCTCCCCCATCCCCCCACCCTGCACCTCTGCGAATGAGTATGGCCCCACCCCCCAGCAGTGTGCCTGTCGCCCTGGAACTAGACCCGAAATATAGAAGAGACAGGGAAAAAGAGAGTAAGAAAGGGCCCCCCCAGACGGGTGAGCGGAGAGAATGTAATAAATTGGAGGAGGGCCATCAAAACATACCCCCGGCTTCTCCCTCCCGCACGGTGAGGTCTCCCCCCAACAAACAATTAGCGGTACCAAGCCGTTCATATCAACAAACATAGGGGAGGGGGGGGGGGAAATGGGAAGCATTACACACCAACTGTTCGAATGACCCCGGGAGCGCACAACCATAAGTCCGCCTATCCATGAAGTGACCACCCTCGAAGGATCAGCCTCAGCCTTGACCGCTTTTTGCGATTCTGCCCATACCTGCCCCTTGACCCAGCACCATGTCCAATGTCCCAAAGTACAGGAGTGTCCAAAAACAGTCGGGAAATGCCGCACACAGGTGGGGTGGAAGTCTCTGAGCATCCGCCCGGACCGCTTCATGGAGGGGCGTCCCTTCCAGTGCTGCCCCAGGACCTGCACTGCCCACAAGGACCAGATAGGCTGGAGCAGCCAAATGAGATACACGTTGCTGGAAGTGTCCCTGGGCCGCCGGAGACCGCGCACGGGACAAGGCCACCATCTTCCGCACAGGTCCAATACCTCCGGAACAGATTAAGTTCACAGTTAGCCGACCACGCGGTAGCATATTGTCCGAAGTGTCCGGCTGTACACTATTCGCGGGGGGGGCCGCAACATCTTCCTCTCGTGTGCAGTGTGGAGAGCCACTGCGTACCTGTGGACCAGCATGCCGCCACTGTCCCAACGCTGTTACCACACCATCTAGCTTCCCCCCAGGACCCCGGCGCCATGAACAAAGGAGTAATGAAGGGCACCCAGGGCCTCCAGGAGGTCGCCATACCCCCGAGCGGCTCTCTCCGATCGCTCCGCCACACTCCCGAAAGTCACACACCCCCAGTCCCGCTGCGTCCCAGCGGACAGGATGGCCGGCTGCATGATGACAAAATGGCCGCTGGGAAGGCCCGACTCGTATAGGGGCCAGGACCCAGGGAACAACGCCTCAAGGGCCACGTCGCTGAAGACAGGGATCCCGGGACAGACACAGATCCAGCCGTTGCGCGGTCACAGGCAACAGTCGTCTCCGCCACGGACCATCTCCCGCGAAAAGCCGGGAGCAGCCCGCAAGGATCAAGGCGGGCCAGGGACGGCGCCCAGGCAGCTCACCATCAAAGGCAGGGGCAAACGCCACAGAATCCGGAAATCGCACACCCGGGCATGTCCTCAGTCCGCAGCGCTCAGTAGGGGGGAGCGGCCACGGCAAAATGCAGGCCGAGGGGAGCTCCACTCCGGTGGACCGGCTCCACCCAGTCACCACAGGCCGCTGTTGTTCAACTGCCACCCGGCCAAGGTGCCCACTCGAGGTCCCGGCTTCGGGACCGCACGGGCCGCAAAGTTCGATCGCTGATTTCTCCGGTTGTATGGCAGTCAGAAACCTCGGAGTCACACGATCGGTTGCCACTTTCGCTTACGAACACAATCTCGTGGCGCAGAATAAGGATCTCTTGCAGGATATCCGTGCGGGGTGCGGAGGCTCACGGAGCCGGGAATCTACGCTGCCGTCTCGGTCGCCATCTTGGCTCCTCCTCGGTGATTTTTTAATGTTTGATTTTTTGACTGTAAATGAATATTCCATGTGAATTATCACTTTTGTACTAAAATAGGTGTGTTTAGAGGCATGTTCCTGCCTGAAATTTGTCAAAATAGAAGTTTTTGAGTAGAGAAAAAGTCTGTAAAAATGGCAATTTTGGTCACTGTGATCCTTTAAAAAGTGGTTATTCAGCATGAGGCATGATCCAATTGACATTTTGAATCACTTTTTGTACAGTCCAAAAAAATACATTTTCTGATGAGAAAAGATGACTTTGGACCTGTCGAACTTTCTCCAGATGGTCAGTAATGGTAATTTTGTAATATTTGATCTTTTGACAGTACATGAATATTCCATGTGAATTATAACTTTTGGTACTAAAATAAGTGTGTTTAGAGTCATTTTCCTGTCCAAAATAGGTCAAAATAGAAGTTTTTGAGTAGGAGGAAAATTCTGTAGAAATGGCAAATTTGGTCATTGTGAGGCTTTAACAAATGGATATTCAACTTAGGACGCAATCCAATTGACATTTTGAATAATGTTTGTACAGTCCAAAAAATAAATTTTCTGACGAAAACCGATGACCCCGGACCTGTATTTAGAGTCTTTTTCCTGCCCGAAATCGGTCAAAATAGGAGATTGAAAATGAGGAAACATCCATAAAATTGGTAATTTTGGTCACTGTGAGGCTACCAAAAGTGGTTATTTAACATGAGACACAATCCAATTGACATTTTGAATCATTTTTTGTACAGTTAAAAAAATCCATTTTCTGATGAAAAACGATGACCTGTCGAACTTTCTCCAGATTGTCAGTAATGGTGAATTTGTAATGTTTAATCTTTTGACTGTAAATGACTATTGCATGTGAATTATCACTTTAGTAACTAAAATAAGTGTGTTTAGTGTAAATTTTCTGCACGAATATGGTCAAAATAGAAGCTTCGGAGTGGAGGAAAAGTCTGTAAAAATGGCAATTTTGGTCACTGTGTAGCTTTAAAAAGTGGTTATTCAACATGAGGCATGATCTTACTGACATTTTAAATCTTTTTTTGTACAGTCCAAAAAATCAATTTTCTAATGAATAAACGATGACCTGTCGAACTTTCTCCAGATGGTCAGTAATGGTGAATTCATAATGTACAATCTTTTGTCTGTAAATGACTATTGCATGTGAATTATCACTTTTGGAACTAAAATAAGTACATTTAGTGTAATTTTTCTGCCCGAAATCGGTCAAAAGAGAAGCTGATGAGTAGGAGGAAATATCCATAAAATTGGCAATTTTGGTCACTGTGAGGCTTTAAAAAGTGGATATACAACATGAGGCACAATCCTATTGACATTTTGAATCTTTTTGTACAGTCCAAAAAATACATTTTCAGATGAGAAAAGATGACTTTGGACCGGTCAATCTTTCTCCAGATTGTCGGTAATGGTGATTTTTTAATGTTTGATTTTTCGACTGTAAATGAATATTCCATGTGAATTATCACTTTTGGTACTAAAATAAGTGTGTTTAGAGGCAGGTTCCTGTCCGAAATTTGTCAAAATAGAAGTTTTTGTGTAGGAGAAAAAGTCTGTAAAAATGTCAATTTTGGTCACTGTGAGGCTTTAAAAAGTGGATATTCAACATGAGGCACGATCCTATTGACATTTTGAATCTTTTTTTGTACAGTCCAAAAATTTAATTTTCTGATGAAAAACGATGACCCCAGACCTGTCGAACTTTCTACAGATGAGTAGTAATCGTTATTTTTTAATGGTTAATCTCTTGAATGTAAACAACTATTGCATGTGAATTATCACTTTTCGAACTAAAAAAATTGCGTTTAGAGTCATATTCTTGCCCGAATTCAGTCAAAAGAAAAGATTCTGAGTAGAAGAAAACATCCGTAAAATTGGCAATTTTGGTGACTGTGAGGCTTTAAAAAGTGGTTATTCAACATGAGGCATGATTCAATTGACATTTTAAATCTTTTTTTGTACAGTCCAAAAAATCAATTTTCTAATGAAAAACGATGACCGGTCGAACTTTCTCCAGATGGTCAGTAATGTTGAATTTTTAATGTTTAATCTTTTGACTGTAAATGACTAGTGCATGTGAATTATCACTTTGGAACTAAAATAAGTGTATTTAGTGTAATTTTTCTGCCCGAAATCGGTCAAAACAGAAGCTTATGATTAGGAAGAAATATCCATAAAATTGGCAATTTTGGTCACTGTGAGGCTTTAAAAAGTGGATATTCAACATGAGGCACGATCCTATTGACATTTTGAATCTTTTTTTGTACAGTCCAAAAATTTAATTTTCTGATGAAAAACGATGACCCCAGACCTGTCGAACTTTCTACAGATGAGTAGTAATCGTTATTTTTTAATGGTTAATCTCTTGAATGTAAACAACTATTGCATGTGAATTATCACTTTTCGAACTAAAAAAATTGTGTTTAGAGTCATATTCTTGCCCGAATTCAGTCAAAAGAAAAGATTCTGAGTAGAAGAAAACATCCGTAAAATTGGCAATTTTGGTGACTGTGAGGCTTTAAAAAGTGGTTATTCAACATGAGGCATGATTTAATTGACATTTTAAATCTTTTTTTGTACAGTCCAAAAAATCAATTTTCTAATGAAAAACGATGACCGGTCGAACTTTCTCCAGATGGTCAGTAATGGTGAATTTTTAATGCTTAATCTTTTGACTGTAAATGACTATTGCATGTGAATTATCACTTTGGAACTAAAATAAGTGTATTTAGTGTAATTTTTCTGCCCGAAATCGGTCAAAATAGAAGCTTATGATTAGGAAGAAATATCCATAAAATTGGCAATTTTGGTCACTGTGAGGCTATAAAAAGTAGTTATTCAGCATAAGGCACGATCCAATTGACATTTTAAATCACATTTGTACAGTCCAAAAATAAATTTTCTGATGAGAAACGATGACTTCGGACCTGTCAAACTATCTCCAGATGGTCAGAAATTGTCAGTTTTTTTTATGTTTAATCTTTTGACTGTAAATGAATATTCCATGTGAATTATCACTTTTGTACTAAAATAAGTGTGTTTAGAGGCATGTTCCTGCCTGAAAGTTGTCAAAATAGAAGTTTTTGAGTAGGAGAAAAAGTCTGTAAAAATGGCAAATTTGGTCATTGTGAGGCCTTAAAAAGTGGATATTCAACATAAGGCCCAATCCAATTGACATTTTGAATAATGTTTTGTACGGTTCAAAAAATACATTTTCTGACGAAAAACGATGACCCCGGACCTGTCGAACTTTCTACAGATGGTCCTTAATGGTGATTTTTTTAATAATTCTTCTTATGACTGTAAATGACGATTGCATGTGAATTATCACTTTTGGAACTAAAATATTTGTATTTAGAGTCATTTTCCTGCCTGAAATAAGTAAAAATAGATGTTTTTGAGTAGGAGGAATAGTCTGTAAAAATGGCAATTTTGGTCACTGTGACGCTTTAAAAAGTGGTTATTCAACATGAGGCATGATCCAATTGACATTTTGAATCACTTTTTGTACAGTCCAAAAAAAAAAAATTCTAATGAGAAAAGATGACTTTGGACCTGTCGAACTTTCTCCAGATGGTCAGTAATGGTGATTTTGTAATATTTGATCTTTTGACAATACATGAATATTCCATGTGAATTATCACTTTTGTAGTAAAATAAGTGTGTTTAGAGGCATGTTCCTGCCTGAAATTGATCAAAATAGAAGTTTTTGAGTATAGGAAAAGTCTGTAAAAATGTCAATTTTGGTCACTGTGATCCTTTAAAAAGTGGTTATTCAACATGAGGCATGATCCAATTGACATTTTGAATCACTTTTAGTACAGTCCAAAAAATACATTTTCTGATGAGAAAAGATGACTTTGGACCTGTCGAACTTTCTCCAGATGGTCAGTAATGGTGATTTTGTAATATTTGATCTTTTGACAATACATGAATATTCCATGTGAATTATCACTTTTGTAGTAAAATAAGTGTGTTTAGAGGCATGTTCCTGCCTGAAATTGATCAAAATAGAAGTTTTTGAGTAGAGGAAAAGTCTGTAAAAATGGCAATTTTGGTCACTGTGATCCTTTAAAAAGTGGTCATTCAACATGAGGCATGATCCAATTGACATTTTGAATAACTTTTTGTACAGTCCAAAAAATACATTTTCTGACGAAAACCGATGACCCCGGACCTGTATTTAGAGTCATTTTCCTGCCCGAAATCGGTCAAAATAGGAGATTGAAAATGAGGAAACATCCATAAAATTGGCAATTTTGGTCACTGTGAGGCTATCAAAAGTGGTTATTTAACATGAGGCACAATCCAATTGACATTTTGAATCATTTTTTGTACAGTTAAAAAAATCAATTTTCTGATGAAAAACAATGACCTGTCGAACTTTTTCCAGATTGTCAGTAATGGTGAATTTGTAATGTTTAATCTTTTGACTGTAAATGACTATTGCATGTGAATTATCACTTTAGTAACTAAAATAAGTGTGTTTAGTGTAAAATTGCTGCCCGAATATGGTCAAAATAGAAGCTTCGGAGTAGAGGAAAAGTCTGTAAAAATTGCCATTTTGGTCACTGTGTAGCTTTAAAAAGTGGTTATTCAACATGAGGCATGATCCAATTGACATTTTAAATCTTTTTTTGTACGGTCCAAAAAATCAATTTTCTAATAAAAAACGATGACCTGTCGAACTTTCTCCAGATGGTCAGTAATAGTGAATTTATAATGTACAATCTTTTGACTGTAAATGACTATTGCATGTGAAATATCACTTTTGGAACTAAAATAAATGTATTTAGTGTAATTTTTATGCCCGAAATCGGTCAAAAGAGAAGCTTATGAGTAGAAGGAAATATCCTTAAAAATGGCAATTTTGGTCACTGTGAGGCTTTAAAAAGTGGATATTCAACACTTGGCACGATCCTATTGACATTTTGAATCTTTTTGTACAGTCCAAAAAATACATTTTCAGATGAGAAAAGATTACTTTGGACCGGTTAATCTTTCTCCAGATTGTCGGTAATGGTGATTTTTTAATGTATGATTTTTTTACTGTAAATTAATATTCCATGTGAATTATCACTTTTGTACTAAAATGAGTGTGTTTAGAGGCATGTTCCTGCCTGAAATTTGTCAAAATCGAATTTTTTGAGTAGGAGGAAAAGTCTATAAAAATAGCAATTTTGGTCACTGTGACGCTTTTAAAAGTGGTTATTCAACATGAGGCATTATCCAATTGACATTTTGAATCACTTTTTGTACAGTCCAAAAAATACATTTTCTGATGAGAAAAGATGACTTTGGACCTGTCGAACTTTCTCCAGATGGTCAGTAATGGTGATTTTTTTAGTGTTTGATCATTTGACAGTACATGAATATTCCATGTGAATTATCACTTTTGGTACTAAAATAAGTGGATTTAGAGTAATTTTCCTGTCCGAAATAGGTCAAAATAGAAGTTTTTGAGTAGGAGGAAAATTCTGTAGAAATGGCAAATTTTGTCATTTTGAGGCTTTAACAAGTGGATATTCAACATAAGGCACAATCCAATTGACATTTTGAATAATGTTTGTACAGTTAAAAAAATCAATTTTCTGATGAAAAACGATGACCTGTCGTACTTTCTCCAGATTGTCAATAATGGTGAATTTTTAATGTTTAATCTTTTGACTGTAAATGACTATTGCATGTGAATTATCACTTTTGTAACTAAAATAAGTGTGTTTAGTGTAAATTTTCTGCCTGAATATGGTCAAAATCGAAGCTTCGGAGTAGAGAAAAAGTCTGTAAAAATGGCAATGTGTAAGTTTTTTTTCTAGGCGTACTACCGACCAGCACCAGTGCCGGGGCCAGCGGCGATGTGGCAATTCCGGAGAGAGCAGGAGATGCTGCAGGAGAACCTGCATGAGCTACTACAGGGGGTGAGCCAGCAGCGGCGGTGGGCGGTGGTAAGTTATGTTCCTTACTTATTGACACTAGCGGGAAGGGTGTACTGTTACTGTACACTCACTGTACTGTTGAGACTTAGTAAGTATGAAGTTGAAGTGAACATTAGACAACGGTTGAAGAGGACACCCTTTAATTAGCAATGACATTAGCAGCAATAGCATTAGCAGCGTGAGTTGAGTAACCAATGGCCTCTTCTACCTGACTCCAACTTAGCTGTGAGTTTTATGGAGAAGACTAAAAGTCAGATCAGATCAGATGACCTTGATGGATGGGTTGAACAAAAAGGCAAGAAGGGTGGAAGGAGGAAGGACGGGCGAGATGTAATATGACTGGCAGAGAAGGATACGTTGGAAGCATGCATAGGTGTCTGATAGGAATCAGATGCATGGGTTGTTGAAGGATGTGTGGAAGGTCAAAGAAAAGAGAACTGCATGGGTGCCCACACGGTATGGGTGGATAGGAGAGCAAGAATCGTCAGCGGTGTTTGGGTCAAACTCAAAGCCAAGGCAAGCAAGGAAGGATGCATGGGTGGTTGTTGGTGAAACAAACTAAGGTTTGTTGAGAGATTAAGAAGAATGTTAGACGTTTACTTTGAATGGATGGATTCCTGGATGTATTCATCATAGATAGCATAGGTGGCGACTGTCACTGGATGCAGACCAGAGTCTTTGAAGAGAATGTAAAAGAAACCGTGCCACAGTAGCAAAGCCGAGGGAAATAAATATAAGTTGTATTTTCAGAACACTCCCTTGACTCACAGTAGTTTGCAAGCACATCATATATATATTGTATGCCTTCCTCCGAGTCAGATGACCACTCACTACCTATGTTAATTTTACTGTCAGCCAGCAAGCTATGGGGGGGTGGCCTATCTGTTGGTTACACAATCAATCAAAATAAAGTACCTCATGTTGTCCCATATATAAGCAATGATCATTGAATCAGATATATAATCTGCCTTTTTGTAGCAGTCAGGGCAGGGTGAAAGTGAAATTGAGCAATTGCCCTTGATGTAACACAGAGACTATGTCCAGTGCCACCCGTAATAGAAAATTCCGAGCTTCCCCACCTGCAGACACTAGTAAATAGAACTAACGTGAGTCTGCGTCATGAGTCAGACTCGAGTATGTTTGTCTTGGGCGCAAGCTGACTCAGCTGGCATGCTGGCTACAACAAGGTTATGTAATTTCGCTAAACTAAAGAGAAAAATAAGACTGGTGTACTGCGCCATAGTGCTAGTATAGTGCCTGAAACTCCCACAAATGTCAGAGGCTGAGGAAGTGGGAGGACAGGTACATACCACAAATGGTATGTACTGTGCTTGCTAGTGCTACAGCTACTATGCCACTATGTGTTGAATTAATTTTGTGTTACTGTTTTGCTAAGAGCATTGGTAAAATATTCATTTTTTCTTTCTTGATATAGCTCCTCCAAAAAATCCAATGAGGAAGGAGTTGGCAGTACTCGCCGGAAGCTGGAGGCCATCTGCGCCGAGTACCGATGGCTGGTGGCTCTGGCGGAGGAGGAGGTGGCAGCAGCTGCAGCCTTCTCCAATGCCCCAGGCCCCAGCCAAGCCCCTCCAGTTGTTTGGTGCCATGGTCAGGCAGCCACCCATTGCCGCCCACCAACAACATCCAGCACTACTGCTGCCCCCGTGGATGCAATTGCAGGGCATATGTGCGCCACATACTCCTCCGGAATGCACGACTGGAGGAGGTGCTAGAGGAGGTCAAGAAGAGGCTCAAGGTCCCAGAGAGAGACATCCAAAGGGCCCGCTGCTAAAGACCCTGTACAATTGCCCATTCTTTATAGGTTCTTTTGGTGGGTGGGAATCAGGCGTTGGGGTTTCTATGGACAATTGGACATTTGATATTTTGGACTTTTTCGTTTTGGATATTGGTTGGGGTTAGGAAGAGGGGTGGGTCAGGTGGTGTGGGATTTTTTACATAGTTTAGTTTTTGTTAGGGGATTAAATTATATATATTTATACTTTTATATACGATGGGGTTAATGTTTTGTTGGTGGGGTTACTGTTTTACGTCACACTGTTTCCTTGCTGCTACAGGGCCACAGCCAGTGTTTGGTTTAAATAATTGGCTGACTTTGTAAGACACAAACAGATAGATGCGGTACCCCTCACTGAGTGACTTGTCCTACTAGTACAGTCAGTCTCTCCTCCTCCTAGTCCATTAACATACCTACCCCAAACATCTTTTCTTTTCTTACCTGTGATTGATGTTTAAGTTAGGCACAGTGATGGCTGCATGATGATGCAGGTTGGGTTTCCGAAGAGAATGTAGAATCAGATGCCATGGTCGTGGTGGTAGTAGTAGTAGACACTGGCAGTTGCATTTACAAAAAAAGAAAATGAGACAGTCCGTCGCCTGAGAGAGACTCTGGGAGGAGTAGTAGAGCGAAGTATATAAAACATCACGGTGAAGGGGATAGCCTAGTACAACAAGTTACAAACTGTAGTCTTTTTCGAGTCACTCAACTAGGCCTACACTAGACACAAGCGTAACCTTTAGTGCTGTGTGTAATAGGAAGGATGACAATCGATGCCGGCAATTAATGATGATGGATTAGGTTCCTTTGTTAAAAAAGTTAACTCGTAAATATACTTATCATCATGGGTGGACAAGCAGAAGAAGATCCTCCCCCTGCCTTGAAATTAAATTAGCGTTGCTTTCGCAACATCCGCCCCAGCAAGCGTGTGATCAAATATTGGTGTACATTAATGTAGTCACACCACAATAAATCACACAGCCCGGGGGAAAAGGGTTAGGGTGTGATGAATGGTTGGGAAGGGGGGTTTGGGGAAAGGTTTGACAAAGAAAAACAGTACGCATGGACCAACAACAAAATAAAACATGATCTTTGTAGACTACCATATCCATAAATGTGTTAAGGGTGAAAAAGGAAATAAATGCATGATGATGATAACTTGATGGTTAATAATGATAAGTAAAACTTACTAACTACTACTAGACAATTAGACAGTGCAGGGCATCAGTATATTAATATTATACACTTTGCCTTGCCTGTCTGCCCTCATAGAGACACAGATTACATACAGTTTGTTCTGTTGTACCAGGCTTACTTTTAAAGATAGCAAAGAAAATTTAAAAATAGCTGTAGGGATGAATTATAAGCAGAGAGCAAACATAATTAATAATAACACACAGTATTAATGATTAAAGACAAAAAGTGAATACAATTGGTTAAAAGATGAAGAAAGTTGATACTGTTACAGTGTTATCCTGGTCAAATGGGGAGTTGCATCTCGTCATTCCTCTTGGTCCTCAGTCCCTTCCATGGATGCACCATCTATCAATTTTGGGTGACGCCACTGCCTGCCTGGCATATGTAGATTCATTGGGAAGGTAAGTGTGCGTTGTTTTTCCAAGTATAGCACAGGGTAAAAGCCGTCCTGTAAGTGTAAAAATGGAAAACAAATGGGATATTGAAAAATCAATGAATAAAAAAATGCATCAATTACGGTGGAGTGCAACAAGACAAAGAAGAGAACACGTTTAGACTGAGGCGGCATGGATAGGTACATCATGTCTGTCTACTCTGTTTACAGCCTTTTTTAAGCTACACCAACAGCAGGACAGAGCATGCCCACAGCACCAGGCCGTGACCAAACCTCCATGTATCTGAAATTTTGACAGAGCCAGACAAAGCACATATACAGCAACCTTTCATTTTCAAAATTAAGTGAAAGAATCAATGCACCGCTGTCAGTCATACCACTGCACTTGACTCCACCACTACACGGACATTTAGGTCTGCTGTGGTTCTTGTTGACTTGTGTTTACCTTATGGCACTTCATGAAATGAAGTTATTCCATCAATCAGCTCCGATCCTAAGTACTGACTCACTGTGAAGAGTATATGTGGTCATCATGATCATGGTGTCCAACTCAGTCTGTAGTGTACCGAGTGAGTCCAGAGTCCATATTCAAATATCCAATTGATAGCCCTGCAGTGGAAGTACAATTTTGTTACTAAACAACAAGTCTGTTTACAGAGCCATTAACCGGAAACAGTTACAGGAGGACACATATACAGCAACATAGCATTTTCCAAAGTAAGTAACTAAATCAACACACGGCTATCAGTCATACCTCCACTAGTACACTCGTGACTACTCGACTCCACCACTACAAAGACATGTAGGTCTGCTGTGGTTTTTGACTTATTTACCTTTTATGCCACTTGATTTGAAATGCCCAGAGTTATTCCATCAATCATCTCCGATCCAACTGACTGACTGCGAAGATAGTTTGGTCATCATCATGGCGTTGTACATGTTGGCCAACTCCAACTCAGTCTGTAGTGTACCGAGTACGACTCTGACTAAGTCCATATTCCATATTAAAAATTGCAACGGATATTGGCCTGCAGTAGTAGGAGTGCAATTTGGTTATTAAACAACAAGAAGGAAAACATTGACTGTCACTTGAGTCACTTTTGGTTGGTAGATTAATTACTAGTACAGTTCGACTTCATGCACAACGTCATCAACATCAACACAAAAAACAGCAATCACTCTGAGGCTGCATACAACGCATGCCAACATTACCTGTCTTGCTCTTCTCTTTGGCTGTCAGATGCCTAGTTCTTTCTGACAGATGTGTGTTTTTTTACCCAGCCAGTGGCCTCATTATATTACTCCAGATTCATTTTGAGTGTTAGTCGCTGTTTCGGTTTTCTTACTCATCTGTGGCACTTTGTTGCAGTTAAAGTTGGTTCACATGGTCAGTGCTGTGAGATGGGCCGCAGCCTGGGTAGCGGTTGTTGGTCAATTGAGTTTGCAGAAATGTGACATGTCAGCAAGTTTCTTCGAAGAGTCTCTTGTCTTTCTCTGCCAAGTACCTTCTGTTCTGACATTGATGAGCTTTTATTCCTGCCGGGGCGGTAGCCTAGTTCTGACAGTGATGAGTTTCAGCTGGGAAAAAAAAGGAGGATAGCTATAGTCACGTTCCACTTCTTCTGGAGGGACTGTTAGAGGCAACATTTCTTGCACTATTCTCCATCCAATGTCTGGCTTGAGGGAAATGTATTTAGGGCGAGTCAGGAAGATGAAGCAGGACTCTGAGGAGTGGGCAGTGAAATGCACAGAGGAACAACTCCAATAGGGAAATAAAAAGAGAAGACGGTGGTGATGGATTTGTTGTGATTTGATTTGAAGCAGAAAAAGACAGATACACACACAAATAAATGAAGGTAGAAAGTAACAATTTGAAAGACTACTTGTCAGGGAAGAGGAGCTCGTCCTCAAACTCTGGTGGTTCGGACAGAAGTAGGTCATGTAACCCACTACTTACGTCATCGAAGTCGCAGTCCTCTTCCTGCTGTGATTCATGTATTTTGTAGTCCGGTGGTATAAAGTGCTGATTCATTTTGATCATGGTTAACCTCTACACGCTTTTGGGCGAGAGACTGGTCCTTTTCAAAGTTACAATGGCACCAGCAGCACTGAAAACACGCTCAGAGGAGACACTTGCGACAGGGGAAGCCAGATACTTTATCACCAGCCTGCTGAGCACTGTCCATTGGCTTCTTTTCCCTTACCAATACACCAATGGGTTTCAATCCATGAAGACCTCTGTTGGGTCATCCAGATAAGCCTGGACCGTCCGCTCAATGCTCAGGGGTGCTCCGATGTGCTCTGCCTCTTTTGCCTTTGCATTAGCTCTGGACTTACCATACCCCTGCCGTAGAAACCAATCAGTTGCCGATTGTAGTGTGGATGATCCTGTTCTTGCTGTTGTTGATGTTTTTGGTAGTGTTGGTGTCGGTGACTGCTGGGAGGCAAATGCACTGCCCTCAGGCTCTGAAGTAGAACTTGACTCTGGAATCTGCCCTGTAGTACTTGTTCTGGCCTGGGGCGGGGGGCCTCTAATTACCAGCCGTTCGTTTTCAAAGTCTATGGCTTACTCAGCTATCAAAGTTTTGTACTTGGCAACATACACTTCTGAAAAAGGAATTACTGCCTTACTGTTCAGAAATACTTTGTACCGTGGATCCAAAATTGTGACAGTAATGTAATGTGGATGTGACAAAATGTTATTTTGAATCCTTGTATTTTCAGATAAGCGAACGGCTAAAGATTCCGCCAAATAATGTGCGTCTTGTTTGTCATCCACACCTGCGTCCGTTTTAGACACCTCCTTCAGCTGTTGCTCTAGAATGTGCAAGAATGGGATAGCTTGGCCCATAGTGCAGCCCTCCCTGCTGACTTCACATGTGAAGACCTCAAAAGGAAGTAGCATCTCTGTCAGGCATTTAACGAGGTCCCATTGGCCCATCTCAATGGTCATGCCTCTCACAGTAGGATCCCCTAATCTTCGCATGACATAAGCATATAGTGGTATGTACTGCTCAGACGATCAAGCATGTAATGAGTTGAATTCCAACGTGTTGGCACCTCCTGGATGAGTGCTTTGACTGGCATTTTATGCTCACGTTGAAAGACCCTCAGCTGCTTCTGGGCTTTAAAAGAATGGCTGAAATGTGTGCATATTCTTCTGCAGGTGACCAGTAAGTTGCTGACTTTGCATTCATTTTTCAGAAAGTCTTGAACAACAATATTAATGCAGTGTGCCAAACACGGGACCCTGAAATAGCCACCGTCTTTCATGGCCCTGACTACATTACTGCCATTGTCCGTGGCAACAAAACCAATGTTAAGCCCTCTTGGGCGCAGCCACTCAAAGACTTTGCCGTTAAACTCTTCCAAAATGTTTGCAGCAGTATGAGATTTCTCCATGGCAAACATGACTACAGTTGCATGTTTGCAAGTGGCATGAAAAATCTCAGCAGCGTCAACACCAGAAGATATCTGTTCTCTAACCCCCATGAAAGAGATCCAGTATGCAGTGATGCACATATAATCAGCGGCTTGGCAACTGGTCCACATGTCTGTTGTCAGGTGGATACTCTGAACAACACTCTGCTTCAAGGCGTTTCCAAGCAATTCCAGCACGTCATGATGTAGTGCTGGAACAGCAACTCTGGCAAAATAGTAGCGGCTGGGAACCTGCAATTTTGGGCAGATGGCTGTCACAAATTCCAGAAAACCCACCCCTTCAACAAAAGAAAAAGGGAGAAGGTCCAGTACTAACATTTTAGCCAGCTTCGCATTGTACAAACCTGCTATAGGGTGGTTATGTTCGTACTGCCCCTCGCCCCTAAACATGCTGAGAATGGTGGGCTGCATGGTTTTTCTTTCTCTGAGGCTCAACAACGCACTTCTTCTCATTGCGGTACTCCTTGCTGTCTCAGGCTGACTCTTACTCTTGTCCTACTGAGATGATACTGAAGATGTGGGTGACGATAACACTGCACTGCTGGGGACAGGGCTACTTTGGGTACCACTGCCAGAGAAAATGTCTCCCTGTCCTTCCTCTCCCACCGTGATCAGATCTTCTTCTTCTACTTGTTTATCCCCACTAACACCAATTGTTGCAGTTATTATGCTGCAAAGGTGGTCCTCCCAGTTGATCAAGTGGTGTTTTTTCAGATGGGTTATTTGGCCTCCGGTACCGTAGTTTGTACCAAGCTTACCCCGACTAACAGAGGTATTACAAATGGAGCATATAGCAATGTTCTCCTCCTTTTCGCTAACCGTAAAGAAGTCCCAAACTGGGGAGCTTAACTTTTGCCTCTTGCTGGAGGTGCCACTTCCAATGCCGGATTAACTGGAGGGTGTGCGTTGAATTTGACTCGGTGCTGTACCACTACCTACTTCTACTGAGGTGGTGGTTGTGCTGGATGTAGGTCGCTGCCGGGCCTTTGCTAATGCAAATATGGAAGCTGTAGGTCATGTTGGTGTTACCTGTGTTGGAGGTATGCGTGCTACATACCTCGCAGAGATTTTGGATAGGGTAATAATGTTGGTCTCCATCTCCCCGGGCCAAGAGTTATGTTCGTGATGACTGGCTCATCATCATCCTGCTGTTCTCCATCAACCTCCATAAGTGTAAGACTTTCTGGAACCTTCCTTTTCCCTAGCCTACTCTTGGGACATGTCTCCCTCTCAGGCTCAGTTTGTGGCTTCCAAGTGGCATCTAGATCATCAGAAGGGGGGCTTGGCGAAGAACTTGAGGGACTAACCCTCCTTTTCCTTGCTGGGGATTTGGAAGACAATGGATCGTCTGAATGAGTGGCTTCCTCTTCTTCTTCCTCTGCATGAGGCTCAATTTCCTGAACTGCCCCTACTTCGGGAGGAAAAACAACTACTATTGCAGGCAGTGGTTGCGGCTGATGTTGTTGACCACTTATCTGCTGTGTTTCCTCCTGCGTTGATTGGGAACTACTTTGAGATAGCGATAAGTTTAGCTCAGGCTCAGCATCACTGGTTTTCAACATTAGGCTGGCTACCTCCTCCACACTCATGTGCTTGGGCCTGGGTTGGTGGGTTGGGCCCATTGATGCGGAGGTGCTGCCCCCAGCTTGCCCCCTGGACACCGCTGCTGCAGGCGTCATTTTTGGTTTCCCAAAAAAGGTTTTGGGCGGCACACCAGACTTAAGTGTCACTTCCTTCTGTTCCTTCTTCTCAATAGCAACTTTCTTGGTACTGGAGGACCTGGTACCTGCTTTCTTCTGGGCCATCTTTTTCAGATGTCAGCAGCACTCAGTCAGTTGCACAAGTTGCAGAGATGTCTGGTCAGGTCACTCACAAGTCACGTCGTGTACAGCAGCAGGACGTCTGTCTGGCAGCACAACGGGCGATGATGACACACCTCCTCCTCAGTCTTTTGTGCACCTAAAAGCAAAAAAGCCAGAAGAACATCAGTCAAAAGATAGTACAATCAAAATCAAACTAATATAATATATAACTTCTTAGTGTGTGGTGGTCACAATTATAAAATTTTAGTAACTAAGTGAACAGCAACAGTGTAGTCATTTATGAGACTTTGACAACAAGGCCAGGGCTTTCCTGGTTTACTGTGTAACTGTATACTCAGGAAGAATAAGAATAGCAAAGAACAAAAACAAAAATGTAGTGGAGCCTGTTTGGCCTACATTTGTGCATCACGTGGGGTGGATGCAGCATCAGGGAGCTGCAGCTGGCAATGGGGATGGATTTGGGAGCAGTAAGACAAGAGGAACAATGGAAAGACACGCAGGCCTACGTGGCAAAAACAGCACACTACTAACTACCGCCACAAAATGGCCCCCAGCCACATGGCCACTCACAGGCACAAGGCACGGCAAACAATGAACTCAAGCAGGCCTATATGGCCAGACAAAGGATGCCTGATAAACAACACAGCTTTAATGCAAAAAAGAAAATCCACATGGCTAAAAACAGGTTGGAAAGTTACACAACAACCACAACAACAACACATACACAAGCAAAAAAGGCATTTATTTAACACATCCAAAAAGTGAAATATACCCCAGAAAACAACCCACATTTTGCAATTCAATCCAATGCCATCCATGCCCAATTGAAATTCAACAGACACCACAGAAACAGTTGTTTCATGCACCCATGAGTACCTCTGGGCCTACTGGCTGAAAAGGCCTAACACACATCCAAAAAGTGACTCCCCCCAAGAAAACACATTTTACAATTCAATCCAATGCCATCCATGCCCTAAATGATGTTTACATTCAACAGACAACACAAAAACAGTTGGTTCATGCACCCATGATGATTGATGAGTACCTCTGGGCCTACTGGCAGACTAGGCCACAAGCATGGAGGCCTATGGCAAAAGTACAGCGGCTGGTCACACAAAATGGCCGCCACCACATGGCCAGGCCACCGACTACAACAAGAAAAGGAAGAAAAGACAGACAATTCAGGCCTATAGCAAAAGCACAATGCCTGGCTTCACAAAATGGCCGCCACCCACATGGTCAGGCTAGCCACAATAACAAGAAAGTGAAGACAAAGGACAGGACCAGGAAGTGGGAGACTCTGGGGAACTTCCTTCCTCTTTTAAAAAATTGTAAAAAAAAGAAAAATGACTCCTTGCTCAAACAACTACAGCCAAATGACAACCTGAGGAGATTTTTTAGCAAAATGAACAAAATCATCATTTTCGAGAAGGTTGTATGCTGCTCGAGAGATATTCTTTGCCAGATTGCAAATTCTGCATGTTCGGCATCGCAATCTTTACAAAAAGTCGCTATCGCGTGCGTGAACACGCATGTTGAGCGCGCGAAGAAGACAAAAAGTGAAAGTCTGGATTGTCGCACAGTGTGGAGTTGCCAAAACTGCACGAGCTGAA
The DNA here is from genome assembly GCF_964204655.1 of Triturus cristatus. NCBI lineage: Eukaryota > Metazoa > Chordata > Amphibia > Caudata > Salamandridae > Triturus > Triturus cristatus. The sequence continues at coordinate 1,221,770,658 of NC_140590.1, read as the reverse complement.
CACCTACGGTTACCTACTGGTTGAAAAGGCCTATTTATTTAACACACACCAAAAAACTGAAATTCCACCCCAAAAAACACATTTTGCAATTCAATCCAAATGCCATCCATGCCATAAATGATATTAAAATTCAACAGACAACACAGAAACAGTTTTTATGCACCCATGATGACTACCTCTGGGCCTACTGGCAGACTAGGCCACAAGCTTGGGACTGAAGCCTATGGTAAAGGCAAGCACACTACCTAACTCCACAAAATGGCCACCACCCACATGGCCAGGCCACACACAATAACGAGAAAGTGAAGACAGACAGTGAATGCAAGAAAAATGACTCCTTCCTCAAAAAACTACAGCCAAATGACAACCTGAGGAGTTTATTTTAGCAAAATGAACAAAATCCTAACTTTAGGACTCCTAAATGCCTTCTGTGAATACTGAAAGTCTTAAAGTTAGAATTTTTCTCAGTTTAGGAGTAGTAAAGTTAGGACTGCTAACTTTAGAACTCCTAAATGCCTTCTGTGAATACCAAAAGTCTTAAAGTGAGGATTTTTCTCAGTTTATGAGTAGTAAAGTTAGGACTCCTAACTTTAGGACTCCTAAATGTCTTCTGTGAATACAGAAAGTCTTGAAGTTAGGATTTTTCTCAGTTTAGGAGTAGTAAAGTTAGGACTCCTAACTTTACTACTCCTAAACTGAGAAAATTCCTAACTTTAAGACTTTCGGTATTTACAGAAGGCATTTAGGAGCCCTAAATTAGAACTCCTAACTTCTGTGAATACCGAAATGAGTAAGTGCCTTCTGTGAATACCAAAATGGTAGTAAGTTTAGGATTTTGCCTTAAGTTAGTTCTGTGAGTGGGACCCAGTGTGTTTAGAGTAATTTTCTTGCCTGAAAATACTCAATATTCTAATGAAAAACGATGACCCCGGACCTGTCGAACTTTCTCCAGACAGTGATAGTGATTTTTGAATGTTTAATCTATTGACTGTAAATGACTATTGTATTTGAATGATCACATTTGGAACTAAAATAATTGTGTTTAGAGTCATTTTCCTGCCTGAAATTGGTCAAAATAGAAGCTTTTGAGTAGGTTGACACATCTGTAAAAATGGCAAAGTCAAAGTCAAATTAGCTTTATTCGACGATTGTCATAGAAGCATACAATAAAAATTGAATATATGTACAAAAAGGAAAAACATATTAAATAGTTTAAAATTAGTATTACAACATGATTGAGATTTCATGGCTTTAAAGAATCTGCCCAACCAACGATTTACTCCTGATCACCCATGCCCTTCCAAGGAATTTAGCAACAGATATATAAATAAATGGAATTTCTGCAGTACGCAAAATTCTCACTGCTACCTTGGCATTCCTAGTGCCCAACTGGAGACACATTGGTTTTATCCAGGCTCGTCGCGGAATTACATATAATGGACATTGAAACAGGACATGGTTAATTGATTCAGTAAGTGCCGGACAACCCGGGCAATTGAGCAAGTTTCTCGAGGACCATCTAGATGTGAATTCTCTGACTGGAAGACTACCAACTCTGAATTGGAAGTAAAGCTTCCTATCCAGGGGTTTAGTAATATCATCCCAGAAAGTTGCCAGGGAAATCGTGTCCTTTAAATCAAGAAATACGCCTGTTAATGAGAGCGGGGCTGTACTCCTATATACTTGAGTAGCCACCATTTCCCAATATAGGGCCTTCAATACTTTCTTTGACGGGAACCCAGCATTTGCTGGGTCCTCCCACAAATCCTTCAGGCCCAATTCTTTAAGAATCTCACATATTCTATGTAGCCACTTAACTTTGTGGAAAGTATCGATCTTAATTATGTCCATAAGGCCAAGAGCAAAAAGCCTAAGTTCCGGGGTAACCCATAATCGTCGCCAGTATAAAACTGGTCGAAACGAGGCAATTATTGCTATTGGTCTCATCCCTAAGTCATAAAACAAAGGACACAAAGGAGTACTCTGTGGTAATTTAGTGAGATTACGTAAAAAACGGTTTTCTGAGGTAGACATTTTATGTAAATTCTCAAATCCTCATATCTCGACTCCATAGAGCGCTGCACCAACCACTTTTCCATCATACACACGGATTGCCGGGTCGATTGGTTTTGTCAAAGATTTAGTATGTTCTTTACTCAGCGCGCCAGAGAGTTGAGAATGTTTAAGGGTTGCCAGATCAACTTGCTTCTTCCAGCCCAAATCATGTTGGATACAAATACCTAAATAGTTAAAATCTTGGACCTGATCAAGTGGCAAATTGTTCATGAATATTTTGCCCTTGAAAGATTTGGTCTGATTAAAAGTCATGAATTTAGATTTTAAAACATCTATTTCTAGCCCTCGAGCTAAACAAAAGTCCTCAAAAATACCTAATGATTTCTGTAGACCACTTATTTAGCAATAATCAGACAATCGTCTGTAAAAATGGCAATTTTGGTCACAGTGATGCTTAAAAAAAAGGTTTTTCGACATGAGTCACGATCCAATTGACATTTCAAATCATTTTTTGCACAGTCTGAAAAATCAATTTTCTGATGAAAAATGATGACCCCGGACCTGTTGAATTTTCTCCAGATGGTCCGTAATGGTGATATTTTATTGTTTAATCTTTTCACTGTAAATTACTATTGCATGTGAATTATCACTTTTGGAACTAAAATAAGTGTGTTTAGAGTCAATTTCAAGTCTTTATTGCGATTTTCATCATAAAAGACAACATATACAATTATAAAAGAAAGAATACAAATAAGCGATAGTGGACCAAGATCACATCATAAACTGCAGGGATTACATACACAGCAGCGGTATTATAAATAAATATTGGATTAAAATAGCCAGTGATCAATAAAATAACAATATAATAAATATGTCATATTGAAATACATCAGTAATAAAATAACCATATTGTCAAATGAGGCATAATTTGTGTGCGCGTATAATCCAAAACCAGTGGAGAAATTTTGCCACAGCAATAGTCACAGATTGTGAGGTGTTGGTTTTAAGGCACCGCAGAGCCTCAACACCCGTCTTAAGACCTAATAGTAAACAGATTGGTTTTAGCCAAACCCGCTTAGGAATTCTATACTCCGGGCAGATAAATAGGACGTGTGCAATACTTTCCCTTTGGGCAATACAAAAAGGACAATCCGGTTTAAGGCCTAATCACCATTTGGCTACAAAGCAATTGATAGGAAGAGTTCCCACCCTAAATTGATGATATCGCTTCCTATCTTCTACAACTGTAATGCAGTCCCAATAGTTTTCAAAAAAGGGGCTATCCTTTTGATCCAAAAAATCCGAAGTTAGAGACGGGCCAACGCTTGAGCCAAATCTGGTTTCCATAACTACTCGCCAATAAAGTTCTTTTAAAATTTTTCTGGGGGGAAAAATGTGTAATGTAGGTTCGTCCCATAAACTTGCTAGGCCCATAGCTCGATAAAGTAACCTGACCTCACTCATCCAAGCAATCTTGTGCGCCTTATCAACCCCCCTAATGCCCAAAAATGCCCGGCCATACTCAGAGAGTTCAGGAGTCACCCAGAGCCGCCTGCAGTAGGCCACTGGACGATATCATGCGATATCCTCTAAAAACAAAACCCCCAAATCATAATAAAGGGGTATAAGGGGGGTGGATACTGGGAGGCCAGTAATAATACGTAAAAACTTGCTTTGGGCCTGAGTTAATTGGGTAAGATTACTATGACCCCACAGTTCTGCCCCATAAAGAATTGCCGAACTTATCTTGGCATCATATATTTTAAGGGCTGGTAGCATAGGTCTAGTGTGAGACAGGTGAAGCTCTTTGATTAATGCACCCGTTAAATTGACCATTTTTTAGGGCATCCTCTAGCTACATACAGAGTGTTTTCCCTTATCATACACTAATCCATGTCAGCCTTCCATGCCTCCACTTTGAGCAGTACACCTGCGCCCCACAACCTAGCCAGATTCCTTTCGGCTACTGTCAAGCCAAATCTAACCCATATTTTGTCTTTACTTGTTAAGTCGGTGGGCTCCCAAATTTTCAGAAGATATCTTTTGGCATCAAGTTCTACATCCAGTCCAAGGACCTCTCCAAGACAGTCATGGACTCCCTTCCAGTATCTCTGGATGTACACACATTCCCACAAAATATGCATAAATGTACCTGTCTGGCCAGCCTTCTACACATGTCATTGTCTACCCTGCCTATGCGGACTAGCTGATACCCAGTGATGTAAATTCTATGGAGCATCTTGAGTTGGACCAATTGCAGTTGGGAGGAGATTGCGACCTCTCATGGAGAGGCCACCGCTTCCTGCCACTCCTCATCATCGAGCTCCAGTCCATATCCTTCCCAGTGCTTTTGGGCCAGTCTAAGGGTGTCTGTGGCGTTATTAACCAATTTCCTATAGGTCAGGGATACTGCTTTCGTTTGCATCTACCCATCGAGCAACCTATCCTCCAGCGGTGAGGACTTTGGGAGAGATTCTCCCTTTGGTAACCGTGATGTTAGTGCATGTCTTACTTGCAAATATCTGAAGTATTCTGAGGTGGCCAAATCATATTCTTGTTGCAGGGTGGCGAATGGGACCATTTCACCCTTCTTCCATAGGTCGCCTATTTTTGTAATCCCAATCAGGTCCCATTTTTTCAAATCCCTTCGTGTCTTTCAGGGTGCCCAACTGAGTCCCACAGAGGAGTAGCTTGTGTGAGATTTTGTTTCCACCCCAAGCTTCTATTGACTGCATGCCACATCTGTACTGAATGCCTGGTTGGCCCTGTCAAGAGAAATTTCTTGGGCTTAGAGTAAAGGTCAATGTCATAATTACCACCCTGCAGTAGCCATTTGTCCATTTTATAACCTGGATCATCCCAGTGATGGTATGTCGATTGAGTGATAGCAGCCAGGTGGGCCGCCCAGTAATATTTTTTGATGTCAGGGAGTCCAATCCCCCGTCATACCAACTCAAGACTAATTTTGGAAAGGCTATACAAGGTCAACCTTTCCAGAGCAGTTAACTTTGAAGACGCTCCACCTCTTTGAAATATTTCGCCGGGCCTGGATCTGGAAAATTCTGAAGCGCGTACAGAAAGCATGGTAGTGACATCATTTTGAACAGGGCAACTCTTCCCAATAGCGAAAGCGGGAGAGTTTTCCAATTGGCCACATCTTGCTTCAATCTCTACAGTGGGGGTAGCAGGTTACGTTCATAACTAGTTCTGGGGTCTGTTGTGATAAATATTCCCAGATATTGGAAGCCCTCTTTTGCTTCCTGCATAGGACATCCCTTAGGCAAGGGAGGAGGCCCGCCATTGAGGACATACATTAAGGATTTACTTCAGTTAATGGTGTACCTGGAATATTTCCCAAAATTTGTAAATATGTTAAGCACTCTATAGAGTGAGGCTTTAGGGGATGCGAGGTACAGCAGAATGTCGTCCGCATAAAGGGATATGTGCTCCTCCCATGTTTCAGCCCACTTCAATCCCCGGATTATGAGGTCTCTGTGAATCCATGCCGCCAAAGCTTCCAGGGTTAGGGCAAAAAGTAAGGGGGATAGCGGACAGCCCTGTCGAGTCCCACGGCCCTGCGTGAATATTCCCGATTTTTTATTATTGACAACCACCTGCGCCAAGGGCTCTGTATACAAATGGCGCACCCACCCGATGACATTGGACCGAAGCCCATCTTAGCCAAGACAGCAAACAGATACAGCCACTCAATTGTGTCTAAGGCCATCGTGGTATCTGGTGAGAACGCGACTGCTACTTCTTGAATCATGCCCTGGTGCCCTAACACGCCATGCAGTCTCCTCAAGTTTAGTGCTGTATTTCGGTGAGGCATAAAGCCCTATTGATCCGGGTGCACTAATTTGCCGATCACAAAGAAAAGATATGCAGGCCTATATGGAAAAAGCAGCACACTACTAAACTACCACCACAAAATGACCCCAAGCCACATGGTCACTCACAGTCACAACAGGCCATGGAAAGCAATGAACTCAAGCAGTCCTATATGACCAGACAAAGGAGGTCTGCTAGACAACACAGCTTTAACACAAAAATACAAAAACAAAAATCAACAGGGCTACGATAGGTTGGAAAGTTACACAGCAAGCACACAAACACATCCAAAAAAGGTATTTATTTATTAACACACACACCCAAAAAGTGAAATACACCCCAACCACATTTAGCAATTCAATCCAATGCCGGCCATGCCCTACATGATGTTTAAATTCAACAGACACCACAGAAACATGCACCAATGGGTACCTCTGGGCCTACTGGTCGAAATTTCAAAGAAAAACAACTAGGCCCCTACTGAAACTACAGGCCACCCATAACAATCAATATTAAAACGATGAAAATCCCCAAAAATGTAGGTACAAACAAGCCCCAATCAAACAAACAAGTTCAACAATTCTCCAACTTACTTGTAAAATCTCAAATCCAAAAGTCCTCAAATCCAATCCAATGATATGATGCAGCAGAAAGACACAAAAAGTGATCCTTCCAGCTCCACATCCAAATGAAAGTGAACAGCACATGGAGAAAGCACTGGGAGGAGCCTGCTGGACAGGAACAGGAAGTTGGAGATTCAGGGGTACTTCCTTCCTCTTGAAAAAAAAAGTAAAATGAGAAAAAGGACTCCTCGCATAAAAAACTACAGCCAAATCACAATCAGAGGAGTTTTTTTGAGCAAAATGATCATTTTCGAGAAGGTTTTATGATGCTCGAGAGATATTCTTCGCCAGATTGTAGTATCTGCGTGTTCGGGGTCGTGATCTTACCAAGACTGCCGCCGGAAGTCAGATCGCACATCCGAATGAGGTGTTCGCGTTCGCTCACTCTCGCGGGATCGTGCGGCAGGATTCCAAATCTCGTGGTGCATGTGAACGGATAGAAAATCGAGTCGGCGAATGCAGAATCACGGTAAGTTGTTACCGCGCGCACGAGAACGCATATTGACTGCGCGAAGAAGAAAAACAGCTACGCTACGTATTTGGTAACTACGCGTTCCACGCGAACCGCGAAGTTACCAAAACTACGCAACTCCGTGAGCGGGGCGTAGTTCACCGCCCAGGGTTAGTTTATAATCATTTTCCTGCCAAAAATCAGTCATGATAGAAGCTTCTCTGGAGGAGGGAAAGTCTGTAAAAATTACAATTTTGGTCACTGTGAGGCTTTAAAAAGTGGTTAATCAATATGAGACACGATCAAATTGAGATTTGGATAATTTTTTGTACAGTCTAAAAAATCAATTTTCTAATGAAAAATGATGAAACCGGACATGTCGAACTTACTCCACATGGTCAGTAATGGTGATTTCTTAATGTTTAATCTTTTGACTGTAAATGACTTTTGCATGTGAATTATCACTTTTGGAACTAAAATACGTGGGCCTGATTCACAGAACTAACCTAAGACAAACTTACTACCATTTTGGTATTCACAGAAGGCACTTACTCATTTTGGTATTCACAGAAGGCACTTACTCATTTCGGTATTCACAGAAGTTAGGAGTCCTAACTTTAGGACTCCTAAATGCCTTCTGTGAATACTGAAAGTCTTAAAGTTAGAATTTTTCTCAGTTTAGGAGTAGTAAAGTTAGGACTCCTAACTTTAGGACTCTTAAATGTCTTCTGTGAATACAGAAAGTCTTGAAGTTAGGATTTTTCTCAGTTTAGGAGTAGTAAAGTTAGGACTCCTAACTTTACTACTCCTAAACTGAGAACATTTCTAACTTTAAGACTTTCGGTATTTACAGAAGGCATTTAGGAGCCCTAAATTAGAACTCCTAACTTCTGTGAATACCGAAATGAGTAAGTGCCTTCTGTGAATACCAAAATGGTAGTAAGTTTAGGATTTTGCCTTAAGTTAGTTCTGTGAGTGGGACCCAGGGGGCCCGATTCACAGAACTAACTTAAGATAAAATCCTAAACTTACTACCATTTTCGTATTCACAGAAGGCACTTACTCATTTTGGTATTCACAGAAGACACTTACTCATTTCGGTATTCACAGATGTTAGGAGTCCTAAGTTTAGGACTCCTAAATGCCTTCTGTGAATACCGAAAGTCTTAAAATTAGGATTTTTTCTCAATTGAGTAGTAGTAAAGTTAGGACTCCTAAGTTTAGGACTCCTAAATGCCTTCTGTGAATACCGAAAGCCTTAAAATTAGGATTTTTCTCAATTAAGTAGTAGTAAAGTTAGGACTCCTAAGTTTAGGACTCCTAAATGCCTTCTGTGAATACCGAAAGCCTTAAAATTAGGATTTTTCTCAATTTAGTAGTAGTAAAGTTAGGACTCCTAACTTTAGGACTCCTAAACTGAGAAAAATCCTAATTTTAAGACTTTCGGTATTCACAGAAGGCATTTAGGAGTCCTAAACTTAGGACTCCTAACATCTGTGAATACCGAAATGAGTAAGTGCCTTCTGTGAATACGAAAATGGTAGTAAGTTTAGGATTTTGTCTTAAGTTAGTTCTGTGAATCGGGCCCAGTGTGTTTAGAGTAATTTTCCTGCCTGAAATTGGTCAAAATAGAGGCATCTGACTAGGAGGAAAAGTCTGAGAAAATGGCTATTTGGGTCACTGTGAGGCTTTAAAATGTGGTTATTCAACATGGGGCTTGATCCAATTGACATTTTGAAACATTTTTTGTACAGTCCAAAAACTCAATATTCTAATGAAAAACGATGACCCCGGACCTGTTGAACTTTCTCCAGATGGTCAGTAATATGTGAATTTTTTAATGTTTAATCTTTTTACTGTAAATGACTAATGGATGTGAATTATCACTTTTTGAACTAAAATAAGTGTCTTTGGAGTCATTTTCCTGCCTGAAATCCGTCCAAATAGAACTTTTTGAGTAGGAGGGAAAGTCTGTAAAAATGGCAATTTTGGTTACTCTGAGGCTTTAAAAAGTTGTTCTTCAACATGAGGCATGATTCAATTGATATTTTGAAACATTATAGGTACAGTCCAAAAAATAAATTTTCTGATGAAAAACGATGATCTGTCGAACTTTCTCGAGATGATCAGTAATGGTGATTTTTGAATGTTTAATCTTTTGACTGTAAATGACTATTGCATGTGAATTATCACTTTTGGAACTAAAATAAGTTTGTTTAGAGTCATTTTCCTGCCAAAAACCTGTCAAAATAGAAGCTTCTGAGGAGGAGGGAAAGTCTGAAAAAATGGCAATTTTGGTCACTGTGAGGCTTTAAAAAGTGTTTATTCAATATGAGGCACGATCCAATTGACATTTTGAATCATTTTTTGTACAGTTCAAAAAATCTATTTTCTGATGAAAAACGATGACCCCGGACCTGTCAAATTTTCTCCAGATGGTCAGTAACGGTGATTTTTTAATTTGTCATCTTTTCACTGTAAATGACCGTTGATGTAAATTATCACTTTTTGAACTAAAATAAGTGTTTGGAGTAATTTTCCTGCCTGAAATCTGTCAAAATAGAAGCTTCTGAGGAGGAGGAAACATCTATGAAAATGGCACTTTTAGTCACTGTGAGGCGTTAAAAAGAGTTTTTTCATCATGAGGCACGATCCAATTGAAATTTTGAATAATTTTTTGTACAGTCCCAAAAATCTATTTTATAATGAAAAACGATGACTCAGGACCTGTTGATCTTTCTCCAGATGGTCAGTAATTGGGATTTTTATTTACATTTCTTTTTATTAAACAGCAAAGAAATGACATTCATGGCTACAATCCAATGGGATAAGTCCAATTTCACATTAACATACATACATAGTGCCACTGTAAAATATAATGCTTTGAATGTTATTGTAACATCAGCTATGGCGTGCTGGGATCTTTGAGAGAGGGGACAGTTGGTGGGACACAAATACTACAATGATAATCATTCCACTTGCTCCATATAGAAGACCATTTTTTAGGGCATCCTCTAGCTACATACACAGTTTTTTCCCTTATTTTTGATAAACAAGTTTTTATTGTGTTTTCGGCATGAAGGACAATATCCAGAATGATATACAACAGTGTGTGAAACATGGCATCAGTAACTGCAATCAGGAAAGCAATTGGTAAGCGAGTGTAAACATAACCCCCCCGTCCTCCCCCATCCCCTGTCCCCGCCCTCTGCGCCCCACCCCTCAAAACAAGCCCCCCAGCCATTTCCCCCATATTTTGCGGAATCTTTTAGGGCAGCCCTGGGCAGTGTATAACGACCGCTTTTGGGCCGCACACCAATCTACCCCTCTACTCCAGGTAGCCCTACTGGGCGGATCCGGTTGTGACCACACGGCTGCTATATCCCTCTTAGCTACCATTAGGGCAGTAGTGAGGAAGTATTTATCGTTACGGGATCCATCCACCCCATCCGTGATGCCCAACAGAGCCAGTCTAGGGTCGTGGGGGACCTCCCATCCCAGGACCTCCGCGAGATCAGCCTCAATCGCTGCCCAGTAGCCCTCCAGGCGGGAACAAGACCACACCATATGGAAGAAATCCGCCGGGGCCACCCCACAACGAGCACAAGAGGAGTCCACACGGAGGCCCGCACGATATAGACGTTCCGGAGTCAGATAAATGGTGTGAAGGTAATAGAGTTGGATGAGCCGCAGCCTAGCGGAGGTGGTAAGCGACCGAGGGGCCATAAGGGCATCCCTCCAGTCCGCGTCATCCAGGGGTCCCACCCAAGCCTCCCATCGCTGTTTTAGGCCGCTCCAGTCTACCGGGGTATTGTTGATCAGGGATTTGTAAATGCGGGATATCCCCCCTTCCCCAGACACCCCAACATCACCTGAGCTTCAGGCGGGCTATGAGAGGGCAACCTGGAGTCTAGAGGGACGTGGGCCTGGACCGCATGGCGCAGCTGAAGGTATCTATAGAATTGGGACGGCTGAAGCGAGAAGCGGGTCTGAAGCTCCTGGAAGGAACACATGTGGCTCCCCTGCCATATATCGCCCAGACTAGAGATCCCTAGAAGGTCCCACTGCCGAAAGCCCGCGAGTCCCACCACCTCCCGTAGCCATGTCCCGTGCCAAAGAGGTGTGAGTTGAGTCTTCGTCCCCGACCACCGGGTGTGCCTCAAAGCTGCGCGCCACGCGAGGAGAGGGGCCCGCACGACGCCGGGGAGCGACCGGGGGACCGCTGCCCCATAGAGCATGTTTTGGATAGAGGAGAACCCGAGGCATTGCACTTCGAGTCGATAAGCCGGATCGCCCCATCCACTCGAGAACCAGTCATGGATCACCAGTAGCTGGGTGGCCAGGTAGTAGAGATATAAGTTAGTCATGCCCAGGCCGCCGTCATAGGAGGGGACTCTGCAGCGGTCGAGAGCCAGCCGGGGCCTGCCGCCGCCCCAGAGAAATTTAATCACCATCTTATCCAGTTCCCGAAACCACGGGCGCGGAAAGGGGCACGGAGTGTTTTGTAGCATATATAGGAACTTCGGGAGGACCATCATCTTATAGAGGGCGACTCTCCCCAGCGGATTCAATGGGAGTGACTGCCACCGGAGCAAATCTGATCTGGTCCTGTTGACCACCGGAGCCACATTGAGGGCCCAACAGAGTTCCGGAAGGAGGGTGACCCAGATCCCCAGGTATTTAAATGAGAGTCTCCGGAGGGGAATATCCGATTGCCAATCGAAGCAATCCCTTGATGGGTGCAGCGGAACTAAAACGGATTTCTTAGGGTTAAGATGAAGACCCGACGCTTGGCCAAATCGACGGAGAATCCAGCGGACCCGGGGCCCCGAGGTCGCTGGGTCAGAGAGATAGAGGAGGACGTCGTCCGCATAGAGGGCGATCTTATCGGGGGTCATACCTGGCCAGTCCCACCCATGGAGAACGGGATCCGAACGAATCAATACCGCCAGGGGTTCCATGGCCAGCGCGAAAAGGAGGGGTGAGAGCGGACACCCCTGGCGCGTTCCTCGACCAATGGGAAACGGGCGGGATAGAGCCCCGTTGACAAGGACACGGGCCCGCGGGCCCGCGTACAGGACCGCCACCATGGGACGGAACTGGGGACAGAAATATTTGCTCCAGGACCTTACCCAAGTACTCCCACCCCACTGAGTCGAAGGCCTTCTCAAAGTCGACCAGCAGGAGGGCCAGATAGGGGGAAAGGCGGCCGCGGTGCGCCAGAGCAAGGTGCAGGCGCCGCAAACAGTGTCTGGTCCCCCGGTCCGGCATAAATCCACATTGGTCCGGGTGGACCAGGGAGGCAAGATATGGGCGCAACCGCTGCGCAAGGACCGTGGCATTAATTTTGAGTTCGGTGTTAATAAGGGATATCGGCCGGTAGGCCGAGCAGGACAGCGAGGGGGGCTGCGTCTTGGGGAGGACAACTATGGTGGCTGTGTCCGTCTTGGGCCGGAACGAGCCCGTCTCCACCGCGTCTGCAAACAGGTCACGGAGCCGCGGGGCCAGAATATCACGATAGTGAGCATAGTATTCCTGAGGGAACCCATCAGGTCCCGGGGTCTTCCCGGGCACCAGTCGGCCAATCACTTCCTCAATCTCCTGCAGCTCGATGGGTGAGTCGAGGGTCTCAGAGACCCCAGGCCACAGCCGCTCAAGCACCGCTCCGTTCGTCTCCAGCAACTCCTCCAGGGAGAGCGTGGATGTCCGGAGTCGGTACAGCCGGGAGTAATAGTCAGCGAACGCTTGGGCCATCGCCACCGAGGCTGTATGGAGGCCGCCCACAGAGTCCGCGATGGCTGGAATAATCCTACCTGCCCGGGGGTAAGTAGCCAGCCGGTGGAGGAGGGTGCCGTTTTTGTCGCCCCAGCCGTATACCCGGGCCACCGAGGAGCGCCACAAAGTCTTTGCCGCCTCCAGGGAGTGCAGACGGATCTCCTCCCGCAGAAAGGCCAAGCGACGCGTTCGCGTGTTGTCGTCCAACTCCCCCAGGCTGCGTTCCAGTTCCAAGGCTTGAGCCTCGCACTCCGCGAGTTTCTGGGATTGAGCACGTCTTTGCCGCTGCAGATGCCTCTTAGCAGCCCCCCGAATAGTCGCCTTGCCGGCCTCCCACAGGACGGCAGGTGAGGGGACGGAGCCCACGTTGTGAGAGTAATAATCAACTATTTCGCCACCGACCGCTTTCCGAAAAGCCTTATCGTGGAGGAACCAAGCGTTCATACGCCACATCGGACGGCAGAGAAGGGGGGGGCCAAGAGCAAGGAGCACCGGCGAGTGGTCCGAAAGGCCCCTCGGGAGAATGCGCACATCCTGCACCCCCCCGCAGTCAGTAGACAGAACGAAGATGAGGTCGATCCGGGCATGGGAGTGATGAGCCGCCGATGTGTGGGTGTATCGGCAAGTCTGCGGGTGCCAGATCCTCCAGACATCGCAGAGGCCCTGAGATTCAGCCCAGGTCGAGAGCTGTTTGGTGCGAGCAACGCGGGCCAGGGATATCGGACCCGTCGAGTCCAGGTGGGGCGTGTGGACAGCGTTAAAGTCTCCGCCGAGAACGAGGGAGCCCGCGGGAAGCGTCGGGAGGAGGCCCGCGGTGTAGGAGAGGGCCGACGACAGGATGGATGGAGCCGCATAGAAGGATATCAGGGTGAGGGGGCACCCCTCAAGAGTACCACATATCGCCTCTAACATGCCCCGGGGGTCCAAGTGCACCTGGGTCAGGACAAAGGGAAAGGACTTGCGGAGCAGGATAGCTACCCCTCGGGATCCCCGCGCAAACCCTGAGTGCCACACCCTGTCATAACCATAGCGGGAAAGAAAGGGACAATTGTTGCCCAGAAGGTGAGTCTCCTGGAGGAGGAGCACATCGATCTCAGCACGTTGCGCATACTTGAGGACCGCCATGCGCTTAAAACGGTCCAGAAGACCATTGACGTTCCAGGATAAGACGCGCATGGCGGCCCTCGGAACAGGTGGGTCAGCCATAATCTAGGACAGAAGAGGGGGCCAGTGAAGGCGCGGCTGTGCACGCTTCTAGAAAGGAGGGACAGCGGGACAGCGGGCAGGAGAGCAGATCAAAGGTGACAAGATGCGTATGCACAACAAATAAGAGGGAGTCACCCCTCACCAACAAAACCTTCCCAATGAGGAAGAAACAACCCCAAACCAACCCCAAACCCCCACCCCCACCCTACATTTCGAAAAAGGAAGCATCTGTCGCCCGAACCAAACGAAAGAACCACCAAGCTAAAACGCTCGGGCTTGAGCACTAGTGGACCCCTGATACAACTGAAGTCAAGCCTGATTCACCTGCCCTGGCCAAGAGCAACACTGACAGCGGAGCACTCCAACTCCCGCCCGGGCACCCTCCACCTCCCCCCCCAAAGAAACAGAGAGAGTCAAATAGTAGGGCTGCGAGAGAGGTCCGAAGTGTCCACCAACTCGGCCGGTTGGGTTGCAGGGCCTGCCAGCCGGGGCGACACGGCGCGCCGCCCGTCAGCCGCGGGACTGGCGTGTGCGGCTGAGGAGGCAGAGGATGCCCTCGACCCCGGGCGCGGCCGTCCCCCAGAGCGCGTGGTGATCACCTCCTCCGCCGTGCGCTCCCGGGGTAACGTGCGATGCCGCCGGCGGGTCCTCGACGTCCGGGGCCTCCCCCGTCTTCCCTGCAAACCCGCCGGCGATCCGCGCCCAGAGCGGCGCAGGGGATGCTCCTCCACCAACCAGGACCAGGCCGCTCGTGGAGTATCGAAGAACAGTGTTTGTTGCTGGAAGATGACCCGGAGGCGGGCCGGGAATTGAAGCTGGTATTGGAGGCCCAGGGAACGCATCTTCTGCTTCACTTCAGTGTAGGAGCGGCGCAGCTCCTGGACTTCACGAGTATAGTCCGGGAATATCATGATTTTGTGGTTTTGGTAGTGGAGGGTGTCCGTGCGCCGGGCCTCGCGGAGAATGGCATCCCTGTCTCGGAAGTTCAAGAGCTTGAGGATGAATGGCCGGGGGGGCGCACCAGGGGGCCCGGGGGCCAAGGAGCGATGGGCTCTCTCCACCACGAACGAAGCAGACAGGCTGCCCTCCGGCATCCAGGATCGGAACCAGCGCTCCATAAAGTCATCCGCCCGGCCCGATTCGACCCCCTCCGGGAATCCCACTAAGCGCAGGTTGCTGCGCCGAGCGCGGTTTTCTGCATCTTCGACCCGGCGGTGTAGCTCCTTAGAGTGGGTGGTCAGCTCCTGAACCTGGTCCTGTAGATGACGGATGTCGTCTTCAGCGGTGGATATCCTGGATTCGGCCTCTGAGATGCGTGTGGTGGCGTTCCGGAGATCTTGCCGGAGAAGAGCAACATCCACCTTGACCTCCCCCACCATGCCCTCTAGGGAAGCGCGGGAGGAGTTGATGGCCTGCAGGATGGTAGTGAGGTCAGCAGCGGGAGCCGGGGCCAGCTCGCCCGTGGGTCCAGACCCCCTCTCAGAGGTCGTAAATTTGTCCATCCTGGTTTGGGTGGCCCCGGACGCAGACTTGGGGGCCTTGTCCTTACCCATGTCGGGGGCGGCGGTCAGCTAGGCCGGGCAACGGGTGGGAGACACCCCCCCAGGACGTCGACGAACGCCCGGGGTGACAAGGAGGCAGAAGGAGGTATGGCCGGGGGTTCCCACGCCGGGAAATGGTCGGGCACCACCAGCCCCAGCGGTCAAGCCCCAGCGGGCCCCCCAGCGGGACAGCCAGTCTGACCCTAGGCCGCAGTCGCGCCCGTAGCCTCCCACCAACAAGGCGAGGTCCAGTACCGCAGTTCAGGGTCCCAGGGCCACGGAGTGTCCCCCGAGTGCACCACAGCCTGCAACCGCCAAGGCCTCGACTCCTGCGCACTGGCGACCTCTCCTAGGGGGCACCTCACCAGTATGGGCCCCCCTCTGCCCCAAGGTACGTTGCCACACTTCGGAGCTCGCCGTCCGGGGCCCAGAGCGATGGGAGGGGGGGGGGAGGACGACACACACCCCCCCTCGACCGCCGATGCGCGGCCCGAGTCCAAGAGGGCCCCTCTGCACCCGTAATCCGTTCGGCAACCTCGGGCCAATGAGGCCAATGCAGCGCTACAGCCAGGAGGAGGAGGGAGAGGGGGGGGGCTGTGGGCCCGGGCCCCCGGCTGCCGGTGCACAGCCCGAAGGGGGGGGACTCCTCTCTGCACCCGGCCCCACAGCCACCCCGACGAGGCGGTCCCATGCAGCCGCACTCACCGGTCGCTCCGCCACCGCAGTCCTCTCGGGGGGGGGTCCGTCACACTCCCCTGGGTCTCCACAGTATGCTAGGGGAGGAGGGCCACGCCTCGCCGGCGCCGTCAGGGCCCTCGGCAGCCTCGCGGCCGCCGCCTCCTCGTCACTGGCAGGGTCCGGCCTGCGCCCCTCGTGGGCACCACGGGCTCAATTTACTGCTCGCCCAGGCCGCGGCTCCACAGCCGCCACCATTCGCTGCCGGTCGGGGCCCGCAACGTCCAGGCGGGTCCCGCGATGTCCGCGGCGCCCCCAGAGCAGGCTCGAGACAGCTGGGCAGCTTCACGTGTCTCCGCACCCCGAACGAGCCGGCCAGGGCAGTTCAGGGAAGGAGCCAGAAGGATGTGCGGGAACCGGCGCCGGGAGCCTTACGGAGAGGCGTCCATGACAGTCGGGCGCCACCTAGCGCTCCAGTTTTTTCCCTTATCATACACCAATCCATGTCAGCCTTCCATGCCTCCACTTTGAGCGGTACACCTGCGCCCCACAACCTAGCCAGATTCCTTTTGGCTACTGTCAAGCCAAATTTAACCCATATTTTGTCTTTACTTGTTAAGTCGGTGGGCTCCCAAACATTCAGAAGACATCTTTTGGCATCAAGTTCTACATCCAGTCCAAGGGCCTCTCCAAGACAGTCATGGACTCCCTTCCAGTATCTCTGGATGTACACACATTCCCACAAAATATGCATAAATGTACCAGTCTGGCCACAGTGCCTTCTACACATTCCATTGTCTACCCTGCCTATGCAGACTAGCTGAGACCCAGTGATGTAAATTCTATGGAGCATCTTGAGTTGGACCAATTGCAGTTGGGAGGAGATTGCGACCTCTCGTAGGGAGGCCACTGCTTCCTGCCACTCCTCATCATCGAGCTCCAGTCCATATCCTTCCCAGTGCTCTTGGGCCAGTCTAAGGGTGTCTGTGGCGTTATTAACCAATTTCCTATAGGTCAGGGATACTGCTTTCGTTTGCATATACCCATCGAGCAACATATCCTCCAGCAGTGAGGACTTTGGGAGAGATTCTCCCTTTGGTAACCGTGATGTTAGTGCATGTCTTACTTGCAAATATCTGAAGTATTCTGAGGTGGCCAAATCATATTCTTGTTGCAGGGTGGCGAATGAGACCATTTCACCCTTCTTCCATAGGTCGCCTATCTATGTAATCCCAATCAGGTCCCATTTTTCAAATCCCTTTGTGTCTTTCAGGGTGCCCAACTGAGTCCCACAGAGGAGTAGCTTGTGTGAGATTTTGTTTCCACCCCAAGCTTCTATTGACTGCATGCCACATCTGTACCGAATGCCTGGTTGGCCCTGTCAAGAGAAATTTCTTGGGCTTAGAGTAAAGGGCAATGTCATAATTACCACCCTGTAGTAGCCATTTGTCCATTTTATAACCTGGATCATCCCAGTGATGGTATGTCGATTGAGTGATAGCAGCCAGGTGGGCCGCCCAGCAATATTTTTTGATGTCAGGGAGTCCAATCCCCCGTCATACCAACTCAAGACTAATTTTGGAAAGGCTATACGAGGTGAACCTTTCCAGAGCAGTTCCCTTTGAAGACTCTCCACCTCTTTGAAATATTTCGCCGGGACCGGATCTGGAAAATTCTGAAGCGCGTACAGAAAGCATGGTAGTGACATCATTTTGAACAGGGCTGCTCTTCCCAACAGCGAAAGCGGGAGAGTTTTCCAATTGGCCAAATCTCGCTTCAACCTCTACAGTGGGGGTAGCAGGTTACGTTCATAACTAGTTCTGGGGTCTGTTGTGATAAATATTCCCAGATATTGGAAGCCCTCTTTTGCTTCCTGCATAGGACATCCCTTAGGCAAGGGAGGAGGCCCGCCATTGAGGACATACATTAAGGATTTACTTCAGTTAATGGTGTACCTGGAATTTTTCCCAAAATTTGTAAATATGTTAAGCAATCTATGGAGTGAGGCTTTAGGGGATGCGAGGTACAGCAGAATGTCGTCCGCATAAAGGGATATGTGCTCCTCCCATGTTTCAGCCCACTTCAATTCCCGGATTATGAGGTCTCTGTGAATCCATGCCGCCAAAGTTTCCAGGGTTAGGGCAAAAAGTAAGGGAGATAGCGGACAGCCCTGTCGAGTCCCATGGCCCTGCGTGAATATTCCCGATTTTTTATTATTGACAACCACCTGCGCCAAGGGCTCTGTATACAAATGACGCACCCACCTGATGACATTGGGCCGAAGCCCATCTTAGCCAAGACAGCAAACAGATACAGCCACTCAATTGTGTCTAAGGCCATCGTGGCATCTAGTGAGAACACGACTGCTCCTTCTTGAATCATGCCCTGGCGCCCTAACACGCCATGCCGTCTCCTCAAGTTGAGTGCTGTATTCCGGTGAGGCATAAAGCCCTATTGATCCGGGTGCACTAATTTGCCGATCACTTGAACCAAACAACCAGCCAGCATTTTGGCAAGTACTTTAGACTCTGCGTTTAATAAGGTGATGGGCCTATAGGAAGAAAAATGATTTCTAGGTTTGCCCATTTTGTGTATGGTAACCAATGTAGCCACCCTTTGATCTCGAGGGAGCACTCCCGAATCACGGCTTTCATTAAACATGGCCCGTAGGTAAGGGGCAATTATATCTAGCTTCAGCTTGTATAGCTCAATCGGCAGCCCATTAGGGCCCATAGCTTTACCTGACTGGAGGTTTCTAATTGCCTGGGCAACTTCATCATTAGTAAAATCGCTATCAAGCGCGTCCCTTTCATATGCGACTAAAGTAGGGAGCAGTATATCCGAGAGGTAGGGAGGGAGGAGCTCGCTCGGTAGATGGAGCGATAATAATCAGCAAATTCCGTGGCTATCTCTTGTGGGTCTGTTATTATTTCCCCTGACCCCTTCATTAGTTCTGATACTAGTCTACTCACCAGCTCTTTTGTATCTAACCAAACCAACAACTTTCCAGCCTTGACCCCAGTTCATACAGTCTGCCCTCTTTGTCTCCTCTCAGAGTCTTGGCCATGTCAGTAGCAATGGTTCGATATTCCTCTCTTTTGAGATCCAGGGCATAGAGTCTGTCTTGTGTCATTGGTCTCTCTGTTTCTTCCTCCATAAGGAGGATTTCTTCCTCTAAGCAGGCTAGATCTTTTGTCTTTTCTTTCCGCACACCGGCAATCAGTGAAATTGCTTGACCCCTTAGTACAGTTTTAAAGGCTTCCCACAGAGTTTGGGATGACTGCACTGATTCTTTGTTTTCTAGAAAGTAGTTTTCAATACCTTTTGACAGTTTGCTTTTGACCACAGGGTTCCGAAAGTACCAGGGGTTAATGGGCGCTATTCTGCCCACCATTTTCTCACCCAGGACCACTTCTGCTCATAATAGGGAGTGGTCAGATATGCCACGAGCCAGGTGCCTAATTTCCCAAATATTTCCTATTTGGGACCCTGGAGTAAGAAGATAATCTATGCGAGATAAGCTGTTATGTTCCCCTGAATGGAATGTGTGTTGGATACTTTCTGAGTGATATACTCTCCACGTGTCCACAAGGCCCAACGCATCTAGGAAATCAGAAAGCCAGCTATGTGAGGGGCTTAGATTACGGGGAGGACACCGATCAAGGGAACCAGACACAACAGAGTTAAAATCACCACCAGTTAGCCTTCCGGGAATGACAGTGTGATTTTGCCTAAATATTTGAAGGTTTGGCCCTGTAACCCTGGCGGGACATATACTGCTACTAGCGTAAGTGACTTCCCCTCCCACTGCCCTGAAATTACAGAATATATACCCATCCCATGAGTCCAGGTGTGCTTTATTGACAATGGAAAGGAATTTTTAAACATAATGCCCACTCCCCCGGAACCTGTGGTAAAACCAGAATGAACCACTAGCCGGTAGCCCCATCTACTCATAGCTTTACAGGAGTTGCCAACTAAGTGCGTTTCTTAAAGGAGCACCACATCAGGGGCGTGTCGCTTAATATATTGTAATACGATACTACGTTTTAGTTTGTCCCCAAGTCCATTTATATTCCAAATTAGGAGCTTAACGTTTTTATCCCAGTGCGTCCCCATTCGTATAGTCATGGTTTGCGTATCCCATCTCTTATCTTGCAATATTCAATGCCGCACTTTCTGATAAAACATGAAACAATCCAATCCCAACCCAACTACCCCCCCTTCCTGCTCCCCTGCACTCTGGGCCTAAAACTGCCCATGAATCGAACTATGTAGAGTGCCTGTCACCCAAACTTTAAACTAAAAGTAGAATATAGTGGGGGGGACTCTGCCTACCCGACCCCTTCCCTTAATCAAAAACATTGTGCCTCGCTAGGGGGGCCCATATTCTGGAGGTAAAAAGCTACAAAAACACAAAACGAATGGGCTCAAAGTGCCTGAATGCGACTAAACTAAAGCCAAGCTAACAAAGTCCTCAAAAGGAGGACGTAATCCCATCACCCACCGTGGTGGCATGCTTCATCATATGGGATCTCCTCTCAGCCAAACCTGGTTTGGCTGAGGAGCTACTACTCCCAGTGTGCAGCTGCAGGAGGAGCTTGCAGATGTTTTGTTCTACGCTGATAGAATGTGATCTCCTAAAGATCGATGAAGCTGACCTTGGTAGGGTGAATATAAGCAGTGCAGTGTGAAGAGAGTGATTTAAAATTGACTACAGGAACACAAAAAAGCTTTAATAAGGAATGTCCCTGTGCCAACGTTAAAAGCAAGATAGTAGCGCGGACTGGCCTAATAACCGAACGCACTAACAAAATCCAGAAGACGGTCTACATGTTTCAGCCTATACCGATCAAAAATGTTTAGGATCTAGGCTTTCATCAGGACCATTATAACAAAAACTACTGCACTTACAACGAAGTGCAAAGAGCAATGACTTGTACTAGTGTTTAGGTGGAAACAGGCCGATACACCAACCTTGTACCGCAGGATCAAATTCAATAGTTTAAAGTATCCTGCCAGTCACAATGGTACGTACCCGTAATTAAATCGGGGCTACGCCTACCGCTCCTGGTAAATTACACGTTAGCTTAAGTTTCTATATTTTATTTCTTCACATGGAAAATCTCTTTTTACGTGGGGACCTCTCTTCAGCTCCACTCTCATATGAGATGGTAGCTTTGAGGGGTTTTCAAACCCGACTGCACAATTACTCCGCCCTTTTATTGACACAAAATTCACGTTTCTATAGGAGTGTAAAAACCATTAGCAATGTCTGTGAATAAATAAAAAGTCATGACTGTTCATGTCCACCACATTCCCAATGACCACACCCCAACTGCCCGACCTCAGGAACGCTCATGTTCCCACCACCAATTATAAAGTTCCAAACGTGGAAAACCTGTGATGCTGGTGGATTTCCACCTTAACAAGGTCTACTTGAAAACCTTAAATGATAGCAAGTGAGGACGTATTTGTTGTTGAAAACACAAATAATTTGGTTTAGAAGTGGAATGGGTCCAAGGTAGTTCAAAGTGAAAGTTCAGACAGAAGTTACAATACCTGAAGTCTTTGGAAACTAAGAGAAGTGCCATGCCATATATAAACTTCTACTTACCGGAATTGCGCCTTCTGCCATCAACTCCCTAAAAAATAATATTTAAGACAATTAAAAATCATGTATTTAAGTCAAAGCGAGAATGTTCAGCTAATGCTTTGTCATGGTTTCTTTAAGGACTATGAAATTGCTTGGAAGCAGTGTACACTGTTTATTGCATTGAAACTAAATGCTGCTTTCATTATAACTTGAACTATAGCGTAAACTGAGCTGCATTGGTTTTAAAATCTAATGCTGAAAGTTGATCGGCAAAGAGAACCGGACTTTCTTTCTAGCACAAGGAAGCCTTTTGGAACATATGTGCACTCGATAGAGTATATTTTCATTCATCTAGTCTTTCATTTATTTAACAACAGATGCTTTTATTTTCAGTTATAGTTTGGAATATAGAGTCAAAATATTGAGGACAAAAATATTGAAAGGTAAGTGCATATAGGGAGATATAGATTTAATATTCTTAACTGCACCTCTATGTACCTTAAAAAAATAAATATATATATAAATGTAATCAAGGTAAACATATGTGGAGGCAGGTATGGAAAATCTATATAACCCCTTCACTGTGCCTGTCGGCCAACGGGCATCACGAGCACTACCTCTGTAGTGCTGAGCACGTCCGTTGGCCGATGCGACCCCGCCCACTTATTCAATCCGCCGCACCGCAGCGGAATTTGCGCTGTGGTTAAGCGGATATACTTACCTGTCAATATTTTATCCTCAGTAGTATGGCTACGATATTATGTTCTAATATTATTCAGGACCCACACCATGAAATTCTCATCTATTTGTTCTTCTTGGTACACTCGCTTAATGCTGGATTCAAGTTCCCATTAATATCCTCTTCATTAAGACATTGCCAGCTTGGCAGCCTCACTGTGCCAGACCTGGTAACCCCATTGGCTAAAGTCTCATTTGTGGTAGGACCTCTACTTTATCTGAGCGTTCAATGTCTAATCTACCATCTATCTCTGCCCTATAGATCTGTGTGCCACATACTTGGCCACTGTATTATCTTCTGTCTCTTCAAAACCCTGTGCATTGTGGAAATACTGCAACAGTATTGATACTTGTTATTCTTTGCAGTAACTAGTGCTTATTAATAGTTTGTTGGTTTGGATTGTTTACATTGTCAAATATGAATTGTTCAGGTGTGCTCAGGCAAGAATTATCTCTTCTTCTGCAGCAGGTGGCAGTGCCAACGCACATTTAGACTCACTCACTCCATGCTTCTGAATCTCAATGTGAGGCACACCCATGCAAATATATCCACACCCAAGTTGGCGATCTGCCTGCCAACTAGAATCCCAGACAGCACCAACTTATACATTTCTTTCAATTTTCACTTAAGTAGGGATCCTTAAAGTCCACAACAGAAGGATGGATTATGCACAGCAAAAGCATGGTGTCCTGGTAAGCACCCCAGCTAATGGCTCAAGGGCCCGCCTGTTGCAATGTGGTGAGGGTCCGATAGGCACTAACAAGAATCTCAGTACCATAACAAGAGTCTCAATGGTATGTCAACTGTGTTTGCTGAGACGTGGTGCATCTGCAAATATGACCACTCATTTGACACTCAAGCTCTGTTAGCAATTCCTCAGATCTGCAGAAGGGATGTGATCTCTGGCGTTATTGTTAGTAAGATCTGTGACTAACTAAACGTTTGAGAAGCAGGTAAAGGCTATTACATGGGCATGATCACAACTGTAATAACCCGGTTAGCAGCTCTGACTGAAACAGATAAAGGCACTCCCATCAATGGCTTGGGCCAAAAATAATATTTTGGCAAAAACTGAGGATGTGGGGCCCAAACACGGATGATGGTGGCCACAGTTTTCAGAAGGAGAAACGTTCTGAACTGGGCATGTCCTCTTGATGACAGTGTAGTCACTTAAGAATGAGAATTAATTCCAGTCTAGTACCCATTGAAGTCTGAGCTGAGCTTTCCCTTCTTCTCCCCCCCAAACAAGGGCCCTAATTTTCACTCTAATCAAACCCAGCAGAGCTAGAAACAATAAGCAGAATATTGTCTTGTGAACTTACATGTTACCAATCTTTCTTATAGATACTAGGAATTATTTGCGGAATTATTCGTTGCAAGTTTACCTGAGAACATCTTTTGAAATGTCATCAGTAAGGGATACACATGTAAAGGAATTTAGTAATACCTTCGCTGCCAAAATGGGAAGAAAGTTGGTGCCCGTGTCTGGGCCTAGGGAGGTGGCCATAGAGACCACTGAGGCTTTGCGTTGCTAGGTAGGACAGTAGCCAACAGGTCTTAATTGGTCCCCCATGGACTATGGTCTGACAAGAATGGAAAGGAGTGCAGCATCCACATGGGTATTGGCATGCATGTTGTCTCTTAGGAGTGGGGATGAGCAGGTGGCCCAAAAGGCAGCAGTGGTGCCGCAAGAGGCACAGAGGATGAAAGGGAAAAGAGAAACAGCCTGCAGAATACAGGGGGTATGGTCAGAAGGCAGCAAACATGAGATAAAAGGAGCTGTCCCATCTCTAATGAAGAGGTGAGCAGATCAGACCCTGCAAGAGGCATTCCTTGGACCCAAAGAGATGATGATGGAAGGCATATGGGGAGACCAGGGAGAGCGGGCCACCAAGAATCTGTCGGAAGACCAGGCTTGCAATATGAAAGGCAAACTGTGGGCAAAGCTGTGGATAACTGCTGGAAGGCCCAAAATCAAGGACAGTGGAGCATCAGAGAGGAGGTGAGCAAAGGATGGTGAAAAGAGTGGGCACCTTCAGTAGAGAGTGTGCCAGAAGGAGCTACAGAATACCAGTCTGGATAGACAGGAGCACTGGGGCAGGTGCTAAGCTTACAAGGAATGGAGAGGGGCAGCAGGAGGCATTGACCCACATGGAGGACCAGAGGGAGAAGATAAGGGCACCTCCTGCCCTCAAGCAGAGAAGTGCTGTGAGGATTGAAAGGTTTTTGGATGGGGAGCTGATCTTGGAAATGGGGCTGGGGGACTCATATGAAGAGGGGAGCTACAAGACAGACAGATGTATTTGTGACAAGGAACATGAAAGTGGAGAGGGTGCCTTGGGGATCCTCATTGGATGATAGAGCACTGAGAAGGATGAGACAAAACAGCCAGCCCCGGGAAGGCCAGGTGAAGGTAACACACAGAAACAGACGTCCGTGGTGGTGAGGCCCAGAGAACAATAGTTGAGATATACAGGGGGGTTCATGGGAGTGAGAAAGGGAAGAAGGGCAGTATGCCAAAGCCTGCACAGAGAAGACAATAGTCATGGAAGAGAAAAGAGGAAGCTAATGCAAGGACAGAATCTTAATGTCAGTATACAGAAGGTTGTTGGGTACATGGGAGAACGTTAAAGGGCTGAGGAAAATGAGGGGCAGTGTGAAAAGTTCCAAAGGAAGTGGTGAGAAGTATGGTGTGAGTATCATGAGAAAAGGCTGGAGGTAGGGAGAAGGGAAGGGAGCAAGCAGGATGATGATAAACAGAACATGGAGGTGTACATAACAGCAAGAGAAGTGACAGCTGAGACACCTGGAGCTAGTGTCAACATGACAGGGGAGGGACCTACAGAGGAGGAAATAGAAAAGGCCAGAAGGCCAAGGGTCATATCTAACATTGAAGAGCAGTGTAGCATTATTAAATATAGGGACACTTGTCAGAATGTCATACATAAGCTTTGGTGGAGTAGCCTTAATAATGTATGATGAGGAATTTAGAGTGAGAGTAGCTCAGACCCTACAAATTGTGGGTGGAGGTTAACAAACAATTATACTGACAATACATGACGACAACTGGGACCATATCAGTCATTTATATGACAGACGGGTTACTATTGCTGCACATTCCCTTTTAGGGATGCCCTGCTGCAGGAAGGATGGGAACCCAGTATAACAGTCGACCAGTAGGTGCATGCTGGAATTTCACCAAAGGGAATTGTTTTGGGTCACTATGTAAGTTTAAGCAGGATTGCTCCAAGTGTGGAGGAAGGCACACTTTGGTTCAATGCTATGAGGAGCAGACAGGGAACATCAGCAGCAGGTACAGGGGAGAAACTAAGCAGAATTTGATGAAGGGCCAGTACACCAGTTAAGGTGGAAGCCATGGCTCTGGCTCTTCCCTATCAGCTATCCATGGAGAAGTTGAGTTTTGAGACGGGGTTTTGAATTCAATACACTGGGTTATATATGCAAAGCTTTGCTCACACCCTGAAATCCATAAATGGACTGAGGGAGTGGTGTGCGAAATGTTAGAAAAAGAAGGTACCTATTCAGATATTGATGATTTCCCCTTTGTGTATTGTGTTGGAAAAAACAAACGGTAAAATAAAGGCTAATACATCACATATCCTGGCAGTTCTCTAAATGATTACATAGCAGCAGAGGAAGGCTCAGTGTGCTACAATGGCACAGACAAAACAAAAGCTTTGTCGATAAGCTGCAGAGTAGGGATAAAGATGAGCTTTTAGTCTGATGCTGGGGCATTTGGTGGACTTTCCCTTACTGGGATTCAGTTTGAGGGACAGCGCTTTGATGACAAAGTCATGCCCATGTGTTCCTCAGGGTGTTGTGCAGTTTTTAGAACCCTTCAGCAGGTTTTTGGAATGGGGGTGTCAGAGCAGGTACCACACTACTTTGAGGATTTTCTGTTTGTAGGAAGTGTGGGGAGGCAGAGTGAATGCTTCAGATTGATGTACACAGTAGAAAAGGAAAAACAGGCAGGCGTTGGGTGTGCTGTTATTCCCCCCAGAAAATCAAGGTCAGGGAACAATGCTGACTTTCTCAGCCAATAAACTAGGGTGCTTCTGCATGAGCAGAACACCCCTACAACCTTCGGAGTCCATTCTCCTGGGTTGTAAGTGCATCAGCCATTACGATATCTAGAGTGGCCTTGCGCCATTACACGATGACCATCTCTAAACAGGCTGGAATGAACCCGGTCATGTTTGTTATCAAACATGTTGTCCTGTAAAGCTGGCAGCTTCAGGGTTGGGACCCCTGAATCGTCCCAACCCTTTTCTTAGGGTACTTAAGGGCTTACCTGTGGGAGGGTCCCCAGATTCATCATGGGACAAGATTTAGATCAGAGACCACTTCATCTTCAACTGTCTGGGCTCCCTGGACTTCGCTGGACTTCGTCTGGACACCGAGACTGCAACTGGGAAGACTCCTGCTGCTACTGGTCTCATCGACCTGCAAGCCTGCTTCAACGTCCATGCCCGTGCTCCATACAGGATCCTTCCGAGGCCTGTAGACATCCAGGACACCTGAATGAAACTCTCTTGAAGTGATGGAGTCACTTCCTTGCATCTGCAGGCACAGCAATGCTGACCAGTCTGCTGATCCTGGGCTCTGACAGACTTTGCAAGGCTCAGCAATACAGGTGGTGGTTCTACTTCTCCCACAAGGCCTGCACTGTCTTCTCACCGAGCTTGAGGCCAGCATCCCTCGTCAGAACCGCAGGAACCAAACCGCTGTGCACAGAGTTGACTTGCTGTTGCCAAGGCTTGTTGGCTCTCTTCACCAGAGATCTTCGGGCTCCAAGCAGCTCCAACATCAAGCATCTCCTACAGCCAAGATATTTGCCCACACTGCATCCTTTGCACCGTGGGCCTGTATCTTTGGTGAACTGCTTGAGGTTCTTGTGTGACTACTGTGCCTCCATCCTGTAGGTCCTCTTGAGGGTCTTCCTTGAGTCCAGTGAGCTACCCTGATTGCTCGGGGTCTACTTCAACTCCCCTGCTTGTGGTGAGTCACTTGGACCTTGCTGGTCTCTACCCTGCACCTATTTTGCTTTCTACTTTGTTTTCTGCTGCCAAGGCTTGTTGGTGCTCCCGACGGACACCGACCACTCAGCTCTCAACATCCAACGTGGCACAGCTAGTGAATGGCTCCTGGTCTTCCTCAACATCACCTGGTCCACACAGCTGCAGCTCCAAGGTCACGGTCAGCTCTCCTGCATCTCCCGACATCGGTGGGCATTCATCTTTGGTGCCTCCTCGTCACTCTTGAGTTGCATAGACTCTGTACCATCTGCTTGCAAGTACCTCTCATCTTGAATCCACCTTTGGGTTCCACAGGACACTTTCACCTTCTTCTCCAATGTCATCTTCCTGAAGTCCTCCATTGGGTTCGACTGCAGTTTCCGACGCCACTTCGCAACTATGCACTCGGCTTCCCGGGTGTAGGTATCCTGGTTCCTAGGGTATCCACAGGTGGGGTGGCTCTCCAACCTTCTGTCTCTCATGGGGTTTCTTCAGGGTCCATTGGGAAGGGTCCTTCTTTAAAATTGCAACTGTGAATAACCCATCGACTTGAATTGAGCACGCAGTCGTGTTTTCACTCTGTACACGGCCTCCGTGGGGTTGCTAGAAACATACCTCGGATGGTTCCAAGGGCACTGTGACCAGGGAAGGCCTTTAAGGGCTGCAGCACATACTGCACCACCCTTATATGCCCTGTAGCTTAATATACACACACTGCCATTGCAGGCTGCATGTTTTGGTGCAGAGAAAAGTGAAGAGGCGACATGGCACATATACCTGTGTGCTATGCCTGCAACCCACTGCCTATGGTATTGATAAGACACCCCTCTAGTTGGGTGCACTATACCACTGCTTAGGGTACAGCTGTAGGAGCACTGTGCACCCACAGTGTCTCAGTCCATTCTCAGACATTGTAAGTGCAGTAAAGCCATAAAGAGTATATGGTCTGGGAGTTTGTCATTACGAAATCCACAGCCCCATAATGGCTTTACTGAATTCTAGGAAATTTGGTATCAAACTTCTCAGCATAATAATCCCACACTGATACCAGTGTGAGACTTGTTACACCATGCACTCAGAGGGCATCTTAGAGATGCCCCCTATAAAAGTTTCCTGGACCCCTGGGGTGGGAGCCTTCACTCCCTGAGCCCAGAAACAAAGCCTTTCATGGGCGGAGGTGTTCACACCTCCCCCTTGTCAGGAAGAGTCATCTGTGGCAGGGAAGCTTCAAAGGCCTCCCGCCTTTGTAATGCGACCCCCAGCCTCGCCTGCTATCAGGAGCAGGCCCCCTTCCTGTCTCCCCTCCTTTTCGCAGGAAGACAGGCAGAAAAATTAGAACAGCCCAGAAGGTCTGCCCACCTCTGCCAACCCCACCCCTCAGGTAGGGGAGGCGAGGTGAAGCCCTCTCCTTAGTCCCCACCATCTTGCGGATTGCAGGCACTCTCCAATCAGGGTTAGGGATTGTGCCCACTGCCCCACGTAAGGTGAGCATACCAAAGGGGTAGTCACCCTAAGGTCAGTGGCCCATTAGTTACTGACCCCAAGACCCCTAAAACTCCTCCTAAATATAGTTTTTAGGGGGCAGCCCTGAACCAAGAAGACACACTCTTGCAACCAAAGAAGAAGAAGGATGAAAGAAGACGCCCAGCAGAGAAGACTGCAGAAGAACTGACTTGTCCCCAGCCCTACCTGCCCGTCTGCAGTTTCCAGAGATCCTGCACCAAACGTTGCCTTGTCCTGCAGCCAGTGACAGTGAGGACCTCTGGGAGGACTGGCTGCCTTCAACAAAGACCAAAGCTGACAAGAAGAAGCCTGAAGAAGGAACGAACAGCCGCGCTGAAAGAAGAAGAGGAGGACACCCTCTGACTTGGCCCCAGCCCTACCATCATGTCCTGGCCTCAGACACCTCCAGCAGAACCTCGGTATGTCATGCAGCCAGCAGCCCTCAAAGAACTGGAGAACATGCACAGCCTTCACCATCCCAAAAGACTTTGTCACCCATGAGCACCGGACTGCTCAAAACCAACCTACTTTGACTCCTGCCGACTCCGTGAGTCTCAGAATGCAGCCCACGTAGAAAGAGGAAAAACGAGGGGAAATAAAGATACTTCTCTTTGTAGTGCCTCCCTTATGCCTCCCCTGGGGAGGCGTACATTTTTGGCACTGCCTCAGTATCACAATTTCTCGTAAATCAGAGGGCAGTGTCAAAAAGCCATTGATGTTGCTGGGAACACACCCAACACCACCCATGGAACGCCCCTTTATACAGTTTTCTACGTGAAAGGGGTATATATTTATAAGGCCATGAATAGCCATGTAACATGGCTTTACGTGGCCTTATAAATATGCCAGTGGCACATTGCCCCACTGGAACTTCAAAAGCGTGACTTTCCTTTGCTTTTAGGAAAATGGGTTGCATTTAAAAAAAAAAATCTTTATTTAAAAGCAATCACAGACATGGTGGTCTGCTTACCCTAGCAGGCAACCCGACCTGTGACTGTATTCAATTGTAATGGATCACTATTTGCGACCTACCTCATGCATATTAGTGCATAAACATATAATCAAATTGCAACCCACGATTCGGTAGTTTGTGAGCCAAGCTATTAATACACAAGTTGGTTTGCAAAATACTAATGGATTCAGTAGAAGTTGGTGAGCAAATAGCAACCACTTCCACAGTACCAAATATTAATTTTGGGTGGGTGATAAATTCCACTCCGCCAGCAGATTTGGCAAAGTTTTAGCCACTCCACGTTACACATCGATCATGGAGTTATGGGCAAATTCCGCCAACTGCTGCGTGGTGGAGTTTTTCTACTCGAGCAGTGGCAAAATCAACTCAAGATGCAGTACCCATTGATGCACTGCATGGTGCTGTTTCCACTGACGTGCGGAATTAGCTCCTGGCTCTAGAAATCAGTGCGAGCAGGATGGCGTGCTTAAAAGAACTCTGCGGAATCCCGTGGAGTTTTTGTGTAACTCTGCGTAATTCCGTGTTTTGAAACTCCATGAATTCTGCCCACCCCTATATAATAGTTTCTGTAAGAAGCTGGCTCTGTATATACTATACCAAAGAAAGGTAGAGTGTCAGAGATCCAGTGGATCCACCGAGGCATTATTGGGGCTAAAGTAGATAATACTAATGCTCTCTTTTGTGGAAACATGGTCTAGCAGTTAGGCTTATCAGAGGGCTGTTTTCAGCATTTGTTGTACACACTCAGACAAGAAATGATTACACACACTGAATGACTAAGTCCAAGACCAATGGTTTGTAAAAATATTACTTTGTTACTTTTATTACTAGAACCAAAGAAAATGAGTTGCAGGTAAATACAGTTTTCAAACTGGCAATATTTGTCAATGCAGTAAATGAATACTTAGTGCAGGACTTCAATTAAGTAAGATATATACAGTTTTTAGAAATGGCAATACTTTGCAGATCAAGACAAGCATACACTTAGAGCAATATTTCAACTGAACAATGTTATCCTAAGAGAGGAAAACAATAATGCGATTTTACAGGTAAGTATACAACTTGCAATTCCAGTCTCTGGGGATTAAGATCAGCAGAGGGCAGGGTTCAGGTAAGCATAAACACTGCACCATCAGCAGTACTGGGGCAGCAGGGTGCAGAGGTCAAATCTGGAGTTTGGGCTCATTGTCAACCAATGGTGACTGGGGGTGCTTGAAGACACGCTGTTTGCAGGTAGCTAAAGTGACTGCTGGATTCTAGCTTCAGAGGTTTAGGCAAGTAAGGGGGGCACAAGGCTCCACCAAACAAACACCACAAGCGGCACAGGGGCAGCCAAGTGCAAACAGGGTATCAGGCGCCCAATGCAAGTCAATGAGGGAACTTGGTGTTGGAAATAGGCTACAAGTGTTGCACCGGAGGCTGCACGAAGAACACCAGCGACAGCAGAGGTTTTAGGATTGAGGAGCAAATCACTGTACAGCATCTAATTCAATGTTAATTGTGTAAATATGACAGTATATACTATTTTGTGTATCTTTTTAACTTTCTAATGTCATCGGGATGATTTTAGTACAAAAATTGTAATGGTTTTCATTAACTATATACAATAAAGTTTACTTTACTTTACTTATGGATGGAGTGGGTCACAGGGACACTGTTGGGTGAGTTCCCCAAGGCACAGGGGCTTCTGATGCAGGAGTTTGCTTTGACATCGTTCTCTTGCCAGAGATGGTCACGGTTGGGGGGAGACTGGATTTCTACTGCAGGCGCCGTCATGGAGTCCAGGAGGGATCAGCCAACATTGGACTTGGACTCAAGATTGCTGGGGAACCTTTTCTGTATCAGTGGGAGGGAGATGTGACTGTTCAGGTAGGTGTGGGGCCTGAGTTGAAGAGCATCTTGAATGTGTAAATGAGGTGTTTGAATTATCTGAGTTTGTGTTTTGGAAGCCAGTGTAATTCCCTGAGAAGTGGTGTAATTTGAGTTCTGTGTGGGAGGCAGAGGAGGAACCTGGCTGCTGAGTTCTATATGGTCTGTAGTCTTCTAGTGAGTTGCTTGATGATCCCGGCGTAGAGGGTGTTCCCATTGTTCAACTTGCTGGTGACCAAGACATTGAGTGCCGTTTGTTCTTCTTTTACTTTGGAACCATTTGGAGATCTTCCTCAGCATTTCAGGGTGTGTAAGCAGGTTGTAGCAGTGGCGCTGACTTATGCAGTCCTGTCCAGTTTGTTGTTGATCATTATTCTGTGTTTCCTGGTGTGGTTTCTGGGTGTGGATTCGAGTTCAGCTGGTCACCATTTGAAGTCCCATGGTGAGGTGTTCTTGCCGTAGCTCACTACTTTTGTCTTGTCTGTGTGGAGCTTGAGACAGTTGGATTTTTTCCAGTTTGTGACTTAGGTCATGCACACAGTGAACTTCTTTCTTGTGTTGGGGATCTTTTCCAAAAGGGAGAGTATGAGTTGCATGTCTTCTGCATAGGAGAAGATGTTGATGTTGTGTGCACTGATGACAATGACCAGAGAGATCATGTATGCATTGAAAAGAGTGGGACTGAATGATGAACATAGAGGGCCTCCGCTGATGAGTTTGCAGGCTTGTGCGCAGAAAGGTGCTAGGCTGACAGTTTGTATCTACATGTGAAGAAGGGAGCAGATCCAGTGGTGAGCAGGTCTTTGGATGCCAGTCTCATGCAGTTGTCAGATAAGGATGGGGCGCAGTACTGTGTCAAATGCCGCATGGAGGCCCAGGAGAATGAGGAATGCCATGTCTCCTCTGTCAAAGGTCATGAGGATGTCATCTATGGCAGCAATGACTGCTGTTTCTGTACTGTGATTGGGCCTGAATCCAGACTTCATGGCATAGAGAAAGTGGTGGTTGCTGAGGTAGTCGGTGAAGTGTTGGTTCTTTAGTTTCTGTAAGACCTTTGCTGGGACATGATAGGAAGGACCTGGGTCTGTAGTTAGAAAGCCTGGCTGGGTACATGGATTTTTTTCAGCATAGGCATGACAGTGGCATGTTTCCAGATGTTCAGGAATGTGCTTAAGTCTATGGCAGCACTAAATATAGGTGTTAGTGCTTCGCTGATTGGTAGGAGTCCTTTGGTGAATGCATAGTGGAGGCAAAGGTCAGATGGAGCCCCCCAAGTGGATGGTCTTCATGGTAGCAGTAATTTTGACAACAGTGGCAGCAGTCCACAAGGTCAGGGTTCATTCATCATATTGATGGGATGTTGAGTTGCAACAGTAATGGGTTCCACTTGAGGATCGAAGTTGTTGTTTATTGAGGTCTTTTGAGGGGGTGATATTGCTGGTGGTGGCAGGAGGCGTGGTGAAATCTTTGATGATGGAGAAGATGTCCTTGCTTCTGTTAGTGCTGGTGCTGATGTGATCTACATGAGCTGTGTGATAGGTGTTCCGTATGTGCTGGTGGTAGCATTTTTGGGCTGATTTGAAGATGTCTTTACCTGCAGTAAATTGACATGCTTTCCATTTGTGCTGCAGTTGCTTGTAGTGGCTGGCATTCCATCAGCCTGAGATCCTCTGTGTACCAGCTGGCCTGTGGTTGGGCTCTTGGCTTTGGGTTGTGCTTGAGGGAAGTGAAGATTTTCGTGCATCCGGTGATCCAGTGGTTGAGGTTTTTGATGGCTTTCAGCAAGCTGGCGGTGTGCTCAGGCTGATACAGAATGGAAGCCCAATCCTGTTCTTAGATGCTTTTTTAGCTCTAGCAGGCAGGTCCTGAGATTGGTACGTCTGCAATGGTGTGGAATTGGTATACTGAAACTAATGAATCCTCGGTATGTCCACGTCATAGTTGCGGGCTTGCCAACTGAGATGTTGTTGATTGAGGAGAAAATTTGGTCCAATAGGAGTCTGGCGGGTTCAGTGATGTGCGGGGTGAGGCCAAGGCTTTAAATGATTTCTATAAGGATCTTATAGTTTGGGTCAGAGAGGTCTCCTAGGTGAAAGTTAAGGTCTCCTAGAAGGATGAAGGTGCTAGCTTTGATGATGAGAGGTGCGATAAAGTCCGTCATGTTGCTGGAGAAATTGGTGTGGGATGCAGGTGGTCTGTATAGGAAAGTTCCGCCCCTGGAGAATTTGGCTGTGACGTGTATCTTGAACATGAGGTGTTCCATGTGGCTTGTCGGGGTGTCCATGTAGGTGGTAGAGCTGCTGGTATCTTTAAAAATGATGGCAACTCCATCTCTGGGCTTGTACTGACGGTCTTGCCTAACCTTTTAGCCAACAGGGATGGTGCTAGCAATTTCTGGTGCCAAGGTTGGTTTAGCTAAGCTCCTGTAAGAAAAAGCTGGTCCGGAGCGTGGTGGTCCAGTAGGTCCCAAAGCTTCATAGCATGTTTGATGTTGAGGAGCATGCATGCAAATGTGGCATTTTGTTTGGGTAGTGTTCAGTCTGTGAGGAAGTGGGTTGCTGGGTGCTGCTGGTGAGTGAGTTGTGGGTGTAGGGTATGAGTGAGTGCATGAAAACCTGGAACCCCTCATCTTGTGTCACCTCTCACACCCCTGGCCCATGAGTCTAATGTCACCCCTGGTGCCCTCCCTTCATTTCCTAGTCTCAACTCTGGAATGCCGCTTTCCTCAGTCACCAATGACTGCCCTATTCCCCGCTAACTGTCTCCCTTTTTTTCAGCTTTTCCCATTATCCCATCTTACCTCTCCCCCCCACTGTCCACTATCACCTGTGGTCCCTCTTGTCCTGTAGTCCTGTCTCACCTCTTCTGTCTGCCCCCCACAGCCTTCTGTCTCATCTGGCCAACACACCCACCGACCTTTCAAACCTCTGACCCCAATGATCCTGCTGCCTCCATTGGATGCCCCATCTCAGCTCTTGCCCCTCTGCTGTTGTGTCTTAATTCTGGTCCCCTTACCTGCTGTCCTATGTCACCCATGGCTCCAATTTCCCACTTTCAATCCTGTCTACCCTCCACCCTCTCTGCGGTCTCTTCTCTGATCCCACTACCCTATGTACTCTCTTGTTCCTTTGCCCCATCTTACATCTGGCCCCTCCCTCAATATTTCTGAATCTCCATTGGCAGTTTGGCTGCCTCCAATGGCCCTGTCTTACCTCTAGCCTCTCTCCTACCACATTCCCTGTCTTGCCTTTGCCCCCCGCTCTCTAGTGTCTCCCCTGGTCCCCATTAACCCACTGTCCTTTCTAACTTTTGATCGCTGTCCATCTGCTGCTTCATCTCACCTCTCATTCCCCTCTTCCCTGCAGTCCCTTCAAACCTCTGACCTCCTCTGTCCACAGTCCCGTCTGCCCTCTGAGACACTTGACCGCTATACCATCTGACCGCTGACCTACTCCCCTCACTGTCCCATGTTACCTGTGGCCCCTTTTTTCTGCTGTCTCTTCTTACCTCTGACCACCATCAGTCCTGTCTCACCTTTGGACCCCTTCACACCTACTGTCCCATAATTAACTTCAGACCTTCATTCCCTCTCTGCCCAGTCTCATCTTTGGCTGCCATCCCCTGTTTCAGATCTGACCCCCTACCCTAATGGGGATTTGGTGGCTGCTCACATTGGAAGTCTGCCTCCCCAGGCATTTTAGGTGGGTAGTTCAATCTGGGAACTGCTAGGGATTACACTGGTAGTTGTTAGGAGGGGTATGGTTAGTTAGGTTAATTAATAGGTGGAGGTCAGGGTCTTAGGGTAATCTTTGTGGGTTGCGTATGCTACATGGAAAAGTGGGATATATTATATAAAGACCCACACATATCTGAGGCCTGAGACCACCATGCAAAGCTTTCAGGCAAGAAATAGTTTTAGCCCCTGTAAGAACACAGGCCCGTACACAGAAGCAGTAATGAGCTGAAATGCGCCAATCACATTAGGGCCTGTTTCCTTTCTAAATGTGTTGCTGGTAATACATCCAATGATAAAGTACATATAAAGCATGGGTAACCAGATGCACACCCTGCGTTGAAACATAATGACGCACATGCCTGCTTCTACTGAAAACCAGACCTCACACTTAATGGCTACATGGCTTGGTGAAGGAAACCACATGTAAAAGGTCAGATAAGCTTAACCCAATTAGTATTGAGCATAATATAACCACGTATTACGCAGTTAGACAAATGTATTTTTAATATGCTTAAATTACGAGAACAGAAGCCCCCCAGAGGGGTTTTCTGCTAATAAGGCAAGGGCCATATGGCCCACATACATGCACTTTTTCCAAGAAATTGCTACATCTGCTGATACTATGTTAAATGTCCTGTTTGTCATTGCTTACATCAATAATTAACTTATAACCTTTTCTGTGCAGTTTTTAAGTATAAATACCACAGATTTTTTATATGTACTCTAGACATCAGGTTGCATCTCCACGGAGGTAAACTGATCTCTCTTGCAGTGACTGATCTTCACTGCAGTATTGTAATAAACCCGTATTGCTTTGTCAACTTGTTTCTTGGTGTTTGTTCAACAGATTTTCACTCCAAAATATTGGCGAGCTCTGAGACATGTGTTTTATTTGTTCTCACTTACTTCCACACCAAGAATACTGCCTGTCCCCTTAGAGTGACTGCGCAATTAAAATGAAGGTAAGGAAGACACTGGTTTTCAGGTCTTCTCATTTCTCTGGAGATGGGTAGGACTCAGGAGTTGGCATCATTAAGGTGAGAACGGTGCGAACTCCATTTCTTTTAATTTCAAGTATAATTTTGACATCAAAATATGTTATGTGTTGATATTTGCATGCTCCATTGTGTATTGACACAATAATAAGGGATTCTAATGTTGCAAAAAAGTAGAACTAAATTCTTCTTAATAAAGAGAACTCCCCACCATGGTATTATGGTTTAACCGCAGAGTTTGTGCTTCTCCAGACCATGCACTCGTAAATTATACTGCCTTTCAGTACAGATGATATGTGACTCTTACACCTTGTAGTTCTCTGTCTTCTGTAATATTTCTTATACAATGATTTCCTCATGTGGGATTGATTGTCTCTATGTAATATTGGTGTGATGTAAACTATTTTGACACTCTACACTGGTATGAGTGACACCACAGAACTAAAATTAATCTGAGAGAGAGTGCTTATGAAGAAATGCGGAGCACTGGTAAAGAGAGGTAGTGAGGGGAGCGGTGTCAAAGGCTGTCATTGGAGAGCGCCAAAAAACACTGCCGCACCAGGCACCACCAGTGATAAAGTCTGACCTCGGGTTCTCTGTGATGTCAAGCGTGCTGGTAGTTTTCTGGTCCATGAGGTAATACCTCGGTGGGGTATCCCTGAGGGGATCAGATTTGACATTGGCATACACAGACTTCTGCCAATAATATATTCTCTCACCTCACCACTCTGTTGGGAATGACACACAAACTCTTGTTAGCTTACCACCCCCAAAGTAATGACATCCTGAAGTGCCTCAACTGTCTCCTAAAAACAACATAAGTAAACTGTGTGTAACATTGGAAAAGAAATGAATATACTGTCTCCCACTAGCACTGTTCACTTTGAGAAACACACCAGACCACCCTTTGATCCCACATCAGATAGTGACAGGTAGAATGATGAACACCGTTGTGCCACTAACTAGACATAGATAGCGGGCTAAGAGTTCACCTGAAGTAGTACAAACTGAAATATCTGTTTACTTGCCTCAGGTAAGAGTCAAAGTTTGTCGCTAAACAGGTTACACTGTAGCTGAAACATGCGTCAACGCCCCTCCAGCTGACACTCCTCCAGTGCATGACC
This sequence comes from Triturus cristatus, assembly GCF_964204655.1. Classification (NCBI taxonomy): domain Eukaryota; kingdom Metazoa; phylum Chordata; class Amphibia; order Caudata; family Salamandridae; genus Triturus; species Triturus cristatus. The sequence goes on along the minus strand of NC_140590.1, from coordinate 1,221,732,969 downwards.
AACAGACACCCTTGCCATTGGGAACTTCAATTTGCATCAGGAACTTTTGTTCACCAGTGGAGAGATTCTAGGTCTCAAGGACCCACCCCAGTAACAGACAGCACAGTTACTGCAGTGATAATTTATGACCACAAGCTATGGATCTCTCTCTTTCCGACATCCGTCTGGCAAGGCCTAACCATCCATCCTTTGGGCACCGAGCAGGAAAAAAGGGGAGAGAGTAGGAGAAGCAACCAAAGTGAAGCTTCCCTCCACGCTTCAACAAGAGACAGTTATTTTAAATTATGTATTGCATACAACATTTTGTCCACAGTGATTATGGTAATGGCCTAAATAAGTTATCAGCTTCTTTAAATATGGAAATAACCCGGGATCCAGACTATAGTTTAGATATACTCCCGGAAACTTTCCATAGAAATGGGGTGGGTTCAACGATTGATTATATACTTTTGACGGCTCCGCTCATCTCAAGGGTTGTAAGGGTTGATACTATCTTTACAACTTTTAGCGACCATGCCATAGTTTCAATGGAATTGAATGTATTAATACCTGAGAGACAACAGAGAAGAAATGTGTATACACCTATCGTAGCTAGGAAAAATGGGGTACAGCTCAAATGGGCACACATTGATAAAACTAAGCTGGTCCCAAAAATTATAGAAAATACCAAAGAAGATATCTTTCTATGTTTAGACCCAGATGCCAAAGCAGATGAAGTTGTTCAAGCTTTCTATAATATCTTGGGAAATATAAAATCAGCCTTAACAAAAACAAAAGCGCCAAATAGAGGCAAAGGTGGGAGCTGGTTTGACCCTGCTTGTACAAAAACTAGGAAGGCTCTGCTACATGCTTTAAAAGCTAAGCCGAGGAACTATGAAGAAATGAGAACATTGCGGGCCGCATATAAATTAGCAAGGAAAAAAAGAGAAAATGAAATCAGGGTGGACCTATGGGAAAATCTGGATGAAGCAGCTAAATCTGGAAACAATTTTGAGTTCTGGAAGCTGGTAAATGCACCATATTTTAAGACCCCCAATGACCCATCTTTAGACATACACATTGAGGAGGAGGCATGGGTACGACATTTTGAAAATATCTTTACTTCACACCTAGGTACACCAAATTGTCACGCACCAATGCAGGAGTTAAGTCAAGGTCCTTTATCTTTTTCACTTACTGTAGTAAAAGCAGGGCTGGACTCATGTAGCTTGGGAAAGGCCCCAGGACCCGATGGAGTCCCAATAGACCTCTTTCAGGACAACCCGGACTTATGGATCCCACTACTAACAAACGTTTTAAATAGTATAGCACTGGGAGCTCCACCCCCTTCGTGGTCCACAGGGGTGATAGTACCCATTTATAAAAAAGGGGATTGGGCAGACCCAAAAAACTACAGACCTATCTCCCTGCTGGATACAACATCAAAGCTTATGGGCCGCCTTCTCCTTTCTCGCTTAGAGGATTGGGGAAGAGAAAATAAGATCTTGATACACGCCCAGTACGGCTTCCAGCAGGGAATGGGGACTGTAGATCAGTGTCTAAACTTAGCATTGACAATAGAAAAGTACACCTGAATGAAGGACGGCAAACTGTACATGGCCTTCATGGACGTTAGCGCAGCATTTGATTGCGTGGCCCATGATAAGCTATGGTCCATAATGGAGACGATGGGGGTTGAACCTGCCATATTAGATTTTATCAGGCAATCATATGCAAACGCAACAGCTTCAGTGCGTTATACCAAAAATGGAGATTGCACGCGTTCTTTTAGAATCTCCCGGGGTGTAAGACAGGGGTGTGTATTGGCCTCTTTCCTTTTTTCCCTATATACAAATGGAGTAGAAAAGGCATTGACATTGGCTACCAGGGACGTCCCGCTTTTCGATAACCAAATGCTACCTCTATTGGCCTACGCAGATGATGCAGTATTAATCGCAAGAACAGGGATTGGGCTACAAAGGCTGATTACTGCATATGTCTCCTTTATGGATTCTCTTAAGCTAAAAGTGAACCAATCCAAGTCCTTTGTATTAATAGCAGGGGCCACAAAGAAAGAAAAGGTACTGCACATCTGTGAAGGGGCGCAAAAAATCGAGATAGTCAACTCGTTTCCCTATTTGGGTATCCTTTTTGATAAAGATCTACTGTGGGCAATACTAATGGAGGGTAGAAAGATGGTGATGGAGAGGGGTATCGTTGCCTTAAAAGGTTTTGCTAGAAAATTGGGGGCTACACCATTAACACCGATAAAAAATATATATCAGGCTAGAGTTAAAGCAGCAGCGACTTATGGAGCTGGGGTGTGGGGTATGGCAGCAACGACACCACTACAAACTATTGAAAATGTATTTTTTAAATCGGTAGTGGGTTTACCCTCCTCCTTTAGAAATGGTATTTTACACTTGGAATTGGACATACCTTATATCTCAGATTATATCCAGCTAGCCCCACTCCTCCTCTGGCACTCAATTTGGAGGCGAGATACAGTTCCATTGAATCAGTCAATACTAAGGAGTTGTTTGGCAATGGACAAATGGAAGAGGTCTAGGTGGCTCAACTATGTAGAGTCACGGCTAAGGGAGATTGGTCTCCACAAACTTTTTAAAGACCCTTTAGCATGTAAGAAGGTCTCCAAACAGAGAGTGAGTGATATATTTATGTTGATGACCAACCACAAACGAAGAGTACAACAAAATGAGAAATATGCAGCTCGGGCATATAGCCTCAACCCACGTCCAACTGGGGGAGACTTTTCCTATTTAACTAATGTAAACAGGATGCAACATAGATTTATATTATTACGGTTTCGTACTAATCTGATACCTCTAATGATAGGCTATCCGGAAAAAACATATAACCACGTTGACTTAAGTTTGTGTCCCTGTGATAATTTATCACCTCAAACAGAATTGCATATATTCCTATTCTGCAGCATATACGAGAAGGAAAGAACTGTCTACCTTAAACAAATTTTAAAGAAAATGAATTTTAAGCAGTGTCGGGTAGCATTATATTTTCTGAAAATACTTCCCGACCCCCTGGTGTGCTATTTAGTTGCGTCATTCCTGTGGGCTTGCATGAGGAAGAGGAAAGGGTCAGCGTCCAGGCCACTGAGTATGTAAAAATGATAACATAAGCACCCAGAGTTAGTACACGAAAAGGCTAATCTCTCCTTTTTTAATATTTTATGTACTTTTGGTTTTATCGTAGAAATTGTGAAATTAGTTTTTAATGTGATCTATTTATATGTGCTTTTATGATCTTTTTTATATGATCGAATAAAGATGAAATGATGATGATGATGTATTGCAGTTTTATTTTTCCTTCTCGGTGCACTAATACTAATGCTTTTAACCCTTGACTATTTCTATTCACTTTATCCTACATCAACTACTATACGCACAATCATAACTGCTAATAATGATACTGACCATAACCCTCTCCACACTGCTTTGTTTCAAAATATGAGGTATCAGCATATGCAAAGTATAGGCACATCCATCTGCAGTACCAGCTATTATATATGCTCCCTCATCCCCCAATCCCCCATGCGGCTGCGGTAGACAAATTGCATCATCCTAAAGAGCAATACCCAAGCATTACGTGCTGTCTCTTGCACCTTCTTTTTATGTAGAATAAAAGCACAGCTGCAACCAACACATGTTAGCCCCATTACTGCGCAAATTAAAACAACTAGATTTAACACCACCGCTGAAGTCCTACAAGCCCTGACAGGACAAACAGAGATAATGCAGGAGAGATTAAGATTCAAGAACAGGGCAAAAGAAAACCTATGCAAATTGGGAAAAAAGGGTATTACAATGGGGCATCTTGGGAAGGTCTGACCCTATGTTTGAATAATGTAACTATTCAGCTAAAATCCTGCCCCTGATTGCAAAGGTAGGCCAATATCCAATATCACAGGGTCAGTATTTGTCCATGACAAATGACATTGTGGAGCCAAGTTCACATGTAGAGCAATATCATTAAGGCATGACACTGTGTCAGACAGTCCTTTAAGATCTGGTAAGATAATAGGACAGTGCCAACAAATATGGGATGCAAATGTAGAGAGATAAACATGGACAAGAACTAAAACACATCCTAGAATAGCAATGACATTAATGCAATTTTCTTTTTGTTTCAGAGCAAATGGGACAGTAAATGTGGGAAGGAACCTCAACTTTAACACCAACGTGGAGGACGTTGATATGAAGTGAGCACCTCCGGTCTGATGAACCACTGTTGGCAGTGTTGGACCAGGCTCCACATGTAACTACTCCTGAACTGGAATGACCTCTGTTTGCTTGTGACTCTACACACCCCCTCCCTGGTGATACCAGAAGTGGGCCGTGTATGACCGTCCCATGAGCCACCTAAAAGACTTTGTTTCACCATCAGCAGAAGAAAAGAGCTGCAGAATACTATGGCACTGCAGTTTGGGAAAACATTCCACAGGAATACAGACTATTCAATTACACAAGTGGTCATGAGGGTGATGGCAGTAATTAGGGTGGCCACTTGAGGGGGGAGCCAAGAGGAAGCGGAGAAGGTCTGGTTAGGCTCAGATTCAGTTTGCAAGCCCCCTGTGAGCCCCCCTCTCACTTGATTTTGAAGTAGAACCAGAATCAAAGTTGGCAATGACGGCCATGAAGGGAGGTGTGTGCAAGCGGAGAAAGAGACATTGGCTGAGGCCATTCAGACATTGCATGACCTGAAGATGAAAATGGTCAGTGAGGGGGTGCCCCTGATGGATTGTTCAAGTGCTGGTTTGAATGGGTGCTGTCCTGAATGTCAGGGTGGTTCAAGGTACTGTCGCCTCTGATTGTTGTAGTGCTCTTGAAGTGTCTTATTTTTCAGGTGGTAATTACAACATGCAGGAGTATGACAGCTAACATGGGAGGAGCATTCATGGTTAGGAGAAGTGCTAAGGATTTAAAGGGACAGAGTAGTGAGTATGAGGTGATCCCCTTAGAAGACGGGAGGTTAGGGTAGGTAGTTGAAAAATCAACTAGAGGGGGAATGATACAGGGATAACTGGGATACATTATATAAAGACCCACACAGATCTTAGGTCTGTGATTCCCATTTGAAGCTTTCAGGCTAGAGATAGTTTTCGGTCCCTGTAAAATCACAGGCCCATGCACAGAAGCAGCGATGTGATTAAAAATAATGTGTTCTTCAGAAATAGACAGGTCACATCACATTTATTTTAAAGGTCAGGAATTATCTTGCAGTTAGTTAGTTGAACTACTGCATGAAAATTAGATCATATTTTCCTCCAGAAACACATCACCAATCACATTAGGGCCTGTTTTCTTTATAAATGTGTTGCTGGTACATGCATCCCTTGATCACATATAGGATGGGTGACCAGATGCACGTCCTGCCTTTGAACATAATGACGCACAAGTCTGCTTCTACTGAAAACCACACATTTACACTTAATGGCTAGATGGCTTGCTGAAGGAAACTACATGTAAAAGATAAGATAAGCTTGACTCAATTAGCGTTGAGCACAATATAACCACGAGTTACAGTTAGGCAAATATATTTTTAGTATTCTTAAAGTCCGAGAATAGAAGCTTTCGCTAATCAGATGAGGGCCATATGACCCACATAAATGTGCTTTTTCTGAGAAATTGCTACGTCTGCTAATATTATCATATCTGTCATGATTTTCATTGCTTACTCAATAATAAACGTGTAACCTTTTCAGCTGTGGTTTTTAAGTATAAATACCACTGTTTTTTTAGCTGTATTGTAGACATTGGGTTGTATCTCCATGGAGGTGAACTGATCTCTCCTGCAGTGACTGATCTTCACTGCGGTATTGTAATAAACCCATATTGCTTTGTCAACTTGTTTCTTGGTGCTTGTTCAACAGATTTTCCCTCGGATATGTAAGATGTCAGCTATCAGGGGAATAGGGACTAGTGTGTTGACCCAGGCCTTAGGTTTTGGTCTTGACTGAGATGGTAAGTTAAAGCACCATGGACTGTTGGTAGAGCAAAATGGCAGTGGAAGTGTTGCTAGTGATTAAGGACGCTTGGTGGGAAGACTTATTGGGACTCGTGATGCTTGAGCAGGCATCAGTGCTGAGCCGAGTCTACTCCCCCTGGAGATCTTTGCAGAGCATTGCAGCAGTGTTTTTGGCTTGTTGACAGCCAGGGTCTAAACTTAAATAGGCTGAGGGAGCAGAGGGACCAGCTGAGAGTAGGGTGTGCTATAAGGCTGATGCCCAGGGCCACCTTTCACAGGCAGTTAAGACCAACTGAGCAATATTATGAGCAGTGGCTAATGGGAGATGAGGTGCGGGTCTGCAGGCCTAGCAAACTTTTCTGTTGTCTGGTCCAAGATTGGAGAAGCAGGAACCGAATAACCAGACGTCCGGGCCCAAACTGTATAGAGTTATTGGAGTTGTGCAAGGAGCTTCTGCCAGGTGCAGTGACAGGAGACGGAAACCAGGTAGCACTCTTTAATAGCCCAATGGCAGCCCCAGCACATGCTGTGTCAGGTGGCAACTTAACATCAGCACGGGGATATCCCAAAACAACAATAAAGATAGAGGAATGACTGCGGACCCTACTAACAGGTCTGCTAAGGGACATGTGTCAGTTGTGGTGTAGGCTTTTTTGGGCTGGGGAGGCAGGAGGGATATGAAGCAGAGGGGAGGAGGCCACAGGGGAGCAGAAGGCGAATAAGGAATATGGAATAAAAGGGAAGTGCGGACAACATTTGTGGGGTAGGCCTGGGTTCATAATGATGAGAAGTTTAGGGGGAAATTGACAAGTCATTATTGGCAAATGGAAGCAGCTCAACATGGACTTATGGCAACATATGACAAATACAGCCTGTGGCTTGTCAGCGGTTTACCTGCCCTCCCAGGGGTGCCTTGCCCAGGGAAGAGTGTGTGTATCACAGATAGGGGACAGACAGGTCAGTCAGATGCCTGCTGAGTACAAAATAAAGTGTTCTGCAATAATGAGCATTGCAGGTTTAAACATAAATTCTCTAGATTTGGAGGACAGCATCAACTCACAAACTGTGGTAGCCAGATTGGGTAAGGGGATTAAAGTGGTAAATGGTAACAACAGATGCAGAGAGGATGGGGCATGTGTAGCCAAAGTGAAGTTGGGAAAAGCTCATAAAACTGTTAAAACTGAGAACCAGCAATTTAGGCTGCAGGTTTATGATGAAAAAGAAACTATTGTGTTGAATTATATTTGATTTAGTCTTGTTAAGGAGGTGGGCAGTGAAATTAGGTTCAGCAAAGGAACTTCTGAAGGTGTTGTGAAATCATTTTTGAAGGAGAGAGAAGGTAGGACCGAAGATCCTTTTTATCCATGAACAAAAGATAGTAAGTGACTAAGTTCTCCTAGGCCTGCGATCTCATTGTAGCACTCTGGGCCCCCCTATAAGAACCACCATCCCACCGCCACAGTGTCATAATCAGAGGGCTTCTCAGGGGACCCCGCACAGTCTTTGCACTTCCAGTTCTACTTGGGGTCTCAAACAGAGGACCGCAGCTCCAGTCTGTATTCTGGCTCCCACTCCATGGGCCCTAGGGATCCTGCGCCACACAATCACACTCAGATAGTGACACTAAGCCCGCCTGTCTCCAGATCAGGGCTCATTTGTTATTTGTGCTTTGGCAATCACTCCGGTTGTACCCCTCTTCTGGGCCCATCACTGCTGTGTCCAACGGCCCCTCTAATAATCTCACCACTCAGCTGCCTCAACAGTACCAGGACCGGGGAGGATCTCCCTCATATCCTCAGCTGTTTCATGTATTTTCTGGCCTCCCTCCCTCCATTGTCAATTCACCTCTTGCCTCTTCCAGCTGCTGTCCGATTTTACCTGCCCTGTGCCCCCTCTGACCACCATTTTCCCATTGTTTAATCTTGCATCCACCCAAATCCCCCTCAACACCTTTCCCCTTTGTATGGTTCTCACTTTATACCTATGTCTCATTTGACTCTTTATACATGTAACTCCATCTCATCTCTGGCCCCTCTGTTTTTAGCTATCCGGACTCATCTCTTACCTCCCTGCCCCTCTTTCTTCTCACCTCTGGTCCTCCCAATCCAATTGCCATACCTCACCTCTGGCCTTGCTCCCCACATAGCCCTGCATCTCTTCTGTCCAACCTCTATCATCCTCTTCTCACTCATGGACCCTCTCTGGCTACTCTCCCTCATTGCTCCCTGTGGTCACCTCTATATGCAACCCCCTTTCAACTCTGGTCAACCTCCTTCTGATGCTGCACTGTGTCTCTTTTGGAGTCTCTGCTGTTGTGTGTCACCTCTTCCCCCCTTGCATATATGTCTCTTATCACCTCTGACTCCTCCACCTGATGGCTTGCTTTTATTATTGCTACACTATCCTATCCCATCTCAGAGCTGTCTCACCTGTGTCCCTCCTCTCTCCCATTTTCATCACTTCAGTTTCACCCACAGCCATATCTCACATCAGACCCCTCTCTCCCCTTGAAGTGCTATTTCACCACCAGCCTCTCGCCCCACTGTTCCATCTCTCCACCAGTCCCCTTTGCTGATCCCCTCTCCCTGTAGCCTTTTCAACTCAGTGCTGCTCACCCACTGACATGTATTTCATCTGACCCCTCTCCCTGTAGCTATAACACAAAAGAAATCCTGGGGTCTAATGGTAAAGAGAAATAGGTGGTATGTAGGGTGAGGGGGGAAAACCTAATGTACGTAGTGAAACTGGAGAAAGCTCCAAAACCATGGTCATACAATCACCGTGGGTAACTAACCCCATCACATGGGATTTTCATCCCAAAGAAAATCTCAAGATCTCAAGGGGCGACAGCGCCCTTATGTGAGACGTGAGAGCTTTGTGCTATAAGTATTATGCACCAAGAAAAGGGGAATAAATCCACAAATGAGCCTGAAGTGAGTGGGGATTGCAGTGCTGGTAGTAATGACAAAAAAAGGGAGTGTATTAAAACTAGTGACGGGACGGCCAGAGGACTTCTGTTAAACGATGCCGTACCGATATTAGATTAAAAAGGAGTGGGGGCAACACTAATCTGGTTTGATCAATGAAGCAACGTGAGAGAATATGGTCGACATGTTTCAGCCATAGCGCCTATCTAGGCTAGGCTTTCATCAGGACCTCGACGCTACTGCAAGAAAGAAACAACGTGACAAAGGATATGATGGGCACCCTCAACTTGATTGTAGAGTGCAAGTCTCCTCAAAGATACATACAACACCTAGATAACAAAAGAAGGGGAGACAGTGTAAAAATGTGTGGAACTCATATGCTCAGTCATGACTAATAAGAAAAATATAAACTTGAAGCATGGTCCACTCACCCGTACAAAATGGGTGGTAGGAGGACCTCCACCTGGCAACCGCTCAGGAAGGAACACCGCTCTGAAAGGAAAATGTAAGGCTGCTGATGGGGGCTTACATATCATGAGCAAGTGTGGAAAAAGTGGGAAGATCAACTGAAAACGAGGGAGAACTGCCGAAGGCAGTGTCTGCACAGGAAACTGAGCTCAGTGAGGTCATTGTGAAGGTAAAAAACTTGGCTAAATGCTGAGCAGATAGTCAGAGTAATTTGGAATAATACAAGTCCGTACAGTGGCGAACCAAGGTTGAGGAAAAAAAGGCAACGCTCGAGGGTGGGCGCCTTCAAATTCAAGTAATCAAGTGAAACCCAGAGAGCGAAAAAGCCTACCTGTCCGTCGGGGAACCAGGCTGGAATGAGCCTGCAGCCGAAGGTCCCGTATGATTGGACGGAGGCGAAAGAAATGAGAAACTGCCGGCGGATGGAGGGCCAATCACGCGACAGGTAATGTATGCGTGCAAGAGTAGGAGCCAATGCGAAGCGCTGTCTCAACTAACTGGCTGTAACCTGGGAGATGGGAATGACAGGGCAAGGATGACGCTGTCAAAATATCGCTGGCTCGAGCGTCATGATGAGTAAGGGAGATGACGCGGGAGCGTAAAGAATGCGGAAGCCGCCGTCAGGTTAGAAGGTAGGCTGTCAAGGCACGTGTTGCTCTGGAATGCGCGAAGCATCATGGAGAGTACGGGCAGATGTGTAAAACACCTACTTTCACATGGGTGGTGTAGGATGTCCGGGGATTGCCACGGATTACTGGGCAGACGGTTGGGGAAAAATATATATATATATATACAACGGCCAGTAGTGGGTAAGCCAGTGTATACAGCGGGTAGGCATGGCAATGATGTGGTGCGGGCTGGATCAAGAGTGCCCATCACAGAAATGTGACACATGGCTCCAAAGGACAGGCTAAGTGTGTTTATAACGATAGCCAAGGGATATCGTCGTTGAGACCCCGAACATGTGTTTGTAGTTTATACACCCACCTCTGCTCCCGTTTGAAAAGAAAAGCGGAGCTGTCTGTAAGGTGTGATGGTATGTGGGGTTTGTCACTGACAGTCCAATGTAAATCATCGGGAGCATGATTCACCTCCAAAAAGTGGTTTGTAAGTTTGGTGGAGGAGCGGCCACACCGTATCGTGCTCTTGTGTTCCAAGATACGGGTTTTAATGCGGCGGGTGGTCATGCCAATGTATCTCAGCTCGCAAGGGCAGGTGATCAAATAAATCAGATGAGAGCTGTTGCAGTTCGTATGGCTCCTCAGAGTCCAAGGTCGGCCAGTGCCAATGTCAATTTCCTTGGTCACGGAGGTAAGACTGCATGCAGCACAAGAACCGCATGGGTAATGGCCCACAACTGGAGGGAGACCCCACAGGGTAGGTTGGGTGCATCTCTGGTTGGTGCGTGGGCGGGTATGTACCAGTTGGTCCCTGATATTGCTGCTGCGTTTAAACGCAAAGAGGGGTTTAGGTAGCCCACCCTCACCTATATTGAGAATCTTCCAATTGGTTAAAATGATTTTCTTGAATCTATTGGAAAATTGGCAATAGGTGTGAACACACGTGAGTCTGTTTCCGGATGCCTTAGGAATCTTAGGTTCTAAAAGAGCCTCTCGGTTGTTGTTAGCTGCTCGTTTAGAAGCTCTGCGGATGAGGTGTTTAGGATAATCTCTAGCCTTCAATTGTTTGGAGAGATTGTTGGCGTGTTCCTTGTATTTGTCAATAGAGGAACAGTTTCGTTTTAGGCGCAGGAATTGGCCAAAGGGCAGATTATCACGCAGAGCTCGTGGGTGAAAGCTATCATATTTTAAAAGAGCATTCACCGCCATGGGTTTTCTGTATAGCTCAGTGCCCAAACGCCCTTCCGAGGGGGTAATGAGAATGTCGAGGAATGGTAAATGAGTCTTGGAGTACTCGCAGGTAAATTTCAAAAAGGCATCGCAGTTGTTGAGCCAGTCTTTGAAAGCCAAGAGAGAGGACAAAGATCCCTGCCACAGTACAAACACATCATCTATATACCTCTTCCATATCGTGATGTGATCCCTATATGGATTGGTGGTACTGAGGACATGTTGTTCTTCAAAAACATGAACGTACAGGTTCGCCAGGCTGGGAGCAAAAATGCAGTTTAAACGCAGCAGCAATATCAGGGACCAACTGGTACATACCCGCCCACGCACCAACCAGAGATGCACCCAACCTACCCTGTGGGGTCTCCCTCCAGTTGTGGGCCATTACCCATGCGGTTCTTGTGCTGCATGCAGTCTTACCTCCGTGACCAAGGAAATTGACATTGGCACTGGCCGACCTTGGACTCTGAGGAGCCATACGAACTGCAACAGCTCTCATCTGATTTATTTGATCACCTGCCCTTGCGAGCTGAAATACATTGGCATGACCACCCGCCGCATTAAAACCCGTATCTTGGAACACAAGAGCACGATACGGTGTGGCCGCTCCTCCACCAAACTTACACACCACTTTTTGGAGGTGAATCATGCTCCCGATGATTTACATTGGACTGTCATTGACAAACCCCACATACCATCACACCTTACAGACAGCTCCGCTTTTCTTTTCAAACGGGAGCAGAGGTGGGTGTATAAACTACAAACACATGTTCGGGGTCTCAACGATGATATCCCTTGGCTATCGTTATAAACACACTTAGCCTGTCCTTTGGAGCCATGTGTCACATTTCTGTGATGGGCACTCTTGATCCAGCCCGCACCACATCATTGCCATGCCTACCCGCTGTATACACTGGCTTACCCACTACTGGCCGTTGTATATATATATATATATTTTTCCCCAACCGTCTGCCCAGTAATCCGTGGCAATCCCCGGACATCCTACACCACCCATGTGAAAGTAGGTGTTTTACACATCTGCCCGTACTCTCCATGATGCTTCGCGCATTCCAGAGCAACACGTGCCTTGACAGCCTACCTTCTAACCTGACGGCGGCTTCCGCATTCTTTACGCTCCCGCGTCATCTCCCTTACTCATCATGATGCTCGAGCCAGCGATATTTTGACAGCGTCATCCTTGCCCTGTCATTCCCATCTCCCAGGTTACAGCCAGTTATTTGAGACAGCGCTTCGCATTGGCTCCTACTCTTGCACGCATACATTACCTGTCGCGCGATTGGCCCTCCAACCGCCGGCAGTTTCTCATTTCTTTCGCCTCCGTCCAATCATACGGGACCTTCGGCTGCAGGCTCATTCCAGCCTGGTTCCCCGACGGACAGGTAGGCTTTTTCGCTCTCTGGGTTTCACTTGATTACTTGAATTTGAAGGCGCCCACCCTCGAGCGTTGCCTTTTTTTCCTCAACCTTGGTTCGCCACTGTACGGACTTGTATTATTCCAAATTACTCTGACTATCTGCTCAGCATTTAGCCACGTTTTTTACCTTCACGATGACCTCACTGAGCTCAGTTTCCTGTGCAGACACTGCCTTCGGCAGTTCTCCCTCGTTTTCAGTTGATCTTCCCACTTTTTCTACACTTGCTCATGATATGTAAGCCCCCATCAGCAGCCTTACATTTTCCTTTCAGAGCGGTGTTCCTTCCTGAGCGGTTGCCAGGTGGAGGTCCTCCTACCACCCAGTTTGTACGGGTGAGTGGACCATGCTTCAAGTTTATATTTTTCTTATTAGTCATGACTGAGCATATGAGTTCCACACATTTTTACACTGTCTCCCCTTCTTTTGTTATCTAGGTGTTGTATGTATCTTTGAGGAGACTTGCACTCTACAATCAAGTTGAGGGTGCCCATCATATCCTTTGTCACGTTGTTTCTTTCTTGCAGTAGCGTCGAGGTCCTGATGAAAGCCTAGCCTAGATAGGCGCTATGGCTGAAACATGTCGACCATATTCTCTCACGTTGCTTCATTGATCAAACCAGATTAGTGTTGCCCCCACTCCTTTTTAATCTAATATCGGTACGGCATCGTTTAACAGAAGTCCTCTGGCCGTCCCGTCACTAGTTTTAATACACTCCCTTTTTTTGTCATTACTACCAGCACTGCAATCCCCACTCACTTCAGGCTCATTTGTGGATTTATTCCCCTTTTCTTGGTGCATAATACTTATAGCACAAAGCTCTCACGTCTCACATAAGGGCGCTGTCGCCCCTTGAGATCTTGAGATTTTCTTTGGGATGAAAATCCCATGTGATGGGGTTAGTTACCCACGGTGATTGTATGACCATGGTTTTGGAGCTTTCTCCAGTTTCACTACGTACATTAGGTTTTCCCCCCTCACCCTACATACCACCTATTTCTCTTTACCATTAGACCCCAGGATTTCTTTTGTGTTATATGTACTTCTATGGGGGAATCAATCCTGCGCGGTCTCTAAACTTGCTCCCTCTGACCCTCCGGTGCCCAACCGTTTTGTATTAGGTTTCATGTACAGCTTTCTGGCTGTGGGTCTATTAGTAGCACATTTTTTGTGCCTTTAACTGTTTTGCAAAAACTATATATATTTTTGCTGGTTGATTTTTCCTCCCGGTGTGCACAGTTTGCACACACATTTCTTCTTAACCTGCCGTGGGTTCACTCTTCTGACTCCCCGGTTGAGACTTCCTTGACTTTGTCTGCACTTTATTTAGTCATTTTCACAATCATGGCAGAACGCCTTGGTTTAACGTTCGATGACACAATAGCTCAAGCCATTCTTGATACACCTAGTATCATGGATACTTTCCAAAGTCCCCCAATCAGCGCGGAGGTTGATTGGACTAAGGTCCTTACCCTAAAGAAATCACACTCTCGTATTTATATTCATGGGGCCATCATGACCGAATATTTGAGAGCCAATTGTGCCCCCACGGGACTAATTGTAACAAACGCTCCCAGATTGTTTTTGGACGATAAAATCTTTCTCAATGATTGGTCCCTCATAGCGTGGAAATGTACCAGAGACTGGCTCATTCTCATTATAAACACTGCCAAACGTGTTGCTGACGCTGTGTTAATTGAGATTCAGGCTTTGGAATCACAAATAAAAGTGACACTCACTGGTGCGCTGTTCAAAAAACAACAAGAGGAGTCCAGTAAACATAATAAAGAATTCAAAGATACTGTCTTGATGACCAAGATTACTAAATTCAAAAAAGATCTGGCCCGTTTTTCAATGGAGAAAGTATACCCATACACGAGTGCTGACTACGCTCCTCCTCAATTCAATCGACAGGGCCGTAGGTATGGGTCTAACTACTCTACATCGGGCAGCGATGATTGGTCCAGTGGATCAGACACTGCCTCAGGCGATGAATCCTCACAAAGAGGGAACAAAAGGAGAGGCGGTGCCAACAGGAGAAACCAGAGGGGTACACCCAACCACATGCACCCTTCCCAATGGTGGCCGCATGCTGCTTACAACTACCCTCCGTTTCCACCATTTGGACAACCCCCTCCCTTTGGACAACCCTGTCCCTATACCCCGCCTCCACAAGTGTACTCCAACCAGCCTTTTTTAGGGTTTGGCCGAGGACGATCAAGGGGAAGGAGACGGAACCAAGTCCAGTGGTTAGACCAACAACAAGGGACTCCACCATTGAACTCGAGGAACACTCCAGTCGCTCCGAGCACGAGCACGACCTAGTCATTAACTTATCCAGCAGAATCCTCACAGCTGACGAGAACTCCCTTCTTAATAAAGGTCTTGGCTTTGTTCCTTCCTTCAAAGGAGACATGTTCTCCATCCATCAGGAACTCGCCCAATTTTTTAGGAAAATTCGTCTGAATTTTTTCTTCAGAGCAGAATCTCTCAGCTCTCCGAGCGACCATGACTTGAACACGGGCTTACGTATCAAATCCTCTTTTAATCCCTTGCCAAGCCAAATTCCACCCCAGGTTCTCACCTTCGAGAAAGCAGTGACCTCTCAGGTATCTTCCTTCAGCGGCTCTACTAACCGCCAATATCAGAACCTCACCAAATCAGAGCGCCTGGCGTTGCACTCCCTTACCTCTGATGATTCCATAATGATCAAACCAGCCGACAAGGGCGGCGCCACTGTCTTGATGGACACCACTGCCTATCGCTCTGAATGCTTGAGACAGTTGGGCAACACCAATTTCTATCAACCCCTTGCCGAAGATCCCACCACACGTCTACTTCAGACTATCCGGATCTTAGTTAATGAAGCCAGTGCCAACGGCTGGATTACTTCTAATGAAGCACAATATTTGGTCAATTCCACTGCTACTATACCGTACTTCTACATCTTACCCAAGGTACACAAGAATGTGCACCCTCCACCTGGCCGCCCTATAATCTCAGGCCTGGGGTCCTTATTGGAACCCCTGTCGGCATTTACTGACCATTTCCTTCGTCCTTTTGTGTCGAAGATGCCTACCTACCTCAAGGATACCAAGGATATTCTCATCCTCCTAAGGGATTTGTCCTTTGATTGCACTACTGATTTTCTTGTATCATTTGATGTGGAGTCGTTATACACATGTATCCCGCAGGATGAAACTTTAGCTGTCATTGAAACTCTCCTGCTTGCAGATCCACCCGACTCCATTACTCCTGTCTCTTTCATCATGTCATGTGCCAGACTTGCAATGAAAGAGAACTTCTTTCAATTTGAGGACCAGCTATTCTTGCAAGTATCAGGTACTTCAATGGGGAGCATTTTTGCTCCCAGCCTGGCGAACCTGTACGTTCATGTTTTTGAAGAACAACATGTCCTCAGTACCACCAATCCATATAGGGATCACATCACGATATGGAAGAGGTATATAGATGATGTGTTTGTACTGTGGCAGGGATCTTTGTCCTCTCTCTTGGCTTTCAAAGACTGGCTCAACAACTGCGATCCCTTTTTGAAATTTACCTGCGAGTACTCCAAGACTCATTTACCATTCCTCGACATTCTCATTACCCCCTCGGAAGGGCGTTTGGGCACTGAGCTATACAGAAAACCCATGGCGGTGAATGCTCTTTTAAAATATGATAGCTTTCACCCACGAGCTCTGCGTGATAATCTGCCCTTTGGCCAATTCCTGCGCCTAAAACGAAACTGTTCCTCTATTGACAAATACAAGGAACACGCCAACAATCTCTCCAAACAATTGAAGGCTAGAGATTATCCTAAACACCTCATCCGCAGAGCTTCTAAACGAGCAGCTAACAACAACCGAGAGGCTCTTTTAGAACCTAAGATTCCTAAGGCATCCGGAAACAGACTCACGTGTGTTCACACCTATTGCCAATTTTCCAATAGATTCAAGAAAATCATTTTAACCAATTGGAAGATTCTCAATATAGGTGAGGGTGGGCTACCTAAACCCCTCTTTGCGTTTAAACGCAGCAGCAATATCAGGGACCAACTGGTACATACCCGCCCACGCACCAACCAGAGATGCACCCAACCTACCCTGTGGGGTCTCCCTCCAGTTGTGGGCCATTACCCATGCGGTTCTTGTGCTGCATGCAGTCTTACCTCCGTGACCAAGGAAATTGACATTGGCACTGGCCGACCTTGGACTCTGAGGAGCCATACGAACTGCAACAGCTCTCATCTGATTTATTTGATCACCTGCCCTTGCGAGCTGAGATACATTGGCATGACCACCCGCCGCATTAAAACCCGTATCTTGGAACACAAGAGCACGATACGGTGTGGCCGCTCCTCCACCAAACTTACAAACCACTTTTTGGAGGTGAATCATGCTCCCGATGATTTACATTGGACTGTCATTGACAAACCCCACATACCATCACACCTTACAGACAGCTCCGCTTTTCTTTTCAAACGGGAGCAGAGGTGGGTGTATAAACTACAAACACATGTTCGGGGTCTCAACGACGATATCCCTTGGCTATCGTTATAAACACACTTAGCCTGTCCTTTGGAGCCATGTGTCACATTTCTGTGATGGGCACTCTTGATCCAGCCCGCACCACATCATTGCCATGCCTACCCGCTGTATACACTGGCTTACCCACTACTGGCCGTTGTATATATATATATATATTTTTCCCCAACCGTCTGCCCAGTAATCCGTGGCAATCCCCGGACATCCTACACCACCCATGTGAAAGTAGGTGTTTTACACATCTGCCCGTACTCTCCATGATGCTTCGCGCATTCCAGAGCAACACGTGCCTTGACAGCCTACCTTCTAACCTGACGGCGGCTTCCGCATT